>NC_134690.1:286436766-287636766 GCF_050947455.1 Rhinoderma darwinii | reverse complement strand
CACTACTACGCTGTTTCCGTAATTCATGGTCGAAAATCACATGCTTCAGCCACAACATAGAGCAGTAGAACGGGGTTTAGGGGCCCCATTTAAGAGATAGTTGCGGATCCAAGAAGTGGGACCTGCATCTATCTGACATTTATGACATATCCTGTAGATATCCTCAGAAGAAGCCTGGTTGAACAGCAGCACACATCTCCCAAATTTCAATCAATATGTTCTTTTATTGGTCAAACATCCAGTAAAAAATGGGAACGTTTCGACCCGTGACAAGTGGAGGGTCTTTCTAAAGCCTGTAGATATGTCATAAATATCTCTGATGGGAAAACCCCTTTAATGACACGGCTAATTATCGTTCTTTCATTTTAGTTTTTTCATCCTCGCCTCCCAAAAGCTATAACTTTTTTTTATCTTTTTGTCAACATAGCTGCATGAGGGCTTATTTTTAGCGGGATACATTGTAGTTTTTTATTTCCCATTTAATGTACTAGAGAATTGAAGAAAAATAATTTGTGGGTTAAAATGGCCAATAAACAGTGATTGCGCCATTTTTCTGGGGTTACATTTTTACGATGTTCATGGTGCTGTAAAAACTACATGTTCAATTTATTTTATGGGTTGATACGATTACAGCGATAACAAATTGATGTTTTTTTTTGTTTTACCACTTTTACCACTCTATCGATTTAGCGGTGTGATGGCTTATTTTTTTATAATTTAAAAAAAACAAAAAAACTTTATTGAGTTTTTCACAAAAAGAATAACAGCGGTAATAGCATGAACCAAAATATCCTGACAAATTGGATACAGATAAATTTTAGGTCTCATATCCAAATATATAACAATTACATATCAACTTCTACAGAGGAACGGATAAATCAAATAACAAGATAATGTGAGCCACAGTCACGATCACCGAATGTCAAGGAATTAGGTGTGGGGGAGACAAAGGGGCAGAGGAAGAGAAATCCAAAGCATGCTAGAGAACTATGGGGTGGATGGAAGCAGGTTCGGGACCAGGGAGGAATCCAGTCACTAAGTAACAGGCTCAGATGTAACTGTCACATCACACCATAAATGTTTATGAGTACTTAGCATAGAAGACAAACCAAGGTTTTCAGTTCTAAATGAGAGAGCTCTTCCATTCTGATGATTTGGGCACAATTTCGAAGCCACTGACATACTGGCGGAGGCCCCTCTGATCTCCAGTACATTGGTATCAATGCTTTAGCAGCAAAAAAAGTTGCAACCATAGTTCTCTGGATGTCCCTTTTGGGAAGATTGGCCACATATTTAGAAACAGTATGCAGTATATGGTAATGGAGGAATGTGTAATAGAGCCGAGTATGGATTGTATTTGTTCCCAGTAGGGCACAATTTTCTCGCATTCTCACCATAATTGTAGATTAGTTCCCGGAGCTTTCTTACATCTCCAACAGTTAGGAGAAATGTCAGTATATATTTTGTTTAGCACCCACATGATCTTATACCATCTGGTGACCAACTTGTAGGAGGATTCTTGTCATTTAATACATCTGGCGATAACTAGGGAGTTTCAGAAGATCTCTTTAATGTCATGAGAGAAATTTGTATTCAGGTCTAGTTCCCATGATTTAAGGAAGGAGGGATGTGCCGCCGTTCTCATCTTAATGAGATTATTATAAAACAGTGATATAAGTTTCTAAGGCGGATGACGGGTGAGAAGGATTGTCTCCAACCAGGAAGGGGGATGGTCAAGAGGATTTAGATTAAGTGCACCCTGGTAGCTCTATTTGAGATGGAAATAAGAGAACAAATTGAGGGCTGACAAGCCTGGTTGAGATTTCAGTTCGGGGTAAGTTGGAAAGGCCCCATCCTTCAGTATGGAATCATATGTGCTGCAGGATGCTGCTTTAGGAAGAGCCGAACAGTCCCTGTACCATGTGCTCTGAGACAGAACCAGATCTTGAACCGACATCAGGGGAGATGGAATTAGGTGTAGAGGCTTTGTAGCGTCCATGGCCGCGGGCCGTCGGGTTTACTCACCTCCCGACGCCCGCAGCCATGGATCCGTGAGCGCTGGTCCCCATCTCCTTCCTAGGAGACGCCAGCGCTCACTTCCGCTCCGTTCTGCTGTGTCCCGTAAGGAAATCGTCATCATCATCATCGACTGCCATGATTTCCTGGTCTATAAGAAGGTTCCAGGCCTTCTGATCCTTGCCTGAGCGTTGTTAGTTTATCCCAGTCTGACTTGCAAATGGTCCCTTAGTGTTTCCCGTTCCAGTCGTTACCCGTACCCTGTTACCTGTTCCTGTGTCCCGTACTGTTCTTGTTCCTGTGAATACCAGTGTTGGAGTCGTGTCTACTGCACCTGCTGTCGTTTGCCACGTCCAGTGTCTTCTGCCACGTCCAGTGTCTTCTGCCACATCGGATACTGCCCGCCACGTCTGGCACTACCTGCTGCACCGTGCTGAAGCCACAGCCACCGTCTGGACTAGTTCAGGTATCCAAGCGTTACTTTCTACTATTGACTTTCATATAGACTGTGACCTGGTCAGCTGCCTCTCCGCTGCGGCGGAGCGGCCTAGTGGGTCCACATACCCTGTGACCGTGGCTGTATTCCATCCCTCGTCCTTCATGTCTGATAGGCTGCAGTAGTGAGGGAGTTTTTAGCCAAAAGTGGGGCTGCGTGACTTATATTCAGCCACAGAAGGGAAGTCATAGGGAAACCTACGGTTGCCTCCTCCACGGGAACACTAAGCTCACTAAGAGAGTGTTCATACCAGTCAGTAATCCTGGCTAGTTGCGTAAAATGATAATAAGATTCGATGTCTGGAAGTCCCATCCCTCCTGAACGTTTGGGGAGAATAAGGGTGTTATAAGCTATTCTAGGTTTGGTATCGTTACAAATGTATTTAGAAAACAATCGTCTGACATCAGTAAAAAAGGCTCAAGGGATGGGAATCGGTAGAGTCTGGAAAAGGTAAAAGGAGTTTTGGGGAGTATGACGATCTTAATCAGGTTTGATCTACCCATTCAAGAAAAATATGGTATTTGCCATTATGAAATAGTGGTTCTAATGCTGGTAAATAGAAGTACGTGATTATTATGGTACCAATGATCAGGAAAGGGAGTCAAAGTAATTCCAAGATATTTAATGCTGTCTGAGAGCAGCAGGAAGGGAGCTATGGATTTTCAGTGATGTAGACAGAGTCCGAGAACAGGAAACACAGAGGCCTTCAGACTTACTGGAATTAATTTTTAAATTGGATAACTCATCAAAACGTATAAAAATATCTTCCAAACGGGGGAGAGCCATAAGAGGATTCGTCATAAAGATAAGGAAATCGTCTGCAACGGCAGCAGTGGAATAAACCCTGTTTCCAACAGACACCCCCGAGAGGAGTGACTCTTCTCTCAGACTCTGTATCATAGTCTCAATTGTGAGGACAAAGAGGAGAGGGGAAAGTGGACATCCCTGTCTCGTTCCACTTTTGATTTGAAAGGGATGTAGTAGGTGGCCATTGACTCTCACCTTAGCACTCGGGGAAGTATACGACAGAATTTTGTTTATGAAGTATTGAGGGAAGCCAAAACGGACAAGCATCATTGCCATATAGGTCAAGTCCACCCAGTCAAAAGCCTTCTCTGCGGCTGTGGGTATCAGAGCTAAAGGAATATTCCTAGATCGAGTATACTGGACCAGATGGAGGACATAGTTATTACGGTTAAACAAAAGACAGATGTCCATCAAGTTCAACCAATTAGTGTTGTGTTGTGCTTAACCTCCCTACCCTACACAAAGCCTGTTTGTTCTGGGTCCACTAGGTGTGGTAACAGAGATTGCATCCTATTAGCTAAGATTTTAGCATATAACTTAATATCTACGTTCAAGAGCAATATAGGGCGATAACTACCCCACTGTGTTGGGTCTTTACCATCTTTTGGTAATATCGAAGTATAGGCTTCGAGAGCTTGGGGTGGGAATTGTTGAGAAGCATTGAGAGAGTTACATACCATGAAGAAAAAAGGCAACAGGAAGTCTTTAAATTGCTTTTAATAGGAGGCAGACAGACCATCTGGTTCTGGGGATTTACTAGAGTGCATACTTGAGAGAGCAACATTGAGTTCTTCGATTGTGAATGGGGATTCAAACACGGTCAATAAATGAAGAGAGAGAGAATCCAGGAAAGATGTAATCAGCGTGGGTCTTTCTGCAAAATCAGTGGGTGACTCCTTAAGTCTTAAATCATATAGAGACTGGTAAAATGAGCAAAACTCGTTGCCAATATCAGTCATGTATTCTAATAGAGCTTCAGTAGTGGATAGTATCTTAGGTAAATAACTTTGCTGCCGGCTCTTTTTAGCTAAGTACATCATGCGTTTGCTTCCTTTGCCTCTGTGCATGTAATATTTATTGGTTGCTGTAGTATACGCTTTGCAATGCGCAAATTCATGCATTGTTTCCGTTTTTCTCTGCAAAGTATGAGTGAAGAGAGAACCCCCTGAGCTGCAGATCGCTTGTGTTGGCCCTCAAGATTAGATATTTGAGTGAGAAGGTCATTAATATCCTTATTTTGCTCTCACTTAATGACTCAATACCAATAAAGACCCCTTAGATCACTGACTTCAAGTAAGACTTCAACGCTGACTCAATTCGCTGTCTATTATGGTTAGAGTAGTGATGGCTTATTTAATGTTGGGCAATTCGTTTTTAATGGTACCATTTTGGGGTACATGCAACTTTTTTTTTTATTTCGTTTTATTAAAAGTTAAATTAACAGGGTCAAGCATACAGAGACATCAGTATAATTACAATAAACACTCCGAGAGACAACAAGGAGTAATATTCAGGTTATACATGTGATACCTGTATGTATAGCGATTTTCTATTATATTGCTACCTTTACTAAGAGTATAAAAATACCAAGCTCTCCAAATGTAAAATTAGTTACATACAGGTCATTTACACTGCACGCAGGCAGGGAAAATGCATATTGAAACATTGAAACATACATTAGTGAAATGCGCTAAGAGCTTTAGCCAATGAGTCTGGTAGACCCCATACCATACAATGTATGACAGGAGAGGAACTCCAATTACCCCAGATTGACAAGAATT
Organism: Rhinoderma darwinii; assembly: GCF_050947455.1. Lineage (NCBI taxonomy): Eukaryota > Metazoa > Chordata > Amphibia > Anura > Rhinodermatidae > Rhinoderma > Rhinoderma darwinii. The sequence continues at coordinate 287,631,666 of NC_134690.1, read as the reverse complement.
TAGCAGAGCATACATGGTTCTTATATACAATTTTCTCATAAGGTAAAATGTAATTGAACAGTTTACACCATTGGGCCAGCGATGGTGACCTGTCCACCATCCAACATATAGCCACAAACTTTCTTGCCATTAACAGGGCCTCCTTTAGGAAAGCCTGTTCATATGATGACCACCCATCTCCCGGAATCAGTCCCTTCAAATATTTATCAGGTGTTGGTGGTTTCCCCATAATCCCCGTCAATAAAGCTACCACTTCATTCCAAAAGGCAGATATCAGGGGACACTGCCACATTAGATGAATACAAATCTGCTCTATTAGCATTGCATCGATGACTTCTGAAAGTAGTAAGTCTACCCATGTGTTGTGAGATAGCACTGATGAATAATATAAAGTTGTACCAACCCGTTATTAGCTGCCGGAGAAACTAATTAGTGTGAACTCAATGCATCTTTCCATTCACCATTGGTCATTGAGGGAAGTAATTCCCTCCACTTAGCCTAGGCTACAAGAGGCTCATGCCAAATCTTGGTAGTCAGCAAATGGGAATAAATAGTAGAACCATATCCCTTCGGTGCTTGGGAACGTAGGAGCGCAACAAGGGGATACGGGGAGATTGATGTGGAAGCAGGTGTAAATTGAGTTACTACAGCATTATGAAGTTGCATACAGTACAATATATCTTTCTGAGGTACCATAAAGGTCTATAGCTGTGTCACATCATGAACTTCTTTAGCTATCCAATAATTTACCCTAGGAAGTCCCAGCAAGTGGCTAGGATTATTCGAGAAATGGGGGTCTGCCACTTTACCAGTGAAATAGATTACAAACTTAGCTTGTTGCCATATCCGCTATGCTAATTTATGTATAGGTAAGAGGTGACCAGGACAATAGTCATGTGGTTTCAAGACCGACCATAGAGTCTTCAAGCCCAAAATATGGGCTAAATGATGTTCAGCGTTCGATAACAAGGGGGGGGGGGAGACCCACGAAACCAAGTAAAGAAGCTGACCGGCTCAATAGTACAGGAACAAATCCGGAAACACAGCGCCAGTTGCGTCCTTAAGTCTTTGAAGGGCAGATCATTTAAGCTTGGACCCCTCCACACACACAAATGGCGTTAACAAAGAGTTTTAAAAAAAGCTCTGAGGGACCATCACATCTACATGTTCCAAAATAAATAACATTTTGGGGAGTACAATAATTTTTAAAAGGTTTATCCGACCGGCCACAGAAAGTAGAAGAAGCTTCTATGTCATGAATTCCCCTTTAAGGTATTGTAATAGAGGTGCAACATTTAAATCATAAGAGCATATACTATCCCTAGCAATATAGATCCCCAGATACAAAGTGAGGGGTCACCTGCAATCCACAAAACTTCGATGTCCAGCCACAATTATCACCAGGAAGGGGCACCAAAAAGGATTTCTGCCAATTGATTAATAGTGCAGAATATACTCCAAATGTATTAATAAGTGACATAGCTCTGGGTAAAGTGGCAGTAGGATTAGCCAAGAAAAGGGCCATGTCGTTCTCATACAAGCCTATGCGATCTTCCTGAAAACCCATCCGTATACCCAAATTGAAACCACAAAAAGCAATGGCGAAAGGGGACACCCCTGCCTTGTGCCCCTATGGAGGCCGAAGGCAGGGGACAGCAACCCATTCACCAAAACACCCATTGAATGAAACGATTGACAGTCGAATGCCTTGGCCACATCCAATGAAGCCAAGGCCCAATCTTGCTGCTTCCACCATCCAATCTGCAATGCGACCTGGACCCGACGTATATATTCAAATGTGGATTTACCTGGCATAAAACCTCACTGATCTGTATTAATAATATCATGTATGACCTTACAAAGACGATTACCTAGTAGTTTTGTCAAAATTTTATAATTAACAGTCAGGAGTGAGATGGGCCTGTACGATCCGCAGTCCTCGGGACTCTTACCAGGTTTCAAAAGAACCACTATGGTCGTGTCACACATTAAATACGGGAGAGCCTTTTTCAGAAAAATATACTCAAATAAGGTCAGTATTTGAAGAGCAAGGAGTTCCCCATATTGCAAATATACATCAAGTAAGATCCCATCCGGATCTTAGCCATAGATGTCATACCATCCAATATTTAATACAAAGTAAAAGGTGCATCTAACATATGCACATTCTCTGGGGTCAAGGAAGGAAAAGAAACCTCATCTAAATATGACTCCAGCTCATACTGCACCGTCGAGCTGTGCAATTGGATATAGAATAATGCAAATTGAGCAAGAATAGCCTCCGGAGATGTAACCGTGACATTGTCCTTAGTACCTATACGTAGCACAGGAGGAGAGGCAGTATTTTGTATAACTATATGAACAATCAGTTTACTGGATTGGTTCCCCGGTTCAAAATGGAATTGTTTGGTGAAAAAAAGTCTACGAGATGCCTTTTCCTTCAGAACCTGCAAATATTGTCGACCCAAATCTAGCCACGTAGATCTGTGTTCAAAAGATGGAACTTGTATAAACTCCCCTTCAGCGTGAGCACAACGTTGTGCCATGTCCTCTTCCTGATAGGCTGAGGAACGTTTAACAAGGGAGATAGAAGATCTAATACACCCTCGAATGTAGGCCTTTAGAGTATCCCATACGAGGATACAGTCTTCCCTATGAGCATGAGCTTCAATAAATATTGACAGTTGATCAGGTATGCGGTCGTTTGGCAGAATGAGCTGGAGCCAAAAAGGATGTATCTTACACATACCCCTCTGCAGCCTTTGAGGTTGTTTCAGCGTCAGTAGTAAGGGGCTATGATCATAAATTCCCCTAGGCAGGTGAGTGATGGACATTACATCATTCAATATAGCAGGTGACTTAAACATATAATCTATTCTGAATAGAGCATTATAGTGTGGAGTATGACAAGTAAATTCCCCTGACTCCTGGGAGAGTAGCCCTCCACATATCTATCCAACCCATTTCTCGCATGACCCCTGGGGAGTCCGTAGTTCTGAACGAGATAGACGATCCAATACGGGATCCATAATGAGATTAAAATCGCCCATCATAACAATAGGTCTTTTGCGAATTTAGTGGAATTAGGCCATGAAAATGAAAATCTAAATTTGTTTCCACTAAACTGTAGAATTTCTTCATTTTTACAAGGGATAAAGGAGAAAAAGCACCCTAACATTTGTAAAACAATTTCCCTCGAGTTTGGCAAAACCCCACATGTGGTCATAAACTGCTGTTTGGACACATGGCAGGGCTCAGAAAGGTAGGAGCGCTATTTGGCATGCCGATTTTGCATGATTGGTATTTGGGCGCCATGTCACATTTGCAAAACCCCTTAGGTACGAGAGTACAGTGGAAGCCTCCAAGAAGTGACCCCTATTTTGAAAACTACAACCCTTAGGGCATTTTAAGGGTTTAGTGAGCATTTTGACCCCTCAGGTATTTTTCAATAAAAATTAATGTGCAGCGGATGGTCCAATGTGAAAATTGTAATTTTCTACTGATATGCCATTTTAGTGCACAATATGTTGTGCGAAGTTTGTGCCCCTGAAGACAAATATCTCATAAACTGTTAAGCGGGTTCTCCAGGGTATGACGATGCCATATATGTGGACGTAAACTACTGTTTGGGCACACTGTAGGGCTCAGAAGGGAAGGAGCGTGGGTTTAGCTTGGTAGTAGATCTGTTTGGGATTTTGTTGGCATTTCAGTTTATAATGTGGGGCCATATGTAAACTGGGCAGAGTACATCAGGGTATAACAAGAGGGTATAATAGTTTGGTAAATAAATAATAATCCACAGATGTGTGGCCAGTGTCGCACTGATAAATGGTGCCCAATCTTATCCGCATTTGGAAGACCTTGCACATTTTGTGTCGCTTTATTCTGAGAGCCAGAAGTTTAAAAAAAAAATTGCCAACGGAGCTGTGTGAGGGCTTATTTTTTTGCGGGACAATTTGAAGTTTTCATTGGTACCATTTTGTGATACATGAGATTTTTTGATCATTTTTTATTCCATTTTTTGGCAAGCAAGGTGACCAAAAACCTACGATTCTGATGTTTTTTATTCTTTTTGCTATAAATGACATATTTACTTTATTCTGTGGGCCGATACGATTACGGCGATACCATATGTATATCGTTTTTTTATGTTTTGCAGCATTTGCACAACGTTATTCTGGGAGCCATAACTTTTTATTTTTGCGTCAACAAGGCTGTGTAAAGGCTTGTTTTTTTGCGGGACGGGTTGTCGTTTTCATTGGTACTATTTTGGGGTACATGCAACTTTTTGTTCACTTTATAGTCTATGTTTTTGGAGCGGTGGTGACCAAAAAAATAGTTATTCTGGCATTGTTTTTTTTTTTCCAGGTGTCAACTGCAGGAAAAATAACATTATAGTTGTATAGTTTGGATCATTACAGACGCGGTGATATTAAATATGTGTGCTTTTTTAAACATTTTAATTATTTGTTCCCATAATAAATGACTTATAGGAAAGAAAGCCGTTTTTATTTTTTTAACTTATAACTTTTATTTTTACACTTTTGAACAACATTTTTAGAGCTTTTTGAGTTGTTTTTTTTCTTGTCCCACTGGGGGACTTGAAGGCATGCACCTCATCATTATTCTAATTACCCACATAGTGCAATGCATTAGAGCTGTCAGTTATTCACTGACAGCAAGCCTATTAGGCTCCCCCTCCAGCTGGGGCCTAATGGGCTTTTGTACATGGCAGACCAGGAGGCCACTGTTGGCTTCCAGTTGCCATAGCGACGATCGGCACCCCTGCAATCACATTGCGTCGATGCTGATCGGCTATAAATCACTAAGATGTCACAATCGCTTTAGCCCTGTTCCCTGCCGTTACAGGAGGGTGTCAGCTGTAACATACAGCTGACACCCGTGGCTGATGGCGCAGGCTCAGCTCCTGAGCCTGCCACCATCTTCCGCTTGCGGACAGAAGGCTTTTAGGCCCCGCCTCGAGGCGTGGCTTAACAGGCCTCTGTACTTGGCACACAGGCGGCCATTGTTAGGCCTCCTATTGCCAACAGCCGATCAGCTAGCAAATTGGCTCCCTGGCACTTTTTGCTGGGTAACCATGCTGCAATGATGTGATTGGTCAGTCACTGTGACAGCCGATATTACTGTTCTGTCACCTTATCTTTTGACATGGTGACAGAACAAAACCATGATGTAACTGTACCTCATGGTGCCTTAAGGCAGGGCAAACCATGAAGTACAGTTGTGTCATGGTGCTTTAAGGGATTAAAGGAATATTCTGACCATAGACATTTATGGCGTATGTCATGGTGAGCACAAATATAAAGCAGACACATTTAGTATTTTTAGGTTGCTTTATGCGATTAAAAAACGGCATTTAACCCACATGCGAATTAAAGGGTTATGTGGGGACTGAAAAGTATTAGGCCTCATACACACGACCGTAGCCATGTGCACGGCCGTGATTTTCAGGTCGGACGGCCATGGAGTGTCACCCGCGGGCCGCTCGCGAATCCCGGGCCGTGTACATGGCTGCGTGCATTAACTTCTATGAGCCTGGGCCATGCACGGACAGTGGAAACCACGGTCGTGTGCATGGGCCCATTGAATGGATGGGGAAGCAATTCACCCGCAGATTTGTGGGTGAATTGCGGCCGCAAAAATACGTTTGTGTGCATGGGGCCTAAGCAGTGTACTGACTGCAGGTGAATACAAAATACATTCCGCTCCCCCGTCACGCTGATGATGAGATTTGAATAGATTTTTAAAGTGCTGGAGGGGGAACGGAAGTTTAGTAGCACACTCTTCCTTCATGACATGACTCTTCGTCATGTGACCAGCCCTGCTGTACTCTATGTTAGAGATGTAGCAGTAGTACATTGATTACATAAAGTACAATGGGGCCAGTCACATGACGAAGAGTATAAAATCTATTTAATAAAGGCCAAAAATGACATGCAAGTTTAGATTTTACTATTTCATCTACTAACAATGACAGCTATCCCAATTATCAAAGCAGAAACAAAGACGTTGCCAGTTGCTGGCCTGTAGATGGCACTGTAAGTCCATCTTATGTTTTTGTTTTCAAAAACTCAATACAATTTTGAGATAAATGCAGGAATTTCAGAAATATTGACAATACAAAAGGGTAAAATAATAATTACAATGACTCAAATATAACAATGAGGCTGAAAAAAAATATATGTCTGATATCGGGGATGGATCATTTATATTTTTCCATCCCAAGTTTTTATGTAAAATGTAAAACAATATGAATTTTGTTAATTTTTCTCAATTCAAACCCTGAAAATACTGAATTAATGTTCTTTATCTTAGTATTCACCAACTGGTATATTGTCAGAATGAAAATCAATCTTAACCTCTACCTGCCTTCATTACTTGGTGTATGACTAAACTCAGAGCTGCCACTTTATATATTTGATTCTGCCGTAGTATTCAATTGGAGACACTTTTTCCATAGTTAACCTATCGTCTATATTAGACAAAGGGACAAGAATGACAAATTAATTTGCTAAGACAGTTGACAGTTTGAGTTTTTGACAAATTTTAATAAAGGAAAACATTGTATAGCGCACAATTAGGCTGGGTTCATAAATGCTGCAGAATTTCCGCAACGGAATTCTGTGCAGAAAATCTGCAGCATTTACAGTAGCAGCAAAGTGGATGAGATTTAAAAAAGTCTATTAAAAAAACTTCAGCTGCGAAAACGTTCATGAATTGACGTGCGGTGCGTTTTTTAATCTGCAGCAGGTCAATTAATGCTGCGGAAAAACTGCTCTTTTGTTGCGGGTTTTCCCAATTGAATTCAATGGGAAGGTAAAACCCGCAACAACAAATAACAAATGTTGAGACTTTTGTGGAGGAAGCGTTACAATTCCGCCGCAAAAATCGCAAATCAGAATAAAAAACAAAACTTTTTTGTCTAAAATTAATATAAAAAATTTAATGCTTACAGGGGGAGCGTTGTCATAAATATGCATTCCTTTGTTCTCTGTCCAAGCCGGCCTCCTCGTATGACGTTTCATCCCATGTGACTGCTGCAGCCAATCACAGGCTGCAGTGGTCACGTGGGCTGCAGCGGCATCCCAAAAGACCAGACTGATCGGAGAACAGAGATGCGTCACTATGACAACGCCCAAGAATATTAACTTTTTTTTTTTTCACCACTGTTTCCGCAGCGGTGATTCCGCCCATAAATCTGCACCACAATTTGGAGACATTTGTTATGCTAGAATTTCCTGCAGGTTCTTGGTTGTGTATGCTGCATAGTTTTACACAGATCATCCGACCCAAAAAGGAGAGCAGTTGCCCATAGCAACAAGTCAGATTCCTCTTTCTCAAAGCTTTTCTCTGCACTACTTTGGATAAATCTTCCTCCAATGAGTTTGCTCTGCTGATGTCATGCAAAGGCAAATTGTATTAGTAATATATACTGTGTACAAATGGTCTCCATATAACCTTACTTTATAAAATTCTCTGTGCCAGTGTACAAAGATATTTCCTATTAGGGCTTGTCCACACATAACGGATTTGCTGCAGCATTTACACATCAACTAGCGGACAGTCCTCTGCTGAAAATCTGCACCATTTTATGCGTGTTTTTTTTACTGCATAAAATAGTGCACATTTTTGCTGCAGTTTTTTCATGCGTTTTTTTCAAGGGCTGTGTGATGGTAATATTTCTACTTCCTGTGATGTCATTTCCACCTCCTGTAAGAAATTCTGCAGTGTGTCCGCAGAAAATTCCGAAGTACATGAGTTTGCTGCGGAATTGTCGTGTCTCATTGTTTTCTATGGGGAAAAACATTTACTCTCAAGACACTTCAGTAACGTTAATGTGGGTGTAAGTGACAGCGCACGGTGTGCTGTGTAAATGAATGGAGAGGAGTGCATGATGCTGATTGGTCACTGATTGGTCAGCGTTATACACTTCTCTCCACAATGCCCACTTGGTCAAATGTAAAAACACGCCCAGTTGGGCATTAAGAAAGTAATTAGCATAAATCTTAAAAAGGTCATAACTTGGTGAAAATTTATCGTTTTTCTAAATAAAAACCACTGTTGTAATCTACATTACAGCGCCGATCACATTATGTAGGAGAGAGGGCACTTGTAATGTGGTGAAAGAGCCTCTTTAAACGAAACTGTGCTGCAATACCAGACATAACCGATGGACAGGTGTGGTGCTGTTCCTGGAGGCAAGCAGTCCTGTTTTTGTAATTCTGGACAACAATTTATAAGAGGTCCTGTCAGCTCACCTCACTTGTCTGTTTTAGTAAATATGTGCATTCTCCAGAAATGACAATTCTCAAACATCTTTTCTTAGAACTCTGCATTGTGCTGTTCCTCTGTTATTCCTCCTGGGAATATATTAAACAAAGGGAAGTGTCCCTACACATTCTGACACTGTTTAATCTGTACTGACAGTGTCACACTGTGCAGTTGATAATTCATACATTTCCAGGGGGACTAACAGAGGGACATTACAATGCAGAGTTCTAAGAAAATGTTTATGGGGAATACAAGTATTTACTAAAACAGATAGTTCAGGAGAGCCAACGAGTCCTTTTTATTTAGGATAGTCTATAATTATTTTAAAAATCTAACTACACAAATCACATTTATGCTAGAGCTACACCACTGAATAGGCGAACATCACAATATTTGTAGTTGTGTAGCCATTGTTTTGGGGTGCCTGGACGCAACTGTACTAGTAGTTTGCTGACAATCTAGCCCTTAATTGCAGGGTACAATATAAGGCCTCCTTCACACCCATAAAATTGGGAATTTAAACTGCACCAAAAAACGCTTCTAATAAAGCTAGCTTGTTTCAAATGTAACGTGTTTTTTTCTGACATTTTTAGTAGAGTTTATGGTGGTGTTTTTCCATTTGGTGTCATTTTGTACATGCTTTTTTTTCTGGCATTTTGAAGTCCTACATTGAAACTAATGGGAAAAATGCCCGAAAAAACTTCATACCCAGAGCATTTGGAAATAAAACACCACTGACCACAATATTGCCTCAAAACGTCACATACCAAAACACAGTTGTGTGTAGTGCATTTAATATTTTACTATAGACTTTTATTTGCCCCACTAAAAAATGCACTTAAAAACGAGAAATGCAAACAAAGGCCAATTTCAGTCCCACACTGCAGCCAGCATTGTTGTATGGCATTGTCCTATTTTATCTTAACAATGAAAACCAAACTATTTGTTAAACATTTAGTATGAAATCTGACTAAGGGTATGTTCACACGGCAGCGTCCGTAACGGCTGAAATTACGTGGATGTTTCCGCCTGAAAACATCCCCGTAATTTCAGCCGTAACGGCATGTGCAGGCGCTTGAACGCCGCGTCCATTACAGACGTAATGGGCGCTGCTAGTCATTGGAGTCAATGAATAACGGCTCCAATTACGGCCAAAGAAGTGACAGGTCACTTCTTTGACGCGGGCGTCTATTTACGCGCCGTCATTTGACAGCGGCGCGTAAATATACGCCTCGTGTGAACAGACAAACGTCGGCCCATTGCTTTCAATGGGCAGATGTTTGTCAACGCTATTGAGGCGCTATTTTCGGACGTAATTCGGGGCAAAAACGCCCGAATTACGTCCGTAATTAGTGCGTGTGAACATACCCTTAAAATAATCATAAGTTAGACTTGGTATTTGAACTGTGTGGCAAATGTGAAACTTTTCTTACCTTTATAACTTCCGAAGTCATTTACCTGGTTGCATAATGAGACATTGTTGTATGTGCATATCCTCAAAATAGAGGGCATTCTGTGTGACATGTCTAGGTTTACAGTACGGCATTCTTGACATCCTTACAGACTAAGGTAATTCCTATAAATTTCATTGTGTAGCCCCAGCTGTACATTTTCTGCCTATTACTGTAAGGGTATGTGCACACGACCTCTTTTCAGACGTAATGGAGGCGTTTTACGCCTCGAATTACGCCTGAAAAGACGGCTCCAATACGTCGGCGAACATCTGCTCATTGCTTGCAATGGGTCTTACGATGTTCTGTGCAGACGAGCTGTCATTTTACGCGCTTCTGTCAAAAGACGGCGCGTAAAATTACGTCCGCGTCAAAGAAGTGCAGGACACTTCTTGGGACGCAATTGGAGCCGTTTTTCATTGACTCCAATGAAAACCAGCTCCAATTACGTCCGTAAAAGACGCCACGAAAAACGCGTGCACTTGTAAAAATGTCTGAAATTCTGGAGCTGTTTGCTCCTGAAAACAGCGCCGTCATTTCAGACGTATTTGGCGTTGTCGTGTGCACATACCCTAATTGTCTTCTCGGCGATCATGCCATGTGGATAACTATGTAACTTGCATAAAGAATTTCCGATCTATTGCACAATTAGGCTAAGTTCACACTACCGTTGTCTCCCGTTTAGGTCTCATCTGTCATTGGAAGAGATGACCGGAAATCCAAATGGAAAGAATCACTTCCGTTTGAATTACCATTGATTTCAATGATAAATATTTTGTTTCAGTTGGATTCCGTTTGCCTCTGTTCGGTAGGTTTCTGTTTTGTTTTTTTCGCAAGGAAGCAAAAGTGCCGTCTGCAGCACTTTTGCTACCATGAAAAAAAACCCAGAAATCGAGCAAATGGAGGCAAACGGAATCCAACTGAAACAAAAGAATGAGGCTTGGTTCACACACCCTATTTACGGACGTAATTCAGGCGTTTTAACTTCGAATTACGTCCGAAAATATGGCTCCAATATGGCTCCATCTGCCCATTCATATGGCTCCATCTGCCCATTCATTTGAATGGGCTTTACGATGTTCTGTGCCGAGGGTCAAAGATGCCCGCGTCAAAGAAGTACCTGTCACTTCTTGAGACGTAATTGGAGCTGTTTTCCATTGACTCCATGGAAAAACAGCTCCAATTACGTCCGTAATGGACGCTGCGAAAAGCGCCTGCAACATGCCATTACATCTGAAATTCCTGAGCTGTTTTCTCCTGAAAACAGCTCCGTAATTTCAGGCGTAACGGAGGCTGCCGTGTGAACATACCCTTATCATTAAAATCAATGGGCTTATTCACACAAACTCCAGTTTTTTATGTCCGAGTTTCACCCGTGTGGGACCCGTTTTCACAGATCCCCATAGACGTGAGTCTATCAAGGGATCCGTGAAAATGGAAGAAAATAGGACATGTTCTGTTTTTCAACGGACCCTTCACACAGTCGTTGAAACAACGGCCCCATTAAAATACATGCATCCGTGTGACGGCTGTTGTTTTAACAGCCATTACATGGACGTATTCAACGTTCGTGTGAATAAGCTCCAAGGCTGAATTCAAACATCACATTTTTGTTGCAGATTTTTGCAGATGTTTTATCCAAAGCCAGATGTGTTTAAAAAGGAATTGGAAATATAAAGTAAAAAGTCCGCAGTGGAATTCTCCAGCGGCCGTTTTTTTCATTTGTTTCTATACATTTTTAGGAAACTTAGTTCAGACGTTGCAGAAAATTACTTTGCGGAAATTAGGCTGCGGTGCAGATTTTTTTCCCCTGCAGCATGCTCATTACATTACGGAGAAGAAGCGGAATTTCGCTGCGGATTTCAGCCTTTGCAATGCAAAAACTGAAATCTGTGGCAAGTCCGCTGTCTTTTCTACAACGTCTGAATTACCTGTCAAATACGCAAACATTTGCAGCAGAAAAACTTGTCTGGCCATGCCCTTATACTTCTCCTTTTTCCCAGATTCACTTCTGGCTTTGTTTAAAAAATCTGCACCAAATATGTGATGTGTGAATACAGCCTTTGTGCTTGTTTCAAAGAAGTGCACTTAAATTGTACTATGATCATATCCGATTTTTATAGCATACAAAAAATAAAGTAGCGTTCCATACCTCTACATGGAAAAATTTAATTACAAATAAAATGTTTACTACATATATTGTTATATTGGGGTATGCTCTTCCCTTTGCTATTAATTGCAATAGCTGTGCATATAATATACAGCCTAATAATAATAGCCAGACTAAATATTGCATGAAAATTGTGCAATTTATGGGGGTTAGATATTGGATTCACCCAAGTGTCTCCCTAGTCTTTGGTATTGTTGGTACACATACCCATTCTTGGTCACACGCACAGATAGGTAACAGTGATAAAGGCAGATTACCAGGTTTTTAACCGTTTGCTTGCATATTACTAAAATTTGTCATACTCTATACAAAGAATAGACAGAAAAAGACTACATTTTTAAATCAATCTAGGGCAAGCTTTTTGGAGAACTATTTCAGAAACGTTTGTCATTGAAAGGGTATTAGTCCACTATTTTCTATCTATTCTTCTGCATACTAGCATGCTACGAGAGCTGACAGCACCACATTGCATTTACAATAGATGAGCATGGGCATGAATGGTTCAACACGGAAATGTCTAGACTCTGACTATGCATTTTTTTTCACAGTGACACCACCAGATACAATAACAAAAAGGTCCCTCCTGCTGGCATGTCTTTCTCCAACAATACCCGCTTTGCTAGATTTATACAGTAAATGAAATATCATACCCTTTTGTCAAAGGCAGCATGTTCCCTGTTACAAGTTCACAAAGAGGTGTCACATCCTTTATGTAGAGAAAACAATCCGCAAAGACTTTACAACTTGAAATGTATGGGAGCTATAAAAGTTTTGTAAGGCCGCCTAAATAAATACTAGGAAGTAAAATGTTCACAGCTATTGATCATGCAGGGTATGTACGCATACAACCATAGGCATAACTACAATTCAATGTGCCCCATAGAAAAGTCAGTGATGGGCCCCTACCACCTAGTTGATAGTTGCATTACTATTTTTAGCAATCAAGATACAGATATATTACCATAATACTTCTATATATAAACAGCAGACAGGCACAGTATACAGATAAGGCTGAATTTTGTCAGATTTATGTTGCCTCTATAGGCAGTGTAGCCAGCTGTCACAATCCTTTACAAAATGGAAGAATTGTGAGGAAATTGCAATCTGTGAAAATGGTCTAAAAGCTAAAGGGCTTGTCCACATGTAGCGGAATTGCTGCGTATTTTCCGTCCATAATTGCGAACGTAAAATACGCAGAATACAGTAGCAGCAAAGTGGATGAGATTTAACAAATCTCATCCATGTAAATATTCAGAGCAGAAATTGACTTGCTGTGCATATTTTTCGTACCGCAGCAGGACAATTCCTGCTGCGGAAAGTGGACTTAATTGCTGCGTTTTTCAGAGATGTCACCATCTCCCAACATTTAGAAAAACGCAGCAAAATCCACACCATTTTCTGCAGTAAAAAAGGCAGGATATGGTGCGGTTTTTCCGCAGCGGAAATCTATCTGATTTCTACGGAATTGCTGTAGAAATTTTCTGCAGTAATTCCGTTACGTGTGGACAAGCCCATATAGAGCACCCCATAAAATAGCTTGTACCTATAGTTCCTGTTAGACTGCACACAAAGTGAAAAAATCTGCTGAAAATCCCCCTGCATATTTTGCCGCAAAGTGGAGAATATGAAGCAAAATCCACATTTGTAATATGCAGGTTTTGCTGCAGAATTTTTTGCTGATTTCATCCCTCTAATTGAAAGGATTGAAATCTGCTATGAATATCGGCAACAGAGATTGACATGATTTGGATTCTAAAATCCACACCGCAGGTGAGGGTATGTTCACACGGCCTATGTTCGGGCCGTAAACGCCAGAAAAATGGGAAGCAGAACGCCTCCAAACATCTGCCCATTGATTTCAATGGGAAAACGACGTTCTGTTCCGACGGAGCGTTTTTCGCAGCGTTTTTTTACACGTAAAAAAACAGCCGCGAAAAAGAAGCGCAGGACACTTCTTGGGACGTTTTTGGAGCATTTTTCTATAGACTCTAAAAAGCTCCAAAAATGGCCGTAAAAAACGCTGCGAAAATCGTGAGTGGCACAAAAAACGTCTGAAAATCAGGAGCTGTTTTCTCTTGAAAACAGCTCCCTATTTTGAGACGTTTTTTACTCTGCGTGTGAACATACCCTTAGGCTATGTTCACACGGAGTATTTTGGGGGAGGAATATCTGCCTCAAAATTCCGTTTGGAACTTTGAGGCAGATATTCCTCTCCCTGCACGCCGATTTTCGCGGCAATTATCGCGCCGTTTTTCGCCCGCGGCCATTGAGCGCCGCGGGCATAAAACCGCGAGAAATACGCTTTCTCCTGCCTCCCATTGAAGTCAATGGGAGGTCAGAGGCGGAAGCGCCCGAAGATAGGGCATGTCGCTTCTTTTTCCCGCGAGGCAGTTTTACTGCTCGTGGGAAAAAGACGCCGACGCCTCCCATTGAAATCAATGGGAGGCGTTCTCGGGCCGTTTTTGCCGATTTTTGCGACGCTGTTTCCGCGTCAAAAAACTCGGCAAAATACCCCGTGTGAACATAGCCTTAGTTTGCATGTGGAAAATTGTGAGTTGATGACATCTTATCTACCTGGTAAAGTATTCTGTAGATTTTCCTTCCGCAAAAATCGGATTCTCACGTTAGACCTGCAATGTCAAGTCAATGGGTGAGTCAGTGAAAAAAAATCGGTCTGCACACTGACGCTATCTAAGTCTGTTTTTCACTGATGGATTGTTAGGAGGTGCTGAAAAAAAAAGCACTTAATTTTTTTTACTGACAAGTCAATGGGTGAGTCAGTGAAAAAAAATCGGTCTGCACACTGACGCTATCTAAGTCTGTTTTTCACTGATGGATTGTTAGGAGGTGCTGAAAAAAAAAGCACGTAATTTTTTTTACTGACAAACTTGTAATCACTGATGCTACACTGACTTTAAAAACGGACTCACAGAACACACTTTGACACAATTCTGATTCAATCCTAATGTAAAATTGTCAGTTATCCCCCAAGGGTATGTTCACGCAGGTCGGATACGCTGCATAAAAGCACCCAGCGTATCCTAGAATCTGCAAGGAATGACGGCCGAAAGACCGCACCAATTTGCTGCTGTGGAAAGAACAGCTGGAAGAAACAAAAAGCCATACTTTCCTTCACAGGTGAAGCCATAGTGACTCGTCCCATACAACCCGGCCTCATGTGATGACGCTGCAGCCCATGTGACCCCTACAGAATGTAATTGGCTGAAGCAGTCAGGGTATGTTCACACGGCCTATTTACGGACGTAAATCGGGCGTTTTTGCCCCGAATTACGCCCGAAAATAGCGCCTCAATAGCGCTGACAAACATCTGCCCATTGAAAGCAATGGGCAGACGTTTATCTGTTCACACGAGGCGTATATTTACGCGCCGCTGTCAAATGACGGCGCGTAAATAGACGCCCGCGTAGAAGAAGTGACCTGTCACTTCTTTGGCCGTAATTGGAGCCGCTATTCATTGACTCCAATGAATAGCAGCGCTAATTACGGCCGTAATTGACGCGGCGTTCAAGCGCCTGCACATGCCGGTACGGCTGAAATTACGGGGATGTTTTCAGGCTGAAACATCCCCGTAATTTCAGCCGTTACGGACCCCCGCCGTGTGAACATACCCTCACATTGGATTAAAAAAAGCATCCCAGAAGGCAAGGATGCACGGAGAGCAAGTATCGTTACTATGATAATGCCAGGGGGATAAATATAAACTTTTTTATTCAATCTAAGCAAGAAAAAGGTTTTTTTTTTTAGATTTTCAATTTTGAGGTGGAATCGCAGTCACTGCCGCAAAAATCGCAATATATTTGCTATTTGCTGTTTCTTTTACCTCTACATTCAGCTCAATGGGGAAAAGGGCAAAAAAAGTGCACCGATTTTGCAGCATAAATTGGCATGCAGCAAATTTTTTTCCACAGCGTGTGGTTGAAATCTGTTGCAGAAAATCCACAGCTAATCTGCCTAGTGTGCACATATGTACCCTAAGGAAGCATTGATGAGGGGGGGGGGCTCTATCTACAGGGGTGGGCTCTATCTACAGGGGGGCTATAAACAGGTGTGGGCTATATGTGGAGCACTATAGGGGGAGTTATATGTGAGGTACTATATACAGGGGTGGGCTATATGTGGAGCACTATTTATAGGGGGAGATATATGTAGGGCACTATATACAAGTGTAGGCTATATGTTGGACAATATATACAGAGGTGGTGTAAAGGATCTGCCAGGCACAGCTTCGGGGTTAACGCCCATAGATAATCAGTCTGCACCTGCTTCTATGTCTGTGAGACTGACTCCATCTTCCACCACTCAGGGTGGCAGGCTTAGGAGTGGGAGAACCTATCACAGCCTGGCCAGACGGAGCTAGCTCCCGCCCTCTGTCTATTTATACCTGCCTTTCCTGTTCCTCCTTTGCTTGTGATTCTTCTCATTTGGTTTCCTGGCCCTGCTGCAGCTTCTTGTACCATTGTCCTTGCTTCATATTGACCCCGGCTTGCTGACTACTCTCCTGCTCTGCGTTTGGTACCTCGTACACTCCTGGTTTGACTCGGCTTGTTTACTACTCTTGTTGCTCACGGTGTTGCCGTGGGCAACTGCCCCTTTCTCCCCCTAGCTCTGTGTACCCTTGTCTGTTTGTCTGTCGTGCACTTATTGAGCGTAGGGACCGTCGCCCAGTTGTACCCAGTCGCCTAGGGCGGGTCGTTGCAAGTAGGCAGGGATCTGGTGTGGCTATCGTCTAAAAATTTGCGCCTTAAGGTCCCGTCCAAGAAGTTTGCTCCCCGGTTTATAGGGCCGTACAAGGTCATTGAAGTCCTCAATCCTGTCTCCTTCCGACTGGAGTTACCCCCATCTTTTCGAATACACTACGTGTTCCATGCCTCCCTCCTTAAACGCTGCTCCCCGTCCTTGGCTCCCTCGAGGAAACCTCCGGTCCTGTTCTCACCCCTGAGGGGGCAGAATTCGAGGTGGCCAAGATTGTGGACAGCAGGATGGTCCAAGGCTCCCTCCAGTACCTGGTCCATTGGAGAGGATACGGGCCTGAGGAGAGGACTTGGGTACCCGCTCGGGATGTTTACGCTGGGATATTGGTCAGGAGGTTTCACCTTCGTTTCCCCAGTGAACCAGGTCCACTTAGAAAGGGTCCGGTGGCCCCTCATAAAAAGGGGGGGGTACTGTAAAGGATCTGCCAGGCACAGCTTCGGGGTTAACGCCCATAGATAATCAGTCTGCACCTGCTTCTATGTCTGTGAGACTGACTCCATCTTCCACCACTCAGGGTGGCAGGCTTAGGAGTGGGAAAACCTATCACAGCCTGGCCAGACGGAGCTAGCTCCCTCCCTCTGTCTATTTATACCTGCCTTTCCTGTTCCTCCTTTGCTTGTGATTCTTCTCGTTTGGTTTCCTGGCCCTGCTGCAGCTTCTTGTACCATTGTCCTTGCTTCATATTGACCCCGGCTTGCTGACTACTCTCCTGCTCTGCGTTTGGTACCTCGTACACTCCTGGTTTGACTCGGCTTGTTTACTACTCTTCTGCTCTGCGTTTGGCACCTCGTACTCTCCTGGTTTGACTCGGCTTGTTCACTTCTCTTGTTGCTCACGGTGTTGCCGTGGGCAACTGCCCCTTTCTCCCCCTAGCTCTGTGTACCCTTGTCTGTCGTGCACTTATTGAGCGTAGGGACCGTCGCCCAGTTGTACCCCGTCGCCTAGGGCGGGTCGTTGCAAGTAGGCAGGGACTGAGTGGTGGGTAGATTAGGGCTCACTTGTCTGTCTCCCCACCCCATGTCATTACAGGTGGGCTATATCTACAGAAGGGCTATATACAGGGGTGAGCTATATGTGGAGCACTATAGGGGAGCTATATGTGAGGCACTATATAAGGGGTGGGCTATATGTGGAGCACTATTTATAGAGGGAGATATATGTAGGGCACCATCTACAGGGGTGGGCTATATGTTGGACACTACAGGGGTGGGCTATATGTAGAGCACTGTAGGGGGAGCTATATGTGATGCACTATCTACAGGGATGGGCTATATGTTGGACACTATATACAGGGGTGGGCTATATGTGGAGCACTATCTACAGGGGTGGGCTATATGTCGAGCACTATCTACAGGGGTGGGGTATATGTGGAGCACTATCTACAGCGGGAGCTATATGTGGGGCACTATATACAGGGGGGCTATACGTGGGGCACTATCTACAGGAGTGGGCTATATGTGGGGCACTATCTACAGGGGGCTACATGTGGGGCACTATCTACAGGGTGGCTATATGTGGGGAACTATTTTCAGAGGGGGCTATATGTGGACACTATATACAGGGGGGCTATATCTAGGGCACTATCTACATGGGGGGCTATATGTGGGCACTATCTACAGGGGGGCTATATGTGGGCACTATCTACAGGGGTGGCTATAAGTGAGGCACTATCTACTGGGGGTGTATGTGGGGCACTATCTACAGGGGCTCTCAATGGGAGTCACTATCTACAGGGGGATCTATGTAGGGCACTATTATAGTGGCGCTGTTATATTTAGGGGCACAGAGTCTGGCACCATGAGAACTTTATCTTCGTTTATAGGTGCAGAAATGTTTGAAAAGTGAGAAGCTGAAGACATCTGAGCAGCAAACTGCAGAAATGGGCTGTGGGCGGTAGAAGTTGTCATAGAGGTCTGGACCGGCTGGAGAAGAAAAGAGAAAAAGAACAACTAGAATCTGACTCACCTGTGAGTCACTTAAAGTAAATGTTTATTCTGCCTCTAATCTGTACTGTAGTCACTGTATGATCTGCAGCGAGATGATGGGTGGTATGATTTTTTTTGTGAAACAGCATCTCCCAGCATATCCTTAACATTGTGTGGGCCATGCTGGGAGCTGTATACAATTTAGTGCAAACCTATACGGCAGAGGTTGCATTAAATTGAGCTGTATTTGTGCTGGTGTTGTATTTATATACTTTGCTTGTTCTGGTGTTGTATTTATGTACTGAGCTTTGTTCTGGTGCTGTATTTATGTACTGAGCTTGGTTCTGGTACTGTATATATGTACTGAGCTTGGTTCTGGTGTTGTATTTATGAACTGAGCTTGGTTCTGGTACAGTATATCTGTGTGTGTATATGTATATATATTTATATGAGCTTGTTCTGGTGCTGTATATATATTGAGCTTTGTTCTGGTGCTGTATATATATTGAGCTTTGTTCTGGTGCTGTATTTATGTACTGAGCTTTGTGCTGGTGCTGTATATAAGTATGAGCTTTGATCTGGAGCTGTATATATATTGAGCTTTGTTCTGGTGTTGTATAAAGAACTATATTGCTTGTGAAATGTACAAATAGTTTTTTGCTCGAGTAACACAAAAAAAAATGTGGAAAAAAAATGACACCTCATTGGTACAGAATACAAACATGGCGAGGGGGAAGGAGATGTCGGGAAAAGGTTGGGGGGCGCCAATTGAATCTTTGCCCCGGTTGCTGGAGAACCTAGCTACGCCTCTGTATGCATCCATTACTGCATTTAGGCGGGTAGAAATGTTTACAGAATATGTTTAGATGCCAGCTTTGGCTAACATCAGGCTGCTAGTGTCAGAATAATGGCTAATGCTGTATGGGCACATCTATGAGATTCTTCCTTTCCACTGCTATTCAGAATAATGGACACATGGTTCAGATTCCTTGTTTGTATCTGGAATAAAGCAGGAAATGTAAAGAATAATTAAGATTTCGGCACTGAATGCACGACAAAGAGATAAAAGACTGCTTAGAAAGAAGAGTATAATTGACACAAATAACCTTATGCAAGCAGCAGACTGTCCACAGCCGAACTGCCTGCTATATCCCCTTGCAGATTAATCTTGAATCAAAGTCCCCTCCCCACATCCACACAGCAGAGGCTGCCGGCTGAACTGCACTTGTAATCCTCTCTCTGAAGCGGCTGCAAATGTAATCTGGAACAATAAATAAGAAATAGTGAAAGGAACACTATAAGGAACTATTCTCCCAGCTTGTAGAAATAGAAGAAGGTGTGGCTGGAGGATGAGAGAAGCCAACAAGCAGCCGACTAACCTGAGACAATATTGAATGGTTTGGTTTTTTTCTGGAGTATATTGACTGGTGGAGGAGTAAGAAGTGTCTAGCATCCCAGAGATGAAGGAAGGGCAGGAGGAGAGAAGCAAACTGTTAGGAAGAGCGTGGAGGACACAGCCTCACAGGATGGCAATGGCATGCTAGAGCGGAATACTGAAGCTATAACATAACTTGTTTGGATTATATTTAGGGCATCAGGGTGTTGCCTGCTGTGAATTTTTGCTGCTCGGTACCAGCGATGTAAATGCAAGAGACAGCTGAGGTGTAATCTCTTTACTCTTCATCTGGCTGGGAAGGAGCACGCAGGAACTATCTACATCTACAGTCCGTTCTCTGTTCCTGGGATTGTATTTCTATTTCAAGTACATGGACTGGTCACGTCCGTCCTGGCTGCAGAATGACACGGACCATCAGGTACCTGGTATCTCAAAGCTGACCCTTTACAAGTTGTGAAATAGCAGTCACTGTACATTATTGGACATTGATTTTCATTCTAACTTTTGGATGTGTTATTTTATCATTTACATTTTGGAAGTAAGCAACTCATTTGTCCTACCTAGAATATTTCCGAGTTGTCATACTCACCATGTGTGCAAATATAGTATATGAATGGCTGAAAGCATTGCAGCTTTCTCAATATGCGGAATCCTTTGTGGATAATGGGTATGATGATTTGGAGGTATGCAAACAGATTGGGGACCCTGATTTGGATGCCATCGGAGTGATGATTCACCAGCATCGGAAGAAGATCCATGATGCAGTCCACAGACTCAGGGAAGAGGAGAAGGAGGCTGCAAGCGGATTATATTTCACTTTAGAACCCCAGGCGGATTCTCCTACACCTGAGATCTACACTAGTCACTTGGTGGAGCAGTATGAAACCAAAGCTTGGAAAGAAGCACAGGGTCATAAACCAGTTCCAAGGAGTACTAAAAGTGGCCAACTGAGTAAGAACTTGGTTACTTATCCTAAATTGAAGTTAAAGATCATGATAAGGGATAAACTCATTCGGGATGGAGTAAATCTCAGTAAACCACCGTTCTCCAAAAAGGTAAGGTAATCATGCGAGCAATGTGTGAGCTGTAATATTTACCATCATGTACCACAGAGAGTCCGCCATAGTTCTTATTAGAATAAATAAAGCGAGCAAATGGATGGAGTCATTTTATTTGGTCAAATTTTGTCTGTGCTATGTATCTTAATACTGTATAGCATACTAGTTTATACATATTGCAATTCACTATGAATGTTAGATTGAATTCTGAAACTTATGGTAGACTATGAAGATGCTGCATCTAACAGGCTCACATTGAAATAATCTATCCTATCTATCTATCTATCTATCTATCTATCTATCTATCTATCTATCTATCTATCTATCTATCTATCTATCTATCTATCTATCTATCTATCGATCTATCTATCTATCTATCTATCTATCTATCTATCTATCTATCTATCTATCCATCCATCTATCCATCTACATATTGGTCCATATTTATTATTCAGATCGTGCCTGATTTTGGCAAAAATTGCTTAGTTTAAAAAGTTCCATCTAAAAGTGTGTTCCAAAATTTGCAGTATTTTTCTTCTCACTTCCAAAAAGTACACAAGCTAGAAAAATTGGTGGGGTCAAGCTGCATAATGACTTTTAGACTCATTTATCAAGAACAGGTGTAAAAAAAATTGTGGTACAAATATATGGCTGCACGCAGCAGACGTAAAAGGTAATTCAAACAGTCAGATAATTTCAAAGGCACCAGATTTATGACGAGGTGTGGGCCTTTTCATAAATTAGACTTACTACCTACTCCTATTTCATTGGTTCAAAATACAACATTATTAATAAATGATTATGTCAGCCATTTTGCATCTTTAATATGGACCATGACATATAACAATGTTCTAATAGTCTCTGTATAGAAAAATAACCGATTACCAAGCCGATTAACTTTAATGACAATTCAGTGAACATTTGTTGAGGCATCATACCTCAGGAAACTGCCACTAATATTTCCCAAATGCCAACTCTTCTGTTTTTATTTACAGCTATATAGCTCTGCGCTCTCCATTGTCTTCCTCATTACAGTTAAATACAATGAGCTGTCTGTCTATGTCTCCCATGAGCACTAGGTATGGTCGTCCACTCTTATTCCTCGGCAGGTCCTTTCAGTATGAGCTTTGGGGTCTGTTGACAATTTAAGTATAATTGGCTTTGAAACTTTCATTTGCCACAGAGATCAGTGCTGGTTTACCTCAGGGAAAAGTGCTGTCACATCAGGCAGAGACAAGCTCGTCCTTGGAAATCGCGCAGCCATTTAGGCAGCAATAGGAAGTAAGGAGTGACATCTGAGTTCAATATAAAGGATCATTTATAAAGCTTTTCTACCTTTGTTTCTTATAATTTGTTGTTGGAAGCATCTAGATAATTTTTTCCCCTAAGCTTTGGAGGGTAAATGCAATAATTTTTCAATTCAGTCGGCATTCTTCGAATGAATTTCACCTCTATTGGAGCATAGAAGGGGTGACTAATATAGCCTACCTTTGAATTCAAGAAAATCCCCAAAAACCTTGTTGCATTGGGTATAGGTACCTTTAAAAGCCTATGGGCATTGCTATAGAGAGTGTGTGTATGCTCCCCCACAGTACGTATTTTTATTCTCACAGAAATCGGGATATAGAGTTGTTCTTATGTCTAGACTAAGATATCACATACGGTACAGATAGCCACAAAGGGTGCAGGGCACTCCTAGCTAAGTGGTTGTGCTGATGTTTTATCATTTATTTTTCCATGTGGAAGACCCACATTGGCCTGATATAAATTCTTGACCAGTAAAATGTCATGGGGGTCAAATTATCTATCGATTTTTCTCATTAAATGGTAATTGGTTACTTAGTCTTGCATGTGAGTATAGAGCAGAGAAGCAGCGGAGTGCTCTGTATTTCTACACATTCCAGGAATGGTTTCAGCACGGATTAGTTTGGGATCTAAATGTGTGTTCAGGAATGTTATGTCTGCGTACACGGAAGGGGCGATTATCATATAAGGCGTACATTTCTTTGGTTATCATTGTGGCAGCAGGACTGCATCCTCTGGCTGTGCCATTTATATAATTAACTTTATCGCTGATATAATTACAACAGGAGGGATTTCTGTTTCTCTTCCTAGCCTTACCTTGTTTAAGTACCTGTGACAAGAAAGCGAAAAGAATGGACTCATGCACATGGCCATATTAAGGCTTTATACAGTTCTAAAAAGCTTTAGAACCGTAATACAGCACCTATAGAAGCGGGCCTTACGGTACCTCCATACGCCTCTGATTTTATATAAGGGCAAACCGAGTTTTTCTTTGCTGTTAAATTCCGTATGAATCTTATAGAAAAAATTGGGATATTGGACCCATATTTGAAGCTGTAAGTAGCACCATACATCAACACACAGAGTACATATGCTATGTGCATGAGCTCTGAACAGTATATAAGTACATTATATGTTAATTTATTGTAAATAGTTAGAAAATCTTTTACAAACTGCTAGTTGTATCTGCTTAGAAACAAAAAAGTCAAACTTATCTTTACTATATATTTGGGGAAATCTTTTAACAGCAGTTGCTAGAGCATGTGGCGTGGCTATAGCCTCCTTAGATAGTGCCACACAGTGACTTCTATAGATTGTGCCACACAGCCCTCTGTAGACCGTGCCACACCTCCCTGTAGATAGTGCCGCACCCCCTGTAGATAGTGTCAAACACCCCCTGTGGATAGTGCCACACACCTCCCTGTAGATAGTGCCATACCCCCTCGTAGATGGTGCCACATACCCACCTATAGATAGCGCCACCTCCCAATGTAGATAGTGCCACACAGTGCCCCCAGTAGATAGTGCCATGCACATCCCGTAGATAGTGCCACACAGTGCCCTCTATAGATAGTGTCACACACTTCCCTGCAGACAGTACCGCACCTCCCCTCTAGATAGTGCTACACCTCCATGTAAATAAAAATACTTACCTACCCCATTCCCGCGTCGAATGGAGCTGCACAGCCTCCTCAACCATCTATGAGACGCAGAGACGGGGCCCTTGCGTAGGCCGGCGCAATGCAGTGACATCATGGCGCCGGCCTGCGCAGGAATCCTGTCCCTGCGTCTTATAGGCCGCAGGCGTACCATGGCCTGTAGCCTAGTAAATGGCGTAGCAGGGAGCTATCAGCTCTCAATACTATCTGCCATAGTATTCAATTGTATCTGTGTCCTGAGGACACAGATACAATTGGATGTGGCAGTCGCCCAGGGGAACCGGGCCAAAAATCGGGGGTTCTGCCTTGGATGCCCGGTGCTAACGGCACCCATTTTACTCAGCGGGGGTGATGCGCCCTGTGCAGCCACACAGGTCGCACACCTCTAAGACTGGCCCTGGCAGTGGCTAATATATTGTAATCAATTACATCGCTACCTTTAGTCGCAGGGACAACTACTATCATAGCATGCATTGGTTTAAGCAATTCAAATGCCAATCAGCTTCCTTGTAGACCCATCAGCAGGTTATAGATTTGTTTTATATCAGTCCTATTGGCAAATCATGGACCACCATAAATAGTGACCTATAAGGCTGGATTCACATGAGCATGTTCGGTCCGTAAAGGACGGAACGTATTTCGGCCGCAAGTCCCGGACCAAACACACTGCAGGGAGCCGGGCTCCTAGCATCATAGTTATGTACGACGCTAGGAGTCCCTGCCTCGCTGCAGGACAACTGGCCCGTACTGTAATCATGTTTTCAGTACGGGACATTAGTTCCACGAAGAGGCAGGGACTCCTAGCGTCGTACAAAATGATGATGCTAGGAGCCCGGCTCCCTGCAGTGTGTTCGTTCTGGGACTTGCCGCCGAAATACGTTCCGTCCTTTACGGACCGAACATGCTGGTTTGAATCAACCTGTCATTTGTGTACGGCTGAACTGCTGACGTTTTTAGATTTATTTATTAATCCAGACTATCCTTTTTTCGCGTTGACCCTGCTGCTATTAGGAGAGATTTAAGAAATAACTATATATTAGGGAAGTGCTATGCTAGGTATTGCCTAAAAGATTTCAACTGTTTCATTTTATTGCTCTTTCAAGTCATTTATGTTTGTGAATAGGTTTTGCAAGTGTGTTTGCTGTGTATGTAGAATGATAGTGCTGAAACGTAAATTATATCTAAAAAAATATTAACCTATTATACTTAGGCCTTATTTACACGAGTGTGTTAAACGTCCGTGGGATGGTCGTTGAAACAACGGCTGTCCCACGGACCTTTGTAATTCTATGTGGCCGTTCACACGGTCGCTGTTTCAACGGACCGTGTGAAGGGTCCGTGAGAAAATAGGACATGTCCTATTTTTTCACGCTTCGCGCATCCCTCCATAGACTCTAATCTATGAGGGATGGGAGACATTGCATCCCGCAGCGCAGAGCACGGATGCACCTCGGACGTGAAAAACTGCCCTTTTTCACATCCGAGATGCGCAACACTCGTTTAAATAAGGCCTTAACCACACAGTTCTGCCTTTTGGCCCATTGTTAAACCCCTGTACTTCTCTTTAAGAAGATACTACCATAGAGAGCCCGTTAGCAAACAGTTATATAGGGCAGGTTTTGGCTGTAGAATTTTGCACAAATCATCACATGACTTTCATCACTTTTATGTTTTGTGTAGAGAATATAAAGATAACTGCATAGGTAAACCTAGAAATGAATGATAAAAGTAAACAGAAAAAAACTTGCCCACAGCGTTTGCCAGTTTTCAGGATTTTCCATATGTTCCTTAAACATACTGTCTTCTAAAAATCTTGCAGAAAACGTCCCTCCATTTTTGTCTGGCAG
This sequence comes from Rhinoderma darwinii, assembly GCF_050947455.1. Lineage (NCBI taxonomy): Eukaryota > Metazoa > Chordata > Amphibia > Anura > Rhinodermatidae > Rhinoderma > Rhinoderma darwinii. The sequence goes on along the minus strand of NC_134690.1, from coordinate 287,605,791 downwards.
ATGGCCGATGGGTATGGCTTAGCATGTCTGGTCTCCTATTGCAATCAAATCAATGGCAAAAAATTCTTCTGCAGCCAGTTGTCTTACATCCAGAGACAGTTCATACCTGATATTTGTGAGAAGGTGGAGGATATGGCTAAGATCATTATTTGCAGGAGTGGGCACACATCAACTGTGTAACAGGGCATAACACCAACATTTTCAACATCCGTATAGGTGATAATAGTTCAGTGGGGGTTCGACCACCTCTGTCCCTCCTCATCAGGATAGTCCCGGTGAGGAGGAGTTGTAGGGAGTAGGGGCCTAGGTGAAACCTTTTAAGGCCTCCTTCACACACAGAAAATTTCTGGTAATTTAAAATGCACCAAAAAAATGCTTCTATGGCCAAGATCACACACAGTGTTGATGCCGTTTTAGTCTCAAAGCCAGAAGTGGATCCAAAAGAAAGGAGATGCGTCAGTATTTTCTTTATACCTTTCCTTTCTTTTGGATCCGCTTCTGGCTTTTTCTCAAAAGATTGAGACAAAAACTGCATCAAAACTGTGCGTGTGTCTGATCCTGGCATTAAAAGGCTAGCTTTTTTTTTTTTCTTTTAAATGTAACATGCATTTTAAGGCATTTTTTTGTGGTGTTTTTCTTTAGTGTAATTTTGCACATGCATTTTTTTTATGGCGATTTTTGAAGTCCTATAGAGAAGCCTATGGGAAAAACACCTGAAATAATGTCATACCCAGAGCAGGATGCGTTTGGAAAAAACGCCACTGACCCCATAATTGCCATAAAAACTCCACAAAATAAAACATGTATGTGGTGCATTTGATATTTTACTTTCATAAAGACAGACTTCATTTGTTATGGAAGTCTCCATACTCATGATTTAGTCTCGTCTCCATCCACCCTTAACCCCTTAGTGACCAGCCCATTTTAGGCCCTAGTGACCAAGCTATATTTTGCGTTTTTCTAAAGTCGCATTCAAAGAGCTATAACTTTTTTATTTTTCTGTCGACATAGCTGTATGAGGACTTGTTTGTTGCGGGATTAGATGTACTTTTTAATGGCACCATTATTTGGATACATGTCATTTTTTTAATGAACTTTTATTAACTGTTTTGGGGGTGGAATAGAAAAAACCCTGAAATTTCTCCCTTGTTCTGTGCGTTTTAAATTCACGCCGTTCATTGTTCGGCATAAATAACATGTTACCTTTATTCTTTGGGTCAGTACGATTACGATGATACCACATGTTTAGGTTTTTTATGTTTTACTACTTTTGCACAATAAAAACTCTTTTGAACTAAAATTATTTGTTTTTGCGTCGTCGCGTTCCAAGAGCCGTAATTTTTTTCTTTTTCCGTCAATGTTGTGATATGTGGGCTTGTTTTTGCGGGACGAGACGTAGTTTTGATTATTACTGTTTTGGGGTACATGGGGCTTATTGATTAGCTTTTATTGTGACTTTTTTGGGGGGTAATGGAAAAAAATAGCAATTTCGCTGTTGTTTTTTTTTCCACTGTAATCTTTATAATTAATTTTTATTTAACATTAGTTACTTATTTTTTTTGTCCCACTAGAAGACTTCAATGTGAAATCGCTGCTATAATGCTTTTCTTTATACCTTTCCTTTCTTTTGGATCCGCTTCTGGCTTTTTCTCAAAAGATTGAGACAAAAACTGCATCAAAACTGTGCGTGTGTCTGATCCTGGCATTAAAAGGCTAGCTTTTTTTTTTTTCTTTTAAATGTAACATGCATTTTAAGGCATTTTTTTGTGGTGTTTTTCTTTAGTGTAATTTTGCACATGCATTTTTTTTATGGCGATTTTTGAAGTCCTATAGAGAAGCCTATGGGAAAAACACCTGAAATAATGTCATACCCAGAGCAGGATGCGTTTGGAAAAAACGCCACTGACCCCATAATTGCCATAAAAACTCCACAAAATAAAACATGTATGTGGTGCATTTGATATTTTACTTTAGACTTTAATATAACATCTGGCCGGACTAAAAAACACATGAAAAAAACGCTTAAATAAAAGCCATTAAAAGTGGCACAAAAAATGCCCAAAAACACAGCGTAATATGGCAGTGAATCCAGCGTAATATGGCTAGCTGAAAAAACTGCATCACTGATCAACTATAGAACATTGCAATATATATATATATATATATATGTGTATAAATAAATAAAACTGGGGATTCCTAAAATAAATAAATAAAACATCTGCTATTTATTCTTTCATGAAAGTGTCTTGTTGCATGTAATCAGCACTGACATTAAGGGCAGATTCACACGAGCGTTGCGTTTTTGCGCGCGCAAACAACGCGGCGTTTTGCGAGCGCAAAAACCATTTGACAGCTGCGTGTGTCATGCGTGTCTGATGCGCGGCTGCGTGATTTTCGCGCAGCCGGCATCATAGAGATGAGGCTTGTCGACGCCCGTCACTGTCCAAGGTGCTGAAAGAGCTAAATCTTTCAGCACCCTCGACAGTGAATGCCGAACACAACAGCGAAAAACCTGTAAAAAAAAAAGATAAAGTTCCTACTTACCGAGAACTTCCCGGCCGTTGCCTTGGTGACGCGTCCTTGGTGACGCGTCCTTGGTGACGCGCCTCTCTTGACATCGGGCCCCACCTCCCTGGATGACGCGGCAGTCCAAGTGACCGCTGCAGCCTGTGATTGGCTGCAGCCTGTGCTTGGCCTGTGATTGGCTGGAGCTGTCACTTGAACTGAAGTGTCATCCCGGGAGGTCGGACTGCAGGAAGGAGACAGGAGTAATCGGTAAGTTAGAACTTCGGGTTTTTTTACAGGTTCGTGTATTTTGGGATCGCAAGTCACTGTCCATGGTGCTGAAACAGTTTAACTCTTTCAGCACCATGCACAGTGAATGTCTTCCGACGTCGCGGACCGGAATTTTTTTTGCCGGGTTCGGCCAAAACGAGTTTGGCCGAACCCGGTGAAGTTAGCTTCGGTTGTCGGGGTTCGCTCCTCGCAAAGACACTCCGTTTGGATGCTTGGAAACAGAAAAGCACGTGGTGCTTTTCTGTTTCCATTCATCCTTTTGACAGCTGTTGCGCAAACACGCAGTTCGCACGGAAGAGCTTCCGTGCGACCTGCCTGGTTTTCACGCACCCATTGACTTCAATGGGTGCGTGATGCGTGAAATACGCAGAGTTATTGAACCTGTCGCGTATTTTGCGCAGCGAACAAACGCTGCGCAAAATACACGGACTGTGTGTACTGCCCCATAGACTTCTATAGGGCATTGCGTGCCGCGCGAAAACCACGCGGTCTACACGCTGCCAAATCACGCTCGTGTGAATCCCCCCTAAGGCTATGTTCACACAGAGTTTTTTTCCAGGTGGAATTTCTGCCTCAAAATTCCGTTTGGAAGTTTGAGTCAGATTTTCCTCTCCCTGCACGCCGATTTTCACGGCGTAAACGCCTGAAGATAGGGCATGTCCCTTCTTTCTCTGGTAAAACCGCCTCACGGTAAAAAGACACCTCCGCCTCCCATTGAAATCAATGGGAGGCATTTTGGGGCAGTTTTTGACGAGTTTTGCGGCGCGGTTTCTGCGTCAAAAAACTCGTCAAAAAAACTCAGTGTGAACATAGCCTAAGGAGTAGTCCACTTATCTTTTGGCATGGTTGCCTCCTTCTGTATACTATTGCTGTATGTATAGTAGGACACACACTGGATTCTGACTATAGTGGTTTCTAATTAGACAACATAAACATAGTATAACTACAGGCATATCCAGAGTTTACATTTTATTAAATGGTTCTGTCATAAAGACAGACTTCATTTGTTATGGAAGTCTCCATACTCATGATTTAGTCTCGTCTCCATCCACCCTTAACCCCTTAGTGACCAGCCCATTTTAGGCCCTAGTGACCAAGCTATATTTTGCGTTTTTCTAAAGTCGCATTCAAAGAGCTATAACTTTTTTATTTTTCTGTCGACATAGCTGTATGAGGACTTGTTTGTTGCGGGATTAGATGTACTTTTTAATGGCACCATTATTTGGATACATGTCATTTTTTTAATGAACTTTTATTAACTGTTTTGGGGGTGGAATAGAAAAAACCCTGAAATTTCTCCCTTGTTCTGTGCGTTTTAAATTCACGCCGTTCATTGTTCGGCATAAATAACATGTTACCTTTATTCTTTGGGTCAGTACGATTACGATGATACCACATGTTTAGGTTTTTTATGTTTTACTACTTTTGCACAATAAAAACTCTTTTGAACTAAAATTATTTGTTTTTGCGTCGTCGCGTTCCAAGAGCCGTAATTTTTTTCTTTTTCCGTCAATGTTGTGATATGTGGGCTTGTTTTTGCGGGACGAGACGTAGTTTTGATTATTACTGTTTTGGGGTACATGGGGCTTATTGATTAGCTTTTATTGTGACTTTTTTGGGGGGTAATGGAAAAAAATAGCAATTTCGCTGTTGTTTTTTTTTCCACTGTAATCTTTATAATTAATTTTTATTTAACATTAGTTACTTATTTTTTTTGTCCCACTAGAAGACTTCAATGTGAAATCGCTGCTATAATGCTTTTCTTTATACCTTTCCTTTCTTTTGGATCCGCTTCTGGCTTTTTCTCAAAAGATTGAGACAAAAACTGCATCAAAACTGTGCGTGTGTCTGATCCTGGCATTAAAAGGCTAGCTTTTTTTTTTTTCTTTTAAATGTAACATGCATTTTAAGGCATTTTTTTGTGGTGTTTTTCTTTAGTGTAATTTTGCACATGCATTTTTTTTATGGCGATTTTTGAAGTCCTATAGAGAAGCCTATGGGAAAAACACCTGAAATAATGTCATACCCAGAGCAGGATGCGTTTGGAAAAAACGCCACTGACCCCATAATTGCCATAAAAACTCCACAAAATAAAACATGTATGTGGTGCATTTGATATTTTACTTTAGACTTTAATATAACATCTGGCCGGACTAAAAAACACATGAAAAAAACGCTTAAATAAAAGCCATTAAAAGTGCCACAAAAAATGCCCAAAAACACAGCGTAATATGGCAGTGAATCCAGCGTAATATGGCTAGCTGAAAAAACTGCATCACTGATCAACTATAGAACATTGCAATATATATATATATATATATATATGTGTATAAATAAATAAAACTGGGGATTCCTAAAATAAATAAATAAAACATCTGCTATTTATTCTTTCATGAAAGTGTCTTGTTGCATGTAATCAGCACTGACATTAAGGGCAGATTCACACGAGCGTTGCGTTTTTGCGCGCGCAAACAACGCGGCGCTTTGCGAGCGCAAAAACCATTTGACAGCTGCGTGTGTCATGCGTGTCTGATGCGCGGCTGCGTGATTTTCGCGCAGCCGGCATCATAGAGATGAGGCTTGTCGACGCCCGTCACTGTCCAAGGTGCTGAAAGAGCTAAATCTTTCAGCACCCTCGATAGTGAATGCCGAACACAACAGCGAAAAACCTGTAAAAAAAAAAGATAAAGTTCCTACTTACCGAGAACTTCCCGGCCGTTGCCTTGGTGACGCGTCCTTGGTGACGCGCCTCTCTTGACATCGGGCCCCACCTCCCTGGATGACGCGGCAGTCCAAGTGACCGCTGCAGCCTGTGATTGGCTGCAGCCTGTGCTTGGCCTGTGATTGGCTGGAGCTGTCACTTGAACTGAAGTGTCATCCCGGGAGGTCGGACTGCAGGAAGGAGACAGGAGTAATCGGTAAGTTAGAACTTCGGGTTTTTTTACAGGTTCGTGTATTTTGGGATCGCAAGTCACTGTCCATGGTGCTGAAACAGTTTAACTCTTTCAGCACCATGCACAGTGAATGTCTTCCGACGTCGCGGACCGGAATTTTTTTTGCCGGGTTCGGCCAAAACGAGTTTGGCCGAACCCGGTGAAGTTAGCTTCGGTTGTCGGGGTTCGCTCCTCGCAAAGACACTCCGTTTGGATGCTTGGAAACAGAAAAGCACGTGGTGCTTTTCTGTTTCCATTCATCCTTTTGACAGCTGTTGCGCAAACACGCAGTTCGCACGGAAGAGCTTCCGTGCGACCTGCCTGGTTTTCACGCACCCATTGACTTCAATGGGTGCGTGATGCGTGAAATACGCAGAGTTATTGAACCTGTCGCGTATTTTGCGCAGCGAACAAACGCTGCGCAAAATACACGGACTGTGTGTACTGCCCCATAGACTTCTATAGGGCATTGCGTGCCGCGCGAAAACCACGCGGTCTACACGCTGCCAAATCACGCTCGTGTGAATCCCCCCTAAGGCTATGTTCACACAGAGTTTTTTTCCAGGTGGAATTTCTGCCTCAAAATTCCGTTTGGAAGTTTGAGTCAGATTTTCCTCTCCCTGCACGCCGATTTTCGCGGCGTAAACGCCTGAAGATAGGGCATGTCCCTTCTTTCTCTGGTAAAACCGCCTCACGGTAAAAAGACACCTCCGCCTCCCATTGAAATCAATGGGAGGCATTTTGGGGCAGTTTTTGACGAGTTTTGCGGCGCGGTTTCTGCGTCAAAAAACTCGTCAAAAAAACTCAGTGTGAACATAGCCTAAGGAGTAGTCCACTTATCTTTTGGCATGGTTGCCTCCTTCTGTATACTATTGCTGTATGTATAGTAGGACACACACTGGATTCTGACTATAGTGGTTTCTAATTAGACAACATAAACATAGTATAACTACAGGCATATCCAGAGTTTACATTTTATTAAATGGTTCTGTCATAAAGACAGACTTCATTTGTTATGGAAGTCTCCATACTCATGATTTAGTCTCGTCTCCATCCACCCTTAACCCCTTAGTGACCAGCCCATTTTAGGCCCTAGTGACCAAGCTATATTTTGCGTTTTTCTAAAGTCGCATTCAAAGAGCTATAACTTTTTTATTTTTCTGTCGACATAGCTGTATGAGGACTTGTTTGTTGCGGGATTAGATGTACTTTTTAATGGCACCATTATTTGGATACATGTCATTTTTTTAATGAACTTTTATTAACTGTTTTGGGGGTGGAATAGAAAAAACCCTGAAATTTCTCCCTTGTTCTGTGCGTTTTAAATTCACGCCGTTCATTGTTCGGCATAAATAACATGTTACCTTTATTCTTTGGGTCAGTACGATTACGATGATACCACATGTTTAGGTTTTTTATGTTTTACTACTTTTGCACAATAAAAACTCTTTTGAACTAAAATTATTTGTTTTTGCGTCGTCGCGTTCCAAGAGCCGTAATTTTTTTCTTTTTCCGTCAATGTTGTGATATGTGGGCTTGTTTTTGCGGGACGAGACGTAGTTTTGATTATTACTGTTTTGGGGTACATGGGGCTTATTGATTAGCTTTTATTGTGACTTTTTTGGGGGGTAATGGAAAAAAATAGCAATTTCGCTGTTGTTTTTTTTTCCACTGTAATCTTTATAATTAATTTTTATTTAACATTAGTTACTTATTTTTTTTGTCCCACTAGAAGACTTCAATGTGAAATCGCTGCTATAATGCTTTGGTATACTTAGTATACCAAAACATTATTGCCTGTCAGTGTAAATCTCCGGCACGTCCTAAGGGCACGGCCAGACGTGGCGGAGGTTTTCCACTGCAAATGTTGGTGCAGGTTTGGGGCATTTACGCAACGAATCTGCACCAGCATTTGCATATTTGACAGGTAATTCAGATTTCAGTTTTTGCATTGCAAAGGCTGAAATCTGCAGTGAAATTCCGCTTCTTCTCCGCAACCGTCGGTGCATGCTGCAGAGGGAAAATTCCGCACCGCAGCCTATGGTCCGCAGCTGAGTTTTCCGCATCGTCTGAACTAACTTGCCAGAAAATGTATTGAAACAAATCTAAAAACCGGCCGCTGGAGAATTCCACTGCGGACTGTCCGCAAACGGAATTCCACAGCAATTCCGCAACGTCTGGCCGTGCCCTAATAGCATACCTCCCACCTTTTCAGTTTTGTAAAGAGGGACAATGGAAGCAGCGCGCATAGCAAATTTTTCCCCTGTTAGGCCTCGCCTCTAACTCCGCCCATTCAGCCCACACAGTACAATGCTCCCATAGAACCCCCTACACAGTATAATGCTTCTATAGCTGACCATCTTCACTGTATAATACCCCATAGTTCCTTCCACACAGTATAATGCCCCCATTGCTGCCCCAAAACAGTATAATACCCAAATATATTGTATGGGACGGACACACTAATGCCCCCATAGTACCTCCCATACAATATAATGCCCCATAGCTGCCCCCACACAATATAATACCCCCATATTTGCACCCGTGCAGTTTAATGCCCACACAGATGCCCCCATACAGTATAGTGCTCCATAGCTGCCCCCATACAGTATAATATCCCCATAGCTGCAGTGAATCGCTGGCCTCAGCGGTCACGTGCCGTTCATGGCAGCATCACTGCTCAGGCCAGCGATTGGCCGCAGCGGTATGTGACCAATTAAGGATATGAAACATCATATATTACACATTAAATGGGTGATTTCCACAAACACATGTATCCCTAATCCACAGAATAAGGGTTAAATGTGTGATCACTGGGGGTCCAGCCACTGGGGCCCCTAGCGATGAGGAAAATGGGGGACCAAAAGTCCCCCGAAGTGTTACATAAGAATGGAGAGTTAGCACTCATGCTCAGCCAGCGCTCCATTAATGGTCGAGCATGCGTACTAGCGCTCCATTCTTATGGAGCACTTTGAGGGACTTTCGTTTCCCCGTTCTCCTCATCGCTCGTCGTCCCAGTTGTCACACATGTATCCCTACCCTGTAGATTAGGAATACATGTTTGTGAGAAACCCCCTTTAACTCCATATGGGGCATGATCCACTCGGACCTTTTTAGATTTAAGAAGCCAGTGCCTGAAAAAAATGTCTCCAGGCACTCTGCTTTTTTTTTTAGTCCAATTGTCACACTTTTCTCTACTCACAGTTGTCTGTTTGTTTTTTACTGACCAGTGGCTCGATGCTGCGCTGCCTGTTGAGCGCACGTCCCGCTCCCTCACTCCAGGCACATAACGCTGTTTCGACGTACTCATGCTGGGCGCAGGCAGCTGACGAGTCACGGTCTGACCACAATCAGAGCTGCCTGCAGTGAGTAAGGTCAATGTAAGCTAATTCAATTTGCTTTAGGGCGGATTCACACGAGCTTGTGCGTTTTGCGTACGCAAAAAACGCGGCATTTTGCATACGCAAAAGACACTTAACAGCTCCGTGTGTCAGCCCCGTATTATCCGCGGCTGCGTGATTTTCGTGGTGCTTTTCTGTTTACATTCATAGTTTGACAGCTGTTGCGCGAATCACGCTCGCCCCACGGAAGTGCTTCCGTGTGATGCGTGTGATTTTCATGCACCCATTGACTTCAATGGGTGCGTGATGCGCGAAATACGCCCAAAGAACGGACATGTCGTGACTTTTTCGCAGCGGACTCACGCTGCGTAAAAATCAAGCAACTGTCTGCACTGCCCCATAGACTAATATAGGTCCGTGCGACGCACGTGGAAATCACGCGCGTTGCACGGACGTATATCCCGTTCGTCTGAATAAGCTCTTACACATACAGTACATACGTTACACACTACACTACATATTACACACTAGACATATACTATACACATACAGTACATACATTACACACTACAATACATACATTACACTATACACTACAATACATACATTACACACTAGACATACACTATACACATACAGTACATACATTACATGCTAAACTATGCACTACAATACATACATTACACACTACACTAAACACTACAATACATACATTACACACTAGACATACACTATACACATACAGTACATACATACATTACACACATTTACCTTTTGTGCAGGCAGCTGCCTTTATGGATCTTCTCTTGCTGTGCACGGAGTCTCCAGAGGAAACACTAGCAAGTGTTGGTGAGTCCATCACAGGATTTCCCTTCAGTTGCAGAGCAGACACCCTTCGCGCCTCCCTCTCTGTCCCGACACTGAGCAGGATCGCATTAGCCCTTATTAACACGACAGGGTTTCCTGGCCGGGTGACGGCCGTTCATAAATCAGCCGTCACCCGGCTGCATTAGGAACAATAGACCCCTAATGGGGCTATTCACACAACCGATTTTTTGACGGCCTGGGAAACCTGGCCGTCAAAAAATGGGACATGCCCTATTTTCAGCCGTTTACCCGGCCGCCCGGCTCCCATAGAAGTCTATGGGGCCGGGTAATACACGGCCATCACCGGAATGTGTCCCGAGTGATAGCCATGTATTCCGTCGCTCGCGCTCTCTCTCCTCTTCCTCCTCACAGTGCAGAGTGCATGTGAGGAGGAGGAAGGTCTTTTTTTGCTCCCTGTAGATGTCGGAATCTCCAATCCCCGGCCAGGGATTGGGGATACCGCTACAGGAGAAGTGAGTAACTACACTGTCCATATATGGACACAGCGACGTCACTCACTTCTGAAGCGGAATCCCCGACCCTATGGCAGGGAATTCCGCTACAGGAGAAGTGAGTGACTACACAGTCTATGTATGGACACAGTGACGTCACTCACTTCAAAAGCGGAATCTCCGACCCTGTGGCCGGGGATTCCTCTCCAGGAGAAGTCAGTGACTAAACTGTCCATATATGGATACAGCGACGTCACTCACTTCTGAAGTGGAATCCCCGACCCTGTGGCAGGGAATTCCGCCACAGGAGAAGTGAGTGACTACACAGTCCATATATGGACACAGTGACGTCACTCACTTCAGAAGCGGAATCCCCGACCCTGTGGCCGGGGATTCCTCTCCAGGAGAAGTCAGTGACTAAACTGTCCATATATGGACATTGAAGTCAGTGACTTCTCCTGGAAGGGGGGGATTGGTGCAACCTACAGGGGGCTGTGTGGCATCACCTACAGGGGACTTGGTGGCATCACCTACAGGGGACTTGGTGACATTACCTACAGGGGCTGGGTGGCATTACCTACAGGGGGCAGGGTGTCATTACCTGCAGGGGGCTGGGTGGCATTACCTGCAGGGGGCTGTGTGGCATTACCTACAGGGGACTTGGTGGCATTACATACAGGGAGCTGGGTGACATTACCTACAGGGGGCAGGGTGGCATTGCTTGCAGGGGGCTGGGTGGAATTACCAACAGGGGGCTGGGTGGCATTGCCTACAGGGGGCTGTGTGGCATTACCTACAGGGGACTTGGTGGCATTACCTACAGGGGACTTGGTGGCATTACCTACAAGGGGCATGGTGGCATTACCTGCAGGGGGCTGGGTGGCATTACATGCAGGGGGCTGGGTGGCATTACCTGCAGGGGGCTGGGTGGCAATACCAACAGGGGGCTGGGTGGCATTACCTACAGGGGGCTGTGGGACATTATCTACAGAGGGCTGTGTGTGGCAACAAATTTAAATGAAATTCAATCAATTTTAAAACGTTCAGGGAAAAAAACGGATGCAAAACGGGTCAAAATCAGCCGTTAAAAACGGCAACACGGCCCGGAACGGAATCGGAACGGATGCAAAACAGATACAAACCGGCCGGGAAAAATGGCCCAAAACTCGGACCCTGTCATGTGAATGAGGCCTTACAATGGCGACGGGAGAGTGGAGAGCAGGGGAGGGGGCTCAGGGAGGGGTTATTAAGGTGGCACAGGAGACGTGCTGTTCTTAAGGAGGCAGCACATGCTGCAGCTGCTAAGTTGCGGGAACCTCAGCCATCTGCTCTGTAATGCCACCCCCTCTGAGACACTGCAGTGTGCCGTCTGAGGCTCAACTCGTCTCATGGTAGATGTGGCCCTGTTTACATTGACCTTACGGAGGGGAGACGGAGTCTGTGACTCTACAGGGCATATCGGGGCATTTTTCAAACCTCCCGGGACGGCGGGACAGCGGTTAAAAACCGGGACTGTCCTGCTGGATCCGGAAAGGTTGGGAGCTATGCCTAATAGGCATATACCCAGGGCAGCCCTGGAGCCTTTATCAGGCCCCCGGCTGCTATAGCACCCCATTTGAGGCCCGCGATTGCATTTGTGTGGCACTAAAAGGGCACTGAAGGAGCTTTGTATGACACAATGGGACATTGTGTTACACTGTTTATATTGGCTCTATTTATTTGTTACTATTTATCTGAACACTGTATGAAACATTTGGAACACTATATGCTATTTTTCTGGATGCTGCATTCACTATGTTTCTGAACACTCCATGTTACCATTCATCTGGACACTGCATGACACTTTAGTCGACTACGTTATTGTTTTCGCTAAAAAAACGGAAACCTTACAGAACGGAGACAAGCAGAAACCATTTGCAACGGAAGCATTACCATTGAAATCAATGGTAATGCAAACGGAAGCTACGGTTTCCGTTTGCCTTTCCGCTCATGGGTTCCGCCGACGGAAATCTGCAACGGAACCCATGAATGGAAACCAACTCGGATGTGAACAGGCCCTTAATGTTCAGATGTGCAGATTATATACAGTTTAGCTCCTGTTCACATCATTGATTTCAATGGTAATGCTTCTGTTTCAGTATGTTTCTGTTCTGTAAAGTTACAGTGTTTTCCACGAAAATAATCGCGCAATCGACAGCAGTATTGTTTCCGTAAAAAAAAGTGATAACTTTACAGAAGGGAAACAAACTGAAACATACTGATATGGGAGCATTACCATTGAAATTAATGGTAATGCAAACGGAAGTGATAGTTTCCGTTAGGCTTTCCGTTCATCGGTTACTCTGATGGAAAGGTTGAATGGAACCAATGAACGAAACACGAACACTGATGTGAGCAGGCTCTCTTCTTTCCTTTTCAATGTATATACCTCTGATAGCATATTGAAATGACTCCTACTTGTACTAGTAAATGCATTGATAGATTTTATCTGTGCATTTTTCCTACTAAACCCCAATACAGGAAATCCTGTGACTTTATTATGAATTTACAGGATTCTTTCTACAGCATTTCATTTCTATCTCGATAACTTCTTGCAGTCACAGACATTTTTAGTTTTCGTCTTTCACTCCCTGCCTTCCAAGAGCCATAACTTTCTTTTTTAGTTTCATTTTTTCACCGTGCGATAAAAACAACGACTTAACTTTATTCTGCTGGTCAATATGATTTCGGCGATACCAAATTTTTATAGTTGTTTTTAATGTTGTACTACTTTTACAAAGAAAAAAAAACAACAATTTTTGTGTTGCCATATTCTGAAAGCCATAACTTTTTTTTTTTTTGTCGATAGAGTAGCGTGAGGGCTTATTTTTTCAGGGACGAGCTGTAGTTTTCATTGGTGCCATTTTCTGGTACATACGACTTTTTGATCACTTTTAGCGCTAAGGTGAGCAAAAAACAGCGATTTTGGTGTTTTCAATTTTTATTTCTTAAGGCGTTCACCGAGTTAAATAATGTTATATTGTAATAGTTCTGACTTTTAGGGCGGGTTCACACATAGCGGAATTTCACTTAAATTCCGCTGCGGACACTCCGCAGCGTTAATCCGCAGCGGAGCCGTTTCTCCATTGACTTTCACTTTAATTTAGCAGTGTTCGTTTACACGATGCGTACAATTCCGCTGCGGAGCATAGGCTGCGGAGCGGAATTTGGTGTCCGCAGCATGCAAGGGATGTTGCGGAGCAGTGGCGGACTGGTTGCGGACTCATGGCGGAATTTCTCCATTGACTTCAATGGAGATTCTAAGTTCCGCAATGAAGTCCGCAGCTGTCATGCACATGTTATGTGTGGTGCGGAGCGTATTGGTTTTTTAACATGACATTTCTTCATTCTGGCTGGACCTATGTATTTCTAGGTCTACAGCCAGACTGAGGAAGTCAATGGGGCTCCCGTAATGACGGGAGCGTTGCTAGGAGACGTCAGTAAATAGTCACTGTCCAGGGTGCTGAAAGAGTTAAGCGATCGGCAGTAACTGTTTCTGCACCCGGGACAGTGACTACCGATCTCAATATACATGTATCTGTAAAAAAACATATAAGTTCATACTTACCGAGAACTCCCTGTTTCTGTCTCCAGTCCAGCCTCCCAGGATGACGTTTCAGTGTAAGTGACGGCTGCAGCCAATCACAGGCCAAGCACAGGCTGCAGCGGTCACATGGACTGGCGCGTCATCCAGGGAGGTCGGGCTGGATGCCGAAGGAGGGACGCGTCATCAAGACAACGGGCGGTAAGTATGAATTTCTTTTACTTTCACTAGGGAAAGTGCTGTCCCTTCTCTCTATCCTGCACTGATAGGGAGAAGGGAAGCACTTTTCCCGCAGTCCGCAGCAGCTAGTCCGCATCAATTTTCTGCACATTTTGAGCAGATCCGCAGCCGTAATCCGCAACCCGGATTAGGTGCGGCATTGATGCGGACAGTTGCGGAGGAATTCCGCCATGTGTGGTCATGCCCTTACAGATGCGGTGATGGCAATTTTGTTTCTTTTTTTATTTTATACATTACTTTAGAGGAAATATGTTTGTTTTTTTACTTTTAATATTTGTTTATTTTTTGTACACTAGTGAAAAGTTTATTTAACTATTATTTTCAGTTTTTATTAGCCCCCCCGTAGGGGATTTTAACCAGTCATCGTTAGATCGCTAATTCAATACACTGCAATAGTAATGTATTGCATTATATTGTATTTTTCACAGGCTCCTATTAAGCCCTGCCAGAGGCAGCGCTTAACAGGAGAAGAAAGAAAGCAGACCTGGGAGTCTTCATTAGGCCCATGGGCTGCCATGACAACCATCGGCACCCTGTCACTGGGGGGCAATGGCCTGACGGAGGGGGCCAGCCCCCTCCTTCTAAGGGCTCAGATGCCGCAGTTGCTATTGACTGCGCCATGTAAGTGGTTAAACGGCCAGGATCAGAGCGATCTCTGTTCCTGGCCGTTAGTGTGAGGTGTCAGCTGTAATACACAACTGACACCCACAGCTTATGGAGCAGGCTCAGCGCATGAAGCCGCTCCATGCTTCTACCTCCACACCAGGACGTACTGGCACGTCCTGGTGGGTCAAGGGTTTAAACATTGGTGCTTTAAATAAAGGCATCTGTAAATAGTCTATAGACGATTACACCATTGGCCAAGCAGTGCTCCAGCAGTCAGCCCACCAGAATTCTGGGGTGCTGTACACCACTTATACAGTCATTGAGAGTCCACTACATTGGTATATTCATTTGTACCTGATTTGTTGCACAAAGTTCTGCGACTCTCCCATTCATCTGAATGGGGATTGCAGAAAACCATGCGCCTGCTACAGAAACAACTCTAGTCAGATATATAGGACAGATTTTCAGTCACAGAAAGTTCTGCAACAAATCTGCCATGTGTGAATATTTGGTACATTAGTGGCAGTGGTAAAAAGCGGTACTTAACCTAACAAAAGTAATTGAACATTTTAATAAAATTTAAAGCTAAACAAATTCTGAGCAACCTTAAATCTGCCACAAACATCTAACGTTTCCCATTTCAGAGACATTGCCCCTTTTTTGGCAGGTGCTGTATACTTATGTAAGGTTTAACCTAAATATAAAGACTCTTTGTCGTTTTCTGGGCCTGCCCCCTGTCCTAATATGTACATGCAGATACATTTGCGATATCAGAAACAGAATACAGTAAAACCAATCTGAAAATTCTGTTTATCTAAATACCCGAGAAACATTTCACTGCCACTTATGAATCTTATAAAAATAAAACTAAGGGCATCTTATCACTCATCTGTGATTGATTTAAAAGGTTTTACGCTTTCTAGATAATTTAGCTTCAGTGATAAAGTCACATAATAATAACTTTTATGCTTGTGATGCACTGTAAATACATTTTGTTAAATAATTAGAGTACGGTTTTTGACAGAAACTATATTCTAAAAGCTTTTTGGGTGGATTCATAGGAAAGTTGAATATGCATCAAGCAGGCAGTAAATTCTTGCCAATCAAGCACTTAGAATAAAAAATGAGAACTAGTGAGTTGTTGAATTTTGGCTGTGTCATAACTGATGCATAGTTTACTTATTTTGCTGAATATTTTATAGTAAAGATTTTAATTTTTTTGGAAAATCTATTGTGCATTGCTTTTAAACCTTGTATCTGTGGATTCCAGATTAATAGAAAAAAAAAGAAAACTTGATTGTTCTGTACTTACCTACAGTGTTAAGGTTTTTTTTTTCAGTTGGTACGTAGTGTGTTTTTAGGCCCTTTTTCTAGCTTGTAATCTTGTATAAAATTATCTTGTCAGGCTTAAAGGGATTGTCCACCTTTTCCATTTAAAAAAAAATATATAAATAGGTTGAAAATTCTTAACATATTTTATAACAGTCTGAGCTATATTTCTGATACAGCACTCCAATAAAGTGCTGGCTACCTGCAGTTACCACTAGAGGAAACTTAGGAACTAAATGCATACTATTATTAAACTACAAAAGTATATAGCGGTGAATAATCTAATAACTGATTCATAAAAACAGGTTGTGCATAACTAACATGCTCGGTTTCTATGAGGAGGTAAGTGCAAAATCTGGATGTTGGTCATGTGGCTGATGTCATATATTTGGATTTTGCAAAAGCATTTAATACTGTTAGGGTATGTTCACACGCACTGTTTTCGGATGTAATTCGGTCATTTTACGCCTCGAATTACGCCTGAAAAAACTGCTCCATTAACAAACATCTGCCCATTGCTTTCAATGGGTTTTACGATGTTCTGTTCCGACGAGGTGTAATTTTACGCGCCGCTGTCAAAATATGGCGCGAAAAAAGACCCCCTCGAAAAAGAAGTGCATGTCACTTCTTGGGACATTTTTGGAGCTGTTTTTCATTGACTCCATTGAAAAACAGCTCCAATAACGGATGTAATTTACGCCGCAAAAAACGCGAGCTGTTAAAAAAACGTCTGAAAATCAGGAGCTGTTTTCACCGGAAAACAGCTCTGTATTTTCACACGTATTTTGCTAAGCCGTGTGAACATACCCTAACACATCCTTCTTGTTCTGAAGCTACAGATCTTTAGTAAACGGTATAAGTGTTTTCACCTTAGATATAGGTAACTTTACACTATATCACTACTCAATAGTAATGGGGTATCTTTGATACTAGTCCCTATTTACGCTACATCTTTGAATAGAATACAATTGAGTGTTATTTTGGTTGGGGCGTGTGCAGGAGATTTCCACTATCCGTTCGGGGCGCGAGTGGTGGTCTGCCCCGTACGCTCCTCGACCTCATACATACTTGTTTGTGTGCATATGCTTATACTCTTGTAGTGGTTCTATATGACGCAATTGTGCAGTGGATAATATGTGACACGTGGGGGGTCTGGGTGGAGAATTTCCACCACCGGAGCGGGGCATTGGTGGTAGTCTACTCCATATGGTTCTCCCCATGGATGCACATATATACGTATGGGGATACATGTGCATTATATGTTTGAAATATGTGGACTGCCAACGTGGTCCTAACACGGATGTATGATACTTCCCTATGCTCTGCAACCAATAATAAACTCATTTAAATATATGAGATATAGTACTTAAATGTAAGCATGTTATTTAATTGTTTTTTATAAATCCGCTGTATATGGACTGATGGCTGTTGGGAACCTTTGAGATCACATTTAAATATTAGAAATGATTATGAGATTTGGTAGTCTACGTACCTGTGTTTAAATTATTTAGACATCTACTGGTGAGGTGCGCATGCACCTGACGGACCCCTTCAACATGCTGTGCCGGAAGCTGTCAGAGTTTGGGCGGAAATGCATATGATGGAGATTCTTCTCCCGTAGCACTAACGCTCATGATGTGGAAGGCACACGTGAATCGGATTAATCAACCACTATGAGCCATTGGTCACCGATACACAGGGTACTTTATTTAAACCTAGTTCCATTATTCCATTACACTATGTCACTTCCTGACGAAGGGTGCGAAACGCGCGTCGAGGTGTTTTTTCCTGAGACCACTGACAGCCATCATGCCAGCTACAGGTAATTGAGTTTATCTCACGTCCCTCACCAATGTATGTATTATATTGTGAGCAGTGTATTATTGTATAGACTGTGGACTGTGTTAGGGGGATTTGGGATAGAGGCACACCAATGGGATAGAGGCACACCACATGCTTTCATTGTTTACCTGTTTCAAATTATGCATGTAATATACCCCTACAATTATGCTGGTATTTTGCTGATGGTCTTAGAGCGATCATTTTGAAGTATGTTTTAATCATGTATGTATATTTGTGTGGGTTCTGGGCTACAGATGCAGGGACTGGGGGACCACGTATGCACGTGGGTAAAGACTTGGTTAAGGGACAGAAAACAAAGAGTCGTTATAAATGGTACTTACTCAAAATGGGCTGAAGTCAGCAGTCGGGTACCACAAGGATCTGTGCTAGGCCAAATTATTTTTAATCTCTTTATTAATGACCTTGTGGATGGGATTGATAGCAAGGTGTCAGCTTTTGCTAATCCAAAACTTTATAGGATACTTAAAACAGCTTGATTGTAAGATATTTCAGAAAAACCTAGATAAGCTAGCAACATGGGCAAAAACATGGCAAACAAATTTTAATGTTGATAAATGTAAAGTAATGCACCTAGTTTTCTTAATAGTATTACTGCACATACATTAAATGGAATAAAACTTGGGAACAAGAGGACCTAGGTATTCAGGTTACAAATAAGCTAAGCAACAGTACTCAATGTCAATCAACAGCTGCAAAAGCAAATAGGATTTTAGAGTGTATAAAAAGAGAGATAGAAATCTGTAAATATGGGATTCAGTTCTGGACCCCAAAAAGGATATAGGAGAGCTGGAAAAGATTCAAAGGCGGACGACTAGATTTTTAAATGGGATAGGCGGTCTCTCTTACAATGAAAGGCTAGAAAAATTGGGTTTGTTTAGTTTAGAAAAAAAAAGACGCCTTAGGCCTCATGCACACGGCCATACTAGTGTGCACGGCCCGTGATTATGGGCACGGATAGCCGCAAACTGTCATCCGCATTTGCGGGCCGTCCTCCCATTATAAAGTATAAGAGCATGGTCCGCAAATTCAAAAAATAGGATATATCCAATTTTTTGCGAGTCATTTCTACGGCCCGGACATTTAACCGTAAATATACGGCAAGGTGTCCATGGCCATAGAAATGAATGGATCAGTAATTTTTTCCGCGATTACGGATCCGTAGTTGTGGAT
The DNA here is from genome assembly GCF_050947455.1 of Rhinoderma darwinii. Classification (NCBI taxonomy): domain Eukaryota; kingdom Metazoa; phylum Chordata; class Amphibia; order Anura; family Rhinodermatidae; genus Rhinoderma; species Rhinoderma darwinii. Next base: position 287,586,611 of record NC_134690.1, on the reverse strand, counting down.
AAAAATTGTGGTTGTGTGCATTGGGCCTTAGAGGTGATATTTTTAACATGTATAAGTATATGTGTGGTCAATATAAAGAACTAGCACACAATTTGTTCTTTCCAAGGGTTTTACAAAGAACCCGGGGACATTCATTGCATGTGAAAGAAAGGCGTTTCAGACATGAATAAAAGAAAAGGATTCTTTACAGTAAGAGTAGTCAAACTATGGAATGCCCTACCCCAAGAGGTAGAAATTGCAGATACTATGTCATCATTTATAAAAGGTCTAAATGCTTATGTATTGACGAATGGCATTGAGGGTTATAACTAATCTATACGTGTAATTGATTGAGAAAGGTTGAACTTGATGGACCTGTATCTTTTTTCAACCTATATAACTATATTAAACATACATTAAACTCAGTAATAGGACAGTATGCAGTAAGCTTCCATGCTACCTAGTGGCAGCGGCAGGTACTGTAGGCGGCTGTTAACATTTAAATCTATTTCTCAGCAGGGGATTTGGAGCTCTTTATCAGAAAAACAGAGCTCTGACACCATAAAGCTATAATCAATTATGTAATGTGCACAACACTTTGCTCCTAAAAACAACAGTGTGATAAAAGGTGGAGATTCACTTAAAGAGGCTCTGTCCCCACATTATAAATTCCCGATCTCCTACATAATGTAATGTAATTAACAGCAGTGTTTTTTATTAACCCCTTCCCGCACCTTGACGTTAATGCACGTCGATGTGTGCAGTAAGTTCGCGCACCTTGACGTGCAGTTACGTCTGTGCCTTGACAGTTATCCGCCGCGCGGCGCTACACCGCAGCGGCGGTTAACTGTGCAGGGTGTCTGCCCTGCATTCCCCGTTGCCGATCAGCGGCCCATCGCCGCTGATTTCGTCAGTAAACCCCTTAATTGCGGCGTTCGATTTTGAACGCCACAATTAAGGTGTTTAGCGCCGATCGGCAGCCCCCATGTGAAATCACGGGGGCTGGCAATGGTACCCATGGCAACCAGAGGCCAGACAATGGCTTCCGGGCTGCCATGTACAGAAGCCTATGAGGACCAGCCGGAGGGTGGTCGTGGTAGGCTTCCTGTCAGTGTGACTGTTACGTCACAATGACAGTTGGAATGCATTACACTACGTAGGTAGTGTAATGTATTCCAGCAGCGATCAGAGCTGCAAGTCTAAGTGTCCCCTAGTGGGACAAGTGAAAAAAGTGAAAAAAAGAATAAAAATGTTTTAAAAAAAGTGTAAAAATAAAAGTTATAAGTGATATAAACAAGAACTGCTTTTTTTCCTATAATAAGTCTTTTATTATAGGCAAAAAAATGAACACGTAAAAAAAAAGTACACATATTTGGTATCACCGCGTTCGTAACGACCCCAACTATAAAACTATAATATTATTTTTCCCGCACGGTGAACACTGCAAAAAAAATAGACGAAAAACAATGCCAGAATCACTATTTTTTGGTCACCACCCCTCCCAAAATATACAATAAAAAGTGATCAAAAAGTCGCATGTACGCCAAAATAGTACCGATACAAACTACAACCCGTCCCGCAAAAAACAAGCCCTTACACAGTTTTTTTGACTGTAAAAATAAAAAACTTATGGCTCTCAGAATATGGTGACACAAAAAATAAATTATTTTCTAAATAAGTTATTTTATTGCGCAAACGCTGCAAAACATAAAAAAAGATATACATCTGGTATCGCTGTAATCGAGCCCAGGGTGAACGCTGTAAAAAATAAATAAAAATCATTGTCAGAATTGATGGTTTTTGGTCACCTGGATTGCCGAAAAATGGAATAAAAAGTGATCCAAAAAATTGCATGTACCCCAAAATGGTACCAATGAAAACTACAGATTATCCCGCAACAAGTAAGCCCTCACACCGCTCCGGTGGTGAAAAAATAAAAAAAGTTCTGGCTCCCACAATATGGCGATGCAAAATGTGCAGTGTTCCAAAAGCGGATAAGATCAGACGCCATTTATAAGTGCCACAAAGGCCACATATCTGCGGATTATTATTTATTTACCACATTATTATACCCTCTTATTATGCCCCTGATGTACTCTGCCCAGCCTACATATGCCCCCACATTATAAACTGAAATACCAGCAAAACGCCAGAGCTACTACCAAGCAAAATCTGCGCTCCAAAAGCCAAATGGCATCCCTCCCTTCTGAGCCCTACAGCGTGCCCAAACAGCGTCCACCGATATGGCATCGCCATACCCGGGAGAAGCCGGTTAAAATTTTATGAGGTATTTGTGGCACAAACTGGGCACAACATATAGTGCACTAAAATGGCACATCAGTGGAAAATTTTAATTTTCGCTCTGCACCGTCCGCTGCAAATTAAACCCTTCGCGCACCATGACTTAATAGCATGTCGTGGTGTGGGGGGTGATATATGGAGTGTCTCATGCGCTGAGCCCATGCCATACGCTGCGGGTGTCAGCTGTGTATAACAGCTGATACCCGGGACTAACGGACAGAAACAGCGATCGCGCTGTTACAGGAGCCTGTAAAAATGACAATATACTGCAATACATTAATATTGCAGTGTATTCTACCAGTGATCTAACGATCGCTGGTTCAAGTCTCCTAGGGGGACTAATAAAATGTGTAAAAACAAAAGTAAATAGTTATTATTAGTTTGAAAAAATTAAATAAATATTTAAAGTCCAAAAATAAACCCTTTTCACATTTTTTCTCTAAAGTAATGTAAAAAAATACACAAAATTGGTATAGCTGCGTCCGTAAAAGTCCAAGCCATTACAATATACCATTATTGAACTCGCACGGTGAACGCCGTGAAAAATAAAGAATTTTAAATGGAAAAATCCCAGTTTTTTGGTCACCTTCGCTCTACCAAAAAATGTAACAAAGAGTGCTCAAAAAGTCTTATGTATAAAAAAATGGTACCAATAAAAACTACAGCTCGTCCCGCAAAAAATAAGCCCTCACACCACTCTATTGATGGAAAAATAAAAAAGTTGTGGCTCTCGGAAAGCGGGGAGGAAAAACTAAAAAGAAAAAGCAAAACATGGATCAGTTCGGAAAGGGTTAATTACTTTCTAATGAAAAAACATTTATGACCACATGTGGGGTATAGCCGTACTTGGGAGAAATTGCTTTACACATATTGGGGTGCATTTTCTCCTTTTATCCTTTGTGAAATTGAAAAAATTCAACATTTTAGTGGAAATAATGTTGATATTAATTTTCACGGCCTAATTCTAATAAATTCTGCAAAAGACGTGTGGGGCCTAAATGCTCACTATACCCCTAGATAGATTCCTTAAGTGGTGTAGTTTCCCAAATGGGGTTACTTTTGGAGGGCGTCCACTGTTTTGGCCTCTCGGGGGCTTTGCAAATTCGACATGACACCCAAAAACTATTCCAGCTAAATTTGAGCTCCAAAAGCCAAATAACGCTCCTTCCCTTCTAAGCCTCGGTGTGGGTCCAAGCAGCAGTTTATTACCACATATGGGGTATTTACGTAATCAGGAGAAATTGTTTTACTAATGTTGCGGTGCTTTATCTCCTTTATTCCTTTTAAAAATTAAAAATGTCTAAGTTCTTACAGAAAAAAAGTAGATTTTTACCTTTACAGACTAATTCCAATGAATTCAGCAAAACAACTGTGGGGTCAAAATGCTAACTTTACCCCTAGAAAAATTGCTTGAGGGGTGTAGTTTCCAAAATGGTGTCTTTATTGGGGGGTTTCTACGGTTTTCATCCCTCCAGTGCATTGCAAACGCGACATGGCACTGAAAACTATTCCAGCAAAATCAGAAATCCAAAATCCAAATGGTGCTCCTTCTCTTCTGAGCCCTGCCATGGGTCCAAACAGCAGTTTATTACCACATATGGGGTATTGCTATAATCGGAAGAAATTGCTTTACATATGTTGGGGTGTTTTTTCTACATTATTCCTTGTAAAAATTAACAGTTTCTAAGTTTTTCCACAAAAAAAGTAGATTTTCATCTTCACATACTAATTCAAATAAATTTAGCAAAAAACTGTGGCTTCAAAATGCTAACTATACCCATAGATAAATTTCTTGAGGGGTATAGTTTCCAAAATGGGGTCACTTTTGAGGGTCTTTACTGTTTTGGTACCACAAAACCTCTTCAAACCTGACATGGTGCCTAAAATATATTCTAAAATAAGGAGGCCCCAAAATCCACTAGGTGCTCCTTTGCTTCTGAGGCCTGTGTTTCCGTCCATTACCACGCTAGGACTACATGTGGGATATTTCTAAAAACTGCAGAATCTGGGCAATAAATATTGAGTTGCATTTCTTGGGTAAAACCTTCTGTGGTACAGAAAAAATTTATTACAAATGAATTTTCGAAAAAAATAAAATGAAATTTGTAAGTTTCACCTCTACTTTGCTTTAATTCCTGTGAAACACCTAAAGGGTTAAAACACTTTCTGAATGCTGTTTTGAATACTTTGAGGGGTTCAGTATTCAAAATGGGGTGATTTATGGGGACTTTCTAATATATAGGGCCCTCAAAGCCACTTCAGAACTGAACTGGTCCCTGAAAAAATAGGCTTTTGAAATTTTCTTGAAAATATGTGAAATTGCAGCTAAAGTTCTAAGCCTTGTAACGTCCTAAAAAAATAAAAGAATGTTCAAAAAGCAATGCAAACATAAAGTAGACCTATGGGAAATATAAACTAGTAAGTATTTTGTGTGGTATTACTATCTGTTTTACAAGTAGATACATTTAAATTTAGAAAAATGCAAATTTTTGCTAATTTTCTCAAAATCTTGGTGTTTTTTACAAACAAATATTGAATTTATCGACCAAATATTTTCCCTAACATAAAGTACAATATGTCACGAGAAAACAGTCTCAGAATCACTTGGATAGGCAAAAGCATTCCGGAGTTATTACCACATAAAATGACACGTCAGATTTGAAAAATCGGCTTCGTCCTGAAGGCCAAAACAGGCTCAGTCCTGAAGGGGTTAACGTTACCGAAGTGTCTTGAGAGTAAACAGATATCGCTTCCAGCCAGGACGCAATAGACATGTGGGTTTAAGTGACAGCATACGTTGTGCTGAGTACATGAATGGAGAGAAGTGTATGACGCTAATTTGTCAGCGTCATACACTTCTCACCACAACGCCCACTTGGTCAAAAGTAAAAACACGCCCAGTTGGTCATTAAGAAAGTCATTAGTATAAAGCTAAAATAGGTCATAACTTGGTGAAAATTGATCGTTTTTCAAAATAAAAAACACTGCTGTTACCTACATTACAGCGCCGATCTCATTATGTAAGAGATAGGGTACTTATAATGTGTTGACAGAGCCTCTTTAAAGCACTTGTCATATGTATGTTCACATATTTTTGCTGGGTAAGATTGAGGCAGTGATGATTGAGTAATAATACCACAATGTTCGCTAAGGGTATGTCCACGCATGGCGTAGACACCGCACATTTTCTGCAACGGATTGCATTGCGAAAAATCCTGAGCCTAATACAGTAGCAGCAGAATGGATGAGATTTTAACAAATCTCATCCACACGCTGCATAAAAAATATGCAGAAAACGTTATTAAATTGACCTGCAGTGTGTTTTTTTTAATCCGCATAATCATTTGATGCTTCAAAATTGCTGCTTTTCTCTTGTGGATTTTCCCCATTGAATTCAATGGGGAAGTAAAACCTACAAAAAATAGCAGATGTTGAGATTTTTGTGACAGAAAATTGACGAATCGCAACTCAGAAAAAAAAAAAAGATTATACTCAACCAGATCTCTTTTTCTTCTGCATCCAGCACGGCCTCCAGGGATGACTTTTCATCCCATGTTACTGCTGCAGCCAATTACAGCCTGCAGTGGTCACATGGGATGAAACGTCATCCCAGGGGGCCGGGCTGTAGGATGTCAGTGGGTCGCCTCTTCATGACTACGGGTAAGTATATGCTTTTTTTTTTCCCTGCTGTTTTCCGCAGTGCATATTATCAATGAAAAATTTCACCATAATTTGGTTGGATTTTTCAGCCGGTATTCGCTGCAGGGACAAGGGCGGATACGCTGTGCACTTTTGAGCAGCTTATCCGTCCTGTGTGAACAAAGCCGAAGGGTATATTCACTCACAGCAGATTTGTTGCAGAACTTTCTGAGTCTGTCCTATTGATCTGAATGGGACTTGCAGAATCTATGTATATGCTACAGAAACAACCCAATAAAGTTCGTATGGAATTAATTTTTAAGTTGCACAAATTTCTGCAACTAATCTAAGAGAATAACCATCTGACTGGACCATTGCTAATAGTGTACGACCATGCAGGCAGTGGGTGTCTGCTGGAGCAGAAGAAAGATAAAAGAAATTTCAGCTCCGCATAATTTACTGCAGTTATACAGTAACAAAATAAAAATTATGAAGGATTTAAAGGACACATGTAAGAAAAAAACATCCTGTTGCCCACATGATGCTGAAGATTATGGATTTTTCATTCTTAACCACAAAAGAGAATAAAATAAATATTTTAAGGGGGGGGGGGGGGGGGTCAAAAGTTCTGGTAAGAACACGTTTGTTGTGAGGTGCTGGGCAGAAGGCCTTTCACCCTGATAGCTAGGGAAGCTGTATGTTTAGTTAGAGGCTGGACGGCTCAGGGTTTATTTTGAACTGTTTTGTAAAACTGTTTTTCATGTATGAAGACAATAAGGCTGGTTGTGGCCAGTTTCAAATTGAATCCACTATGTTTGAGTGAAAATTCTTAAGTGTGCCAACCATCTTACCCTGGAGATGGCGATCTTGTGAGCAAACTTACCCGAAGTTGTCACACAGCCCAAAGACTGAGTGCATCTTAACCCCTTAAAGTCCAAGCCATTTTTTGTTTTTCACTCCCCGCCTTCCAAGAGCCATAGTGGTGTGTAGGCTTATTTTTTGCGGGAGGAGTTGTAGTTTCTATTAGCACTTTTTAAAGTACTGTGTAATGTACTGGGAAACGGGGGAAAAAATGTGTAGGGTAGAATTGGAAAAAACTGATTCCTCCATGGTTTTTTTTGGGTTTCCTTTTTACGGCTTTCTCCGTGCGGTAAAAACAATAACTTTATTCTGCTGGTCAAAGCAATTACGGCGATACCAAATTTATATAGTTGTTGTTTTTTTTTTTTTTAATGTTTTACTACTTTTACAAAGAAATAAACTTTGTTAAAAAAATATATATATTTTGTGTGACCATATTTTGAAAGTTCAAACCTTATTTTTTCATCGATTGAGCAGCTTGAGGGCCATCTTTTAGTGCGTACGATTTTTAGAGCGACAAAAAAAACTGTGATTCTGGCCTTTTCAACTTTTTTTTTTCCTATGAGTTTACCTTGTGGGTTTAATGTAATATTGTAATCTTTTGGACTTTTATAGACATGGCGATACCAATTTTTTTTTTTTTTTTTTTTACATTACTTTAAAGGAAAAATAGGAAAAGGTTATTTTTGAACATTTCAAATTTTTTTTTTGTAAACTACTTTATTTAATGTATTTCAGTATATTGTAATTTTTACCGTGTCTTGTTAAATCCTGCCAAAAGCAGGGCTTAACAGAAGCAGAGAGAAGGCAGAGCTGGGGGCCTTCATTAGACTCCTGGGCTGCCATGACAACCATTGGCACCGCGCGATCACGTCGGAGGAGGTGACGGGCTGTCGGAGTAGGCCACTTCCTCCTTTCTAATGGCTTAGATGCCGCAGTCGCTATTGGACGCGTCATCTAAGTGGTTAAATGGCCAGGATCAGAGCGCTCTCTGTTCCTGGCCGTTAGTGGGAGTTGTCAGCTGTAATATACAGTTGACACCCGCAGCGCATGGAGCGAGCCCAAGTGAGCCCGCTGGAGTACACATACCACAGGTTAAGACCCTATAGTAGGTACTAGAATACAGACAACCCTTATAAAACATATACAACTGTTTTGAAAAATAAAAATGAGATGTACATCAAGGTATTAACAAATTACATGTAGAAATTGCATATCATATAATGGCCAGAGAGTGAACAGGTTGCATCTTCCCCATGGAGCTACACTGGTGTACACTTGACATAGCAGTGTACTGACAGATGAAGTGGGAGCCCACTTCAGTTATTCTTGTTTATATAGTTAAATGTGATGCTTACCCACACTCCCTCTAATATTGTGATCTAAGCTAACTTTGTAGATAAGGGGGAATCCAATAAGAATCATCTTCTGATATGCCATAGATACATACAGGGGCGTAGCTAAAGGCTCATAGGCCCCGATGCAAAAGTTCTTATTGGGGCCCCCCCTGCAAACTTATCATGGCCGACGGCCCGCAGCTTTCAGCTGCATCGCTGGGTCTCCTAAGTGACCCAACAATGCAGCACTTGCAGCCAGGGGCGTCACTAAGGACTTAAAATGTTAGGGGAAATAGCCCCAATACATATACCCCCCCCCCCAAAAAAAAATGTGTGTGTATAGGAGACAGCATATCTATAGCACTACGACCCTATAAACTATGGATAGGATTAGATACAGTGGCTCAGCAGACAGTATCACACATGATAGGATTAGATACAGGGCTCAGCTCGCTGACATTGTGGTTCCAGCGCTGGACCCAAGAAAGGTAAGTATAAAGGTCTGTTCACAAACTCAAAAACGTCTGAAAATACAGACGTTTTTTGAGCAACTCGCAATTTTTGCAGCGTTTTTCACTGCGTTTTTTATGGCGTTTTTTGGAGCGGTTTTCTATAGAGTCAATGAAAAACGTCTCAAAAAGTGACCTCCACTTTTTCGCTACCGTTTTTTTATGAAGCCATTTTGAAAAACAGCCCGTCAGACCAGAACGCCGTTTTTCCCTTTGAAATCAATGGGCAGATGTTTGGAGGCGTTCTGCTTCCGATTTTTCGGGCATTTACGGACCGAAAACGGACAAAAATAGGCCGTGTGAACATGCCATTAGAATTATCTTGCTTTTTTATGTGTTACTAATTATTTTTGTGTTATTTTACAGGTTTGATCGTTGGACTACGTCTGATTCGAGGACTATTTTAATGACAGCATTTTTTGGTAGGCTTAGATACAGGGTCCAACAGACAGTATCACATATGGGCCCTGTATCTAAGCTTACCATGTGGTTATGGTAAGATGCTAAGATGCGGGCCCCAGCAGACAGTAATCTTATACAGTATAAGATTACTGTCTGCTGGGGCCCTGTATCTAAACCTACTGTGTGGTAGGCTTATATACAGGGCCCATCGGACAGGATCACACATGGGCCATGTATCTAAGCCTACCATGCGATTGGCTTAGATACAGGGGCCAGTAGACAGCATCACACAATCTGTGATCCTGTCTCATGGGCCCTCTAAGCCTGCTACATCTTAGGCTTAAGGAGGTTGTCCAGTCCCTAAACATTGATGGCCTATCCTCTGGATAGGCCATCAATATGTGATGCACCCGGGACCCCGCTAATCAGCTGTTTTAAAGGGGCCGCAGCGCTCATATGAAAGCTGCTTCCCCTTCATTTCCCTTACTCGCTCACACTGTGAATCGCCAACACGGATTCACAGTGTGAGCAAGTGACCGGAATGAAGGGGAAGCCGCTCTCGTGCGAGCTCTGCGGCCCCCTCAAAACAGCTGATTGGTGGGTCCCGGGAGTCGGACCCCACCAATCAGCTTCAGCAGACAGGGATATTAAACTTGCCCTCCTCTTCAGCCGCAGCGGAGCTCCTGATTCTATCCAGGATCAGGATGTTGTGCGCGGTGCATAACGTTGTGACGTCAGGACCTCCGCTGCGCTCCGGAAGCAGGAAGGTAAGTACTGTAGTTTATATAGTAACTTTTTCTTGATGTGGTGCGGTGGGCCGTGGGCTCCCCTTGCTTCAGGGCCCGGTCGTAATTGCGACCGCTGCGACCCCTATAGCTACACCACTGGATACATGTGAGAAGATCACATTGATGGGACCATCACAGATTACAACTTACTAGACATGTTGGATACCTTTCTATCCCTTATGCCATTTCTTGGCTGATCTACTAAACACCACTATTTAGTGGGGGAAAAAATGAAGCACGCTGTTAGTAAACGTTGCCACATTCTATGACTCCCTTTGGCAACGTGAAAGAACTACAAAAAGTGTCTAAAACACATAAATATGGCTTGCCACGTGTTTAACAGCAACAAAGACAATGAAGCCCTGCCCTCTCACCTGGTGATCAGCAATGCCAAGTGTATAATGAAGTACCGCTATCTCTCCTTGCGTTCAGCGCTTCCAAAAACACAACAGCACTGGACACCGGGAGAGGGAAGTGTGCCAGCAAACCTTGCCCTGCGTGCCTGCTATGGCACCAGTGCCATATGTTGCTGACCCCTGCTCTAGAGGGTACTTGCACTATCCTTATGCTGTGCTTTTTGGGTGCCCACACATGTAGCAGATTTCTTGTGGATTTTCTGCAGTGAATCCGCAGCAAAATCACTGCAGATGGCACGTTTTCTACATTGAAACGGGTGAAACCTGCGGTATGATCTAAATTTCCATGCCAAAAATGTTCAGCAACATGTTTATGAGAGTTGTTAAATTTCACCCATTTCCCTGCACCAGTCTTGCACTGCAGATTTTCCGCCTGCAAATCCGGATGGAAAATCTTCAATAAATCCGCTACATATCTGGGTGTCCTAAGTGTGCAGAACGGTGTATGATCACACACCCCTCGAATAGCGCGCCGCCCCCCCTGTAGATAGCGCCATTGGGACTCCCTCTAGGAGCAGAATCCCCAGCCAGCTCATAGTCCAGGGATTCTGCTTCTAGAGGGAACCCTTGATGTCACTGTCCATATATGGATAGTGATGCCAGGGGCTACTCCTGAAGCGGAATCCCCTGCCAGAGCATTGCCGACACTCTGGCCGGGGATTCCGCTCCAGGAGGAGCCCCTGACGTCACTGTCCATATATGGACAGTGACATCAGGGATTCCCTCTAAGAGCGGAATCCCCGGCCAGAGCTTTGGCAACTGGTCATATACAATTAGGTCCAGAATTATTTGGACAGTCACATTGGCATTTTAGCTGTTTACCAAAACATATTGAATATACAGTTTTATATAATCAATATGTGCTTAAAGTGCAGACTCTCAGCTTTAATTTGAGGGTATTCACATCGTAATTTGAGGAAAGGGTTTAGGAATTACAGCTCTTTTATATTTGGCTGCCTCTTTTTTTAAGGGACTAAAGGTAATTGGACAATTATCTCAAAAGCTATTTAATGGACTGCATGGGCTATTCCCTCGTTAATCCATCATCAATAAAGCAGGTAAAAGGTCTGGAGTTTATTCCAGGTGTGACATTTGCATTTGGAAGCTGTTGCTGTGAACCCACAACATGAGGTCAAAGGAGCTCTCAATGCAAGTGAAATATACCATCGTTAGGCTGAAAAAAAATGAAGAAACCCATCAGAGAGAGAGCACAAATGTTAGAAATGGCAAATTCAACAGTTTGAGCGCACCAGTGATTTTGTGAACTCCAAAAGGCCTGGATGTCCACGGAAGACAACAGGATGATCGCAGAATCCTTTGAAGAAAACTCCTTCATAATGTCTACCAAAGTGAAGAACACTCTCATCGGAAGTGGGTGTATCAGTATCTAAGTCTACCATAAAGAGAAGACTTCATTAGAGCAAATGCACAGGGTTCAGCACAAGGTGCAAACCATTAATCAGCCTCAAAAATAGAAATGCCAGATAAGACTTTGCCAAACAACATGTAAAGAAGCCGCCCAGTTCTGGAAAAGCACGAAAATAAGATTAACCTGTACAAGAATGATGGGAGGAAGAAAGTATGGAGAAGGCTTGGAACAGCTCATGATCAAAAGCACACCACATCCTCTGTAAAACATAGTGGGTGTAGTGTGATGGCATGGGCATGCATGGATGCCAAAGGCACTGGGTCACTACTGTTTATTGATGATGTAACTGAACACAGAAGCAGCCGGATGAATTCTGAAGTGTTCAGGGATATACTTTCTTCTCAGATTCAACCAAATGCAGAAAGGTGGATTGAACTTCGCTTCACAGTACAGATGGACAATGACCCAAACATACTGCGAAAGCAGCCCAGTAGTTTTTTAAGTCAAAGAAGTGGAATATTCTGCAATGGTCAAGTCAATCACCAGATCTCAACCCGATCGAGCATGCATTTCACTTACTTAAGACAAAACTTAAGGCAGGAAGACCCACAAACAAGCAACAACTGAAGACAGCTGCAGTAAAGGCCTGGCAAAGCATCACAAAGGAGGAAACCCAGCGTTTGGTAAATGTCCATGGGTTCCAGACTTCAGGCAGACATTGCTTGCAAAGGATTCTCTACAAAGTATTAAAAAGAAAACATTTTATTTATGGTAATGTTAATTTGTCCAATTACTTTTGAGCCTCTGAAATGAGGAGGCTGTGTAGAAAAATGGTTGCAATTCCTAAACGTTTCACAGGATATTTTTGTTCAACCCCTTGAATTAAACCTGAAAGTCTACACTTCAATTGCATCTCAGTTGTTTCATTTCAAATCCAACCTGCAGAGCCCAAATCATGACGATTGCGTCACTGTCCAAATAATTCTGGACCTAACTGTATGTTAAGGGCTTCCCCGGGCATAGCGCTTAAAGTGGTGCTGTGCCTGTGGAGTCTTCAGTGAGCAGAGCAGCTCCCCCCTGCTCCTCCGCTCTGAACTAATGCTAAAGCAGGGAACTGACGGTACCCGGCTTGAGTATTGGGTTCAACTTTATCTGCATCCTGAGCGCACAGATACAGTTGACAGCGGGACATACCCCGGCCGGCCGGGCGGATGAAGTAGACCATAGGCCCTGGGCTGTTACCCAAACTTGGGCCCCCCTTCCGCACCGCTGCCCTGCCGTGCCGTAACTATTGTTAACACTACCTTTTTGGGCAAGCATTAAAAAACCGGGGTTACGATTCCCCTTGTCACAGGGCTGTGTCCCTACATACTGACAGTATCACACTGTGCAGGGACACATCCTCCTGACAAGGGGAATTGGCTATCAGTCCCGGACTGCAGAAAGACTTTTTGTGAAATACAAGGATTTCCTATAATAAACATGTCAGGAGAGGTGACAGATTCTCTATAAATCTAGTGACTCACAGGTGACGACGTCTTAGATTCTAGTAGTTTTTTCCTCTTTTTTTCGCGGAAGTGAGCGCTGGCGTCTCCTAGGAAGGAGATGGGGACCACCGCTCACGGATCCATGGCTGCGGGTGTCGGGAGGTGACTAAACAGGACGGCCCGTGGCCATGGACGCTACAAATATGTTATAAAGCTATGGAGAAACATGATATTTTTGTACATTAGACGTTGTAATGTGCATTTTTGTATGACAAAATAAGTTTTGTAAGATTGTGGTTTGGAGGTAATGTTGCCAAGAGGCCAGTAAACAACCGTCCCAGCCATTATTTTCTCTGTTAAGTCAGTAAAATGTTTTTATCAACAGTAGCAAGTGGCAACAGTTTTTCAGAATGAAACAGTGTGTGCAGTTAGATTACTTCCTATTAGGATTCGATACTCCTCATTTGTCAGGCTGCCCAGACCTCGGAACGTCAGCAGCGTCAGGAGATTGCAACAGGCTAGGGAGCAGAGAGACAGACACATTCAACAACCGGACATGTGCACAATGCCCACCTGTGCGGCCCCAAATTTCAAGAGCGGAGGTCAGAGGAGGAGAATACTGACTGAGTTAGGAACAACAAAAATACCAGAAGTGACGAATCAGTTACATACATGACGGATGCCATCGGTGCCCTATGGAACCCATTGACTTTAATAGGTTCCATCAGGTTTCTGTAATGGTGTCCGTGGATCAACCGGAAACAATAGCGCAGCATGCTGTGCTACTGTTTCTGGTGTTTTAGTCCGAATCTGTGATGGACGCACCTAATGGAGCCTCCAATGCAGACGTGAATAGGCTCTTGCGGTCATTAGGGGAGATATATCAAAACTGGTGCGTAAGAAAAGTGGGGTATTGCCTATGGTAACCAGTCCGATTCCACCTTTCAGTGTTCCTTGAAAAATGAAAACAGCAACCTTGTCGGTTGCCATGGGCAACTACTCCACTTTTCTTTTGCACCAGTTTTGATATATCTCCTACTTTGTCTGCCTGAAGTTCCCAGACCTCTGTGGCAACTCACACAGCAGTGTGAAGTCTTGTCCTCAAAACCACATCCACTATTTACCCATGTTTGGGTGTATTTACACATTCTGATTTTGAGGTGTTTTTGTTGCGATTTATGCACAAATCCACCAAAGAATGCAAAACTGGCACGAGTAAATCAAAACATGGTACCCCCAGACAGTTATTCTCATTCTGTTGTTTTTAGAGCTTGAAACCTGTCTCCTTTGCTGCAAATAACATTATATTTCAAGTCTATTCAAGCAGATTGCAGATGTCAACAAAGTATACAGAGGATGAGCCACTTTCACAAATTATCTGTTGGGATACATTAAAAATATGCTCGCTTAGCTTTATTTGCTAAATGACTCATATGTCATAACATATGGTGCCAATCCTATGTGGTTTCTCTGGTAATTTCAGAACCACTCCTAAATCTTAGTATATGTTTACTTGTAGTGGCTGTTTTATTAGATGACGTTTATATTTTTGCAGCAATTGTTACCTGTTTGTTTTAGACAAATGATTTCCCTGTTTATACTGTGTTTGGTGACTACAAAGGCAATATATTGCACTGACAGAAATTTGGGTGGCTTTATGTATTATGATATTTGATATGTAAAAATATACTTCCTAGGAACCTCATTGCTCATAACGCATAACATGATGACAGTTTTCATGGGTTGAGCAGTATATATCTTAAGAAAATTGATGTTAGTAGGCTGCAGTTAACAAATCCCCCTCTGTCTATCCCTCTTCTGAGAGAGGTAGCTGTGCTTATATAAATTGTAATTGGTGATATTAAAAAAGGTGTTACCCCACGATTGAATATTAAACCCCACTCTTAGATCATGCAAAACATACATTTTTTTCAATTGGACTCATTTAAATAAAAATAAAATCTTTTGTCTAGATATCACTGTTACATACTTGAACGTCCATCTAATGTGTCCAGTGCTTGTGGTTACACATGTTCAGTTCCACCACTCGAGAACTTTAGTACACGGGCAGTGGAGTACAAAGCTGAAAGCCTATGCCAGCTACACCTTTGATAACTCTATACGGTATACGTAAAGAAGATTTTTATCTCACCCATCCATGAACTGACTCTTTATTTGATTAGATATGTCCAATGTGTTATTCCAAATAGTATCCTTAAATCTCCTTGGATTCTATTCCCCTGGTTCTTTTCATCAGTTCTCTGCAATATCCTCTATCTGGACGCCACAGAAGCCGGCAAACGGACAGGCTCTACCCCTTCACCCCTGTATCACCGCCTCCAGATAGCCACACGTTCTATGGACCACTGGGTGTAACTTGGACGATAGACCTGTGTCAGTAAGACAAAACAAACACTGCGAGGAACCCTCGGGTTTTCGTTCCCACGCTCTCCGAAAGATATACCTGCAAGCAGCAAAGCCCAATCTGTTAGGGCATAAAAAGTTTTATTTAACCTTTTAATGACCGCCTATAAGTGTTTTCACGGCAGCCATTAAGGGTACTTATGCCGGAGCGCCGCCTTTTCACGGCGGCGCTTTGGCATAAGATAGCGCCCCCGGGAGGCACTTAAACTCTGTGCACTCAGCTACGGAGGTAGCTGAGACCTCGGAGCACAGACTGGTTTGTCCGGTCCCTGGTCATGTGATCGTCGTTATTCAACGAATAACGGCGATTGCTGTAAAAAAGAGCGGACGTTCGTTCACTTTCTTCTCTCACAGAATATATTCTGTGAGAGGAGAGAGAAATGGTCTAAATAAGGGCCAGCCCCCCCTATTACACCCCCGATCAACCCCCCCCCGTACCCGATCTGGATCTTCAAGATGGCGTCACGTCACAATGACAGGACACATTACACTTCATAGGTAGTGTAATGTGTTCTTGCAGCGATCAGAGCTGCAAGTCTAAATGTACCCTAGTGGGACAAGTAAAAAAAGTAAAAAAAAGATAATAAAAATGTTTTAAAAAAGTGTAAAAGTTAAAAGTTACATAATAAAAAAATTATTTTTTTCCTATAATAAGTTTTTTTATTATAGGAAAAGAATGAACACGTTATTAACACCGCAAAAAAAAAAAGTAAAAAAAAAATGCTAGAACTCTATTTTTTGGTCATCACCCCTTCCAAAATATGCAATAAAAAGTGATCAAAATGTCACATGCACGCCAAAATAGTACCAATAAAAACTGTAACCCGTCCCGCAAAAAATAAAAAAGCCCTTACACAGCATTTTTGACTGAAAAATAAAAAAAGTTCTGGCTCTCAGAATATGGTGACACAAAACATAAATTATTTTATAAATAAGTGATTTTATTGCGCAAACGCTGCAAAACATAAAAAAACAATATACATATGGCATCGCCGTAATCGTACCAACGCACAGAATAAAGTAAAATGGTAATTTATAGCCCAGGGTGAACGCCGTAAAAAAAAATAATAATAAAAACCATTCTCAGAATTGATGGTTTTTGGTCACCTTGCTTGACAAAATATGGAATAAAAAGTGATCAAAAAAATCGCATGTACATCAAAATGGTACCAATGAAAACTACAGATTGTCCCGCAACAAATAAGCCCTCACACAGCTCCGGTGAAGAAAAAATAAAAAAGTTCTGGCTCTCAGAATATGGCGATGCAAAGTGTGCAGTGTCCAAAAGCGGATAAGATTGGGCACCATTTATCAGTGCGACGCTGGCCTCATATCTGCAGATTGTTATTTATTTACCCAATTTTTATACCCTCTTATTATGCCCCTGATGTATTCCGCACAGATTACATATGCTCCCCGCATTATAAACTGAAATACCAGCAAAACCCCAAACAGAACTACTACCAAGCTAAATCTGCGCTCCAAAAGCCATATGCCACTCCCTCCATTCTGAGCCCTACAGCGTGCCCAAACAGCAGTTTACGTCCACAGATATGGCATCACCATACCAAGGGAGAACCCGGTTAATATTTTATGAGGTATTTGTCTTCAGTGGCACAAACTGGGCATAACATAGTGCACTAAAATGGTATATCGGCGGAAAATTTAAATTTTCACTCCGCCCCATCCGTTGCGCATTAAGGCCTTTGCGCACCACAACTTATTAGCATGTTGTGGTCTGGGGGGTGATGTATGGAGCGTGCTCACGCGCTGAGCCCGCACCATGCTCTGCAGGTGTCAGCTGTGTATTAGAGCTGACACCCAGGACTAACGGACAGGAACAGCGGTCGCACTTTTACAGGAGCCTGTAAAAATGACAATATACTGCAATACCTAAGTATTGCAGTGTATTGTACCAGCTGTCTACTGATTGCTGATTCAAGTCCCCTAGGGTGACTAATAAAATGTGTAAGAACAAAAGTAAGTTATTATTAGTGTAAAAAATTAAATAAATATTTAAAGTTAAAAAAAAAAAACATTTTTACATTTTTTTCTCTAAAGTAATGTAAAAAAAAATACACAAAATCGGTATCGCTGCGTCCGTAAAAGTCCAAACTATTACAATATACCATTATTTAACTCGCACGGTGAACGCCATGAAAAATAAATAATTTAAAACGGCAAAATCGCTGTTTTTTGGTCACCTTGGCTATACCAAAATATGTAATAAAAAGTGATCAAAAAGTTGTATGTGCCAAAAAATGGTACCAATAAAAACTACAGCTCGTTCCGCAAAAAAAAAAAAAAGCCCTTACACCTCTCTGTTGACGGAAAAATAAAAAAATAAAAAAGTTATGGCTCTTGGAAAGCGGGGAGGGAAAAATAAAAAAGAAAAAGCAAAAATGGATCAGTCTGGAAAGGGTTAATTACTTTCTAATGAAAAAAACATTTATGACCAAATGTGGGGTATTGCCATACTCTGGAGAAATTGCTTTATAGATGTTTGGGTGCTTTTTCCTCCTTTTATCCTTTGTGAAATTGAAAAAATGCAACATTTTAGTGGATATAATGTTGATATTCATTTTCACGGCCTATTTCTAATAAATTCTGCAAAAGACCTGTGGGGTCAAAATGCTCACTATATCCCTACATAGATTCCTTAAGTGGTGTTGTTTCCCAAATAGGGTCACTTTTGTGT
This sequence comes from Rhinoderma darwinii, assembly GCF_050947455.1. NCBI lineage: Eukaryota > Metazoa > Chordata > Amphibia > Anura > Rhinodermatidae > Rhinoderma > Rhinoderma darwinii. Next base: position 287,568,401 of record NC_134690.1, on the reverse strand, counting down.
GGTTTCCACTGTTTTGGTCTCTCAGGGGCTTTGCAAATGCTACATGGCTCCGAAAACCATTTCAGCTAAATATGAGCTCCAAAAGCCAAATAGCGCTCCTTCCCTTCTAAGCCCCGCTGTGGGTCCAAACAGCAGTTTATTACCACATATGGCATATTTCCATAATCAGTAGAAATTGTTTTACAAATGTTGGGGTGCTTTTTCTCTTTTATTCCTTGTAAAAAGGTCTAAGTTTTTTCAGAAAAAAAGTAGTTTTTTACCATTACAGACTAATTTCAATGAATTCAGCAAAACAACTGTGGGGTCAAAATGCTAACTTTACCCCTAGAAAAATTCCTTGAGGGGTGTAGTTTCCAAAATGGGGTCACTTTTGACACGGCACCGAAATCTATTCCAGCAAAATCAGAAATCCAAAATCCAAATGGTGCTCTTTCTCTTCTGAGCCCTGCTGTGGGTCTAAACAGCAGTTTATTACCACATATGGTGTATTACTATAATCAGGGGAAATTGCTTTACATATGTTGTGGTGTTTTTTCTCCTTTATTCCTTGTAAAAATTAAAAAAATATATACGTTTTTTCAGAAAAAAAGTAGATTTTCATCTTCACATACTAATTCATTTAAATTTAGCAAAAAAAACTGTGGGGTCAAAATGCTAACTACACCCCTAGATAAATTCCTTTAGGGGTGTAGTTTGCAAAATGAGGTCACTTTTGGGGGGTTTCCACTGTTTTGGCACCACAAGACCTCTTCAAACCTGACATGGTGCCTAAAATATATTCTAAAAGAAGGAGGCCCCAAAATCCACTAGGTGCTCCTTTGCTTCTGAGGCCTGTGTATCAGTCCATAAGCACACTAGGGCTACATGTTGGATATTTAGAAAAACTACAGAATCTGGGCAATAAATATTAAGTTGCATTTCTCGGGTAAAACCTTCTGTGGTACAAAATAAAAAATGCATTACAAATGAATTTTGGCAAAAAAAATGCCTTTTGAAATTTTCTTGAAAATATGAGAAATTGCTGCTAAAGTTCTAAGCCTTGTAACGTCCTAGAAAAATAAAAGAATGTTCAAAAAAACGATGCAAACATAAAGTAGACATATGGGAAATATAAACTGGTAAGTATTTTATGTGATATTACTATCTATTTTACAAGCAGATACATTTAAATTTAGAAAAATGCTAATTTTTGAAATTTTTCTCCAAATCTTGGTGTTTTTTACAAATAAATATTGAATTTATCAACCAAATTTTTTCACTAACATAAAGTACAATATGTCACGAGAAAACAATCTCAGAATGGCTTCAATAGGTAAAAGCATTCCGAAGTTATTACCACATAAAGTGACACATGTCAGATTTGAAAAATCGGCTTCGTCATGAATGCCAAAATAGGCTCAGTCTTGAAGGGGTTAAAATCCAACAGTGTACAAAACTCCACAGGTAGAATAGTGTCCCTGCTTTAGTCTGTAAGGACGAGCTCCAGGACACTCCTACATATGCATACTGATTTTTTTTAAATTAAAAACAGGACAACAGTAGTCCCGTGGTAGCTGTCCGATTAATCACTGTGCTTTGATCCTGCTTATCGAGTGCCAGAAATCGATTAGATTCCATCGTAATGAAGCAAGGAAGGCTTTCCCGAATAAAAACACTGGGAAAAGCTGGTATTAAAACTCAATGCCTTGTCGTATTTCTTTTCCACCTCTTTTTTGTACGTTTTAAAATCCTATTGGTGGTTAACATCCTCCAGTTATTTTATAAGATCAACTCTAATATAGGAGGATAAATATTGCACAAGGTACAGTGACATAATGGTACAGCAACAGGTCACCAAACAAGACGAGTATATACCACCATGGTTGGCTCAAGGGTAAACATAGGGATCATTGGCAGCAAATTTTAAGTAGTTTAGAGTGTGAATGTAGTATTGGTTGTGTCTTGCTTTTTTCCTGGTATATAGTCTGTCTTCTAATAAATTATGCAGATACCACAGACTACTAATTCCCTGAACAGTTAGTGGAATACATCAAAGACAGGAGAATTAACACACATGAACCCAAGTTTTGCTCAAGAAAATGAATCGTTATATTTGTGTGGAGCGTCAAAGTGTAGGAAAATGCAGTATAATTTATTCTGGTACTCCCTAGTACCCTTTTCTTATGGTCTACCTTCACTCAAAACACTAAGGCTGGGTTCACACAACCTATTTTGAGACGTATTAGAGGCGTGTTACGCCTCGAAATACGTCTGAAAACAAGCCTCGAATACGTCGGCAAACATCTGCCCATTCATTTCAATGGGTTTGCCGACGACCTGTAATTTTACGCGTCGCTGTTAAAAGACAGCGCGTAAAATAACAGCCTCATCAAAGAAGTGCAGGACACTTTCATTGAATCCAATGAAGAACAGCTCCAAATTACGTCCGTAATTGATGCCTCGCAAAACGCGAGTACGAGCAATTACGTCTGAAATGCAGGAGCTGTTTTCTCCTGAAAACAGCTCCGTAATTTCAGCCGTAATTTACGTTATCGTGTGCACATACCCTAACTTGTATTATTGTAGGTGAAAATATTCAATTTCTTGCTTTAACTTTTCTAAGTTTAAGATTTGAAAAGGTGTTTGATAACTTTCATTGCGCATATTTATATGTTGGCAACTGCAGGGGACACTTTTTACTATCCTGAAATACACAACATGGGGATATTATGTTAACTGTTTTTGCAACTGTTTTCAGTTGCTTATAACATGGCTTTTCAATTGCCTACAAGCTTAAAGATTAGTGGTGGTAGTAATGTGACATACATCACAAATGCCAAAAAGGTCCCAAAGAAAAAACATAGGACATATACAAGGTAAATATGACATAGCCGTTAAAATTACTTACAAGACAAATCCAAATATGAGGCAAGCACTCCAAAGAGGTGATAAAATAATGAAGATCTTTATTTACCCATATACAAAGTTTCAGGACAGCTCAATGGGGCCTTTCTCAAGCAGTGAGACATACACGGTTGAATACCTTCCAGCCGTCCCGGATTCAGCGGGACAGTCCCAGATTCCAGGCGGTGTCCCTCTTTCCCGGGGGGCCGGGGGTATGTCTCGCTGTCAACTGTATATGCATCCTCATGATTTGACATTGACATATGGACATTGACGTCAAGGGCCCCTCCTGGAGTGCAATCCCGGACCAGAGTCGGCAACGGGGATTCCGCTCAAGGAGTAGACAGTGACATCAGGGCTTTCCTCTAGGAGCGGAATCCCTGCTCTGCTAGAGGGAGTCCCAATGGCTCTATCTACGGGGGGGGGGGGGTAGTACTATCTACAGGGAGTGGTGCTATCTTGAAGGGGGGTTTGGCACTATCAACATGGACACTGTGACACTATATAGGGGCACTATCTACATGGGCACAGGGGCATTTTCAACACGGGCGCTGGCACTTTATATGTGGGCCCTGCACTAGTGGCAGCTTTGGGGCATTATACTGTATATCGGCAGCTAGGGGGGCATTCTACTGTATAGGGGCACCTATGAGGGCATTGTGCTGTATGCAGGCATCTTTGGGGGCATTGAGTTGTATGGGGCATTGTAAAGTATGGTACAGTTATGAGGGCATTATGCTGCATGGGGGCAGCTATGGGACATTATGCTGTATGGGGAAATGTTTGGGCCATTTTTCTGCATGGCAGCATCTGTATAGGCATTATACTGCATGGGAGAATTTGTGTGGGCATTATACTATATGGGGCATCTGTGTTGGCTTTATATTATATGGGTGCATCTATGGGAGCATTATACTGCATAGTGGCAGCTAGAGGGCATTATAGTGTGGAAGCAGCTAATTGGTATTATACTGTGTGGGAGGCACTATGGTAGCATGATACTGTGCTATTTATCTCCTTAACCTTAAAGAGGCTCTGTCACCAGATTATAAGTGCCCTATCTCCTACATAATCTGATCGGCGCTGTAATGTAGATAACAACAGTGGTTTTTATTTTGAAAAACGATAAATTTTGAGCAAGTTATGCACAATTTTAGATTTATGCTAATTAGTTTCTTAATAGACAACTGGGCGTTTTTTTTCAACTTTTTAGCAACTGGGCGTTGTAAAGAGAAGTGTATGACGCTGACCAGCCGTTTTTGTAGCCGAAAACATTTTCTGAGGCGTTTTTTGGACCTGCTTTTCCATCGACACTATGAAGAACAGCTCCAAAAATGGCTCAAGACGTGACATGTTCCTTCTTATTACATGACATTTTTTTACGCGCCGTTTTACGCGGCGTAAAAAAATGCCCGATCTGAACTCAATGCCATTTTTCCCATTGAATTCAATGGTTAGATGTTTGTCGGCGTTTAGCTACCGTTTTCCAGGCATACACCCCGAAATACGTCTGAAAACACAGCGTGTGAACATACCCTTATAGATATTGTCCCGCTTAGTTCTATATGCTCTGCCAATGCTGAGTATTTCTGTGTGTCCATAGTTACTAAATGTCCAAGGTTTCAGTTCCGGCATCTTTGCACATTGAATATGTAGACGCCGTTTCCATGTGTTTTTCTGGTTCCATAGCGGGAGTCCCCAGTTGGGTAAATCTATTAGATACATGTGTTTATAATACATATACTAAACTTATGTACTCATATTTAGGCTCACACTTGCATTGTATAATCCGTTACTCTGATCCATTTTTTGATCAGAATAAGGATAAAACCGGATCCATTAAAAATCCCATTGAAATCAATGGGATTTTTAATTGCATCTGTTAGCATCCATTCAATAAAAGTGCAAAGTACAGGACTTTTCTCCGTTCAAAAAAAAACGTATTTTCTAACAGATGGGTTATATTTATCATTGAGTCAAAGTAAAACGGATACAAACGGATTGTAATCCATTTGCATCCGTTATTTCGATTTCAATGAGATTTTTAACGGATCCACCTATATCTATTTAACAGATCTATCTCTTATCTATCAATCTATCTAATTCAAAGAAGCTTTTTTGGCAGGACCAAATACACCTCAGCTTTGCCAAAACAAGTGGGGAATAAGGGAATGAGGACTAGGGTAAGGGCTATAGAAGTCCATGGCATATCAAGTTCCTCTCAGTCTATGGCATGTACTAACATATTGTGTTGCTATGCCCAGTATTTTCTTCTTGACTGGATTTGCCTGGGACCCCTTGGTGTAGCAAGGATTTATAATAAAAGGTACTTGTACTGCTACTATGTAGATGGGCCCAGAATGATAATACCCTCTTCTGGATTGTAAGGTGTAGTAGGAATCTGCCCACCTCAGCTCGACAGAAACTGTTTGAGGTACTCAGATGGAATTGGAAATTCTTGCAGAATTCCAGGTGGAATATTTCTGTTGGGCTAGAATCCCATCATGACCAGTCTGTGTATGGGTGCGGGCCCCCGACTTTACTGCCTTACAGGAGGATTGGGGTGATGTTGCATTAAAAGGAGCACTCCACTTTATTTTATTATTGCAGCCTCCATTTGTACATTGGTGTTTCAGTGGGGTGCTTTGTGCAAAAATACTTACCGATCCCTTTTTTTTTATTCGGGTCCAGCCCCGCTTACGTGATCTTCCCTCTGACATGTCTGGAGTCACTGTGCTTTTGAATAAACTGGAACTCAGTCTCTCAATGCATTCCTATGGGAGCCAGAACGAGGCCAGAACGAGGCTCCATAGGAATGCATTGAGAGGCTTACTTCGTTTTCTGAACAGCAGCAATTTCAGACCACGTTAGAATGAAGATCACATGAGCGGCGCTGGACCCGAAAAATGACAAGATGCGGGGATTTGTAAGTATTTTTACACACAGCATCCCGCTGAAACACCAATGTACAAATGGAGGGTGCAATAAAAAAAAAGTGGAGTGCTTCTTTAAAGTTTTTAAGACAGACAGTCACTGGTGGTTTGAGATGCTACAGTTGTCTTCTGATGGCATAAAAGATTTTTGCATGCCTTGTCTTTTAGCATCTCTATTTTGAAAATCCTCTATTTCTGCTATCTATCTATCTATCTATCTATCTATCTATCTATCTATCTATCTATCTATCTATCTATCTATCTATCTATCTATCTATCTATCTATCTATCTATCTATCTATCTATCTATCTCATATCTATCTATCTCATATCTATCTATCTATCTATCTATCTCATATCTATCTATCTATCCTATACTCTATCTATCTATCTATCTATCTATCTATCTATCTATCTATCTATCTATCTATCTATCTATCTATCTATCTATCTATCTATCTATCTATCTATCTATCTATCTATCTATCTATCTATCTATTTTTGATGATAGATAGATAGATAGATAGATAGATAGATAGATAGATAGATAGATAGATAGATAGATAGATAGATAGATAGATAGATAGATATGAGAGAGATACGAGATAGATAGTGTCCTGTGGCTCTGTAGTAAAAGTAAATAATGTCACCACAACATGAGAATCAAATGTTGCAGTCCACTGATTTAGAAAGCCCTCTTGAAAAAATTATGGTGCCTTAGAACATAACAGAGAAGAGCTGCTGCATGTACAGTTGTAAGAAAAAGTAAGTGAACCTTTTTGGAACTACCTGTATTTCTGAATTGATTACTAATACAATGTAGTCTGATTGTTATCTAAGTCACAATTAAAGACAAACACAATCTGACTAAACTAATAACACATAAAAAGTTGAGCAAACATCCACGTTTCCTGTAGCAGCAGATTTGATTTCCACAAAGTTGAGGAGGAATTTTGGACCATCACTCCCTTTAAATGTGTTTCAGTTCATTAATATTTCCATGATGCCCAGCGTGCCCTCTTCAGGTCATGCCACTTCATCTCGATAAGGTTAAGGTCAGGACTCCGACTTGGCCATTCCTAAATGCAAATCATCTTTTTTCAACCATTCTTTGATTTAATTGTGTGTTTTGGGTCATTGTTTTGTTACATCACTCGACGTCCCTTCATTCTTCTGTAATATATTTTGACACACCTTGGAATTCATTGTTCCTTTAACCCCTTCCCTCTTTGGCCACTTTTGACCTTCCTAAAAGAGCCTCATTTTTCAAATCTGACATGTGTCATAATAATGTGGTAACAACTTCAGAATGCTTTTACCTATCGAAATAAATTCTGAGATTTTTTTCTCGTGACACATTGGACTTTATGTTACGGGCAAAATTTGCTCGATATGTTCAGTATTTAATTGTGAAAAACACCAAAATTTAGCGAAAAATTTCAAAAATTAGCATTTTTCTCAATTTAAATGTATCTGCTTGTAAGACAGGCAGTTATAACACACAAAATTGTTGCTAACTAACATCCCCCATATGTCTACTTTAGATTGGCATCGTTTTTTGAACATCCTTTTATTTTTCTAGGACGTTAGAAGGCTTTGAACTTTAGCAGCAATTTCTCACATTTTCAAGAAAATTGAAAAAAGCAATTTTTACAGGGGCCAGTTCAGTTGTGAAGTGGCTTTGAGGGCTTTATATATTAGAAACCCCCGAAAAGTCACTCCATTTTAAAAACTTCACCCCTCAAAGTATTCAAAACAGCATTTAGAAAATGTCTTAACCCTTTAGACATTTCACAGGAATTAAAGCAAAGTAGAGGTGAAGTTTACAAATTTCATTTTTTTTTCAGAAATTAATTTTTAATCCAATTTTTTTTATAACACAGAAAGTGTTACCATAGAAATGCAACTCAATATTTATTGCCCAGGTTCTGCAGTTTTAGGAAATATCTCACATGTGGTCGTAGCGTGCTACTGGACTGAAGCACCGGCCTCAGAAGCAAAGGAGCACCTAGTGGATTTTGGGGCCTTATTTTTATTACAATATATTTTAGGCACCATGTCAAGTTTGAAGGGCTCTTGCGGTGCCAAAACAGTAGAAATCCCCCAAAAGTGACCCCATTTGGGAAACTACACACCTCAAGGAAATTATCTAGGGGTATAGTGAGCATTTTGACTGCAGAGGTTTTTTGCAGAAATAAATGGAAGTAGGCCGTCAAAATGAAAATCTACATTCTTTCAAAGAAAATGTAGGTTTAGTTAATTTTTTCTAATTTCCCCAAAGACTAAAGGAGAAAAAGCATGCAAAATTTGTAAAGCAATTTCTCCCGAGTAAAACAATACCCCACATGTGGTAATAAACAGCTGTTTAGACACACGGCAGGGCTGAGAAGGGAAAGAGCGCCATTTGGCTTTTGGAGTTCACATTTAGCAGGAATGGTTTGCGGAGGACATGTCACATTTACAAAGCCCCTGAGGGGACAAAACAGTGGAAATCCCCCCACAAGTGACCCCATTTTGGAAACTACATCCATTGAGGACATTATCTAGGGGTATAGTGAGTGTTTTGACCCCACAGGTTTTTTGCCGAAATTTTTGGAAGTAGGCCCTGAAAATAAAAATCTACATTTTTTTCAAAGAAAATGTAGGTTTAGCAAATTTTTTCTCATTTCCACAAGGACTGAAGGAGAAATATGACCATAAAATGTGGAAACCAATTTCTCCCGAGTAAAACAATAACCCACATGTGGTAATAAACGGCTGTTTGGACGCACGGCAGGGCGTAGAAGGGATGGAGCGCTATTTGGCTTTAGGAGCTCAAATTTAGCAGGAATAGTTTGCGGAGGCCATGTCACATTTACAAAGCCCCTGAGGGGACAAAACAGTGGAAACCCCCACAAGTGACCCCATTTTGGATACTACACCCATTGAGGAAATTTTCTAGGGGTATAGAGCGTTTTGACCCCACAGGTTTTTTTGCAGAAATTATTGGAAGTAGGCCCTGAAAATGACAATCTAAATAATTTCAAAGAAAATGTATGTCATTTCCACAAGAACTGAAGGAGAAAAAGCACTGCAAAATTTGGAAAGCAATTTCTCCCGAGTAAAACAATACCCCACATGTGGTAATAAACAGCTGTTTGGGCACACGGCAGGGCTTAGAAGGGAAAGAGCGCTATTTGGCTTTTGGAGATCACATTTAGCAGGAATGGTTTGCGGAGGCCATGTCACATTTGCAAAGCCCCTGAGGGGACAAAACAATGAAAACGCCCAAAACGTGACTCCATTTAGGAAACTACACCCCTTGAGGAATTCATCTAGGGGTGTAGTAAGCATTTTGACCCCACATGGGCAGTGAAAATAAAAACAATCCTTTTTCTTCAATAAGACGTAGCTTTAGCGCAAAATTTTTCATTTTCTCAACAAATAAAGGAAAAAAGAACACAACATTTGTAAAGCAATTTCTCCCGAGTACGGCAATACCCCATATGTGGTCATAAACTGCTGTTTGGGCACACGACAGGGCTCAGAAGGGAAGGAGCGCCATTTGGAGTGCAGATTTTGCTGGATTGGTTTCTGGGCGACTGTGGGAACAAAACAGTGGAAGCCCCGCCAGAAGTGACCCCATTTTGGAAACGACACCCGCCCAATGCATTTACCTAGGGGTGTAGTAAGCATGTTAACCCTGCAGGTGTTTTGTAGAAATTAGTGTGAACTCGATGTTGCAGAGTGAAAATGGGATTTTTTCCATAGATATGCCAATATGTGGTGCCCAACTTGTGCCACCATAACAAGACAGCTCTTTAATTATTATGTGGTGTTTCCCGGTTTTAGAAACACCCTACATGTGGCCCTAATCTTTTGCCTGGACATTCGACCAGGCTCAGGAGTGAAAGCGTACCATGTGAAATTGAGGCCTAATTTGGCGATTTACAAAGTATTGGTTCACAATTGCATAGGCTCTGATGTGAAATAATAAAAAGAAATCCCTGAGAAGCGACCCCATTTGGAAACTGCACCCCTCAAGGCATTTATTAAGGGGGTAGTGAGCATTTTCACCACACAGGTCTTTTCCATAAATCAATGTGCTGTGGATGGTGCAAATAAAAAATTTATATTTTTCCCTAGATGTGCCATTTCTGTGGAAAATATGTCATGCCCAGCTTATGCCACTGGAGACACACACCCCAAAAATTGTTAAAAGGGTTCTCCCGGGTATAACGATGCCATATATGTGGAAGGAAATTGCTGTTTGGGCACACTGTAGGGTTCAGAGCGGAGGGAGCGCCATTTGGCTTTTGGAGAGCGGATTTTGCTTGGTAGTAGATTTGTTTGAGTATTGCTGGTGTTTCCATTTATAATGTGGGGGCATATGTAAGCTGGGCAGAGTACATCAGGGTCATAGTCAGGTGGTATAATAATAGGGTAAAAAAACAATAAAATAATCCATAGATGTGTGTTACGCTGTGACGTAATCCTTTCTGCACAGGCCAGTGTCGCACTGATATATGGCGTCCCTTCTTATGCCCCTTTTGGTCCACACTCTTGCAGTTTGGGGAATTTTGCTGGGAAAGTGTTGTCCTGTTATAATACGGGCACCGTCGCTTCCAGCAGATATGTTTGGGCCCTCCCCTTCCTGGTTCCCTAATTTTAGGTCCTTGATCAATCGCCCCTTGAAACAGAAGAAATGTTTCCCTCGGGCAGAACTGCATATTTTTTATTTCCTAACTTATTGGAGCCATAACTAATTACATTTTTTCATAGACGTAGTGTTATGAGGGCTTTTTTTTGCGGGACGAGCTGTAGTTATTATTGGTACCATTTTGGGGTACATGCGACTTTTTGATCACCTTTTATCCTATTTATTGCGAGGCCAGGTAAACAAAAAAACGCAATTCTGGCATAGTTTTTTTTATACAGCATTCAACACGTGTTATAAATTACATGTTAACTTTATTCTGCGGGTCAGTACGATTCCGGCGATACCTAATTTATAGCACTTTTTTATGTTTTACAACTTTTTGCACAATAAAATTACTTTTGTATTTTTTCTGTCGCCAAGTTGTGAGAACTATAACTTTTGAACTTTTTTGTCAACGGAGCTGTATGAGGGCTTGTTTTTTGCGAGATGAGCTATAGTTTTTATAGGCACCATTTTTGGATACATTCAACTTTTTGATCACTTTTTATTTAAAAACAAAAAAACTGAAATTCTGTCATTATTTTTTATGTTTATTTTACGCCGTTCACCACGTGGAATAAATAACATAATATTTTTATAGTTTAGGCCGTTACGGTTCCGGCGATACCAAATATGTATGGTTTATTTATTTTTTCAATAATAAAGGACTTGATAAGGGAAAAAGGGCGATTGTGTTTTATTTTATTACTTAAAACTTTTATTATATTTTTTACAACTTTTTTTTGTCACTTTTTTTTTACACTTTACTTTAGTCCCACTAGGGGACTTGAAGGTCTAACTGTCAGATTTTTTTTTCTAATACATTGCACTACCTACGTAGTGCAATGTATTAGATCTGTCATTCATTCACTGACAGCAAGCCGATAAGGCTTCGCCTCTGAGCGGGGCCTAATCGGCTTCCATAATGGCAAATAGGAGGCCATCGTTAGGATACGTGTGACTTTTTGATCACTTTTTATTCCAATATTTGTAGGGCAAAGTGACCAAAAAAACAGTTTACCGCGTGCAATAAATAATATAATATTTTGATACCTCTGGTCGTTACGGTCGTGGCGATACCAAATACGTATGGTTTATTATTTTCTTTTCAATAATAAAGGATTTGATAAGAGAAAGAGGGCGATTGTGTTTTATTTTATTACTTGAAACTTTTATTGTTTTCAAACTTTTATTTTTTTCACTTTTTTTTTTCACACTTTTTCTCAAGTCCCACTAGGGAACTTGAAGGTCCAACTGTCAGACTTATTTTTTTCTAATACATTGCACTACCTACGTAGCGCAATGTATTAGATCTGTCAGTAATTCACTGACAGCAAACCGATTAGGCTTCGTCTCCCGGACATTGTGTCTCCTGTTGTCATAGCAGCAGTCGCCAGTCCTGATTGCCTGTCAGGGATGGTGATCTGCTAGCAACCGCTAAGATGCAGCGATCGCTTTCGATTGCTGCATCAAAGGGGTTAATGGCAGGGATCGGAGCTAGCTCAGTTTCCTGCCATTACAGGTGGATGTCAGCTGTAACATACAGCTGACTTCCACCGCTGATGATGCCGGATCAGCTCCTGAGCCGGCGCCATCTTGCCAGCGGCTCCGGAAGCCGATCAGGCTCTGACGCCAGGCGGGTCTTGACTGGCTTCCGTGCTAGGCAGACCGGGAGGTCAGTATTAGGCCTCCGGTTGCCATTGCAGCCACCAGAACCCCGGCAATTTCATTGCTGGGGTTCCGATGAGCTGCAAACACCTTAAATGTAGTGATCGCATTTGAATGCTGCATTGAAGGGGTTAATGGCGGGGATCTAAGCTAATTTCGGTCCCCGCCATTACAGCCGGATGTCAGCTGTAAGATACCGCTGAGATCCAGCGATGATGGCACTGGCTCAGCTTCTGAGCCGGTGCCAAGCATTTGGCATATGGATACGGCAAATTGTGGGAAGCACTAGCTTTCCATGCCGTACCCATACGGCAAATGTCGGAGAAGAGGTTAAAGATCACAATGTATCCAGGTCCTGAGGCAGCAAAGCAGACCCAATTTCTGATGCTCCTTCCACTATTCTTCACAGTTGGAATGAGGTTTTGCTGTTGGTGTGCATTATTTTTTATTCTTCCAAACATAGCGTTGTACCTTTTTGCTAAAAAGTTCCACTTTTGTCCCATCTTTTCATAGAAGATTTTCTTAGAAGCATTGTGAAACATCCAGGTAATCTCGGCCAAACATCAGACGGGCCACAATGTTTTTTTTTGTACAGCAGCTTCCTTCGTGGTGTCCCTCCCTAAACACCATTCTTGTTTAATGTTTTTCTAGTACTGGACACATGAACAGAAGTTTTTGTAGTTTGTGAAGTCTTCAGTAGACCTTTTGTGCTTTTCCAGTGATCTTAACTGGTTCCCGACCGCTGGCTGTGTATTTACGGCCAGCGGTCAGGGTTGTTAAAACCCGCGCTATAGACTATTTACGGCTCGGATTTTAGCTTGCTGCCGAGTAATTGGACAGCTGAATGTCGGGTCTCTGCCAGTCAGTGACTGCCGGGGATGCTGAGGAGACAATAGAAGCAGCTTTCCCTGCTTCTATCTTCTCTGATCGCTTTTACACAGCGCTCAGTGCGTGCTGTGTATAAGAATAAAGGCAGCGGCAGCACATAAAATACCCACCCCCAAAAAAACGTTCCCCCCGCCAATCATTGTCGTAATGCTAGCCCTGAGCCAATTACCCTAAAATAGACATGTAATATATTAAAATTTACGGTAGACCATCACAAATAAAAGGTCTATTTTAGGGTAAAACTATGTTATTACCAGAAAAAAATAACTAAAAAGTAAAAAAGCTTATTTTTTTACTATTATTTTCAAACTTTAAGCCTAAAAATTCTAAAATTTTCAAAAGGATGTGTATAAAAATGATAAAAAAATAAACCTGCATTGTCTACGAAAAAAACATCGCAAAAATCACGTCGCTAGCCCAACAAATAAAAAAGTTATAGCTCTTTAAATAACGAGTGTTAAAAAGGGGCTACATGGTGTCTGGTCCAGAAGGATCAAAATAGCCCGGTCCTGAACTGGTTAACAGGACGCTCACTCCTAGGGGGGAGAGCAACAGTTCTGAATTTTCTCCATTTGTAGACAATTTATCTAAGCATTGATTGATGTGCACCCAGGTCTTTAACAATGCTTTTGTAGCATTTTCCAGCTTCCAGTGTCTCTATAATGCTTTTAAGGTCTTTTGAAAGTTGTTTTCCCCAAGGCATGGTTCGCACTAACCTATCTTTCTTGAGAGGAACATATTTGCCAGTAACCAGGCATTCTGTGCCTTTATTTAATGGGGAAAAACACCTGTGAAACCCACACTTCCAACCTCATCTCCTTAATGTTCCCAATTAGATTTTGGAGAAGTCATTATCATTAACACAGAGATTCTCCCTGTGACTGTGGATGTTTACTCAATGTGCTCAATAAGATACATAAATAGTTCAACTGTTTGTGTCTTATGAGTTAAGTTAGAATGTGTTTGTCTGTAATTGTGACTAAGGCGGGATTCACACGACAGGGTCCCGCCCGAGTGTCGGCCGGTAAAATCGGCCATTTTGCCCGGTCGGTTTGCATAAAGTTTTGCATCCGTTCCGGGCCGGGCAGATCTGGACAGTGACATCAGCGGCAACTCCTGAAGGGGAATCCCCATGTGTTCGGGGATTCCGCTTCAGGAGTTTCCCCTGATGTCACTGCCCAGATATGGACAGAGACATCAAGCGCTCTGTCCAGGAGCGGAATCCCCGAAAACACGGGGATTCCGCTCCTTCACGGAGCTAAAGTGGGGCTAGCACATAGCAGAGCGGGGAGATACCTCCCTGCTCTGCTATAGTGGCGTCGCTACAGTAGTCGCAGCCGCAGCAGCTGCTAGAGGCGCCATAGAAGGTGTCGCCGGGACAGGGCGCTTTTAAAACAAGCAGGGGAAGGGAGCCAGTGCAGTGCTCCCTCCACCTGCTGTACACCCCGGCCCTGCCACACAGTGTACAGCGCACAGCCATTCGTCCGAATGGCATCAACTCCTCCTCCTCACATGCACTCTGCGCTGTGAGGAGGAGGAGATAGAGCGCAAGCGACGGAAAACCCGGCCATCACTCGGGACACATTCCGGTGATGGCCGTGTATTACCCGGCCCCATAGACTTCTATGGGAGCCAGGCGGCCGGGCACCCGGCCGAAAATAGAGCATGTCCTATTTTTTGACGGCCGGTTTTCCCGGCCGTCAAAAAATCGGTCGTGTGAATAGCCCCATTAGGGGTCTATTATTCCAAATGCAGCCGGGTGCCGGCCGATTTATGAACGGCCGGCACCCGGCCGGGAAACCCTGTCGTGTGAATGAGGCCTTAGGTTACAATCAGACCACATTTTATTAGTAATTAATGCAGAAATGCAGGTAAACCAAAATGGTTCATTTACTTTTTCTAGCAACTGTCAAGTCACAGCAGTATGACTTTCCATAGTAGACAGGTAAACTGATACATAGACCCAGTTATTACAACTATGTTCTTTTGTATTTATTGTTTTAGCAGTTTTAAAGAATACATGGTTCCCTTCCAAGGATACAGCACACAGAGTTTCTGATTTGGTGAAAGAGAGAGACTGATGTGAGACTGACGTACAAGACCCAGGATCCTTTTCTCTAATCAGTGTGGGTTTTATTATGCGGAAAAAGAAGAGGATGGCATATACTTGAACATGTTTGTTTTTATTTAATAAAAAGCCATCACATATACTTAAACAGCAACTTTCATAATGTGTCCGTCCTATGGACCTGTTTATTATTATTTATAGTCACAATTATTATTATTAATAATTATAAAAAGAATAAATTAAGTATAAATAATTTACAATTGTTTAAATGGATAATAAAAAGTTTGTTTTGTTTTTCAAAACTTTAAGAAACTTGTGTTCAATGAAATTACATTTAGTCATCAAACTTTAAAAACATCCTGTGTGGTTCTACTGAAGAACATAAAACAATAAATGTAATACTCTCTAAATGGCACCTGTATACAGGGATTATTTCAGGTTGGATGATGCCCTATGCAGTACCTGTTATTACTGCCCACCTTATGGTATACCATTTAGTGCACAAATAATACACCTGCTGTATAAATAACCTCATTCAGATGAATAGTACAAAATCTGCCACGTGTGATTGTATCCTTAGGACCAAGGTGAATGGAGCACATTCTGAAAACCCTGCCTTGTCTTTTGCATGTATTTTTCCAATTAAAATTAAAAGGAAAAATGACAAACAGGCACTAGAAATGTCAAAAATTGTGTTTAAAGATTAATATATTAATTTATAAGTAAAAAAAAATAGCACAAACCCAGGGTTTTCAAAAGAGTTTAGAGACATATCTTAAAAGGTTTCCACTTGATTACCTTTTTAATTTTTATTGAGACATGTCATGAGACATGTCAGGTTGGGGTGCTAGGTAATGCTCCCGAACCCCTATGAAATTTTGGTAACTCTGAATATATAAGGTAGAAGGAAGTTTTTCCATACATATATATACTTTTTTAGATGTAGCAAAACTGAAAGTTCACAAAAAGGGGGGAATTTATTAACTATTCTATGCCAGATTTTTGGCTTCAAAAAGTCACAAACGGCACAAAACTCAAAACTTCCTTAAATGTTGCAACTTTTCTGCTGTATTCCCTGCTCACGTCACTGTTTTGTTTTTTTAAATAGTGGGCGGACCGCCTCTTAATAAATTAGGCGCATCTTTCGCTCCTAAGATCAGTATATTAAGACTGGCTATGAAACAACAGTCTTAATACATCTCCCTCAATGTATTTTAGTGTCTTTCTGCACTTATCTTTATTAGAAACTATCCTTTTGTCCAACTTACAAAAATAAAAAGGTGCAGTCACACGCGGCAGATTTTGTTGCAGAAATTTCTAAACAGAGGAAATAAATAAAGAAAGGCCTAAGGTTGTGCTCACATGTGGCGTACTTGCATTGCATTTCCGCAGTGTAAAGATGCGCTGCAGAAAATTACAATTTATGCCTAATACTCTGCAACTAGAGGAATCTGTCTGCGTTGCAGAATATTTTTCCCATAGGCGTACATTGTATTTTTCTGCACCTTATTTTTTCGCTGCAGAAATACAATACAAGTACATCACGTGTTAGTGCACCCTTAACCCCTTCCCTCTTTAGCCACTTTTGACCTTCCTGACAGAGCCTAATTTTTCAAATCTTACATGTTTCATTTTATGTGGTAATAACTTCGGAATGCTTTCACCTATCCAAGCGATTCTGATATTGTTTTCTCATGACACATTGGACTTTATGTTACTGGCAAAATTTGCTCGATATATTCAGTATTTAATGTAAAAAAACACAAAAATGTAGCGAAAAATAGCAAAAATTAGCATTTTTCTAAATTTAAATGTATCTGCTTGTAAGACAGGCAGTTATACCACACATAATAGTCGCTATTTAACATCCCCACATGTCTACTTTAGATTGGCATCGTTTTTTGAACATCCTTTTATTTTTCTAGGACGTTACGAGGCTTAGAACTTTAGCAGCAATTTCTCACATTTTCAAGAAAATTTCAAAAGGCTTTTTTTTACAGGGGCCAGTTCAGTTGTGAAGTGGCTTTTAGGGCCTTATATATTAGAAACCTCCAAAAAGTCACCCCATTTTTAAAAATTCCACCCCTCAAAGTATTCAAAACAGCATTTAGAAAGTTTCTTAACCGTTTAGACATTTCACAGGAATTAATCCAAACTAGAGGTGGAATTTACAAATTTAATTTTTTGTTGTTGCAGAAATTCATTTTTAATATATTTTTTTTGCAACACA
Organism: Rhinoderma darwinii; assembly: GCF_050947455.1. NCBI lineage: Eukaryota > Metazoa > Chordata > Amphibia > Anura > Rhinodermatidae > Rhinoderma > Rhinoderma darwinii. The sequence goes on along the minus strand of NC_134690.1, from coordinate 287,551,053 downwards.
TATTTTACCAGAGAAACGCAACTCAATATTTATTGCCAAGGTTCTGCAGTTTTAGGAAATATCCCACATGTTGCTCTAGTGTTCTTATAGTGTGCTTATGGACTGAAACACAGGCCTCAGAAATAAAGGAGCACCTAGTGGATTTTGGACACTCCTAACTGTTAGAATATATTTTGTGGTACCAAAACAGTGGAAACCCCCCAAAAGTGTCCCCATTTGGGAAACTACACCCCTCGAGGAATTTATTTAGGGGTATAGTAAGCATTTTGACCCGACAGTTTTTTTGCAGAAATTTTTGGAAGTAGGTCATGAAAATGAAAATCTATATTCGTTCAAATAATATGTAGGTTTAGCTAATTATTTTTAATTTCCAAAAGGACTAAAGGAGAAAAAGCACCACAATATTTGTAAAGCAATTTCTCCCGAGTAAAACAATACCCCACATGTGGTCATAAACGGCTGTTTGGACACACGACAGGGCTTAGAAGGTAAAGAGCGCCATTTGACTTTTGGAGCTCAAATTTAGCAGGAATGGTTTTCGGAGGCCATGTCGCATTTGCAAAGCCCCTGAGGGACCAAAACAGTGGAAACCCCCCCCCCACAAGTGGCCCAATTTTGGAAACTGCACCCCTTGAGGAAATTGTCACTTTTGCAAAGCCCCTAAGGTACCAGTACAGTGGAAACTACCCAAAAGGGACTCCATTTGTGATACTCTACCCATTGAGGAATTAATCTAGGGGTGTAGTGAGCATTTTGACCCCACAGCTGTTTCATAGATTTTATTTAAATTGGGCAGTGAAAATAAAAATTAAATTTTTTTTCCAATAAGATGTAGCTTTAGTGCAAAATTTTTAATTTTCTCAAAAAATAAAGCAGAAAAAGAACCCCAACATTTGTTAGGCAATTTCTCCCGAGTATGGCAATACCCCAAATGTGGTTCTAAACAAATTTTTGGGCACACGGCAGGGCTCAGAAGGGAAGGAGAGCCATTTGGCTTTCGGACTACAGATTTTGCTGGATTGGTTTCTGGTCGCTATGTAGCATTTGCAAAACCCCTCTGGGACCAAAACAGTGGAAACACCCCAAAAGTGCCCCCCATTTTGGAAACTACACCCCTCAAGGTATTCACCTAGGGGTGTAGTGAGCATGTTAACCCCGCAGGTGTTTTGCATAAATTAGTGTGCACTCAATATTGCAGAGTAAAAATGGGATTTTTCAATAGATATGCCAATAAGTGATGCCCAGCTTGTGCCACCATAACAAGACAGCTCTCTAATTTATATGCTGTGTTTCCCGGTTTTAGAATCACCCTACATGGGGCCCTAATCTTTTGCCTGGACATTTGACAGGGCTCAGGAGTGAGAGAATACCATGCGAAATTGGGGCCTAATTTGGCGATTTACACAGAATTGGTTCACAATTGCAGAGGCTCAGATGGGAAATAATAAAAGAAACCCACCAGAAGTGACCCCATTTTAGAAACTACACCCTTCAAGGCATTTATTAAGGGGTGTAGTGAGCATTTTCACCCCACAGGTCTTTTCCATAAATAAATGCGCTGCGTATGGTGCAAAGTAAAAATGAACATTTTTCCCCAGAATTGCCAATTCAGTGGCAAGTATGTCGTGCCCAGCTTATACCACTGGAGACACACATCCCAAAAATTGTTAAAAGGGTTCTCCAGGCTATGGCAGTGCCATATATGTGGAAGTAAACTGCTGTTTGGGCACACTGTAGGGCTCAGATGGGTGGGAGCGCCATTTGGCTTTTGGAGCGTGGATTTTGCTTGGTGGTAGTTTTGTTTGGAGTTTTACTGGTGTTTCAGTTTATAATGTGGGGGTACATGTAAGCTGAGCAGAGTATATCAGGGGCATAGTCAGGGGTTATAATAATGGGGTAAACAATAAAATAATCCATAGATGTGTATTACGCTGTGAAGCAATCCATTCTGCAGAGGCCGGTGTCGCACTAACGGTGTCTTTACTTATCCCCCTTTTGGTCCACACTCCGCACCTTTGCAGTTTAGGGAATTTTGCTAGGAAGTGTTGTCCTGGTATAATACGGGCACCCTCGCTTCTAGCAGATATGTTTGGACCCCCCTTCCTGGTTCCCTAATTTTAGGGCCCGATAAATCGCCTCTTGAAACAGACGAAATGTTCACCTCTGATGTGCACGACTCCATATTTTTTATTTCCTGACTTATGGAAGCTTTAACTAATTTTATTTTTTCATAGACGTAGTGGTATGAGGGCTGTTTTTTTTGCGGGACAAGCTGTAGTTATTATTGGTACCATTTTGGGGTACATGCGTCTTTTGATCACTTTTTATCCTATTTTTATACAGCGTTCACCATGCGTTATAACATGTTAACTTTATTCTGCGGGTCCGTACGATTCCGGCGATACCTAATTTATAGCACTTTTTTATGTTTTACAACCTTTTGCACAATAAAATTAAAATTGCCTTTGTAAAAAGAATGTATTTTTTATGTTGCCATGTTGTGAGAACCATAACTTTTACATTTTTTAGTCGACGGAGCTGTATGAGGGCTTGTTTTTTGCGAGGTGAGCTATAGTTTTTATAGGCACCATTTTTGGATACATGCAACGTTTTGATCACTTATTTAAATTTTTGTAGGGCAAAGTGACCAAAAAACAGAAATTCTGGCATTATTTTTTAAGTTTTTTTTACGCCGTTCACCGCATGGAAGAAATAACATAATTTTTTTATAGTTTAGGCCGTTACGGTCGCGGTGATACCAAATATGTATGGTTTATTTATTTTTTCAATAATAATGGACTTGATAAGGGAAAAAGGGCGATTGTGTTTTATTTTATTACTTAAAACTTTTATTATATTTTTGACAACTTTTTTTCACATTTTTTTTCACTTTTTTTTTTACACTTTACTTTAGTCCCACTAGGGGACTTCAAGGTCCAACTGTCAGATTTTTTTTTTCAAATTCATTGCACTACCTACGTAGTGCAATGTATTAGATCTGTCAGTCATTCACTGACAGCAAGCCGATTAGGCTTTGCATCCGAGCGGGGCCTAATCGGCTTCCGTAATGGCAAACAGGAGGCCATTGTTAGGTCTCCTGGTGTCATAATAGCAGTCGGCAGCCGTGTGATTGCAGGGCACAGCTGCCGATCTCCTAGCAACCACAAAGATGCAGCGATCGCATCCAATCGCTGCATCTGAGGGGTTAATGGCAGGGATCGGAGCTAGCACAATTCCTGCCGTTACAGGTGGATGTCAGCTGTAACATACAGCTGATATCCACCGCTGACGACGCGGGCTCATCTCCTGAGCCGGCGCCATCTTGCCGGTGGCTATGGAAGCCTTTCAGGCCCCGCCTCAGGGCGGGGGCTGGAAGTTTTCCGTGTTAGGCACACCGGGCGGCCAGTATTAGACCTCCGAATGCCATTGCAGCAACCGACACCCCGGCGATTTCATTGCTGGGGTGTCGATAAGCTGCAAACACCTTAAATGTAGCGATCGGTTTTGACGGCTGCATTTAAGGGGTTAATGGCGGGAATCAAAGCGAACTTCGGTCCCCGCCATTACAGCAGGATGTCAGCTGTCAGATACAGCTGACATCCGGCAATGATGGTACCGACTCAACTTCTGAGCCAGTGCCAAGCATTTTCTATCTATCTATCTATCTATCTATCTATCTATCTATCTATCTATCTATCTATCTATCTATCTATCTATCTATCTATCTATCTATCTATCTATCTATCTATCTGTCTGACTCATATCTCTCTGTCCTCATCATTATCTAAATGCAGAATTTTTTGGGTCATATGAATAAACATTATTATTTCTATCTATCTCATATATATTCATATATAGTATAGTTTTAGGCTGGGTCTACACGGCGACTTTGGCCACAACACTGGTCACATTGCCAAAGATCAGTATGTTCCGTAGCCTACATGGCAAGTAAGGACAGTGAATGTGGTTCGCGGTAATTTTACTTGCGATGTAGGCTACTGGACAAAGCGATTTTTGGTCATGGGACCTATGTCACGGCCAAAGTCGCCGTGTAGCCCCAGCCTAGAACTATACTATATATCAATATATATGAGATATGTGAAGAAATGTCAAGCTCAACAAAGGTCCTGTGAGAGGACTGAAACGTAGCTTATCCTTTGAAACATGGAACAATAAACCACATTTTTGTTTGACATCAACCTATTGGAGTGCTGCGATCATTTCTTCAGATGTCTATAGGACCATTTTGGATTAAGGTCAGGTTCGCAAAGCACCAACCTATACAGTCACGAAGTGCTGCTTTTTTCTTCCACCTTCAATATATATGAGATAGATAGATGATTATTATAATATCCTTTATATATCTATCTAAATGCAGATTTTTTTGTGTCATGCAAATAAAGATTATTATTTTTATCTGCCTATCTCTCTATCGAAATCTTTTATATCATATATGTTTATGTATTGTACAGTTTTAGGCTGGGGCTACACAGCGACTTTGGCCGTGACACTGGTCACATGCACAAAGATTGCTTTGGAACCAACTTTGAAAAATTGCTTTCGAAAAGCGCACCATTTATTGTAAGCTCCGCCTTGCGCCCAGCGTGTAAGAAATGCACACATATTTGGTATCGTTGAAGTCGGCAGAAGTTTCCAAATATGTATTCAGATGTGTTTACCCAGACGCATGCACCAGATGTCAAAAAAGGTCACCTGAATTCACATATTTAATGGAAAAAATTTAAACTGGCATTTTTTCCCCAAAGTCAATGAATTGTCTTGAAAAAACATAGAGGGCTAAAATACTTTATATGTCATTAAATGGATACCTTGAGGGGGAGTATAATTTCCTAAGAAGAGTTATTTTGGGGGTGTTCACAGTGTTTTGGCACTTCCCAACTTCTGTAATGGTCGTATGGTGTCAGCAAACCAGCTTTGGAAAATTTGCTCTCCAAAGCCAGTTTGCGCACCATTCATTGTAAGCTCCGCCTTGCGCCCAGCGTGTAAGAAATGCACACATACTTAGTATCGCTGAAGTCGCAGAAGTTGCCAAATATGTATTCAGGTGTTTTTACCCAGTTGCGTGCACCAGATGTAAAAAAAATATCACCTAAAATCACATTCACTTTTTTTTTTCCTTTTTAAATAGTAAATTATTTCACTTAGGGTGGATTTACATGAGCGTGTGCGTTTTGCGCACGCAAAAAACGCGGCATTTTGCGTGTGCAAAAGGCACTTAACAGCTCCATGTGTCATCACCATATGATGCGCGGCTGCGTGATTTTCGCGCAGCTGCCATCATTATTACACTCCGTTTGGATGTTTGTAAACAGAAAAGCACGTGGTGCTTTTCTGTTTGCAAACATACTTTTAACTGCTGTTGCGCGAATCACGCGCATACCACGGAAGTGCTTCCGTGTGGTGCGCGTGATTTTCATGCACCCATTGACTTCAATGGGTGCATGATGCACGAACAACGCAGAAATATAGGACCTGTCGTGAGTTTTACGCAGCGGACTCACGCAGCGCAAAAGTCACTGACAGTCTGCACTGCCCCATAGACTAATATAGGTCCGTGGGAGGCGTGTGAAAATCACGCGCGTTGGACGGACGTATATCACGTTCGTGTAAATCCGCCCTTATTGTTATACACAATATGGAAGCCCAATATGTTTTTCTATGAGGGTATGTTCAACTACCTATTTTCAGCCGTTTTTCGGGTTATAAACTCCCTGAAAAACTGCTTAAAATACGGGGGCTGAACGCCTCCAAACACCTGCTCACTGATTTCAATGGGAAAAACGTTGTTCCGTTCCCACAGGGCCTTTTTAACGTGGCAGTTTTTAAAAATTGGCGTGTAAAAAAATGCATCATAAAAGAAGTGCATGTCACTTCTTGAGCCGTTTTTGGAGCCGTTTTTCATTGACTCTATAGAAAAACAGCTCCAAAAACGGTCATAAAAATTCAGCAAAAAATGCTAGTTGCTTAGAAAACGGCTGAAAATCTGGCTCCGTATTTACAGCCATTTTTTGTTACGCATGTGAACATAGCCTTACTCTTCCAACATACATGTATTTGGTTTTGGTTTCCTCAGAACAATTTGCTTTTAAATTGCCACATGGCTAAAACTTGAAAATAGGCCTGGTCAGGAAGTGGTTAAGAACCTAATAATATATCTCACCCATTGTTGTATAACACAGATAACTTATTATTTTGCCATCAGGAGTAGTTTTAGCTGTGAAACACTGCGTAATGATCATAATTTCTGACAGCAATTTACCATTTGTACAAATCCGCTACCTTATCTATTCTGGAAAAAGTAAAACACAAGTAAAGCCCAGTGTAATGGCAGGGGGTAGGGAGACGGACAAGTGAGCCCTAATCTACCCGCCACTCTGTCCCTGCCTACTTGCAACGACCCGCCCTAGGCGACGGGGTACAACTGGGCGGCGGTCCCTGCGCTCAGTAAGTGCACGACAAACACGACAAACATACAAAGGAACACAAGCAAGAAAAAGGGGCCGTTACCCACGGCAACACCGTGAGCAACCAGAGTGATGAACGAACCGAGTCAAGCCAGGAGTGTGCGAGGTACAAAACGAAAAGCAGAAGAGTAGTCGGTAAGCCAGGGTCAGTATGGAGCAGGATCAAAAATAGCAGGAGCTGTAGCTGGGCCAGGAAACCACAAGGAAAGAGTCACAAGCACCGAGGGACAGGAAGGGCAGGCTTAAATAGACCGAGGGCGGGAGCTAGCTGAGTCTGGCCAGGTTGCGATAGGCTCTCCCACTCCTAAGCCTGCCAGCCTGAATGGTGTAAGCAGGAGTCAGTCTCAGGGATGTATTCTCAGGTGCTGACTGATTAGTTCTGGGAGTTAACCCCGAAGCTGTGCCTGGCAGATCCTTTACACCCAGTTTCAGGTGACAGTATTTTGGTCAGTATTTTGCATCAGTATTTGGAAGCCGAAACCAGGGGTGGAATCTACACAGACAAAAATTATAATGGAAAGACTTGTGCCACTTCCATGTTTTGGACCCCCTCCTGGTTCAATACTGTCGTATAAAAATGGCCGCAGGCTTAACATATATAGATGATCTATATGTGGAAAATAATCTATGTTCCTTCTCTGACTTATCATTCAGATACAAACTAGATAAAACTCAATTCTACAAATTTCTGCAGATAAGAACGATTATGAGAGAAATTCCATATCCATTACTCTCCCTACCTATGCCGGCTTCTACGTACTTAAATAACCAATTAAAAACAATTAAAGGTATTCACACGTTTTATCAGATTGGTTCCAAATCACTTACCTTTGAAAATCAAACACATATATCTAAATGGCATAGAGATCTGAACGGCCAATTTTCAAGAGACCAGTGGTTAAGAGCGTTCTCCATCTCTCTTAAATCCTCTTCCTGTACTAATCATCAAGAATTATATTATAAAATATTCTATAGATGGTATCTCACTCCATATAAACTTTCCAGAATATATAGTGATGCATCGCCCCAATGTTGGAGAAGTTGTAACCATTTGGAATCCATACTTCACATATTTTGGGAATGTCCCTTATTATTAACCTTTTGGCAATCAATTAGCGCACTACTAAATGAGATTACAACTCAAAATATTAACCTCACGCCGGAACTTGGGTTACTACGGCTTGGAATTGATGTTATTCCCAAACAATTCCAAATTGTAATATGTCATATTTTAATAACTGCCACATCAGCTGTAGCGTTCAGATGGAAAACATGTAACATCCCGACCATCACAGACATCATTAAAAAAGTCAATACAAACTATCAATATGAATATATTTATGCCTGTAGCATACAAAGACATGACCGGTTCTGTAGAGATTGGATGTGTTGGAATAACTCTGTATATGCCGTACCTCTCCCTTTCTAGTGGGAGCTCATACGTTGTCTGTTGTATACATTTTATTTTTTCTTTATGAAAACGTTCTTCACAACATTTATTTTATTTACCTTTCTTTTATTATCCATATTATTTTGAATCCCATTTTCTCAAAATGTTAAAACTTATAGGAATTAACAATTTAATTATTATTTGAGACTAACTATTTACTTCTACTTGCGAGTAGAACTGTTATACACATATATTTTCTGATATCTCAACTGTTTAATAAAGACATATTGAAACAGAAAAAAAAAAAAAAAAAAGTGGCCTAAGTGGCAGTTTTTTTGGACATTTTTTGAGCCAAAGCCAGAAGTGTATATAAATAAAAGGAAAAGTATAATGGAAATACTGATATGTCTCCTCTTTTTTGTATCCACACCTGTGTTTGAAGACCACCTTTCGTGTTCCGTTCAACTTTTCTGTTAGAGGAACCTATGAACGAAAGCCGAAAGGAAACTATAGCTTCCGTTTGCATTACAATGGTAATGCTTCCATTTCAGTTGGTTTCAGTTTGTTTCTGTTCCATAAAGTTTCACGTTTTTTCACAGAGACAATAGCATAGTTGACAATGGGCTATAAATTACATATTTACTTTATGCTGTGGGTCGATACGATTACAACAATACCAAATATATATAGTTATTTTTATGTTTTACAGCATTTGCACAATAATTTTGTGTCACCATATTCTAAGAGCGATACAAAAGCTGTGTAAGGGTTTGTTTTTTTATTGGTACTATGATGGGGCACATGCGACTTTTTGATCACTATTTATTCTATGTTTTGAGAGGTGTGGTGACCAGAAAAAAGCGATTCTGGCATTGTTTTGCTTCTGAGCCGACTCCATCACTGTCACGTACAGTTATGTGATGTTGCGCTGAGTCATTAGCTGCAAGAACTGCACGTGACATATCGTTAAGGGGTTAAAGAGTTAATCTTGCACAAGGTTTTGGGTTATTTCATGCCTTTTTCTATACTCATAAAAATTGCTGCTTTCAAAATTCTTCTGGCTGACCCTGCAAGCAGAGAACGGTTTATTTAAAGTCTGCTGTTAAATACATATAATGTAGCAACTTAGTTTTAAGGCCATGTTCAGACGGGGTGGAGTTGTTGCGGATTTTCAATCCGGATTCAGCATTGGAAAAATGAAACATTTGTGTATCCCAATACACATAATAACTTAACCCCTTCAGGACCCAGCCTGTTTTGGCCTTCAGGACACAGCCGATTTTTTTAAATCAGACATGTGTTACTTTATGTGGTAATAACGTTGGAATGCTTTTACCTATCCAAGCGATTCTGAGATTATTTTCTTGTGACATGTTGTACTTTATGTTAGTGAAAAAATTTGGTCGATAATTTTGGTATTTATTTCTGAAAAACACAAAAATTTTGAAAAAATTTGCAAAAATTAGCATTTTTCTAAATTTAAACGTATCTGCTTGTATGACTAGTTAACATTTTCCATATGTCTACTTTATGTTTGCATCGTTTTTTGAACAACTTTTTATTTTTCTTTAGCAGCAATTTCTCATATTTTAAAGAAAAATTTTAAAAGGCCATTTTTTCAGGGACCAGTTCAGTTCTGAAGTGGATTTGAGGGCCTTATATATTAGAAAATCCCCAGAAGTCACGCCATTTAGAAAACTGCACCCCTCAAGGTATTCGAACCAGCATTCACAAAGTGTTTTAACCCTTTAGGCGTTTCACAGGAATTAAAGCAAAGTAGAGGTGAAATGTACAAATGTTATTTTTTTTGCCGAAATTCATTTCTAATACATTTTTTTTTTGTAACACAGAAGGTTTTACCAGAGAAATGCAACTCAATATTTATTGCCCAGATTCTGCAGTTTTAAGAAATATCCCACATGTGGCCCTAGTGTGATAATGGACTGAAGCACCGTCCTCGGAAGCAAAGGAGCACCCAGTGGATTTTGGGCCTCCTTTTTTTTTTAGATTATATTTTAGGCACCTTGTCAGGTTTGAAGAGGTCTTGTGGTGCCAAAACAGTGGAAACACCGCAAAAGTTACCCCATTTTGGAAACTACACCCCTAGAGGTGTAGAGGTGAAATGTAAAAATTGTTTTTATTTTTTTTGCTGAAATTCATTGGTAATACATTTTTTTCTGTAACACAAAAGGTTTTACCAGAGAAACGCAACTCAATATTTATTGCCCAGATTCTGCAGTTTTTTGAAATATCCCACATGTGGCCCTAGTGTGATAATGCACTGAAATACCAGACTCAGAAGCAAAGGAGCACCTAGAGGATTTTGTGGCCTCCTTTTTTTAGAATATATTTTAGGCACCATGTCGGGTTTGAAGAGGTCTTGTAGTGCCAAAACAGTGGAAATCCCCCAAAAGTGACACGGTTTTGGAAACTGCACACCTCAAGAAATGTATTTAGGGGTATAGTTAGCATCTTGACCCCACAGGTCTTCTGCTATATTTATTGGAATTAGTCTGTAAAAATGAAAATCTTCAAGGAATAATGAAGAAAATGCCCCCCAAAATTTGTATAGCATTGTCTCCCGATTACAGCAATATCCCATATGTGGTAATAAACTGCTGATTGGACCCACAGCAGGGCTCAGAAGGGAAGGAGCGCCATTTGGATTTTGGAGCATGGATTTTGCTGGATTGGTTTTGGGTGCCATGTCGCGTTTGCAATGCCCTGGAACTACACCTCTCAAGGAATTTATCTAGGGGTATAGTTATCATTTTGACCACACATGTTTTTTTGCAGAATTTAGTGGAATTCGGCAGTGAAAATGAGAATACCTTTTTTTTCTGAAAAAGCATAGAAATTTTAACTTTTTACAAGGTATAAAGGAAAAAAAGAACCACAACATTTGTAAAGCATTTTCTCCTGATTACGGCAATACCCCATATGTGGTAATAAACTGCTGATTGGACCCATGGCAGCGCTCAAAAGGGAAGGAGCGCCATTTGGATTTTGGAGCACGGATTTTGCTGGATTGTTTTTCGGTGCCATGCCGCGTTTACAACGCACTGGAGGGACCAAAACAGTGGATACCCCCCAAGTTACCCCATTTTGGAAACACCCATCAAGGAATTTTTTTAGGGGTATAGTGAGCATTTAGACCCCACGGGTCTTTTGCAGAATTTATTAGAATTAGGCCATGAAAATGAATATCACAATTGTTTTCCACTAAAATATTGAATTTTCTCATTTTCACAAGGGATAAAGGAGAAAAAAAAACAATTTCCTGAGTACGGAAATACCCCACATGTGGTCAAAAGTTTTTTTCATTAGAAATGAATTAACCCTTTCAGGACTGATCCATTTTTTGCTTTTTTATTTTCGTTTTTCACTCCCCGCCTTCCAAGAACCATAACTTTTTTCTTTTTCCGTCAGTAGAGTGATGTGAGGGCTTATTTATTGCGGGAGGAATTGTAGAATGTACTGGGAAACTGAAAAAAAGAGGAAAATATAGGAATATAGGATAAAAAAATCTGATTCCATTTTTTGGGGTTTTCGTTTTTACAGCTTTCTCTGTACGGTAAAAACAAAAACTACAGCGATTTTGGCGGTTTAAATTATTTACGTTTTTTACGGTATACACCATGCAAGTTAAATAATCGTATATTGTAATAGTTCGGCCTTTTACAGACGTACCGATACCAATTTTGTTTATTTTTTTACATTACTTTAGAAGAAAAATGGGAAAAGTTATTTTTTTTTAACTTTAAACTTTTTTCCTTCTCACTACTAATAACTTTAATTGTTCTACACATTTTATTAGTCCCCTTAGGGGACTTTAGCGAGCGATCCTTGGATCGCTGGTACAATATACTGCAATACTAATGTATTGCAGTATATTGTTATTTTTACAGGCTTCTATAGCCGCACGATCGCTGTTCCTGTTTGTTAGTCCCGGGTGTCAGCTGTAATACACAGCCGACACCCGCAGCGTATGGAGCGGGCTCAGCATGTGTGCCCGCTCCATAAATCAACCCCTGCACCATGACGTGCTATTAAGTCATAGTGCGCAAAGGGGTTAATGCACAGGGATGGTGTGAATATTGCAATTTTCCACTGATATGCCATTTTAGTGCATAATATGTTGTGCCCAGTTTGTGCCACTGAAGACAAATACCTCATAAAACGTTAAGCGGGATCTCGCGGGTATGGCAATGCAATATAAGTGGCGCAAACTGCTGTTTGGGCACGCTGCAGGGCTCAGAAGGAAGGGATGCCATTTTGCTTTTGGAGCGCAGATTTTGCTTGGTGGTTCTGTTCGTGGTTTTGCTGGTATTTCAGTTTATAATGTGGGTTCATATGTAATATGTGCGGACTACATCGGTATAATAAGAGGGTATAATAATGCGGTAAATAACTAATAATTCATAGATGTGTGGCCGGTGTCGCACTGATAAATGATCTTATCCGATTTTAGAACACTCTGCACATTTTGCATCGCCATATTTTGAGAGCCAGAACTTTTTTATTTTTTCACCACCGGAGCTGTGTGAGGGCTTATTTGTTGCGGGACATTCTGTACTTTTGATTGGTACCAATTTGGGGTACATGCGATTTTTATTCATCACATTTTATTCAATTTTTTTGCCAGCCGGGTGACCATAAACAAGCAATTTTGACAATGTTTTTTTAGTTTATTTTTTGCAGCGTTCACCGTGTACTATAAATGTCAATTTTACTTTATTCTGCGAGTTGGTACGATTACGGAAATGCCATATGTATATAGGTTTTTTTTATGTTTGCAGCGTTTGCGCAATAAAATCACTTTTTTATAAAATAATTCATTTTCTGTGTCACCATATTCTGAGAGCCATAACTTTTTTATTTTTCAGTCAAAAAAGCTGTGTAAGGGCTTGTTTTTTGCGTGACGGGTTGTAGTTTTTATTGGTACTATTTTCGGGTACATGCGACTTTTTGATCACTTTTTATTCTCTATTTTGGGAGGAGTGGTGACCAAAAAATAGAGATTCTGGTGTAGTTTTTTATAGATTTTTTTTTGGGGTGTTCAAAAATAACATTTTAGTTTTATAGTTGGGGTCGCTACGAATGTGGTGATACCAAATATGTGTACTTTTTTAACGTGTTCGTTTTTTTCCTCTAATGAAAGACTTATTATAGGAAAAAAAGCAGTGTTTGTTTATGTAACTTATAACTTCTATTTTTACACTTTTTGAAACAAAAATGTTTACTTTTTTTTACTTTTTTTACTTGTCCCACTAGGGGACATTTAGACTTGAAGCTTTGATTGCTGCTAGAGTACATTACACTACCTACGTAGTGTAATGTATTCTAACTGTCATTGTGACGTGACAGTCACACTGACAGGAAGCCTCGGAGGACCGGCCGGAGGCTGCTCCTCTGAGGCTCCCGTCCATGGCAACCCGGAGGTCATTGTCTGGCCTCCGATTGCCACGACAAGCATCGGCAGTCCCCACAATCACTTCGTGGGGGCTGCCGATGTGCTTCAAACCCCTTAAATGTGGAGAACGCAATCCACTGACCGGCAAGACTGGAGTGTCAGCTGTCGGGGACAGCTGATCTCCCGGTTCCCGGACACTGTCCGTTAGGACAGTGTGCGCCGGGAACTACTCCACAACTGTACGTTCTGATGCGGGAAGCAAGTCCTCTGCAGGACGTACAGTTGCAAAGCAGCACGTGAAGAGGTTAATATGTGTTGAATACACTGACCCTAAACGTGGTACAGTATGAACAAGGCATCACAATCCTAAGCTATACCATCACCCATTTACCTAAACATACATATAAGTTACGTTACAATACATTCACGCTCACTATTTCTGTCCCACTCCCTCCTAAATATAAACTGTCCCCGTACACTAAGGGTTAACAAGTGATGTGGAGGATAAAGGGTTACCAGGGAATTATCAGGTAAAGGTTAACAATGGGCAGGTGAAAAGGGTTAACTAGGGATATACCAGGGGATGTGCAGGTAATGTGAACCAGGGGATGGTAAGGCTTAACTCAGGGGAAATGCTAAGCGAAGGTAAGGGTTAGAAAGAGGAGACAGGGAGAGAGAGGGTTAAGTGTAGCTGTGGCTAAAATTGACACTTAGCGTGTAGGAGCCGGAGACAGGAAGCAGGAGCAGGAGACAGGAGTAGGAGAGCCGGTCGTGGGTGGTGTGGTGAGCGGTGAGCCGGCATTGGTGGAGGGAGGTAGGACCAAGCTACTGAGCGTACCAGCGCAGGGCTATTTAAACCATGCCATGATGTCACTGGCCGACCCTTGACCACACGAGAATGCCAGCACGCCCAGACAGTTTCAAATGGAGACAAGAGGTTAAAGCAGTATCTCCTGTCTCCATCAATTCCAAGCGAAGCAGGACAATAACTAATTGTACTGCTTAGCTTGTGTAATGGTTACTCATGACCAGGGCTGTGTCTCTGCAGCCCTGGCTCATGAGACATCATATATATATATATATATATATATATATATATATATATATATATATATATATATATACAGTGAAGGAAATAAGTATTTGATCCCTTGCTGATTTTGTAAGTTTGCCCACTGTCAAATACATGAACAGTCTAGAATTTTTAGGCTAGGTTAATTTTACCAGTGAGAGATAGATTATATTTAAAAAAAAAAACAGAAAATCACATTGTCACAATTATATATATTTATTTGCATTGTGCACAGTGAAATAAGTATTTGATCCCTTTGGCAAACAAGACTTAATACTTGGTGGCAAAACCCTTGTTGGCAAGCACAGCAGTCAGACGTTTTTTTGTAGTTGATGATGAGGTTTGCACACATGTTAGATGGAATTTTGGCCCACTCCTCTTTGCAGATCATCTGTAAATCATTAAGATTTCGAGGCTGTAACTCGGATCTTCAGCTCCCTCCATAAGTTTTCGATGGGATTAAGGTCTGGAGACTGGCTAGGCCACTCCATGACCTTAATGTGCTTCTTTTTGAGCCACTCCCTTGTTGCCTTGGCTGTATGTTTCGGGTCATTGTCGTGCTGGAAGACCCAGCCATGAGCCATTTTTAATGTCCTGGTGGTGGGATGGAGGTTGTCACACAGGATTTGACGGTACATGGCTCCATCCATTCTCCCATTGATGCGGTGAAGTAGTCTTGTGCCCTTAGCAGAGAAACACCCCCAAAACATAATGTTTTCACCTCCGACAGTGGGGACGGTGTTCTTTGGGTCATAGGCAGCATTTCTCTTCCTCCAAACACGGCGAGTTGAGTTAATGCCAAAGAGCTCAATTTTAGTCTCATCTGACCACAGCACCTTCTCCCAATCACTCTCAGAATCATCCAGATGTTCATTTGCAAACTTCAGACGGGCCTGTACATGTGCCTTCTTGAGCAGGGGGACCTTGCGGGCACTGCAGGATTTTAATCCATTACGGTGTAATGTGTTACCAATGGTTTTCTTGGTGACTGTGGTCCCAGCTGCCTTGAAATCATTAACAAGTTCCCCCCCGTGTAGTTTTCGGCTGAGCTCTCACCTTCCTCAGGATCAAGGATACCCCACGAGGTGAGATTTTGCATGGAGCCCCAGATCGATGTCAATTGACAGTCATTTTGTATGTCTTCCATTTTCTTACTATTGCACCAACAGTTGTCTCCTTCTCACCCAGTGTCTTACTTATGGTTTTGTAGCCCATTCCAGCCTTTGCAGGTCTATGATCTTGTGCCTGACATCCTTAGAAAGCTCTTTTGTCTTGCCCATGTTGTAGAGGTTAGAGTCAGACTGATTAATTGAGTCTGTGGACAGGAGTCTTTTATACAGGTGACAATTTAAGACAGCTGTCTTTAATGCAGGCACCAAGTTGATTTGGAGCGTGTAACTGGTCTGGAGGAGGCTGAACTCTTAATGGTTGGTAGGGGATCAAATACTTATTTCTCTGTGCACAATGCAAATAAATATATATAATTTTGACTATGTAATTTTCTGATAGGAAAAAACGGCTTTTTATTAGCCCCTGTGCGACGTTTCGGCTCTTTACATGGAGCCTTTCTCAAGCATACAAACAGTGTAAAAGCATGTGCTATATATGGAGACCACACAACTGGTCTCATTAGGCAAGTGATTTAACATAAAACATAAATAAGTACAAAGATACAGTCATGTTGCATCAGTAAAAGTTATAAAATACAAAGAAGTGCCATTGTGTATATATGATGGTCCTCAGATCAAACCGGGCCATCCAGTTTACAGCAGAAAAATGCTAATTAGTGAACAACTTTAAAAAAAGTGCAGGTGCACATCATATAACAAATTAAAAACATGAGCCTTGTGTTTACCTCGGATCCATGTGTTCGGGTTGTAGTTCCGGCGCCTGAAAAGTGGGGTGGCGACTATCTATGACAGAGTAGTCTCTTGCTACAGCGCACTTTTGTGCATGCGCAGTACCACTATGAGGCAGGCGGCGGCCATCTTAGTACAGCATACAAGGCTAACAGCGGCCATGTTTGTATAATCTTATTGTCAAAATGAAAACTTTATTCTAGGAACCGTGCACACAGTCGGTTGCGTCCATGTACAGCATAAAGGGAACTTAGAAGATACCAAAAAAAATTCAATTTAATGGAGATGACAGGGAATACACCCAGTCACCAATCATAACTGCACTGTGAGATATAGACTAGTAACTTTAAGAGTCAAAAATATGTTGCGTTGAAGATGCGCATATAAATGAGAGCAGTTGATAGAGACTTAAGGTAGCCATTTATAGATAAACAAATGGCAAAATAAAAAGGGAAGACAGTCATCATACATATCCAGAAAGGATTATAATGATTATGTTAATGTTACCCCTGGGAAGATAGCGCAAAAAAATAAATAAAAAAAAAATCTAAAATAAAAAAAAATTTGCGCAAAAAAATGTTTTCTTTTTTTATCTCCCAAAATTTTTTTGGGGGCAGATATATTCATATATAAAGTATTATTTAATGCAATTGAATAAGATACCATAAGAAGCAAATCATAACAATGTGATAAAGATGGTTCAATACCCCGAAATTGTGGATCCAAGGTAAAACACAGGTGATACTTGATATTTTCTGTTTATCATAGATCTGGAAGAAATGAAATAGATAAAGTTACAAATTTGGTAGATTTTACACTGGTTCATATACAGGAAGACCTATGAACAATACATCCCCACGGAGTGTAAGCAGATCCCTAGACTACACCGTGCGTTATGAAGTCAACATTGAGCCCCCTAGGTCTCAATGTTTGCAATCTCTCAATCCATTGAAGCTCTCTATATTTGAGAGATTTAATACGGTCTCCACCTCTACGTAACATTGGTACATGGTCTATCAAATATACTCGTATATCTTTTTCCGTGTGTCCAGCTTCTATATAATGCTTGGACACAGGAAGGTCCATACGTTTTTTGCGGATCGTGTAGCGGTGTTGATTTAACCGTGTTTTGAATTCGAGCGAAGTTTCTCCAACATAGAGGAGGTGGCATGGACATTCTAGTACATATATGACATGGTCTGAGTTACAATTTAAGTAGAACCTAATATCATATGTTCGTTTCGTCTGGGGATGGATAAATTGTGAGCCCTTTCGAATCAGAGGGCAATTGACACAATTCAGACACGGAAAACAGCCTGTTTTGCTTTTGGTAAAATACATTTGTCTGTGCGCTCTACCAGGGCCTATATCAGAGTGTACTAATCTGTCCTGAAGATTAGGTGACCTACGGTAGGAAAAAAGAGGATTACTCTTAATTTCAGGAATATGCGGTAGACTATGTCTCAGGATGGGACAGTATTTTAAAAGGATTTTATTAACACTATCACTATTTTCAGCAAAGGTGCTCACAAATGGTATGCGAGCAGGCAATAACCCTCGTTTTCTAGTCTGTAATAGTGTGTCCCTTTCCATAACTCCCACCTTAGCTCTTTGTTGTCTAAGGGGTACTGATGGATCGCCTCTCTGAACAAATTTATCCTCAATTTTTTGAAGAGTACCCTCCAGTTTATCCTCCACATTGGTAATACGTTTACCACGAATAAATTGGCTTATCGGGAGACTTTTAATCATAGAACGTGGATGGTTACTGTTAAATACTAACAGATTGTTTTTATCAGTTTTCTTAACAAACATTTCTGTAGTAAGGGTACCTTCATGGATTCCAACCGTCACATCCAAAAATTGGATGGACGAAACTGAGCTAACTAGAGTGAATTTGACTGTAGGGTCAATCGTATTTAAAAACATATGGAAGTCCTGTAGTTCACCACTGCTGCCGTCCCATATGAGGAAGACGTCGTCTATGTATCGCCACCACCTCAGCACATGGCCGAAGTGGTGGGAAACATAGACGAACGACTCCTCAAGGTATCGCATATACGTGTTCGCGTACGTTGGGGCCACATTGGACCCCATCGCCGTGCCCTGAATTTGAACATAAAAACTGTCTCGGAACAAGAAATAATTCTCAGTCAGGACAATCTCTAATAAGTCAAGAAAGAATTTTTTTGCCACTGTAGTGTAACTAGTCTGTTGTAAATATAGGCTCATAGCGTGTAACCCCTTTTCATGTGTAATTGACGTGTACAAACTAACAACATCAAATGATGCTAAAATGACCTGTTGATCCTGTGGTATATGTACCTCTTTGAGTTTGTTCAAGAAGTCTGACGTATCTTGGATATATGAGAGGGCCTCTGTGGAAAAGGTCCTCAGAATTCTATCCAAGAAAGTGGCTATATGGCTAAAGATAGAATCAGTGCCCGAGACTATAGGTCGTCCTGGGGGATCAACCAAGGACTTGTGTATTTTAGGTAACGTATATAATACTGGAGTCCTAGGATTCTCAATATTTAAATAATCAAGTTTTTTTTTATCAATCACATTATTTTGTAGTGCCTCATCCACAATATTTTGTATACGTCTCTTAATCCGAAATTTGGGATCACAGCTCAATTTTTTATACACATCAATGTCACTCAGCTGTCTATTTATTTCAGCTTCATATTGGGCCGTGTCCATGATGACCACAGCACCACCCTTGTCTGCGGGCTTGATGGTGATGTGGTCATCATGGACCAGAGCCTGTAGTGCAGTTATATCATCCCCAGTCATATTAGGATGTTTGAAATAAATATTCTTACTAGTATTTTTTAGATGTTCAATTGTGTATATATGATGGTCCTCAGATCAATCCGGGCCATCCAGTTTACAGCAGAAAAATGCTAATTAGTGAACAACTTTAAAAAAAGTGCAGGTGCACATCATATAACAAATTAAAAACTTGAGCCTTGTGTTTACCTCGGATCCATGTGTTCGGGTTGTAGTTCCGGCGCCTGAAAAGTGGGGTGGCGACTATCTATGACAGAGTAGTCTCTTGCTACAGCGCACTTTTGTGCATGCGCAGTACCACTATGAGGCAGGCGGCGATAGGAAGTAAAAAGGAGGAAATGGCAGCGCGATAGCGAGGATTATCGCAGAGGTCATGTCTACAATTGGAACGATGACCAACGAGGAAAATATTCAAATCAATTGTTTGACAACAAGAAACAACGAAGGAGACCTCAAGATTTGAAACAACAAACCACGGATAACCTATCCTCACCTTTTTTAGGAACCCCCACACGGGCTCCAAAACCATCAGGAGAGGCGGGAGGAGACATCACCGACTCAAGAGGAATCAAGATTCCAAAAGCACAACCATTGATGACACAAGGAGCTATACAGAAGAAGAAGACCTAGTGGTCAATATATCATCCCGAATCCTGAGTCCTGCGGAAAAATCAGTTCTCAACAAGGGACTCTCATTTTGTCCGTCATCTCACACGGATTGGATCCAATTGGATAGCGATCTGAGCCAGTTTTTTCGTTCTATTAAATTAAAGTGTTGGTTCGCTGAGCAAGTACCTGTCACTAGGGTAAGGAATTCTGAGATATGTTTGGATGATGTAAAATTGTATAACAAAAGTAATTTTGTACCAAATAACTATATTCCTGCTCTTGATGCCTTTATTTCTGCTGTTAGGAGAGATGTTGAACATCTAAAAAATACTAGTAAGAATATTTATTTCAAACATCCTAATATGACTGGGGATGATATAACTGCACTACAGGCTCTGGTCCATGATGACCACATCACCATCAAGCCCGCAGACAAGGGTGGTGCTGTGGTCTTCATGGACACGACCCAATATGAAGCTGAAATAAATAGACAGCTGAGTGACATTGATGTGTATAAAAAATTGAGCTGTGATCCCAAATTTCGGATTAAGAGACGTATACAAAATATTGTGGATGAGGCCCTACAAAATAATGTGATTGATAAAAAAAACCTTGATTATTTAAATATTGAGAATCCTAGGACTCCAGTATTATATACGTTACCTAAAATACACAAGTCCTTGGTTGATCCCCCAGGACGACCTATAGTCTCGGGCACTGATTCTATCTTTAGCCATATAGCCACTTTCTTGGATAGAATTCTGAGGACCTTTTCCACAGAGGCCCTCTCATATATCCAAGATACGTCAGACTTCTTGAACAAACTCAAAGAGGTACATATACCACAGGATCAAGAGGTCATTTTAGCATCATTTGATGTTGTTAGTTTGTACACGTCAATTACACATGAAAAGGGGTTACACGCTATGAGCCTATATTTACAACAGACTAGTTACACTACAGTGGCAAAAAAATTCTTTCTTGACTTATTAGAGATTGTCCTGACTGAGAATTATTTCTTGTTCCGAGACAGTTTTTATGTTCAAATTCAGGGCACGGCGATGGGGTCCAATGTGGCCCCAACGTACGCAAACACGTATATGCGATACCTTGAGGAGTGGTTCGTCTATGTTTCCCACCCCTTCGGCCATGTGCTGAGGTGGTGGCGATACATAGACGACGTCTTCCTCATATGGGACGGCAGCAGTGGTGAACTACAGGACTTCCATATGTTTTTAAATACGATTGACCCTACAGTCAAATTCACTCTAGTTAGCTGAGTTTCGTCCATCCAATTTTTGGATGTGACGGTTGGAATCCATGAAGGTACCCTTACTACAGAAATGTTTGTTAAGAAAACTGATAAAAACAATCTGTTAGTATTTAACAGTAACCATCCACGTTCTATGATTAAAAGTCTCCCGATAAGCCAATTTATTCGTGGTAAACGTATTACCAATGTGGAGGATAAACTGGAGGGTACTCTTCAAAAAATTGAGGATAAATTTGTTCAGAGAGGCTATCCATCAGTACCCCTTAGACAACAAAGAGCTAAGGTGGGAGTTATGGAAAGGGACACACTATTACAGACTAGAAAACGAGGGTTATTGCCTGCTCGCATACCGTTTGTGAGCACCTTTGCTGAAAATAGTGATAGTGTTAATAAAATCCTTTTAAAATACTGGCCCATCCTGAGACATAGTCTACCGCATATTCCTGAAATTAAGAGTAATCCTCTTTTTTCCTACCGTAGGTCACCTAATCTTCAGGACAGATTAGTACACTCTGATATAGGCCCTGGTAGAGCGCACAGACAAATGTATTTTACCAAAAGCAAAACAGGCTGTTTTCCGTGTCTGAATTGTGTCAATTGCCCTCTGATTCGAAAGGGCTCACAATTTATCCATCCCCAGACGAAACGAACATATGATATTAGGTTCTACTTAAATTGTAACTCAGACCATGTCATATATGTACTAGAATGTCCATGCCACCTCCTCTATGTTGGAGAAACTTCGCTCGAATTCAAAACACGGTTAAATCAACACCGCTACACGATCCGCAAAAAACGTATGGACCTTCCTGTGTCCAAGCATTATATAGAAGCTGGACACACGGAAAAAGATATACGAGTATATTTGATAGACCATGTACCAATGTTACGTAGAGGTGGAGACCGTATTAAATCTCTCAAATATAGAGAGCTTCAATGGATTGAGAGATTGCAAACATTGAGACCTAGGGGGCTCAATGTTGACTTCATAACGCACGGTGTAGTCTAGGGATCTGCTTACACTCCGTGGGGATGTATTGTTCATAGGTCTTCCTGTATATGAACCAGTGTAAAATCTACCAAATTTGTAACTTTATCTATTTCATTTCTTCCAGATCTGTGATAAACAGAAAATATCAAGTATCACCTGTGTTTTACCTTGGATCCACAATTTCGGGGTATCGGACCATCTTTATCACATTGTTATGATTTGCTTCTTATGGTATCTTATTCAATTGCATTAAATAATACTTTATATATGAATATATCTGCCCCCCAAAAAATTTGGGGAGATAAAAAAAAATTTTGTTTGCGAAAAATTATTTTTTTAAGGATATTGTGCACACCATGCGTTTTGTACAGCGTTTTTCATGCGTTTTTAGAATTTTTTTTTTTGCTATCTTCCCAGGGGTAACATTACCATAATCATCATAATCCTTTCTGGATATGTATGATGACTGTCTTCCCTTTTTATTTTGCCATTTGTTTATCTATAAATGGCTACCTTAAGTCTCTATCAACTGCTCTCATTTATATGCGCATCTTCAACGCAACATATTTTTGACTCTTAAAGTTACTAGTCTATATCTCACAGTACAGTTATGATTGGTGACTGGGTGTATTCCCTGTCATCTCCATTAAATTGCATTTTTTTTGGTATCTTCTAAGTTCCTTTTATGCTGTACATGGACGCAACCGACTGTGTGCACGGTTCCTAGAATAAAGTTTTCATTTTGACAATAAGATTATACAAACATGGCCGCTGTTGGCCTTGTATGCTGTACTAAGATGGCCGCCGCATGCCTCATAGTGGTACTGCGCATGCACAAAAGTGCGCTGTAGCAAGAGACTACTCTGTCATAGATAGTCGCGACCCCACTTTTCAGGCGCCGGAACTACAACCCGAACACATGGATCCGAGGTAAACACAAGGCTCATGTTTTTAATTTGTTATATGATGTGCACCTGCACTTTTTTTTAAAGTTGTTCACTAATTAGCATTTTTCTGCTGTAAACTGGATGGCCCGGATTGATCTGAGGACCATCATATATACACAATGGCACTTCTTTGTATTTTATAACTTTTACTGATGCAACATGACTGTATCTTTGTACTAATTTATGTTTTATGTTAAATCACTTGCCTAATGAGACCAGTTGTGTGGTCTCCATATATAGCACATGCTTTTACACTGTTTGTATGCTTGCGAAAGGCTCCATGTAAAGAGCCGAAACGTCGCACAGGGGCTAATAAAAAGCCGTTTTTTCCTATCACAAATTGGAGTGCTGTCTCTTATTGGACGAATATTGAGGATCTGGGAGCAGTGATCGGGCTCCTGGGACGTGCACCCACCTATATTCCTGACTGGTGCTGCTGGATGGTGGACATTCTATATATATATATATATATATATATATATATATATACATATACAGGGGACACTTCCCTTTACAATCCCACTGTTGTTGGGGACTCGACAGTGCAATTTGGGGAAGTGTTTGTGAGGTTGTATTTACCCCCTCAACCTCCCTGGTAATTGTCTAAGATGGAAGGACGTATGCTTTTGGACTTAGGTACTCAACATCACTTATCTCCTCAAGGACACCTTCTCGCCTGTCCTCAGGCTCAGGAGTCGTGTCCATAGAAATGAAACCTCACAGGCCATAGAACGAAGTTGAAACAAAACCTCACAGCCCATAGAACGAAGTTGAAACAAAACCTCATAGTCCATAGAATGAAGTTGAAATGAAACCTCACAGTCCATAGAACGAAGCCTCAAAGTCCATCAAACGAACTAAGCTTATACAAAACCGCGAGGTCCATCAAACAAACGAAGCTCATACGAAACCTCAATGTCAATCTTTCTTTCTTGGAATTCCTTTCTTTTTAGAGGCGTCAACGGGTCTTTCCAGCGGCCGATCCATTTCTAGCATGCCAACCCGTGTAAGGCTACTTATGCCCTCACACGGTCAGCCTTGGAATGGCTTAGCCCTTTCTTTCGACAACCTTCCTCAGTACACAATCCATTTATTTTCCAACTCTTCCCAGCATCTTGATTGAAGATATAACAATCTTTGTGGGCCGATACCCAGGTCACTATCATGGCAGGTTAACATCCCTGAGGAGAAGGTGATGTCTCAGTACCTAGGAATCCAATTGTGAGTCGGAGCATCGCCTTCCATTTCCCCTCCAACATTCAATCCATCATCGAATGGACCATACCAATTCTAAGGTTGAGGTGGAAATTACCTACAAGGGCGTGTATGTACCTTACCTGTCCCTAAGGGTTCCTACACACTACCCAATCATACAAAGTGTAAAATAACCAAACATTCCCCCCAAACCATAGGTATATGTACATATAGAGATTCATGCTCAAACAGCATCTCTCACTACTCCTCCATAAACACGTGAAAGGTACACATGTAAATGGGGTCACTACAGGCTGTACATATATGCCCGCCTACACATACACATTCACTAACTGTGGGACGGGCATTTCCTCACTGAGTATGCTTACAATGTTGCAGACACATATCTACACCTAGAATGTCTATATGTACACCTTGGAAGTTGTTGTACGACCCATTGACTCAGATTTATTCATTAAAAAAATAAATATATATATATATATATATATATATATACATACACACACACACACAATATAAAATTCAGAGTCGCAGGACTGTATCATTATGTCCTTAACCCCTTAATGACCGCCGATAAGCCTTTTCACGGCGGTCATTAGTGGGCTTTATTCTACAGCGCCGCCATTCCACGGCGCTGCATCAGAATAAAGTAAACAGAGCAGGGAGCTGTCAAATTTCCCTGCTCTCAGCTGCCAGAGGTAGCTGAGGGCTGGGGGCGTCCCTGCTCGACCGGGTGAGATCGATATTAGTATAGATCTCACCCGTTTATCCCTTCAGATGCGGTTCTCAATAGCGTGCACCGCATCGGAGTGGTTTTGGAGAGAAGGAGGGAGCTCCCTCTCTCTCCCACCGACACCCGGCGATAAGATCGCGATAAGATCGCCAGGGTCTGTGTCTCCGATGGCAGCCGGGGTCCTAATAAAGGCCCCCAGGTCTGCCTGTAGTGAATGCCTGCCAGGCTATGCCAGAGGCATGTCCTAGCAGATGTCTGTACGTTTTAAACTGACAGGCAGTAATACACTGCAATACAAAAGTATTGCAGTGTATTATAATAGCGATTGGATGATCGCATATTAAAGTCCCCTAGTGGGACTAGTATAAAAGTAAAAAAAAGTTGAATAATGTTAAGAAAAAAAATTGTGAAAAAAAAAAATTCAAAACCCACTTTTTCCCCTTACAAAATGCTTTGCTATTAAAAAACACAATAAAGCAAAAAAGTTACACATATTTGGTATCGCCGCGTCCATAATGACCCCGACTATAAAGCTGTTACATTATTTAACCCGCACGGTGAACGCCGTAAAAAATAAAATAAAAAACAATCGAAAAATTGCTGTTTTCCGTTAATCCTGATATGTGATAAAAAGTGATCAAAAAGTCGCATCTACTCTCAAATGGTACCAATAAAAACTACAAGTCGTCCCGCAAAAAAAATGCCCTCATACAACTGCATCGGCGGAACAATAAAATAGTTATGGCTCTTCAAATATGGAGACGCAAGAACAAATAATTTTGAAAAAAAAGTGTTTTTACTGTGTAAGCAGTAAAACATACAAAATCTATACAAATTTAGTATCTTTGCAATCGTAATAACCCGCTGAATAAAGTTATTGTGTTATTTATACCACACGGTAAACGACGTAGATTTAGGGCGCAAAAAGAGAGTGGTGAAATTTCAGCTTTTCTTATATCCCCCCCACCAAAAAGTTAATAAAAGTTAATGAATAAATTATATGTACCCCAAAATGGTGCTATTAAAAAGTACAACTTGTCCCACAAAAAACAAGACCTTATACAGCTATGTCCACGCAAAAATAAAAAAGTTATAGCTCTTCGAATGTGACAATGGAGAAACGTAAAAAATGGCTTTGTCATTAGGGCCCAGAATGCAAGCAGGGGGAAGGGGTTAAACCCCATCTGCGGATGTATTCATGGCTTTCTGCTTGACCTCGTCGTATTTGGTCGACCAGTCCTTTCATTTGTATGTACACGAAGAACAGTCCAAAGTACATGATTACTTCAAGAATGAAAGTGATTATCACCGGGTTGATGAGTAAGTTAAAGAAGGAAGTGGCATTGGGACTATATCCGAACAAGCTCTCTCACCAAGACACTTCCGAGTCCATCTCAAGGTTGTTCACAATTCTTGTGATTTTTGTAGTGTCAGGTTCCAACTGAATAGTAGCTTGATGTTGGAAATCTTTCCGTTTCTCCACGACATCCTCTTCCTCACTGAAGTCTAACAGGAGCTTTCTTAGTTCGATGCCAAAACCCAGAGGAATCGTCTGGAGTCTCACAGGGGTGTCTGGATGGATGTTGGGCCTCTTTTCAGGAGTCACAGGAGTTCTTCCCTTCTGATCCACCACATCATTGCCTAATACAGGGTTAAGGGTACAATATGGACCTGGGAGAAGTTTCGGTGCAGTTAGTCGCGTGGATGGTATATGAAATGTTCTGCATTTGATACCAGCACCAATATCCTTGACCCATGTATTTTAAGTTTGTAGAGGGTATTGGGTTGGCCTTCATTTCACAGGACCCCACAGTATCCCAACACTGGTGTCTAAGCACCCGGTCATAATTACCTTGGCAGAGGATAGCATCCTCCTTCCAACAGCCATCTGTATCAAACAGATATGGATGGCTGCCCTCATAGGTTAGGATATCCGAGGGGAGTTGTGAATGAAGCACCATATTCTGATTCATGTTTGTGGCACTATATCTATGTCTTACAGTGCCCGATATGGGTGCCAAAGATGAGGCGGTACACGTCAGATTCCGGCACCCATGCCACTGAACTACCCACCAGTTGGTATGGTTCATTGCAAACGAAGATATCAGAGGACTTACCCTTTGTTGGAGGTTAAATGGGTAGTGGCCGCTATACAGTAAAGACACAATATGTTTCAAGTTGCCTGAGAGTTCCCCCTGAATCTGTGTACATGCAGTAGCGAGTTGTGTTCTATCCTCCTCATCCAGGAGACCCACAACTAACCTTCTAAACTTCTCTAGAGAGGTAGTGGCATCTATGTGCGCATGCTTCAAACCCTCAAGGACATGGTTTACATCAAGCTGGGTCTTAAAACCTTCACTGGCATGTCTCCCCAGATTCCCAAGTTTACTCCTCAGGACTTACAGATCCATAGTGTGTATAGCTCCCACTCCCAACGCACCTCTTCCTAGGCCCATGGCTGCTAGATCCCTTTGTCTGCTGTTACTCTAAAGTTTATTTTCCTTTCTTACCTCTTGTCCCGCCTCGACCCTTCCTCTTATCATGTCAATTTGGTTCCTCACGAACTCCTCACATCTATGATCCCAGTGATCTACCCTGAAATCATCTACCGAAACTCTCCATGTGTATAGCACATATTTGGTATCAGTGATAATTCTCCAGGGAGATGATAACTGAGGAGTAATGGGATCTGCCAATCTATGGGTAGGGACGTTACAAGAGTCAGAATGAGGTTTCACTGGCTCGAGACCTTCTGATTTGTAAGGAATTCATACCACCGTCACACATACCTGACCTCTTCCTTTAAATGGACACCATTGATCACTGTCTCCAGCATGTAATACTAGGTTCCGGATAGTTTTAAATTTGGAAAGATAGACCCACTGTGTCAGCAACCCTCGTCGACTGTCTCACAAAACGGCCATTTAAAGGAACCATCTATATTGATGTTGAAGTTACTATCCCTGCCTCTGGGGTCCCTCCAATTGGAAGATACATATCTATTCCGCTATTCCTCAGTCTTAGGGGCCCTATCCATCCATACATCAATCATTGGGGCGTCCACCCCATTACATACTATATCCCATCTCCAGGGGTTAGTGTCTGACATCACCATCTGTGTATCTAGATCCCAGTGTGCATATGTGACAAGATAATGTCCTGTCACCTCCGGTACACAGCTTTCTCTCATTATAGTAATCATGAAAGATCGTACTGATGGGGACCTCTCTACCTGAGTATAACTATGGTCCTTGGCATTGGTCCGTACTCCTAAAACTGTTGCTCTGTACAAGCCTTCCAGTTTAACCTGACCGCACTGAACATTCCATAGTGCTTGCCCAGAGTTACTGCAGTTTAGCTTCAACATCATTACACTAGTCCGTGGAAACATGTCCATGTGCATATTTTGGTTTCCTACTCATGACCATATAAGAATCCCTTAACATACAGTACGCCTTCAGGGTGCCTATTATAGGTATGGGCCTGTCAAAATATGTACTTACTCTCAGGCCATCCTGACTTACAAGTACTCAGGTAAATGGCTTTAAGGATATACCACCCACTTTAATCCTGACATTTGACGTATCCATACGCCAAAGTCGGGTAGGGGAAGTATGGAGCGCGCTCACGGAGTGAACCCGCTCCATACGATGCTGGTGTTGGCTGTTTGTTACAGCCAACACTTCAGAGTAACGAGCGGCATCGGGCTCGAGCGCAATCCTGCTCGTGTAACTCGTTAAATGCTGCGGTTAATATCGACCGCAGCATTTAAATCGTTAGAAAGAGGGGGGCGACCCCTCTAACAGCTCAACGCGCCCCCCGCAACACAATCGCAGGGGGTGGGTGATGGTTGCTATGGCTGCCTGGGGGCTTAATGAAGACCCCCAGGTCCACCATCTTTGTACACCTATGGCTTACTAGGGCTAGGGCTGGGGCTTTGTACACCTAGGGCTTAATATTTGCCTGTCAGAATCACCATATACTGCAATACATTAGTATTGCAGTATATCGTGCAAGCGATCTAACGATCGCTGGTTGAAGTCCCCTAGGGGGACTAATAAAAAAGGAAAGATTAGTTAAATAAAGTTTTTTTTTGTGTAAAAAAAATAAATATTAAAAGTTCAAAAAAAACCCCTTTTCCCATTTTCCCCCTAGAGCATAGTAAAAAAATAAATAAATAAACATAATTGGTATCGCCGCATCCGTAGAAGTCTGAACTTTTACAATATATCATTATTTAACACGCACGGTGAACGGTGTAAAAAAAAAATTGTAAATGCCAGAATCTATTTTTTGGTCACCTAATCTCCCACAAAAAAATGAAATAAAAAGTGATCAAACCGTCGCATGTACACCAAAATGATATTATTAAAAACTACAGCTTATCTCGCAAAAAATAAGACCTCATTCCACTTAATCAACGGAAAAATAAAAAAGTTATGGCTCTCGGAATATGGTGTCACAAAATAAATTTTCTTTTTTACACTTAGGTTTTTACTTGTAAAAGTAGTAAAATATAGAAAAAAACAATATATATTTGGTATCGCCGTAATCGTATTGACCCACAGAATAAAGTTAACATGTTGTTTTAATTGCACAGTGAATTCCGTAAAAACGGCGCACAAAAAAAACATGGCGGAAACGCTGTTTTTTTCATTTTCTACCCCACAAATAATTTTTTTCCCGTTTCCTAGTACATTATCTGGCAAAATAAATGGTGCTTTAAAAAACTACAACTCGTCCCGCAAAAATCAAGCCCTCATAGGACTATATCGACAGAAAAATAAAGACGTTATGGCTTTTGGAAGGTGGGGAGGAAAAAAATGAAAACGAAAATCTGAAAAAGGGCTGCGGCGGGAAGGGGTTAATCCTACCACATGCAAACAAAACAACAATATACTCAAGAAAGAGAAAAGCCTCCATCTTGACCCTTTTCACTGGGCTTAAAAATGTTTTACTTCCATTAACTGGAACTATTATTATGTGGGCATACATAGTCTCCGGAAGTGCTGTGCGATATGATCTGAACTCCTCTGAATTTATATTACAAAATGTGAGCATATATATCAATCAACATCTTTAAAGAATCAACATATGTTGGCAATAATGAATATACTAAAATAGATATACCATATTGCTATGTTTGGCCTGTTGTAAAAAGTATATTTACTCCATCCGTTAGTAGTCATGCCATATTCGTGTTTTCTGCGCTATCCAAACAAAATCCACAAAGCATGTCAGAAAGCTCATTTTATTCAGGGAATGTAGCGGACTGTTGTCAATCTTTTGGTTTGTTACCTTGGTTACCACACATTTTGTGTAGCTACATGTCTGGGAACAGTTACCAGAGATGAAAGGGTTTTACTTAGACTATTTTCTATCCTCTAGATTTTCTATCCTCTGCATAATGATAGACCTTACCACTAATGTTTGTTGGCAAGTCTAAATAATGTCACATACTGATATCTGCCTGTAATATACTGTTTAGGGTATGCTGTACTGTGGACAAGCGAGTATGAACATTTTCTTTTTGAAGTATGAAAATCTACTAGAGGTAGAAGTAGAGGTAGAAGTAGAGTTCATGTGCCATGGATACAAACACAAAGATGCAGCAGCACTCTGCGGGTGCTGATATATTCAAAGATTGGGGCAGATTTACTGCTATGTCTGCATCTAGAATGTGTCCAAAAATGTGCCAAATTTGTTGCATTTCATTTTAGACTAATTTCAGAACATATGTTTGTACCTCACCAGACACTTTTAACACCTTCCCGTCATCCGTCGTATATATAGAGCGGACGTCGAGTGGAGTATGGAGCAGGCTCCTCGGCTGAGCCCGCTCCATAGAACTGTGTGTAACAGTTGAGGGAGCCGATAGTTGGCATGGCAGCCTGAGGGCCTAATGAAGGTCCCCAGGCTGCCATCGTTGTACTCCTATAAAGCTCTAGGCAGGGCTTCATAAGAGGCTGTCAGTATAACGATTTACTTCAATACATTAGTATTGCAGTTTATCATGCAAGCAATCCAATGATCGCTGGTTCAAGTCCTCTAAGACTAATAAAAAAAGTTAAATACAATTTTTTTTATATAAAAATTTATTTCGAAAATTATAAAGTCTAAAAAAAACAACCTTTTCCCATTTTCACCAGAGCGCAATATATAAAAAAAAAATCATTAATATAACTGCTATCACCACATCCGTAACAGTGCTGTGATAAATTTGCCGCATCTTCTGACTGCCTGGTCTAAGTTTACACTGTCTAAATCTTAGACAGCTAAGTTAATCTTCCCCATTGAATGTATTATTTTAAGTTACATTACTGCTATATTTATTATACTTATTAATGTGAGGTGCTTAGAGCACAATTTGATCAAATTGTGTGGGCCCACCTGCTACAAGGCAACCTCTTTCAGATGGGTCCCTACACTAAACATTATACCTGTATAATAGGTGACTGCCTCTTTCTTGGGCCTAGACCTACAAAATGAATTCAGGGTAGGTAGGAACAAGCTTTATTCTGTTCCACTCAACATCAGTCTAGGACAGATGGTGGGAGTGCACGATCAAGATGAAGCCAGTCACCACCCCTAGATGTACAATGCAAAATATAGGGTTGGTCAGCAGCTCCTCCCAAAGTCTAATAAATGGACCCGGTGCTAATCTGCTGTGACTGCAATGCAATAGCAAATGAACACCAAGAAGCAGAAGTACTCTGAAGGCTCTAAGTTCTATGCAAACTTTAAACATATGGATTATTTTAAGTTTCATTAATGCTTTATTTACTAGACTTATAAATGTGAGGTTCTGAATGCACATTTTGATCAAATTGTGTGAATCTGTCTGCCACAACATACTTACACATGAGACACGTACATTAAATTCAAGCTTTTTTAAGCTGGCTATACATTTCAGATAGCTGTCGCCAAAAGATCGTAGAAAGAAAGAACTCATTCTTAGAGACCAGGCACTTCACCATATTAAGGATTCGTATCATGCTGTGTCCTTGGGCTGCCCCTACTGCACCTCAGATTTTATATGGAGACACACACAGGGGTGAACCTAGCCCCTCTGCTGCCTGAGGCGAACTATAAAAAGGCCCCCCCCCCCCCAAAGAAAATCTATCAGTTTTCTCATTACTAGCTTTACACATCAAACACGCAATATATACATTTTTTTTAAATCGGAAAACATGTGATGTTTATTTGTTAAAGTGCTGTTTGAAGTATAGAAAAGATTTCAAGAATTCTTCTTACTACCAATTAGTGCAGTGCAAATAGTACAGTCTGTACTGCACAGCCCCATATCTTTCCTCGGCAGCCAGTCTCATTTGCGGCATCGCTCTCTGCAATTACATTAAGGCCAGTCCAGGATGGGTCGCGCTTAGCGCTGTTTTGAAGCAGCACGTCCTGGGCTGGTTTATTTTCTCTACCTGCTGTATTGTTGTGGTCTGCCTGTGCTGGCTTGATGCCAGTGGTGGATTAATATGATCTTAGGCCCTGGGCTGTACACAAGTTATGGACCCACATACTACACGTAATTATCACCTACATGTCAAAGTACATCACATGCCACTCTGCAGGCTGTTTCTTAGCCTGATCATCTGCTGCCACACTCACACTTCCGCACAGCCCACACCACAGTAATTTACATAGATTGTAAGACCAAAATTACAAATAATAACTCCATACTGTTACTGAATAATACCCCCACGCCATAACCACATAGTGGCTTAATAATACTTCCACACCATGACTGCATATTACCACCACATAGTGTATGAATAATACCACCATAGTGTTAATGAATAATACCTCCACTCCATGAGAACATATTACTACCACATAGTGACTGAATAATACCGCCACACTATAACCACATAGTGACTGAATAATACCCCCATATTGTTACTGAATAATACCACCATACCATAACCACATAGTGACTGAATAATACCAGCATACTGTTACTGAATAATACCGCCACTCCATAACCAAATAGTGACTGAATAATACCCACATACTGTTACTGAATAATACCACCATACCATAACCAAATAGTGACTGAATAATACCCCCATATTGATACTGAAAAAAACAAGATCGCATATTACTACAACACAGTGTCAGAAAAAAAACATGATACTGTTAGTGAATAAAACACACTATATATAGACCAATATTACCACCATACAGTGACCATATAAAGGTAGATGCCAGTTATACACAGGAAATCTGCAGACCATATAAGTATTTACAGTATAGTTATAGTGAGTGACTCACAGATGACCTTCTTCATCCAGCCAAGACCACAATGACAACTTCTCCCGGACACGATTTCCTAAGCCCTGCAGAATATGACACAGATATCTTTGGCTCCTTGCTTTTCTAGCGCACTCCCTAACTATTCCCTATCTCTACACAAACTTCCTATACATACTGTAATGGTGGGGGTAAGGAAACAGACAAGTGAGCCCTAATCTACCCGCCACTCAGTCCCTGCCTACTTGCAACGACCCGCCCTAGGCGACGGGGTACAACTGGGCGACGGTCCCTACGCTCAATAAGTGCACGACAGACAAACAGACAAGGGTACACAGAAGCAAGGGAAAAGGGGCAGTTGCCCACGGCAACACCGTGAGCAACAAGAGTGGTGAACGAGCCGAGTCAAACCAGGAGTGTACGAGGTACCAAACGCAGAGCAGGAGAGTAGTGAACAAGCCGAGTCAAACCAGGAGAGTACGAGGTACCAAACGCAGAGCAGGAGAGTAGTCAGTAAGCCAGCGTCAATATGAAGCAGGCTCAAATAGTTCAAGAAGCTGCAGCAGGGCCAGGAAACCAAACGAGAAGAATCACAAGCAAGGAGGAACAGGAAAGGCAGGTATAAATAGACAGAGGGCGGGAGCTAGCTCCATCTGGCCAGGCTGTGATAGGCTCTCCCACTCCTAAGCCTGCCATCCTGAGTGGTGGAAGATGGAGTCAGTCTCACAGACATAGAAGCAGGTGCAGACGGATTACCTATGGGTGTAGATACAGAAGCTGTGCCTGGCAGATCCTTAACACATACTATACTAGGTGCCCCACACAGTAATAGTACACACACCCTTTTGTTCCCCCAAAGGCCCCACACAGTAAGTACTACTTTTGTTCCCCTACACAGTGTTAGTGTCCCCTTTATACCTTACTCAGTGATAGATAAACTTTTAGGGCCCTCACCCAGTAATAGAGTTCCCACTGAGTACTAATATCCCCTTTATGTCCCCACAGAAATAATGTCTCCACTCAGTAGTAATGCAGCCTTTTATGCCCCCATTCAGTACTTATGCCACTTTTTCTGCCACACTCAGTAATAATGCCCCCACAGTAATTTTGCCTCTTTGTACCCCCACTCAGGAAAAATGCCAGCTTTATGCCCCCACAATAAGGATGTCCCCTTTTGTATGCCACTTTTTTATGGCCCCTTTTTATTACCTAATAGACTTATGAATTTTAACTAAATTCAGTGGCCTGGCGTGGACGGCATGATGCAGTGACGTCATCGTGCCGGGCAGTTGACGTCATCAGGGTGCTCCCAATCTCTTGTAGGCCTCAGGTCTAAGCCAGGCTGTGGCCTACAAGTGCAAACGGCGGAGCAGGGAGCCAATGGCCATAGGTTGGCTGGCAAATTTTAGTCTGCAGTGCAAGCACACAGCACTGGCCCAAGAGTAGCGGCCCATTCTGGGGGCACTGGGCAATTGGCGACTTTGCCCCCCTAACACCGCTGCGGAAGAACTCTGCTACCTGTCAACGGAAAAATCATCCGCCAGGAGGAAAAATGTTTCTTGATGGCGGAGTACAAGAAATCCTGACCAGGGAAATTTTCCCTCTGGCAGATGACTGTTCAGTTGACAGGAAGCAGAGTTACATGAAGGGGAATTATTTTTCCTTGACCTCTAGTTTCTATTGTGGCAAATTTAAGTTTTTTACATTTTTATACTGCTAACTTTTTTTTTGGACCGTTTGGAATACGTCGTAGATTCATTGGACTACTTCGATGATCTACTTTAAAAAAAAAAAAAAAAAAAAGGTGAAAGAGGGTTGCATGGGGGAGTTTAGATTTCAATTAAAAAATAATTTCTTGTGTCTGCTTTTTTTAATACTTTATTATGGCCTTAGTAATGGCTGCTGTCTGATTGAGAGCATCCATTACTAAGAAGGGGGCTTAGTGTTAGCCAGTAAAAAGGCTATCACTAACCCCTATTATTACCCCGGTTCTCACTTCCGCGTGGGGAGTACGATCCAGTACCCGACCATCTGAAGCAACGGAAAGGCAGCAGGGCGGCCACAGGCTGGGAATATCAGTATGGGAAGACACAAAAACCATGGCCCTTCCCACCCTGGTAATGATAGGCTGCTGCTGCTTTATTATATCTGGCTAGTTATGAAAAATAGCGGGAACCCCACATAATTTTTAAAAAATAAATAGTTGAAAAAAAATTACGTGAGATCCCCTCCATTTTTCATAACCAGCCAGATACAATAAAGCAGCAGCAGCCTAGCATTACCAGGGTGGGAAGGGCCACGGTTTTTGACCATTCCCAGCCTGATATTACCAGCCTGCGGCCACCCCAGTACCCACCCTTCACTCAGACGGTTGGGTGCTGGATCGTACCCAGCTCTTCCCAGTACTCCTGGTGGCGGTGGGTACCAGGGTAATAATAGGGGTTAGTGATAGCCTCATTACTGGCTAAGACTAAGCCCCTTCTTAGTAATGAATGCTCTCAATCAGACAGCTGCCATTACTAAGGTGGTATTGAAGTATTAAAAAACAGACATAAATTTTTTTATTTTATTGAAATAACTCTTCCACACAATCCACTTTAACCATTTTATAAAAAAAAAAAAAAAAAAGGCTAAAGAGGCTCTTTCACCACATTATAAGTTCTTATTGTTCTAGCCTAGCATGATCCACAGCACAATCACACTGTACTGTGGATCATGCTGCGCTGGAACAATGAGAAGTGTATGACGCTGATTGGTCACTGATTGGTCAGTGTCATACACTTCTCTGTACAACACCCAGTTGGTAAAAAGTAAAAACACGCCCAGTTGTCTATTAAGAAACCAATTAGCATAAATCTAAAATTGCTTCTAACTTGCTCAAAAATGATAGTTTTTCCAAAATAAAAACCACTGTTGTTATCTACATTACAGCGCCGATCACATTATGTAGGAAATAGGGCACTTATAATGTGGTGACAGAGTCTCTTTAAATCAGCGAAGTAGTCCAACGAATCTACGACGTAGTCCAAATGGTCCAGCGGATACGGCAAAACAAAAATTAGCAGTATGAAACATAAAAATAAAGATGGCTGCCCCCAGAGAATTACAAATAATAAATAGTTACTTTAGGGAACATATTAAAATAATTAGAAAAAATAGGCCCATAAAGTAAAACATAAAATAAAATGTTTTTAAAATATAACACCTTTCCTTTAAAGAGAACCTTTCACCTCCCCATACATGTGCAGCTGAGTGCAGCAGGTAATGGGGAGGGCTGCACAAACTCTGGGGCACATTACATTTTTTTCTAGCCTCCTTCGCATTTAGATATCGGTGCCGTAATATTTGGCAGACAATATTTAAATAACCCCCTGAACTGTCAATGGGGAGGTAATTGGCAAGGGGGTGGGTAACATCATCGTGACACTGTCTAATCAGCTACAGACAGTTTCACAGCAAGAGCTGGAGAGAGGAGAGCGTGTGCGCGCAGCTCCGCCACCAGTATGGAACAGAAGAGGAGAAGAGTGTGAACTCTTATTCTTCTTTTCCATGTTATCATAGCTGTGCGCATGCACGCTCTCACTCTTTAGCTCTCGGCAGACAAGGACAAGACCGATCGTTCGCGAGAGATCACACAGTCTTGTACTTGCCTGCCAAGAGCTGAAGAGTGAGAGCGTGTGCGCACACACGCCCTCCTCTCTCCAGCTCTTGCTGTTGACACTGTCCGTAGCTGATTGGACAGTGTCACAGCGATGTTACATTCCCCCTTGCCAATTACCACCCCATTTACAATTCAGGGGGTTGTTTACATATAGGACGCCATATATTACGGCACCGATATCTAAATAAGGAAGGAGGTTAGGAAAAAACTGTAAAGTGCCCCAGAGTTTGTGCAGCCCTGTCTATTACATGCTGCATTCAAATGCACATCTATGGGGAGGTGAAAGGTTCTCTTTACAGTGTAACAACTTTTTAAAAAACTTTTGACATGTCAGAAGTTTTGATCAGTGGGGTCCGAACACTTTTTTCTCCACCACTTCTGTAGCGTCTGTATGAGACTACAGCACAGCACAGCGAAATCTCGCTGTAAATGACAGTTTACAGCGTAATCTCGCGAGACTACGCCTGCTATGCTGTAAATCACAGAGAAGTGCAGAGAAGTGGTCAGGATTCTGAATAAACATCACGTCCTGGCTGGAGATAATGTATATTCATTGTCAGGACACTGCAGTAACGTTATAGTGTGTTTATGTGGCTGCACATAGTGATATAGCTATATCGCTATGTGCTGTATAAATGAATGGAGAGAAGTGTATGACGCTGATTGGTCACTGATTGGTCAGCGTCATACACTCCTCTGTACAACGCTCACTTGGCCAAAAAGTAAAACACGCCCAGTTGTTCATTAAGAAACTCATTAGCATAAAGCTAATATAGGTCATAACTCCGTAAAAAATGTTTGTTTTTCTAAATAAAAAACGCTGCTGTAATCTACATTACAGCGCCGATCACATCATGTACAATATATGGCACTTACAATGTGGTGACAGAGCCTCTTTAATGAGCTAATTCTAAACCTGCACTTAAATGTAG
Source organism: Rhinoderma darwinii (assembly GCF_050947455.1). Classification (NCBI taxonomy): domain Eukaryota; kingdom Metazoa; phylum Chordata; class Amphibia; order Anura; family Rhinodermatidae; genus Rhinoderma; species Rhinoderma darwinii. The sequence goes on along the minus strand of NC_134690.1, from coordinate 287,513,421 downwards.
AATCCCCCATTAGAGTTACTTTACAGATGTTTCAATGTTGTAATATTAAGGTATTACTTTGAAATTCAGTTATATGTTAAGAATTGCATTGATAGGCTTTAGGTTTTGTGTCCCTTGAATTACGTTCTTGAAAATCCCATGCAAGACACTTTGTTATTATAATACTAGCAGCAACTCTACAGCAGCTACATAGTAAAATGTCCATTGTGTGTTTAGAGCAGACATATCCACATGAAAGTTATTCCAGAGAGAGCTAGCAGGGATCTTACAGGTGGGAATGAGTGTTAGTATCACTTTTAGATTACCTTCAGCCAGACTGGGAAGGGGGTCACTCAGGGAGAGAAGGTGTCAGTCAGTAATTAATAGCCAACCAGTCATTTTTAAAGTGGACTGAAATACATTACAAATTGCTGGTGATACCCTAGGAACAGTGGAAAGAAAGATTAGAGAGTTGGACATTTTTAGTAACCTTTGTATGAATGTGTGTATGAATATGCTGTTTGAGAACAATATGAAGTTGTCATGCACGGAATATGTTTGTGGTAGATGACAGTATCATTTTTGACAAATATGAGATTTTGTGCCCTTGGCTAGCTAGTGTCCAAAATGATGTCAACATTTTCTTGCCGCCTAGTCAAATAATGTCTACAAAAAAAGTTTTTTCCTCAGCAATATCTACTTATTATTTTACTTATTCCTCATGGCAGCACTGTACAGAGATTTTCACCATTCACATCAGTCTCTGTCCTCCATAGGGCTTAGAGTATGTTCACACAGCAAACAAAAACGGCTGTAAAATACGGAGCTGTTTTCAAGGAAAAACAACCTCTGATATTCAGCCGTTTTTTATGCATGAAGTGTTTTTTGATGTGTTTTTTGCGGAGCTGTTTTTCTATTGAGACAATGAAAAACGGCTCAAGAAGTGACATGCAATTGTTTTTTACAGGACTTTTTTTACGATCCGTTTTTACCAACAGCCGCATAAAAAAACGCCCTGGGAACGAAATGCCGTTTCTCCCTTTGAAATCAATGGGCAGATGTTTGGAGGCGTTCACCCTCCATAGTTTTAGCCCTTTTTCGGGGCCATGTGAACATACCCTTACAATTTATCTCACACACACACGCACAACAGGGCCAATAGGAATCCAAGTGACCAATCTATATGTTTTTGGAGTGTTAGAGGAAACCGAAGTAACCGTAGAAAACATGGGGAGAATATACAAATTTTACTCAGATAATACTTGGTCATATTCGAATCCAGGAGCCCAGTGCTTCAAACCACTGAGCCACCATGGTACATCAAGACATTATTGCTATTGTGGCTTTCAGTAGATATTTTTAGTTTACATTTAATGAAATTAGGTCTTTTTAGGAAACCTTTTCGAGGCTAACTCTTTACACTTCTACCCCTGCTATGGTCCAGGAAAAGGAATCTCAGTTGTGAAATGTGCCCTAAACCAAATCATATGATTTGTACCTTGATTTTTGATGATCACAGTTTACATTTATAATAGAAATGCTACTGTGTTGCTTAATAATATTTTTATTGATAATTTAAGTGGCTTTTTTATGATCAACCTGGGCAGCAATTGTTATTGTATGTATATTTATCTACACCTACTATGAAATTATTTCATTTTCTTGATCCACGTGTGCAGAAGTTAAATACCTATAATATTTACTATTAATCTTCCTTTAACATCTTACAAAAACTGTGTTTTCAACCCCCTCATTGAACATGCAGATCATGAATAAGCAATGCTCCGTGACCATGCTATTATCCTTCAGTGTTCTGCGCACTACAGGAGATCTCTCATTAAAGAACAGCATTCACAAAGTCTGTCACTCATTACAATTGTCTGACCTTGCAAGTCACCACATTATAGAAAGTTCCTTAAGTGACCTGTGTGCACAATTGTTACAAGTATAATGACATTTATTTTAATATTATACATTCATTAAAAACCTCAGTTTCAGGTCATTGATACCATTACTTCAAGCTAAATGCCTTAGGCTACACTTATCCAGACCAACACAATAATCAGAACTTCTAATTTAGATATTACAGTTTAGCTTTATTAATATATCTATGCCAACCAAGGTCAGCTCCTTAAAGGAACAGTGTCATCACAAATTATTTTTTTATATGTTAAAGATGTTAGTGCTTTATTAAAAACGTTTATATTCATTTGTGTGTTTGTGTTTTACTTTTTCTTATTTTTACACTTTTTCTTCCCTATGGGGGCTGCCATTTTTTGTTCCATTTCTGTGTGTGTCGATTAACGACACATACAGACATGGAATACGGCAGCCACAGTCCCATAGGGACTGCGAACGGCTCCCGTCCCATTGACTGCAGTGTACGGCGTCTGTGTGGGAACTGCGCATGCGCCGCTCCCACACAGTCCTATTCGAAATTGGCGCCGTCCGGCGCCATTTTCCTGTGGACCGGAAGTCGCGGCCGGACAGTAATATTACTACTTCCGGTCGCGGCTTCCGGATTTGTGCACTTGCACCAGCGGCAGCAAACGGAGCGGACGGGCCGGAGGGAGCCGCGGCGGCAGGAGCAGGTAAGAGATTTCAATGTATGTTCGTGTTTGTGTGTGTTTACTACTGTATGTAAACCTACTACACTGTGGGTTAGCTAAAAAAATGGCGACACACAGTGTAGGAGGTTACATCGTTCAAACCCCTCGTTTATCCCGGCACTAGCCAGGATAAAGGAGGGGGGGATGCTGAGAGCTCACTAGAGCGAGGGCTTTTAACCCAATGTTGCAATGCTGCAATTTTGGGAACAGCTCCATCTAGTGACCAAAAATGGGTAGTATTATAAATTAGAAATAATTTATAATATTTCCTGGACTCGTGCAAAAAAATAAAAAAAATTTGAACAATGTTTAATCACCCACACACTAAATGTTTAATTTTTTAAAAAAAAAACATGTTTTTCTGGCAACACATTCCCTTTAAAATGTTTTACAGAATGGGAAAATAAACACAGTCATTAACATTGAAATTGAAACACCAAGAAGGGCAAGCCGTAAGGTTATGCAAATCGAGGAAGTAGCAGGTGTCGCTAAGATCTGCAAATGATCACATTTTCAAGCACCTAGCTCCAATCTGTGGCATGTGGCATGTGCTTTTGTCTCGGACGCAATGATAGCCGGAGATTGTTCTGGAGATCATGTGAGGCCTTCACAAGGGGATGTTACACTGGTGCTACTTCCGGGATTATGGTGTGGGGTGGCATAATGTACGTTAGCCAGAGCCCTTTAGCATTAATTTCAGATACACTAACGGTTCAGCATTAAATTGATTTGGTCATGAAACCAGGGGTACGGCCATTTGCTAAAAGTGTCCTAGAAGTCGTTTTTCAACAGGACAACGCCAAGCCGCATGTGGTTTGTGCTACTGTGTGCAAAACAGCCTATTGATACATCCAGATTAAATCTTGCCACAAGAGAATAATAGTAATTATTATATCAACCATATATCATTTAGTGGCAAGAAAATGTAGATAACCGAGTATTACTTGGTGCATTGACCCGTTACAATATATATAAATACATACAGCTGAAAAAATTAGTCATACAGAGCATGAAAAGGGCGTCTGTCTATGCAAGGAGCATATACACAAAATTATATGATATGGGCATGGAAACCAGCAGGTAAGATCATAAGAATATAAGTGAATCTATAAATGCTGTAGGGCCAGGGAAACGCTATGTATAGGGTACACCAAAAATGGAAGGAAGGTAAAGTATGTTACATGTATGTTACACAAAGTACCAATGTATAGAAAAAAAGCCCAAACTGGTTTGCTAAATCTGTAGTATGAAACATGCCCATAACTTCAACATAATTTGGATAGAAACCTACCAATATTGCTGCTCCTGCAACAGAGAGGGGGGCCTCTATTTAAAGGTGAGTCGGTCTAATCGGGTGTGCATAGGGAGACAACCTATTGAAATAAATGTAATGGCCTGTACTCTGTGTCTTGCGCCAGGTACAGAAATGGCCGCCGGAATACTTCCGGTCTTGCGTCATCGAGAGGGGCACGGAACAACGACGTCTGACATCGCAGACCATGCCCATCCTGATCTAGACACAGGCACCACAAGACACCCCGGCCACTCCCCCCATGACGCAAGTGATCAGAACAACACACAATAATATAGCGCAAAATTCAGACACCTGACTGCGCAGGCACACCAGAAAAAAAAGAAAGAAAACGCAGGGGGGTAGAGATCAATGAAAAAACATATCAGACAATCGTTATTTAGTGTAAAAATATATATTGAGTGTAATGTCGAACTATAATGGAGAAATAGAATAGGATTACCTAAAGACAATATTGTTTGTAGCAATCAGTGACGACAAAAATGTGTATTATTTAGTGTAAAATTGCTGAAGTGATAAAAAAAAAGGTCAGATAGTTTACGTGTGAGCAAAATATGTGAGGTATATTATATTGTATGTGGTGTATATAATGTGAAAATGAAAATAAATATTGCCCAAATATTGATAATAAATATGAAAAAATGGTGAATAATAAATGTAAATGAATAATTAATTTATTAAGTAAAATGTGTGCAAAGAAAAAAAGTGTGTGAAATAAATTGTGAATCAAAGCACACAGCAAAAAGCAAACAAATACCCATGAGATACATCAAAAAAAGTGTCCATATTTATATGTATATATATATATGTATATGTTACTATGTATATATATATATATATATATATATATATCATGTTTAAAATTGAGATAATGAATTACATGAATGACCAAACATGTTTTAAAAAGTGAGATAAACAAACATCCGCAATGATAATGTTTTTCATATTCAATTTCCATATTCGATTGTTTTTTTCATATTGTTTGTTTTTCGAATCCCTCCATGCAAGATACATTTGGACCATAAATCCATCTATATGTTACAAATTCATAGAGAAGAATCACTAAACAATACAATACTATACAATTTAAAAGAATAAAAAAGACCCGCTGGAGGTCAATGGCCAAAGAAACGGAGCAAAACTTAAATTCTCATTTAACCCAAGAGGATGCATGGTACCGAGAGTCCAAATCCACTTGGATTCACATTGTGCCAATTTTTGTGATATGTCGCCTTTCCTCATGCTAATTTCAATGTAGTCGATACCCCTTACTTTCAATTTCATTGGATCACTTAAATGATGAGTCTTAATATGTCTGGCTACTGGTTTTAAAGTTTCCAAAATTTCTACCTCTGCTGCTCCCACGATATCTCATATATGTTCTCTGACCCGCACTTTAAACTCCCTAGACGTAAGGCCAACGTATATTTTGGGACAAGGGCGTGTAGCATAATAAACTACAGCTTTCATGGAACAGGTGATGGAATGCATAATAGCAAAGGTTTTTTTACCTGCTGAATCAACAAAAGAGGCTGCCATTTCGATGTTAGGACATGCGACACACCGTCCACAAGCTTTACAGCCCCATTTCGGGCCCTTAGTTCCAAAAGGAAATTTCAGGCTATTATGTTGGTAGTAATTCCTAACGAGATTAAGATTTTGCGACCTCCGAGCAGAAATGCTTGGATATTTAGTCATGTATTTTTCAATGATGGTATCTGTAAGAAGAATAGGCCAGAATTGTTTCATGATCTCACCTGAAACCAACATGAATGGTAATCAGTTGTAAATCTTACCTGCGTTTCATTCTTATTTTTGGTTTTGGAAGGAGAAGATTTTCTCTCTGAGCATTTTTGGCGCAGTGATACACTTTTTTTTATGGATCTTTTGCTGTATTCTCGAGCCAAAAAACGATTAGTGAGATCATATGCTTGATTTTCAAACACCTCAGTCGAAGGACAGATCCTCATAATCCTCAGAAATTGACCCATCGGTACTGCTTGTAGGAAGATAATTTACTGCAGTTGTTTTTCCGGAAGACGTCAGTTTGAAGAAAACCATGTTCATCTTTAGATAATTTGACATCCAAGAAATCCACCTGACATTTATCATAGTGATAGGTCAGTTTGACATTGAGGTCGTTCCTTTTCAAGTTGTTCATGAATGTCTCCAGTGACGTTGACGTACCTTTCCAGATGATCAGGATGTCATCGATGTACCTGGCCCAAAAAATGACCTTGTCCTTCAAAACATCCTGACCACCTTGAAAAAGGTCCCTCTTCCACAGTCCCAGAAAAAGGTTTGCATATGAGGCTGCACATGCATCCCCCATTTCTGTTTACTGGTGCTGCAGGTAGAAGAACTCATTGAAAACAAAAAAATGTATGTGTAAGAACGATTACAAGCAAGGTAAGTATGAAGTAAGAAAGTGATGTTTCCATATTTCCCATAGTCAGAAAAAAGGCAGCTGCCTTAAGTCCATCTATATGGCGGATGCTAGTATACAGTGGCTCAACGTCACAAGTGACTCACAACATATCTTCCTCCATGCTAATCCCATCTACTTACTGTAGAAGGTCCGCCATATCGCGTATGTCCACAAACCCATTCAGATGGAAATCAATTAATTTACATGTTTTCTCAGTCATGTTGCCCCTACTTTATATAATTTGTCTTCCCGGGGGGACTTTAGCATTTTTCTGAACCTTGGGAAGTAGATAGAGTGTCCATATCGTAGGTTCTAAAGTAACGAGGGCTTCATGTAGTTCTTTTGTAATTTTGTTGTTTAGTAAGGCTTTGGTAAGTATCTTTTGTAGATCAGATCTATAAGCAGATAATGCATAGTATGTAAATTTTTTGTAAAATTTTTTATCACGTAATTGTCGATACGCTTCTGCTTCATACATAGTACATGGCCAAATAACAATATTTCCACCCTTGTTGGCCACTTTAAAAACAACATCATCCATTTTTGTCAATTTGTTAAGACTCTGTCGTTGTGATTGTGTTAAGTTATCACATTTGATGTTATTAGGTATTTTCTCGAGTTCTCGACTTACTGATTTCACCAACAAATCAACTGCTGAACACATGGTTAATGCTGGAAAGCATTTTGACTTAACTACTTTTCCTGATGGATCGAAATCTTGCTCCTCCAACAATTCTTCCAAAGCATATAAAGCTTGATGTTCAGCAGTAGTGGTGAAGACTTAATCAAATTCAAGCCTGGGTGCAGCCTGTGTGGCCTAAACATGCTACCATGGCATGCAGCATCTCCAGACTTGTCTTGCATCGAGAACATCTGGGACGTCATTGGTCGGCAATTGTAAAGGGAGCTGTCAGCAGCCAATCTGCGTACCCAAGTGCATTCAGCTTGACATAACATTCCTCAGACAAACATTAATAACCTCATTAATAGCATACTGTAACGTCCGTGCTCGCTGACCATGAACTCCTTCCATCCAGTTCACGCCCTTCTCTCAAAAGATGTCTGCACATACGGCCGTCCTGCTCCACAGTGACCACCAGGGTGCGCTCACGAGCTCAGTCCAGACTTAAGAAGCCAGAGCGCACGCATGCTAGTGATTGAGCTAATTGCTCCAGAGCACCCTGGGCTATAAGAAGGTCCCAGCCCCATCCTCCCACGCCTGAACTTTGTTGTTGTATTCCAAGTCTGTCTTGCAAATGGTCCCCTAGTGTTTCCTGCTCCCAGTGTTGCTTGTTCCTGTATCATGATCTAGTGCCGTGCTTAGCTGTAGCCATGCTGTGCTGTATACCACGCCTGTCCTACTTCTACACACCTGACGTCTACCTGCTGCCTAGTTCTTGCCAAGCCTGCCTTGATACTGTCCGAGCTGCCACAGGTACCCTATATAAACTATAGACTCTGACCTGCGCCCAGTTGGCCACCTACTATACTGCCAAGGCTGTACGGCCCAGTGGGTCCACAAACCCTACGTGACACATACTAAGGCGTGTAAATATGTGTTTCTCTGCACGTGGAGCTCAAACTTAATACAGAAAAAATCAAGATGTTTGAAATATTTTGTTTCCATTTTTTTATCATTTGCATATTATTAACATTTCCATTGATCCTGTGATTTCCACAATTCCAAAATTCTTCCTTCATGGTGTTGTAATTTCAATGTTGAGGAATGTATGTTGCTGTTCATATGAATACAAAAAACATCATTAACTTGGTTAGACAGATAAAAAAAGGCCATATTGGAAATCCAGCTGAGAGGATGTATTCTAAATAAAATTATTAATACAATTCTGTTCAGTACACATAGAAAGTTGTCGGAAGACTCACTGAAGCTCAAAGAATTCCCTTAATAGATTCTGCTTAATACTTGTGATTGCTGATTAAAAAATTAACGAAGGTGTCTTTATACCCTTCGATAATGTGTACGATTTAACCAATATTGATATCTTCTTACGATGATCTCGACGTATAAATACTCATAGACAACCACTTTCAATACCACAATCGCATATCGCTGTCTGTAAATGCAATTGGTCGATCGTCTGGTTAAGCCACTTATCTAGACTTTGGTGCCCTGCCTCTGTACCATTGAGTAGAATATTCTCAGATTGCTATAAGAGCGTTGAATTCACTGACGGATATTAAGGAACTTTATTTATTATTAAAAATCACACACTATAGAGGATATGCATTAAAATAATGTCCACTATAACTCCTATCACAGGAGATTCAAGACTTCATATAACGGCAGTCAGATCTTGGCTGTTGCTTCTTGTAAGTCAGCCCTCTTGTATGTGACAGCAAAGAGTGATTACCGGTTCTTCCCAGCCGGGATTCTTGCACTGATTTCTTGGCAAGGAAAACATCTCCAGTGCAAATTTTTTTTAGAGGTCCAGCACACGATATGATGTGAAAAAATACATAACTGTTTATTTAAGTCAAAATTAAAACAAGAAATTAAAAAATCCCGGGAGAGAACGCCGTTCTCTCTTGGGATTTTTTAATTTCTTGTTTTATTTTTCACTTAAATAAACAGTTCTGTATTTTTTCCCATCATATCATGTGCTGGACCTCTAAAAATGTTTTCCTTGGATTTCTACCTACTCCCGACATAGCTCTCTTGCCCGTGCACTAAACAATCACGGAATGTGGCGTCTTTACTTCGAATGAGTGGTGAGCGGACCAAATTTTCTTGTATATTTTCTACGCACTTTCTATGTGCCTCACATTAAACTGCCTGGCTACCTTGCCTGATATGACCCAATGTGTTTCTATCCTGCTATATTTCATGAGATCTAATTCTTAGTGAATCAAATAAACAACGAAACTTGATCATATTGTGCCCGGCATTGATATCAGCGGTCTTACATTGAAAGCACATGCTTAAGTCCCTATTTTAGTTTTGTCTGAATAGGTCCAAAATTCAATATTGATTCATTTCTTAATAATATCTCTATAGATGTTAGAACTCTCTTTTTCTAATACAGAGCTTCAAATTCTCGCCATGACATATAGTGAAATGATAAAATTCTTATTTTCCAGAAAATCAAGTAAATAATAAAGGAATGTCAACTTAGAGTTTATATGCTGAAATATATCAGTGGACATCACAAGACAAGATGTTAAAAGAATTCCATGCACACTTATCAGCTCAGGATAAGTTCCCCAATATGCTCAGGAATTTTGTCACCAACTATGTATACATTACTGCTTTTTAGCACTTTTATGAGGCTTTTTAAAGTTCTGGTCATGCTTGAAGCTGCAGATGCTTTTCTCTGGCTGTGGAAGGGTCTTGTATGTCTGTATCTTACACTGTACCATCTCAGCTGTAATCCAACATGAGCACCAACTTTTATCTCTCTAATGGGTGAATGAAGCTTTGTCTGAGAAAGGATGCAGGATTTGCAGGTCCTGTAACAATGTTGCATCTGGAGTAGCTAACAACATGCATGACAGGGGAGTGAAAAGTTTTGTGGGTCCTCTATCTCACAGTTCTGTAAACTCTACACCAGGGACATATCAAATGAAAGCAAGTCTCCCATCTCAGCCTTGAGTTACCACCAATGATAGCCCTAAGTCTCATTACAAGCTGTCTTTTTCTATCAATGTCAGAATAAGAATTATAATGCCATTTATTTTCATCATCTTATTGTAATTAAGTTGTTAGAAACTGCTTCCAGCGGTGCCCGAGGGCCTTTAGCTATTAAACTGCCAATTAATTGCTGATATTGACTGTTTTTGTTCAAGAAGTACGGCTGTTTAAACTCCCCCTTTAAGCGCTCCGCTTTGCTTATGACTTAACCTTAAGTGCAGAGCACACAAATGCCGACTTTAAAGAATTGCCATTTTTAGCCACCCTATTCTTTTTGTTTTCTAAATCTGCCTTTCCGCTATTACTTTTATTGAAATCAATAAAACTCAATTTGTCTTAAAATGCTACTTTATAATGCTGTTGTCTTTTCTTTGTCTAAACATGTTGCTTATAAAAGAACTGGACTGAGAGTAACTTCCCAGACTAAATTAGTACAATAAAGGGGTTCTAAACATTTTCTTAAAGAGGATTTACTTCCAAAACTTAAAAATAACTTTATATGAGTAAACCAGAAGTTAGAGAAATATCCAAAGTTTGTTTATTATATTTGTTTCATTTAAAGAGATATTGATATTTTTCTATTCTGTTGTAGTGTCCATTATTGTTAAAAGTGACAACAGAAAGTGCAGGCATATTGGTTGATACCTTTGAATTGGCTTTTCAAAAACTGTCACTTTGTCATTGATAGAACATTCTGATAAAATAACAGTAGCATGGCAGTTTATGAAAAGCCAAATGAGTGAAAACCAATATGGCGACACTTCCATTCACTTTTGCACAAATGGTCACGCCAGTAAAATAATGGTAATATCTCTATAAGTAATACAAACACATTTATCAAGTAAAGCCTACTTTTTCACTCTAATTTAGGATTAACATGTAGCCTTGTTTTTTTTTGTTTTTTAGAGCGAACATGAATGGTATATGTATTAAAACGTGTTCCCTGAAGGCAGATGTGACTGCAGCTTGCAGCAAGTGCTTATTTACAGATGCTGTAACAATACATATCCAGGCAATATCTGTGCCTGGATGGTATAAGTACATCTTATATGGGCTATATAGCCTCTAAAGCCGGTGGATGGCTCTCCAAGGAAAGCCAAAACATGCAGATGGGAGCTGAAGGTTAAGGAGACTCGTTCATAAAAAGGCTTTAGAAATGGAGCATATACTTGTGTCCTATCGCTACAAACTGTTTGGGACATTTTTTATGTTGTTCTGCCATTTCCATCAAAAACTTTTCAAGAGTGTATATAAATACAGTATATATTAGTTGCACCAAATAACCTCCAAAGCTGGACAGAGAAATGCTGGGGAAGACATCTGAAGCTACAACTAATGCAAAACAAAATTTTTGTGTAAAACGTATTCAGTAGGAAACAATGGGATAAGTTTTGTCATCAATTTCCCTCTTCAGCTTATATATGGCAACCGCGTAGGAGTAATGGTCACACTACACCAAAGTTATACAACACCAAAAAGCAATATAGTGCTAGACCAACAAATTTATTTTTTGAAAGAAATGGTACGAGAATATTTTTACCTACAGGTTTCGTGTGTTTACATGCCCCTAATGTATTGACTGCTTCTTACCTGCTACATATACACAGGTTAAATGATGTACTGTTGCACTTGAATGTATTTATTCTATGAATTAGCTAATTTATACCACATGTATTAATATATATAACTTTATAACACTATGAAAGAAGCCTGTCCTGTTCCATCCACCATTTTTATGTCTGCACTATCTCATCTTATCAAGTTTATAATTATTCTCGTATCATGTAATAAAGATTTACCTTTTTAAAGTACAAATTTGCTGGCCTAGCGCTATATTGCTTTTTGGTGTTGTATCAATTTTCTTCTGTCAAAAGATATGTCAATCTTTTGTTTGTCACACTTCCCTTAAAAAAGCGATCATTCCTTACATCTCCAAAGGTTCCTTAAATAGGCAAAGGACTAAATTCTAAACATTCCTGGCACATACCAAATGCCCTCTAAAACTTTCTGTATGACATACCAGCAACTGATCTGTAAAAACATACCTATGAATCGGTCCTATGTACCTTTATGTGTCTATTTAGGGTGCGTTCACATATATCAGTTGTATAGGCATCAGTTTTTTTGTCTCTCAAGTGATTACAACTGATGAAAAAACTGCTGAAAAAATGTATCAGTTGCCATCAGGCTTTTTCACGATTTTGACCACAAAACCATCAGTTGTCGTTATTGTCATCAGTTTTTACCATCCGTTATTAACATCGGTTTTTACCACAATGGTCCACCAAAAAGGCAGTCTGGGGTCTGAAAATGTGCCAATTTTATAAGAGTGGTGGATAGTTTGTGATAGATTGGATACATGATAGATTAGATACTTGTTGTGTTCCATGTCAGGGCTCTCCTCCTCTGCTCCGGCCTTGGAGCTACACTGAAGTCTGACGCACACATTATAATGTCACCTGCATCTCCTACCCACCCCACACCACGCAGTGAGTGATTCACACAACAGGGTTCGGGTGTCGGCTGTTAAAAACAGCCATCTAGGTCAGTTTTTGAAGGCCGTTTTGCATCCGCTTTGTTCCCGGTCCGTGTTTTCTGTTTTTGAATAAAAAAAAAAAAAACAGATGAATTTCATGTGCAGATAATGATAGGAAATAGAAAACACAGCGCCACATAGTGTAGATTACCCGGGCAATAGAGGTACAATATCCAAAAATCCAAATAGGTGCTCACCTAGGATAAGAGGACAGCGGACAGTTGAGAGAATAGTTGCTGCTGCTGCCAGGACTCAGTGCCGGTGTTCCAAGGAAAACCGCAGAAGATATGCTGATATACAGAAAAAACAGAGTCTCCAAGGGCGCTGCTGCACTAGGAACGCAATAGGCATGAAAGGTAGGTGATATACAAGATGATTTATTGAAAACAAGAGGCTACGCGTTTCAATGCCGCACCGGCATCTTCATCAGGCCTGATGAAGATGCCGGTGCGGCATTGAAACGCGTAGCCTCTTGTTTTCAATAAATCATCTTGTATATCACCTACCTTTCATGCCTATTGCGTTCCTAGTGCAGCAGCGCCCTTGGAGACTCTGTTTTTTCTGTATATCAGCATGTGCAGATAATGAAACAGTGCCCTCTGTATATAGTGTCATGCCCCCCTGTAGATAATGCCACGGTTCCCTCTGTAGATAGTACCACACCCCCTGTAGATAATACCGCAGTGCCCTCTGTATTGGGACACACCTATTAATCATGGAATCCAGGTGTTTTAGTCAGTCCCATTGCCACAGGTGTATAAAATCCAGCACGTAACCATGCAGTCTGCCTTTACAAACATTTGTGAAAGAATAAGTTGTTGTAAAGAGATCACTGAATTCCAGCGTGGTACTGTAATAGGATGTCACCGTTGTATCACTCCTAGATATTCCATAATCATCTGTCAGTGTTATATTTGAAAAGAGAAAGCATTTATGAACCACAGACCACGTAAAGGTACAGAGCAAAATCGCCACGTGCAGAGGCACATAGGGCATACAAGTCGCCAACGCTCTGCTGACACAATAACTACAGTGTTCCAAACCCCCTATGGCATTAACATCTGCACGAAAACTGTGCTCGGGAGCTTCTTGGCATGGGTATCCATAGCAGAGCAGCTGCAAGCAAACTTTACATCACAAAGCACAATTTCAAGCGTCGGATGGAGTGGAGTAAAGCACTTGATTCTGCAGCAGTGAAAACATGTTCTGTGGAGTGATGAATCAGTCTGCCAGTCTGATGGATTCTGTATTGTGCCAACTGTAAAGCTTAGTGGAGGAGGGATAATTCTATAGGGTTGTTTTTCAGGGGTTTGTCTAGGCCCCCTAGTTCCAGTGGAGGGAATTCTTAATGCTCCACATTTTGGACAATTGTGTGCTTCAAACTTTGTGGGGACAGTTTGTGCCCCAGTTCAGTAAGCAAGGTCCAACATTAGTGTCTGACCTGGAAGCTGTTTTAGCTGCAAAGGGGAGACCAACACCATATTAATGGCTGTGGATATAGAATGGGATGTCATGAAAACTCCTGTAGGTATAATGTGTAGGTGTCCTAATACTTTTGACCATATAGTGCATATGTAGGTGCTTCAGTTGTTGTGTAGCCAGTGGACAGTTTATTGAAATGCAGCAAAGAGTCCCTTGGGTTTGTCTCAGCGGTATTACATTTGATGAAATGTAATGTATTTAATATAGAGGAGGATACAGAGAGCTTCAAATCTGTTTCATTTCTATTATTAATAATAATAATAATAATAATAATAATTTGTTCTATTAATTATCAGAATGCACATATACTCTTATCTACAAACCAAACCCTTCCCTAAGCAATTCGTTTTTTCATATCCGTTTCCTTAAGAGACTAATAAGCTGTATACTAATATTATTCACAATAAGTGTCCTGGGCTTTATTACAGGTTTTCTGTTCGCCCAAGTACAAATAAATATTTTCTGCAATGACTCTCAGATAACTTTTTGTCTGTTTTGCTAAAACGTGTCTTTTGTAATGAAATTGCTTTTAGGCCAAGGAAGCTTTGTCCATTAATATATTTTAGAATGACAGAAATTGTTATTTATTGCACTTTGTAAGAGCTTACGTATGCAGAAAGGTATAATTGTCCTCACCGAGAAGTCATTTGTTGTTTTCAACAGTTAACATTTGCTTTTCATTAACTATGTAATGCTCTTTTTTTATTGTTGGTGATATATACTTTTTCTCATATGTTTGAACGTATAATGTAAGTGATAACACATATTCTACATAAATGTCTGCGAAGGTCTGTAACAAAATAGGGTCCTATCATACGAATTGTGCAGATTTTATTGGACTTTATAAACAAAGGCAGAGAAGGGAGTATTTTTATTTAATGTAACTTAGTGACCTCATTATTATATGGTAGGTAGGGTAATATTTATTGGCTATGGTTTAAATTCATGCCAGGACCCAGTACGCCTGATTCCATATTGTATAAAATTTTTATTAATGTACACTACAGCTCATTAATTTCAATACACCCCCAAATTTGATGATTTCTCTATAAGACCATGTTCACACAGGGCAGATACGCTGCATAAGAGTACACAGCGTATCTGTCCTGGAACCTGCAGGGAATTCCGGTTGAAAAACAGCACCAAATTGTGGTGACATTTTTTGGGCAGCATCTCCGCTGTGTAAAACAGTGGCTGACCCTGGTCTCCGTTGTCATAGCGAGGCTTTCTTCTGTACTCATCCAGGACAGCCTTCTGGGATGACGCTGCACCCCATGTGACCACTGCAGCGTGTGATTTGCTGCAGAAGTCATAAAAACCTATCCATCATAGGCCAATTTATTAACTTTTTTGGTCTAATTTTTTACGCAGTGTGGATGAAATTTGTTCAAATCTCATCCACTCTGCTGCTACTGTAATACACTGCAGATTCTCCGCAATGAAATCCATTGCGAAAAATCCCCAGTGTTTATGCTACATGTGAACATAACCTTGAAGTGGTTTTCCACAGTGTTTATGCTACATGTGAACATAACCTTGAAGTGGTTTTCCACAGCATATGCCATAAATGTCTGACAGATGCGGGTTCTACCTCTGGAACCCACATTTATCTCTAGAAAGGGGCCCCTCTAAACCCCATTTCACCTTGCTCGGCTCCCGCTGCTTCCCAGCCACTTCCTGATACGGTGGTCGGGAGTTACGGAAACAGATGCTGCGGCCGCTATTGAGGAGTTAAATGAGCAGTATCCCACATGAGCACTGAAGTGTCGGCTGTAACATACAGCTGACACTCTTGTCTTATGGAGTGGGCTCAGCCGTGAGCTTGCTCCATACTCCTCCCTCTGACATATATATACAGCGGATGTCGGGAAGGGGTTAAACACTTTTATCACTCGCATGCATCATATTTGAACATTATAGAAGTATAATTGAAAACTGTAGGCTATCAAACCTATGTAAAAGAGAAGCTGTCTTTGTTGTTCATAGCAACTAATCACAGCACAGCTTTCATTTTTTTAGAGCAGAATATAAAATGAAAGCCGCGCCGTGATTGGTTGTTATATGCAAATTAGATTGTTTCTCTTTTGCACAGGTTTTGCCGCTGTTTGCCTTGTATTGTGATATTGTGAAAATGTGTAAAGTGGTCTCGTAAATTCCTCCCAGGAGGAGTTCTCAATCGAAAAGCGATCAGCCATAGTCAATTTGAGAAATACAGGGCATAGTTTGCAGGAAATTGCTTGCCTGCAGTAGGTTTCTCTTTGTGGCGTGCAGTGTACCCTCAAGAGATACTCCAAAAACAAAAGTGTATGTGATAAACTATGTGCTGGACAAACTCGAGTGACCATAAAGCAAAAGGACACATTTATCGGAGTGTGTTCCAAAAGGGACAGATTCAAAATAGATATTTAGATCCATGCTGCTCTGATGGAAACACGGAAGAAAAGCGTGTTAATCACGACTGTCAATTGCCACCCTGTAGCCAGTGGTTTGAAGGTATGTGTGTTGCATCCCAAAAACCGTTGCTTAGGCCCATTAATAAAAAAAATGAGCTTATTGTGGTTTGAAAATCACATTAGTCAGTGGAAGAAGGTTGTTTTCATCGACAAATTGAAGTATTAGGTGTTTGGTTTCAAGAGGCGATAGTTTGTTCGTCTTGCGACAGGTGAGTGCATGCATTCTGCTTGCATTTTGCCCCCAGTCAAGCATGGGGGAGGTTCAATTATGGTCTGGGGATGTTTCAGATGTGGTTAAGTTGGTGACTTAATAAAAAAAAAAAATTGAAGGCATCATGGACTACATGTGCTACCACATCATCCTGGTGCGCCATGCCATCCCTTCCAGCACCCGTCTTATTGACATACCTTCTCTGTTTGCAAAAAGTATGTTCAGTCAAAAGAACGACAATGGGTGCTGAAGAACATGGTTTAGCCAATCCACAGTTCCGATTGCAATCCAATTGAACTCATTTGGGATCATCTGGACTAGTGTGTTCGAGATGTGCAAGTTGCACGCCAATTACTACAGTAGCCAGTTGCTGAAGTGGGCTGCAATCCGAGCTAAAACTTTATACAAGTTGACCAACATAAAGGCCCAGCGTCGGCAATGCTGTAAATGCTGTTAAAAGTGGATACTTTGATGAAAGAAAATCAAGAATCAATTTAATTGTAAACAATGTTCATGAGTACAAAACCTTTTTTTTAATCTAAATACAGTAAGTCCATCACAAACGAACTTCTTTTGTTAATTTCCCGCAAAAAATCTATATTTTGGGTGGTGTGTTGAAATTAATGAGCAGTGGTGTATACTGTACATTTATATTACACTTAAGCATATCATAGCTTTCTTCATTGATTCTACAGGGGGTGAATAAGGACGACTAGTTGAAACTTTGTTTCAGGCAAATCAATAGTACTGTCTCTAATTTTTGTTTGACTACACTGCAAACACAGACTTCCTCACGCTACAGTTGACAGAATACCAAGTGCTAAAAACCATCGCCATAGCTGTCCTGACATTGTCTGTTTTGGTAAATACTTGTAATTCTAATGAATAAACAATTCTGGAACATATTTTCTTAGACCAGTATTTTGCAGTTCCTCTGTAATTTCCCCTGAAAATGTATTAATAATTTAATCATTTGAAAAAAGATGCTCCAGAACTAAGTACTTACTAAAACACGTATCAGGAAAACGGACAGATCTTCTGTATTTCATATTGAGCCACTGTATTTTAGAGTATTGTTTACAGCAATTTATTGATTCATCTGCACCTGTTCTTGGTCCCTACTTTTCCTTATGTGCACACAAACTATAGCAGTAGCTTTAAGGGTATGTTCACACGGCCTATTTACGGACGTAAATCGGGCGTTTTTGCCCCGAATTACGCCCGAAAATAGCGCCTCAATAGCGCTGACAAACATCTGCCCATTGAAAGCAATGGGCAGACGTTTGTCTGTTCACACGAGGCGTATATTTACGCGCCGCTGTCAAATGACGGCGCGTAAATAGACGCCCGCGTAGAAGAAGTGACCTGTCACTTCTTTGGCCGTAATTGGAGCCGCTATTCATTGACTCCAATGAATAGCAGCGCTAATTACGGCCGTAATTGACGCGCCGTTCAAGCGCCTGCACATGCCGGTACGGCTGAAATTACGGGGATGTTTTCAGGCTGAAACATCCCCGTAATTTCAGCCGTTACGGACCCCCGCCGTGTGAACATACCCTAACAGTGTGGGAGGACTAAAGTACCTGGAGGAAGTTCCTACAAGACAGCATACAGTATAAACCATACTTAGATGTTGTCCCAGTCAGATTTAGATCCACAGCCCCATTGCTCCAAGGAAGGAATGCTTACCACTGAGCCACCTTGCAGTTTGATCATATTATTAATGATGCCTAGGAATGTGGCTTCCAGGGAAATTCCAGATGTTCCATGTTCAGAGCGACACCCAGGAGCCTTTTACTGTTAGTCTTCATCAACGGGGAGCATCCTGAATTAAATCATTGACTGGGCTCAGTCCAGACCTCCCCTGGAGTGCACTTTTAAGCCCTTTAGGAAGAAAACTAATTTGTCATTCTACATTTGAAAAAAAAAAAAAAGGTAGCAAAAATAATAATTATCGTTAAAGTAGAAACGTGCATTTGATATTCATATGCAGGGTATTTTAATTGACAGTTATTCATATGTATCCAATATATAGTTTAGTTAACTAAATTACTTCTTTACTTCTTTCCTATCTACCATATTATTGGTGTAATTGCAAACAAAAACTTGCAACATGTATACATTTGTGGACACCGAAAATTATATCCATAGGTGTTTGTCAAACATCTCCAAAACCATGGTATTTAAATTAAGGCCTCATGCTTACGACCGCATTCGTTTTGTCCGTTGCAGTCCATCAAACCGCAAAAACACCTTGTTGTGCATCTGTGTTTCATCAGGACTCTCGGATCCACAACAATTCACTAGTATTGGTGAATCCGCAAAACCAGACCATAAAATGACATGTCCTGAGGTTTTGCGGTCCGGATTTGTAGCCCCCGCACCGATCCGTGTAAGCCACGTTTCTGTGCATGGGGCCATAGAAAAGAATGGGTCCGCAATTGATCCGCTAAATTGCGGCCGCAAAAGCACAGCCGGGTGCATGAGGCCAAATTTGCTCCTAAATTAGCTTCTCTAGCAGCCTACATAAAGGCTTTCCACTGGGTTTTAGAATATGGCTGGTTGAATTTGCTACATCTCTGTCAGAATAGGTTTGGCTGAAATGTTAATTAAGGAGAACCTTTCACCAGCCCATACATGTGCAGCTAAGCGCACCATGTAATAGGCACTGCTGCACAAACCTTATGTTTCTAGCCTCGTCTCTTTATTTTGATATCGGTGCCTTCATATTTGGCACCCGATATGTAAGTAATCCCCTGAACTGTCAATGGGGCGTTTCTTTTATTTTAAATGGCAAGGTGCGCATGATACTTAGTGCTCTGGCGCTGTCCAATCGCGCATGCGTGAAGGCGCACACTCTCATTTTCTCTTCAGCTCTTGGCAGACAAGGACGACAAGACTGTTTGATCTCTGATACTGTCCGTAGCTTATTGGACAGTGTCAGAGCGCTAAGTATCATGCTGTAGAGAAAATCTGCAGCGAAAACGTTCATAACGGAATTTAAGTTTGCAGCATGTAGATTTATGCTGCGGATATGTTACTCTTCTGTTGCGAGTTTTCCCCATTTATGAATGGGGATGTAAAACCTGGAACAAATACCAAGTGCTGCGACTTTTGGGCGGAAACGCTGCGATTCTGCCGCGAAAATCGCAAATAAGAAAAAAAAATAAAACCCTTTTTAGGGTCAAATGATTAAAAAAGTTAATACTTGCAGCCCGGCCATTGTCATAGGGATGCTTTCTCCTGTTCTCCAGCGCTGGTTTCCTGCAGCGGATATTCCGCCCTAAATTTGGTGCGTTTTTATTTTACGGAATTCGCAGTGGGTTATAGGTCGGATACGCTGCATACTTTTACGCAGGGTATCCTACCCATGGGATCTCAGCCTAATAGCACAATATACTCACTCCTGTGAGTATTAGGGCACATTCAGACGTGGCGGAATTGCTGTTGAATTCCGCTGCGGACAGTCCACAGTGGAAATCTGCAGCAGCCGTTTTTTTCATTGGTTTCTATACCTTTGTAGGTAACTTAGTTCAGACATTGTGGAAAATAACTGTGCCTTAATTAGGCTATAGTGCAGAATTTTCACTTCGCAGAATGCACATTTTGTTGCGGAGAAGCAGCGGAATTTCACTGCGAATTTCAGCCTTTGCAATTCTGCTGTGATATTCGCAACGTCTGAATTACCTGTTAATTATGCAAATATTGCTGCAGACTCGTTGCATAATTGCCACGAATCTGCAGCAACATTAGCAGCGAAAAAATCCTGCCATGTCTAAACATGCCCTAATAAATACCTTTTGCTATTAACTGGTATTTTGTAATTTAATTTAAAGAGGCTCTGTCACCAGATTTTGCAACCCCTATCTCCTATTGCAGCAGATCGGCGCTGCAATGTAGATAACAGTAACGATTTATTTATTTTTTTAAAACGAGCATTTTTGGCCAAGTTATGACCATTTTTATATTTATGCAAATGAGGCTTTCTAAAGTACAACTGGGCATGTTTAAAGTTAAAGTACAACTGGGCGTGTATTATGTGCGTACATCTGGGCGTTTTTACTTCTTTTACTAGCTGGGCGTTGTGAATAGAAGTGTATG
The DNA here is from genome assembly GCF_050947455.1 of Rhinoderma darwinii. NCBI lineage: Eukaryota > Metazoa > Chordata > Amphibia > Anura > Rhinodermatidae > Rhinoderma > Rhinoderma darwinii. The sequence continues at coordinate 287,492,661 of NC_134690.1, read as the reverse complement.
ATGCTGACGAATCAGCATCATCCACTTCTCTTCATTAACACCCAGCTTCTGGCAGTGCACAGATACACAGCGTGTTCTCGAGAGATCACGCAGTGACGTCACTTCCTGCCCCAGGTCCTGCATCGTGTCGGACGAGCGAGGACACATCGGCACCAGAGGCTACAGTTGATTCTGCAGCAGCATCAGCGTTACCAGGTAAGTAGCTACATCGACTTACCTGCAAACGCCGATGCTGCTGCAGAGTCAACTGTAGCCTCTGGTGCCGATGTGTCCTTGCTCGTCCGACATGATGCAGGACCTGGGGCAGGAAGTGACGTCACAGCGTGATCTCTCGAGAACATGCTGTGTGTCTGTGCACTGCCAGAAGCTGGGTGTTAACGAAGAGAAGTGGATGATGCTGATTCGTCAGCATCATACACTTCTATTCACAACGCCCAGCTAGTAAAAGAAGTAAAAACGCCCAGATGTACATACACAATACACGCCCAGTTGTACTTTAACTTTAAACACGCCCAGTTGTACTTTAGAAAGACTCATTTGCATAAATATAAAAATGGTCATAACTTGGCCACAAATGCTCGTTTAAAAAAAACAAAAAACGTTACTCTTATCTACATTGCAGCGCCGATCTGCTGCAATAGGAGATAGGGGTTGCAAAATCTGGTGACAGAGCCTCTTTAAGTTCTACTTTTGCATTGATCACTTATGTAAATTACGTACCTATAATCTTTGAATCTGTTCTTAGAATGTACTTTTATATCATATAGGTGCTTTTATATCACTGAATATATGGTAAACTTTGTAAATAATAAAGTACATAAAAACTATTTTAATGTACTTTATTATTTATAAAATGTAACCAAATATTCAGTGATATAATATTACAGGGCGAGCTAAATTAAGGAACAATGCATTTCAGTGAAACATATACCGTAGGTGCTTTTCCATAATCCGTTCTCAGCCTGATTCCTAATTCCCTACCTTCTTCCCCAAATCCCTTGTGTGCTTTCTCAAATGTCATCATATCTTAGAGCTGGGAATGCCTGTCACTTCAAATGTGAAGGAGATAGGAGACATGCTCCTGAGACTACTTTTAGCATTACAGCAAAGCTACATGAGGATATTGTACAAGTGGTTTTAAAAATGACATTGCAAATATATTGAAATGCTTCAAATGTTTGTGAGGCTAAGTTCACACTACCGTTGTCTCCCGTTTAGGTCTCTTCCGTCAGAGGAAGAGATGACCGGAAATCCAAACGGAAAGCATCGACTCCGTTTGAATTATCATTGATTTAATCGGTAATTATTTTGTTTTAGTTGGATTCCGTTTGCCTCCGTTCGCTAGGTTTCCGTTTTTTTCATGGAAACAAAGGTACTGCAGACTGCACTTTTGTTTCAGTGAAAGAAACGGAAACCTAGCGAATGGAGGCAAACGGAATCCAACTGAAACCAAAGAATTACCACTTTCCATTTGGGTTTCCGTTTATTTCTGACGGAAGAGACATAAATGGGAGACAACAGTAGTGTGAACTTAGCCTTAGATGAATTGCTGTACTGTGTCTATATTTTTTAATGATTGCATACATGTCTTACTCTTCTAATAATTTGAAATAAGTTATTCATATTGTTATTCTTTATTTATATATTGTGTTATATTCTAAAGCTCATTACACAGAATCCAATGGTTAAAGTCTGTCCACTTTCACAACCAATTTCTCTTTTTTTATTGGTCTAACACATCTGCAATGAAAAAATAAAGTAACTTTGCAAACAGTCAAAATTTTGTTGGTTCTATCGTTTTGCGTCTAAAGCTCCCATGCATATCTTCATGGTAACAGACTGCAAATAACCCCTGTGTAGTCTGATCTGGCACTCATACTCTGCTGCATTTGTCCCCTACTTCTTGCTCAATGAGCGCTGTGTACAAAATAGAGGCAGCGCCGCTGGCTCTATTGGTCCCAGTAATCAAGTGACTGGTCACATGATCGCTGGGATGCCATTAGTGAGAGGCTGCTGCTAGGTCTAACTAGACCCAGCACAGCCCTATGGGTAAGGCCACACAGTGCGTCGTTGACGCGGTTTTGTTGCATTTGAAAACTGCATGGGGTCAACTGCACGCGTTTTCTGTCTTTGTAATACTGCAGTCCTGTTGCGTTTTTCTACGCACATAGTTTATGGACATAGTTTTCACTGGTGTTGAAGTTTGTTAGGTTCTTCCTGTATATAGTTCATTACAATGCATTGCAGAACTGTTAGCAAAAACGTAAGCAGTTCAGCAGCAACATTGGCAGCGCGGTCATTAACCGCATGCAGTCGGACATTATGAAGATGTGGTCAACCGCACGATAAACACAATAATATAATAGAAGCAGTCTGTCCATAACACAAACTTCACCATTGACTTCTATTGAAAATGACTTGCTGCGGTTTAAATACACAACATAAACGCAACGTGGCGCATCGTGTGGCCTTACCCTATTAGTGACAATAGTCACTATATGAGGGATGATTTCCCCTATGCAGAGCAGCCCTAGTTACAGTGGAAAAACATGGTGTAAAAGAAGAAAAAATAAATTCCCCCAAAGGTCTTTTCTGACCTTTGGGGGACAGACCATAATAATAAAAAAATTAAAGTAAAATAAAGTGCAATATAACTTAATAATAAATACGCATATAATACCCGCCCCAAAATAAATATTTCCGCCGCCAATAATTTTCGTAACTCTAGCCCCTACCCAATTACCCTAAAATAGACATGTAATGTATTAAAATTCACGGTAGACAATGACGATCCACAAATAAAAGGTCTATTTTAGGGTAAAACTATATTATTACCAGAAAAAAATTAGCTGAAAATTAAAAAAGCATAATTGTTTTGCTATTATTTTCAAACTTTAACCCTTGAAATTCTAAAATAGCAAAAAGAATATGTATAAAAATGATTAAAAAAAAAAGAAAGAAACCTGCATTGTCTACAAAACACCATGTAGCTAGCCCAACAAATAAAAAAATTATTGCCGTTTAACTAACGCGTGCTAAAAATGGCTAATCTGTGTCTGGTCCTAAAGGCTCAAAATAGCCCGATCCTGAACTGATTAATTAAAGGTCTATTGTAAGATTTGAATATGTGTGAATTCTTATCTATGGCCATACCTTTGATTGAAGTTTTCTAGACATGTGTTGACACTCTTTCTGCAGAACTTGACAAGAATGTCACTATTATTGACTAAATGCTTTAATGTGATAAGTGCCTGTCTAAACTAGGAAGAGCTTCCTGATATAAATAAAGTGATGAGGTTTCCAAAGCCATTCCTATAAAACGACAAATATATAAGGAAAGGCTGCAAATCATAGAACAGGCTAAGACCAAATATTGGGAAATCTACAAAAGCGCTGTTTCTGGGATTATAAAGATATTCAGATTAGGTGTGGAGAAAGAACAAAGAGGTAGACTTAATATGGAAATTTGATCATGTTGCTGAAATTACCTTCATCTCCATGTACTGGCATCATTCTTTTAGATCCAAATAACCGAGTCACTCCGGGGTAAAATTCACAGCAGGGTCTCATACATGAAAAGCTATACAGCTGGGCGATGGCACTTTATACGGAGAAGGGCTGTCCAAAACTCCCAACTATTTCTATGAACTCCTGGATAATTTTATTTCTTAATCTGAGTAGTAATGACTTGTACTCACGTTTAAGAGAAACTCCCTTATATCTGTTTAATAAAATGAAAACCTCTTGGTAGTGTTCTCTATTATTCTCTAATTCCAGACTCCAACATACACAATATTTTCTATTTCCGCACCACAGGAAGGAATCTTTTCATATCCCCTAACATTCACTGCTAGTGCTTAACTCTTCTGCTGATACTTAATAACATTGTGCTGGAAAGTAGTGCTTAAAGGAACAGTGTCACCAAAATTATATTTTTTATATCAGTTTTATGTTAGGGTTTTATTAAAAACGTTTATATTCATTTGTGTGTTTGTGTGTTACTTTTTTCTATTTTTACACTTTTTCTTCTCTATGGGGGCTGCCATTTTTTTTTCCATTTCTGTATGTGTCGATTAACGACACATACAGACATGGAATACGGCAGCTCCAGTCCCATAGGGACTGCGAACGGGGCCCGTTCCATCCACTTTGGTGTACGCCGTGTGTGTGGGAACGGCGCATGCGCCGCTCCCACACAGTCCGATTTGAAATGCGCACCGTCCGGCGCCATTTTCCTGTGGACCGGAAGTCGCGGCCGGGCAGTAAGATTACTACTTCCGGTCGTGGCTTCCGGACTTGTGCACATGGAGCAGCGGCAGCAGACGGAGCGGATGGACCCGAGGGAGCGGCGGCGACTGGAGCAGGTAAGTGATTTCTATGTATGTGCGTGTTTCAGTGTGTTTTACTAGTGTATGTAAACATTCTACACTGTGTGTTAGCTCAAAAAATGGCGACACACAGTGTAGGAGGTTAGACCGTTCAAACCCCTCGTTTCTCCCGGCACTAGCCAGGATAAAGGAGGGGGGGATTCTGAGAGCTCACTAGAGCGAGGGATTTTTTCCCAATTTTGCAGCATAAAGCAATGTGGTTGTTTTACCACATGCAATGCTGCAATTTTGGGAATTGCTCCATCTAGTGACCAGTGCTGGGAAATATTATAAATTGAATCCAATTTATAATATTTCCTGACTCGTGGAAAAAAAAAAAATTAGAACAATGTTTAATCATCTACACACTAATTGTTTAACTAAAAAAAAAAAAACATGTTTTGCTGGCAACACATTCCCTTTAAGGGAGCAGTCACATGTGGCCGATTTTGTTGCGGAAATTTATGCAACTAAAAATCCATTCCATTCATCTGAATGAGGTTGTTCGGCAACAGGTGCATGGATTTCTGAAGGTTCCATTCGGATGAATAAAACTGATTTTAACCCTTTCCCTCTGCAGCCATTTTTCGGATTTTCATTTTGGCTTTTTCCTCCCGACCTTCTAAAAGCCATAATATTTTTATTTTTCCGTCAATATAGCCTTATAGCTTGTTTTTTTGCAGGACGAGTAATTTTTCATGGCATGATTTATTGGACTATATAATGCACTGGGAAAACAGTTTTTTATGTTTTACTACTTTACAAGAAAAAACTAATAAACTAAATAAATAAAGTTTGTTTTGTGTCGCCATATACTGAGAGCCATAACTTTTTTTTATTTTCCCATACGCCATTTACCGTGCGGGTTAAATAATGTTATATTGTAATAGCTCTGACTTTTACGAATGTGGCAATAAAAGTTATGTTAATTTCTTTTTTTTTAGATTGCTGTTTTTTTTACTTTTATATATATATTTTTTTAGATTTAAAAAAAAATATTTTTAACTGTATTTTACCTGTCCCTCAGTGATTGTGGGATCACTTGCACGATATACTGCAATACTAATGTATTGCAGTAGATCATGATTGTGACAGGGTCCTATTAAGACCTGCCTTTAGCCCTGCGGGCCTTCGATTAGTTTAACCAGGGTGCCATGACAACCCACAATTGTGTCACAGGAGGAGCGCTGGGACATTAGAGGGGGCCGCCCCCTCTTTCTAACTTAGATGCCGCGGTCGCTATTGACGTTGCATTTTAGTGGTAAAACAAGCGTGATCCCTCTCGTTGCACTAAAGTGTTGGCTGTATCATGCAGTCGACACGCTCATCTTATGGAGAAGGTTCGGTCTGTGAGCCCGCTCCATACTGCCTCCTATGACCACCGACCTATACGCTACTGGTCAAAAGTTTTAGAACACCTCAATTTTTCCAGTTTTTATTGATATTTACACAGTTTAATGTCTCAAAATTATTTTTAAATTAAAGCATTGAAGAAATAAACAAGTTAAGATGAATAAAAATAATGGATTCACTTTGTTTCAACAAATTAAATCTAGATTTTTTACTCTTCAACGTAGCCACCGCTAGCGGATATAACGACTTTACACAATCGGGGCATTCTTTCTACAATTGCATTCAGATATTGTTCAGAAGTTTCTTCCCAATATTGTTGCTGAATTTCTCACAAATGTGCTGCACTTGTTGCTTTGCTTTCACCCTTCTGTCAAGTTCATCCCAAACAAGCTCAAAGGGGTTTATGTCTGGAGGCTGTGCAGGCCATTCTATTCTTTGACGCCTACCGGCTTCTTCTTGTCTTCTTAGGTAGTTCTGACATAACCTAGAAGTATGTTTTGGATCATTATCTTGCTGTAATATGAACCCCTGACCAAGAGGCGTACACAAGAGGGTATTGCATGGCGCATCAAATGCTGTACTAGCCCTTTTTGTCCAGTATGCCAGTAACCCTGTGCAAGTTGCCAACTCTAGCAAAAGAGCCCCAGACCATCATACTTCCTCCATGTTTGATAGTTGGTGTCACACACTGAACCCGATGCAGACGACCGTATATTTCGACCGTAATTATGGACTGTAATTAGGGACCAATTAATTTCTATTGGACACCTTTCAGTATTTTTGCTCTGGGCGCTTCCGTAAATACGGACGGCTACAGATGTTCATGTGTAAACGTCTGTATTTATGGAAGAATTGCTATGAAACATGTTGGTGATATCATTTGTAGCCTCCCTCTTTTTTTACGGATCCGTATAGACAGATCAAATACGGATGCAATACAGACCGTACTTATGGACACCCTTCCGTATATACGGTTAAGTTACGGATGACTACGGATCCGTATTTACGGACAGTATTTACGGATAGATGAAAATATGGTCTTGTGCATGGTCTTCTGAAGCTTCCTTTCATGTACTCGATGATGTACAAAAGGATGTACCAAAGATGTACTGTGTGATGTACCAAAGATGTAAAATTTTGATTCATCAGTCTTTAAGACCTCCTTCCACTCTTTAGTACTCCACTGGGGGTGCTGCTTGGCTCAGGCAACTCTTTTTATTTTTATTTTGCAATCTTAGCTGTGGCTTTTTTTTACTGATACCCGACCTGTTAAACCTGCATATAGAAGTCGGAAAAAGATTTTGTGCTGTGAGGCGTCGATCACGCAAAATTTTGACTCTAAAAAACGTATCATCTTATTTTGCGATGGCCTTTGGTCTGCCAGACCTCTTCCTATCAGAGTTTCCATTATTTTCAAAGTGCCATTTGATGGTATAGGAAACTGTACTGACTGCCACCTTGACTTTCTTTGCAATTTTTCTGTAGGACAGACCTACACTTCTAAGGGTTATAATTGTCTGTCTGTCTTCTTTTGTTAATTGCTTTTTTCTTGCCATTATGATAGCAATGTGCTCTGTCCTGAAGATCAAAACTGCCCAAATCCTGCCCTACAGGGTGTTGTAATGCAGTCTGTTCCAGCACTGGTTATATAGAGTTAAATGGTTTAAAAGTAATCTCCAAACGCTGAGACACCTGTAGGAATAGTTTGCATCCAATTTCGAACCATAATTTGCTTTCTGTGCTGCAGAGCAGCTGTCTTTGATTTCTTCCCTGAAAAAAGCCCTTTGGTTAAAATCAGAAATTCAGACTATTGTTCCGTTTGGGGTTACAAATTTGTATTATTTTTATGTTTTTAACTTACTTTTGAACCTTTTAACCTTTTCACGTTATTTGCTGTATTAGAACTGTGTTAAGGTATGTTCACACATCTTAACAAATTACGTCTGAAATTACGGAGCTGTTTTCAGGCGAAAACAGCTCCTGAATTTTAGAAGTTTTTGCAAGTGCGGGGCATCCATTACGGACGTAATTCTGAGCTATTTTTCAATGGAGTCAATGAAAAACGGCTCCAAAAACGTCCAAAGAATTGACGTGCACTTCTTTGACGCGGACGTCTTTTTAAACGCCGTCTTTTGACAGCGACGCGTAAAATTACACCTCGTCTGAACAGAACATCGTAAAACCCATTGCAAGCAATGGGCAGATGTTTGCAGGCGTAGTGGAGCCGTCTTTTCAGGCGTAATTCGAGGTGTAAAACGGCCGAATTACATCTGAAAATAGGCCATGTGAACATACCCTTAATGTCAAAAATAGCTGGAAAAATGTAGGTGTTCTAAAACTTGTGACTGTACCCTAAAGGTTTACTAAAATCAGCAATATCATCAGGCTGATTTCATAGAAAGAGATGGTAGTATGTCCTACTAATTTTATTAGGATTTTTTTGTTGACCTCATACGTTACATAGTAGTGCATAAAATGTGGATAAAATGTTTATTCTGAACCATGTGTTCTAGGTGTAGCAATTTGTGACTCATCATATTGTCTCCATTATGGAGCTGTAATAATGCTGCTTTTCTACATTTTGCTCAAATTGTTGTTTTTTTTTTAAATATTAATCACATCATTAAAGAAGCATTCTGGCAAATTATTTTTGCATATATTATCTTAACTCACCAGCAATATTATAGCAGTGTTATTTGTTAATTCCCAGCTCAGTTGTATCCATTTATTTTGGATCCTTTTATTATGGGCAGCTGTCATGTGATCTCAGTCTGACCACTAAAATAGACCACGCTCTCATGTGCAGAGGTCATTTTCTACTGTGTGACTGACTTCCTGTGTACTACAGAATTACATAATCTACTATTAAATCCTTCCTGTCAGCTCTGAGACGCCCTCCCCTACTCACCCAGCTCCACCCTCCTTGTTCCTCTGTATGCCTCTCCATGCATTTAGTGATGCTGAAGAGACCATATCTAAAGGAGCAGTAGATGCAATGATATAAAATGTGAGTCCCTATAATGATTAGCTGTGGAGTTATAAAACTCACACTTACTGTCTATATATCTGTGTGTGCTGTATGCGCTGAGTTCCAGTGTATTTCTATGAGATGCTGCTCCTCACTGCCTCCTGTGTAAAAACTGACATGGAGAAACCTATCAGAAGCAGGAAGCAGGGGAGACAGGCTGAAGCATCATAATGATACACTGAGACTCCGCAGTGTGAGGACAGAAGTTCTATGTCACTGATCTATCACTTGCTGCACTCAGAACTCAGAGCAGAGCATGTGTAGTGTGATGAGACTTCACCCACTCTGCCTTTGCAAACCCAGAAATTTCATGGGAAATGTATGCTACATCAGCGGAACCATATCAGACAGGCAGAAGGAGCCAGGATGGCAGAAACCCCATAAATGGCACATTAACTAAAACAGGTATACACAAGGCATACAGAAGAGCCTCTATGCTATTCTTTAATAATAGCCTACGCTGCACTATATAGTAAAAAAAAAAATGCTGGAGTTAGCAACTACATGATAAATATTTTCTCACTTAGATGCTTATAGTTTATGCCCATTCTGACTTTGCTGTTTTGGAAATGAACTTTTGGTGAGCTTGTGCTCAATCAAGCAGTCAATCAGAACAAGTATAGCTGAGGAAGTGAAAGAAGAGGCAGATCCTGTGATCAGATACATACACCCTCATACACCCAGTAGAGAATGACGCTAACCTGCAGTCACTGATCATAGCTATTCCTAAAGGGGCCTTAGCCAAAAGAAAATTACTTTACCCTTAGTGACTTACAGCTGTATAGATTTTTTAAAACGTGAGCATTTGTTGATGAGTGTTTAAGGAAACTCTTAGGCTCTGTTCACATCTGCGTTGGCATCCCGTTCTGACGTTTCGTCTGAGGTTTCCGTCAGAACAGGACCGTGAGCAGACACAAACTGACACCGTTTACATCACCATTGATTTCAATGGGGATGAAGCCGGTGCCCGTGGTTTCCGTTTCAACGCAGATATGAACAGAGCCTTATTTTGATTAATCCTATTATTTAATAACATTACATTAAAAATGCTTTATATTCCCTAATAATTTCTGCCAAATAGCTTGTGGAGTTATTGGGTAAGTTGATCTATGTCTGGCAATTTGTTGTGGTAAGGCTAAATTTATACACAGTGTGAAAAATCAGCTGTGGAACTAGCCTGATAGTTTGGCACCAAAATCTGTAAATTTACATGCCTGCATGATTAGAAATCCAGTGGACATCCAGTTGTAATATATTATGACATCGTATATACCTGTATTTTAAAATTGCTATGAGAACCCAGGTATTGCAGGTAAATGGGGTACCTTTGTACACTGTACCCAACACCTATATGTTGTTATTATTATAGCCAAATAAATTGTACACCCTTAAAAGGCAAACTTTAAAGAATATGTACACCTTTACATTTATTTTTTTCATTAATTCTGTTTTTTGTGTTTTTAAGCATTTTTTAAATGTACTTTTATTAAAAATTTATTTTTACATTTACGTTACAGCTTCTATGTATCCTGTATACGTAAAAGCTGTATCGTTTTCTCAGCAGATTCCATCATTTCAAGTCAGTATACAACATACATAGAAGTTGTATTAAAACAAAATAATAACAGTCAATTAAAAAGTGGTTAAAAAACAAAAAACATTGATTTAATAAAAAAATGTAAAACTTTTAAATTAAAAAAATGTAAACCTTTTAAAGGCAAAAAAAAGTTTTAATAAAAAGGTGTATTAGTGTGTTTTGTGTGACTTTGTAAATATTTTTTATTGAAAATAATTTTTACTTTTTCAGATACAACTGCTGGACAACTACGGACACACTGGATCCGCTGTCACTGAAGCCGTCAGGTCCGCGCGACTGACGGAGTCAGTGAAAAGCACTAAATACATCTGCTCTGTATAGAGAATGCAGAGCAGCTGTATCTAAAAAGCAATAATAATTTTTAATAAAAAGTATTTACAAAGTTACACAAAACACACTGATACACCTTTTTATAAAAAAAAAAAATGTTTCCTTTCAAGGGTGTACATAGCCCTTAAATAAAGCTTTTATTCATAATTTACATAAGACAGAACATCAATTTCATATAAATGATTAGTTCACTTACAATTGTGCATTTATTAGACTATTCATTTTTCAACCTTTCATTATATTATTGTATGAGCTGAATTTATTGGCAAACAGCTCTGATAGTATTAACCCCTTAATGACCGGCCTATTTTAAACCTTAATGACCAAGCCATTTTTTACGTTTTTCCATCGACGCATTCCAAGAGCTATAACTTTTTCATTTTTGCGTCGACATAGCCATATAAGGTCTTGTTTTTTGAGGGAAAAGTTGTATTTTTTAATAGCACCATTTTGAGGACATATTATTTTTTTATTAACTTTTATAAACTTTTTTTTGGGGGGGAATAGAAAAAAACCTGAAATTTTACCACTCTTTTTCGCGTCCTAAATCTATGCCGTTTACCGTGTGGTATAAATAACACAATACCTTTATTCAGTGGGTTGTTGCGATTGCAACGATACCAAATTTGTATCGTTTTTGTATGTTTTACTACTTTTACACAGTGAAAACACTTTTTTTTCAAAATTATTTGTTTTTGTGTCTCCATATTTGAAGAGCCGTAACGTTTTTATTTTTTCGCCGATGCAATTTTAGGAGGGCTTTTTTTTGCGGGACGACTTGTAGTTTTTATCGGTAGATGCGACTTTTTGATCACTATTTATCACATTTTTTTTAAGGCTGGATTCAAAGAAAACAGCAATTTTTGCATGTTTTTTTATTTTATTTTTTTACGACGTTCACCGTGCGGGTTAAATGATGTAATAACTTTATATTCGGGGTTGTTACGGACGTGGCAATACCAAATATGTGTAACTTTTTTACTTTTATTTTGTTTGTTAGGGCATGACCAGACGTGGCGTATTTTTTCCGCCACTGTCCGCTTCAATGCCGCACTTAATCTGCGCTGCAGATTCTGTTGCGGCTCTGCCTAAAATGGGCATTAAATTGATGCGGACTAGCCGTTGCGTATTGAGGTGAAAGTACTTTCCCTTCTCTCTATCAGTGCAGGATAGATCGAAGGGACAGCCCTTTCCCTAGTAAAAGTAAAAGAAATTCATAATTACCCGGCCGTTGCCTTGGCGACGCGTCCCTCTCTTGACATCCAGCCCGACCTTCCTGGATGACGCGGCAGTCCATGTGACCGCTGCAGCCTGTGATTGGCTGCAGCCGTCACTTGGACTGAAACGTCATCCCGGGAGGCCGGACTGGAGGAAGAAGCAGGGAGTTCTCGGTAAGTATTTTTACTTTTTTTTATTTTACTTTTTATTAAACTTTTTTTTAAACTTTTTTACTAGTCCCACTAGGGGACTTCACTATACGATTATCCGATCGCATTTATAATACACTGCAATACTTCTGTATTGCAGTGTGTTATGCCTGTCCATGTAAAACAGACAGGCATCTGCTAGGTCATGCCAGAGGCATGATCTAGAAGGCATTCACGACAGGCAGACCTGGGGTCCTTTATTAGGACCCCGGCTGCCTTCGAAGACACAGACACTCGGCGGTCTTATCACCGGGTGTCAGTGAGATGAGAGGGAGCACCCTCCCTCTCTCCAAAACCACTCTGATACGGTGCACGCTATTCAGCACCGCATCTGAAGGGTTAAACGGGTGAGATCGATACTAATATCGATCTCACCCGGTCGAGCAGGGACGCCCCCAGCCCTCAGCTATATCTGGCAGCTGAGAGCAGGGAGATTTGACAGCTCCCTGCTCTGTTTAATTATTCCGATGCAGCAAAGTAAAAAGTCTATTGCATCGGAATAAGGCCCGTTAGTGACCGACGTAAAAACACTATGGGCCTGTCACTAACGGGTTAAGAGACTAGCTCACTATGTTCCAAATGCTATTGGAGTGTGAAAAAACACTTTACTCTTTTATAGCTGAGGTGTGGTGAGGAAATTTGCAATTAGAAATATAATGTAGGAAGAGATAAGGTAAGACTAAGATGTTTACTAATAAGTATTTATTAACCCCTTAAGTACACAGCCTGTTTTGGCCTTATGGACCAGACAAATTTTTTCAAATCTGACATGAGTCAATTTAATAAATGTGGAATATTTTTTCTTCTTCAAATGATTCTGAGATTATTTTCTTGTGACACATTGTACTTTAAGTTAGTGGTAAAATTTGGTCGATACCTTCAGTGTTTATTTGTGAAAAACACCAAAATTTAGAGAAAATTAGCAAAAATTAGAATTTTTATAAATGTAAATGTATCTGCTTGTAAGACCGATAGTAATACCACCCGTGGCGTAACTATAGGGGTCGCAGAGGTCGCAATTGCGATCGGGCCGCGAAGCCAAGGGGGGTCCGTGGCCTCCCGCACCACATCGATAAAAAGTTACTATAGTAACTGGGGCCTATGTAATAAACTCCATGGGCCCCTGTTACTATAGTAAATGACAGTACTTACCCTCCTCGTACCGGAGCAGAGCGGAGGTCCTGACATCACAATGCTGTGCGCAGTGCACAACATCACAACGCTGTGTGCTGCGCATAACATACCGATGCTGGGATTGTGTTTTTTTTTTTATTTCAAGAAAATATTTTTTCTATGTCTTTATATTTTTTTTAAACTTTATTACTACCGCCTTAGTAATGGCCGCTGGCTGATTGACAGCATCCACTACTAAGGCGGGGCTTAGTGTTCGCTGGTGCAGAGTCTAACACTAACCCCCCATTATTACCCCAGTACCCACCAGGGGTACTGGGAAGAGCCGGGTACGATCCAGTGCCCAACCATCTGTAGTGATGGCCAGACACTGGGGCGGCCGCAGGCTAGTATTATTAGGCTGGGAAAGGCCAAAAACAGTGGCCCTTCCCACTCTGGTAATGCTAGGCTTTTGCTGACATGTTGCATCTGGCTGGTTATGAAAAATGGGGGGGGGGGGGGAACCACGTTATTTAAAAATAAATAAATTTATAATTGGAAAGAACGATGTGGGGTCCCCCAATTCTTCATAACTAGCCAGATACAAACAGCAGCAGCAGGCTAGCATTACCAGGGTGGGAATGGCCAGTTTTTGGCCTTTCCTAGCCTAATAATATTAGCCTGTGGCCGCCACGGTGCCTGACCATCACTACAGATGGTTGGGTACTGAATCCTATCTGGCTCTTCCCGATACCCCTGGTGGCAGTGGGTACCGGGGTAATAATGGGGGTTAGTATTAGGGTTTTACCGGCTAACATTAAGCCCTGCCTTAGTGATGGACATTGTCAATCAGCCAGCATCCATTACTAAGGAGGTAGTAATAAAATGTAAAACAATACAAGGACATAGAAAAAATATTTTATTGAAATAAAAAAAAAACCCTCATTATCCATTTTATTGAGAATAAAAAAAAAGCTCAGAGAATGAGACGGTGAGGAGAGCACTTTACACCATGTGCTCTTAGGTAGTCTTTTTTTGTGGGGAGCTGATTGTCATTTAACTGTTGGGGTAGGGGGCTGATGGTCATTTTACTGTGAGGTGGGGCTGATTTTGGTGCTGATTTTGACACAGAAACCACATTGAAATCAGCGCCAAGAGACGTCTTAAATCGCCTCCATTGATTTCAAAAGGATGCAGAGGCGTTATATTTCCCGGGTGGCATTTGGTCGCTTGTGGAAATAAAAAGCATTTTTTGCCTGCGGTCTTTAAATTAGCTTCAATGGCTTAAAAAAAACACAGGCAAAGATGCGGAAAAAAAAAAAAAAGCGCTGGCAATTCAAAATCTTTCAAGAATTCTGCGTCAGATGTTTTGGCCTTGCAAAAAATGCTGTGTGAACTTAACCATAGGGCATGTTCACACTGAGTTTTTGCAGGCGGAAAATTCTGCCTCAAAATTCCTTCAGGAGTTTCAGGCAAATTTTTACCTGCCGGCAGAACATTTGCCGCGTCTTTTGCTGTGTTTTTTCGGTCGTGGCCATTGAGCAAAATATGCTTTCTCTGCCTCCCCCTGATGTTAATGAGAGGTCAGAGATGGGAACGACCAAAGAAAGGGCATGTCGCTTCTTTTGAAATCAATGGGAGGTGATTTTGGGCGTTTTTTGGCACTGTATCAGACGCGGTTTCCACGACAAAGACAGCACCAAAATGCTTTGTGTGAACTAGCCCTAAGGCCTAAGTATTTTACAGGGTGAAAAAATCTGTCACCAAATTCCTTCAGGAATTTTGAAGCAGATTTTGACCTGCCTTCACTTACTTGCCACCGTTTTTACAGTGTTTTTCGTGGCCTAATGCCCGATTCACACTGAGTTTTTTTATGCTGATTTTAGAGGTGGAAACTGCGTCGGACTTAGCGCCGAGTAAAGGCCGGAACCACCTCCCATCGATTTCAATTTGAGGCGGAGGCGTTTTTTTTTCCGCTGCGACTATTAGCTGCTCACGGTAAAAAAAGCGGCATGCTCTTTCATGCCGTGGTTCCACCTCTGACCTCCTATTAAAATCAATAGCAGGCAGAGAAAGCATTTGTGGGGCTTTTTTGGTCATGGGTGAAAAGTGCTGCGAATAACATAGCGAAAAACGCGGCAAGAAATTGCAGACAGGTCAAAATCTGCCTCAAAATTTCTTCAGGAATTTTGAGGCAGATTTTTCTACCTGCAAAAAAACTGTGTGAACAAGTGTGTATTTCTTGTTTTTAGCCATTTTTTCTCTTTTCGTGAACAATTTTTGGTAGGGGTCCCCTGAGGAAATTTTTTTTTCCAGGGGTGCCTCGAGCCTGAAAAGGTTGGGGAAACTCTGCTTTAATGTATTAAATACTTTATTTTTGAAGTTTGTTTTTACATTTATTTTTTTTGCAATTAATGTGGAAAATGGTGTTTTTGGAAAAATAACTTTTTAAGTAAGCCAAGATTAAATGTAATGTAACATATTTAACATTACTGTTAGGGTATGTTCACATGCAGGTGAAAACAGCTCCTTATTTACAAACGTTTTTGTAGCAACTCACATTTTTCGCGGCTTATTTTACGGCCGTTATTGGAGCTGTTTTTCAATGGAGTCAATGAAAAATGGCTCCAAAAACGTCCCAAGAAGTGACATGTACTTCTTTTTCGTGGGCGTCTTTTTACGCGCCGTATTTTGACAGCGACGTGTAAAATTACACCTCGTGGGAACAGAACACTGTAAAACCCATTGCAAGCAATGGGCAGATGTTTGTAGGCGTATTAGGGGTGTTTTTTCAGGCGTAATTCGAGGCGTAAAACCCCTGAATTACATCTGAAAACACTGCATGTGAACATACCCTAATACACTCATGTATACTGGGTAAAAGTATGGCTATTGAATTTTTATATATATTTTAAAATAGTGTGTGCTGATAAATATTGCATTTCAGCAATGCGTGTGCTAATAGAAAACAAAATGTGTTATATATTGGAAGCAATGAGGAGCTGGAACTGGCTCAAACTATTTTCCTGCCTGTGGATTCAATTACTTTGGATACAGACTAGTCTTGGCACATCTTGTGTCGGGGTGTTAATGACTTTTTACTCACATTTATTCATTGCGTTTCTTTGCTATCAAACATCTTGAACTTGCATGTTTCATGATTTTTGCTTCATTGAAACAGCTAAATTTTATACTCTTTTTAACAAGATACTGACATTATTTTGTCAATCTGAGACAATGATCCTGAGTAAATACAACTCCCTCCTAGGCTCTGTTCACATCTGCGTTGGAGGCCTCCATTGCAGATACGGCAGGGTTTACCGGAGACAATAGTGCAGCTATTGTGCCTGGTAAAATTGCGGACACCATGACGGAAAGCCAACGGAACCTATTAAAGTCAATGGGCAACCGGAGATGTCCATTGTGCAACGGGACTGTTGGTTCCGTTATTCGCTTGTTCTTCTCTTCTGACGGAGCAGATCAATGGAACAGCATAACGCAGGTGTGAACATAGCCTTACCACAATGTGCCTCATTTATACATAATTGTACCATGATTTATTATATTAAAAATAATTCCCTTTATTTTTATTTACCATATGGTTAATGACAGATAAGAAATTTAATATAGAAAGCTGCAAAGTTATTGCAATCCCTGTTTTTGCAAAAGTTGATGAATATGGTGCATTTTTGTACCACATTATTTTCTGTTGTGCTTGAGCCATTCTTGTGACATAAGATTGCTCCATTAACCTAATTGTTTCTAATGAAATATTTATTTAAAGGAACACTCCATGCAAAACTGATACACTGTGTTACGCCTAGTGTATAGGCTTGGGAAGTAGTGCATGACACAGGGATTCGGAGAACACCAAAGAGGGAATCCATCTCTCATGCATTATCCTATACATAACACAGTGTATCAATATTGCCCAGAGCAACACATAATTAGTTCAGTAAGTATCAAAATATCTTAGAGAATGAACTTGAGAATTTGTAAAGCAGGTATTAACATAATTTCTCAACCCACCTAAACTTTTCTTATTCTACCTATCAACGGGAAAATGGATCAGAAATATTCTACATTGAGTACAAAAAATCAAGCCGGGTTAGTAAGAGACATAGTGTATTTAAACCTCAAAAGGGTAAAATGCACCTATTTTATTAAGAGCTCTTAATAAATGAGGTGTAACTCTGGCCATCGGTGCGCCAGAAAGTGAATTCTACTCCAGCATGAGCTGGTGTAGAGTTGTGCCATAATTTATGCCAGTTTCTGTCATAAATTATAAAAAGTGTGTCGGGCTGTGGGTGGTCCAGACCCCTTCCGCTAAGCCCTGCCCACTTATTAAAAGAGTGGCATAAAAAAGTTATTAAATTCACCCCTATATGTCTTTATTCTGGTCCTAAGGGTATATTGAGCACAGCAATGTGGAATTCTCTTCATATATAATCTGCTTAAATGGACACTAACTTTTTAAACAACTTTTGCTAATGTAATAGTATTCCTGATATTTATCAACATTTACTTGCTGTTAAAATGTAGTTATTTTATCCATGCAAATTCTGTGTGAAGTCACTTCCACTAAGTGTCCCCCTTCTTGTAAGCTGCTATCCACTCCCTGTTGTCAAGCGAAGTCTTTCCCTGGTTACAGAGCAGAATTGTCAGGCTGCAGAATGTGGGGGTGTGCCTCTTCACTGCTTGCCTATACAAGTCTATAGAGAGGGAAGGGGAGCAGGAGGAGGGAGCAGAGAAAGAATGAGTCAGCAATAGACATGCTGCATACAAGTTTATGGAGAGGGGAGGGTGAGCAGGGAGAGGAAGCAGAGAGAGAAAGACACACAGATGTGCTGCAGATTTATCTGGCAGCCCAGTGCTGGATTCTCACTACACTACTCATTACTCCTGTATAATCTCCTTCATTCTGCTGTAGCTTCTATATATGTGATAGATACAGATAGGAGAACAGGATTCTCCTTTTCTATGTTTTCAGTTTATAGAAGCTATGATAGCCGTTAGGCTTCACCCACTAGTTCAGAGACTACTGAGAATGGCCAGTCATATAAAGGTCAGAAATAGTGTTATTTCTCATTTACACAGATGACAGCTTATTCTGAAAAGTCACCGAAAAGTTAGGTATGCAGTTAGGTTAACCATGCAGTTTGTATATATTATTTTTATTGTTTA
This sequence comes from Rhinoderma darwinii, assembly GCF_050947455.1. Lineage (NCBI taxonomy): Eukaryota > Metazoa > Chordata > Amphibia > Anura > Rhinodermatidae > Rhinoderma > Rhinoderma darwinii. Next base: position 287,474,265 of record NC_134690.1, on the reverse strand, counting down.
TTTACAATAGTGGTTAAAGATTCACTCACTCATTGCAACATTAGACAAGCCGTAAAAAGTCAAAGTTACGTGATAATAAAATGTTCCCAAATCCTTAAAGAATAGTGATTCTTGTAATTGAAATCATTGATGACAATGTAAGTCTCTACCATAAAAAGCTTCTGTTGTCATGAAAGTGCCACTCCAGTGACTTAGTATACTGCCATTAGAAGCTGGTAGCAACATTTACACATAACATCCAATACCTCAGTATGCCTTAACAACAGGAAAAATGGTCTGACAGCCCTGGGGTCCTTCATTGGACTCTGGGCTGCCTGGCCATACCGGGTATGGGCCTTGATCGCGTCACAGGAATTTTCTGTGACGCACTCAATGGGGGACCGCCCTTCTCATTTTCACTTTGAATGCCAGGGTTCAGCTTTGATTGCGGCATTCAAGGAGTTAACATCGGAGAGAAGAGGTTTCTCTTCTCACCTCTGTTATAGCGGGGCTGCGTCTGTGCATTACAGCCACTGCCGCACTCTTGATCGCGCTGGCGCATTGCGTGCCACCAGGGGCGTAACTAGGAAAGACTGGGCCCCATAGCAAACTTTTGACTTGGGGCCCCCCTCCCCTGGGTGTCACACAACCCCCCCCCCTTGTAGATAGTGCCTTTTTTACAGTCCCCCCTGTAGATAACGCCATACAGCGCCCCCTGTAGATAACGCCATACAGCCCCCCCTGTAGACTGTATGGCGTTATCCACAGGGGGGGCTGTATGGCGTTATCTACAGGGGGGCTGTATGGCGTTATCTACAGAAGGGGACTGTATGGCGTTCCCTACAGGGGGGGGCTGTGTGGCGTTATCTACAGGGGAGACTGTGTGGCGTTATCTACAGGGGGGGCTGTGTGGCGTTATCTACAGGGGGTTTGTATGGCGTTATCTACAGAGGGGGCTGTATGGCGCTATCTACAGAGGGGGCTGTATGGCGTTATCTACAGAGGGGGCTGTATGGCGCTATCTACAGAGGGGGCTGTATGGCATTATCTACAGAGGGGTCTGTATGGCGCTATCTACAGAGGGGGCTGTATGGCGTTATCTACAAGGGGGGTCTGTATGGCGTTATCTACAGGGGGGACTGTATGGCGTTCCCTACAGGGGGGGGCTGTATGGCGTTATCTACAGGGGGGGGCTGTATGGCATTCCCTACAGGGGGGGCTGTATGTTGTTATCTACAGAAGGGGACTGTATGGCGTTCCCTACAGGGGGGGCTGTGTGGCGTTATCTACAGGGGGTTTGTATGGCGTTATCTACAGAGGGGGCTGTATGGCGCTATCTACAGAGGGGGCTGTATGGCGTTATCTACAGAGGGGGCTGTATGGCGCTATCTACAGAGGGGGCTGTATGGCATTATCTACAGAGGGGTCTGTATGGCGCTATCTACAGAGGGGGCTGTATGGCGTTATCTACAAGGGGGGTCTGTATGGCGTTATCTACAGGGGGGACTGTATGGCGTTCCCTACAGGGGGGGGCTGTATGGCGTTATCTACAGGGGGGGCTGTATGGCATTCCCTACAGGGGGGGCTGTATGTTGTTATCTACAGAAGGGGACTGTATGGCGTTCCCTACAGGGGGGGCTGTGTGGCGTTATCTACAGGGGAGACTGTGTGGCGTTATCTACAGGGGGGCTGTGTGGCGTTATCTACAGGGAGTTTGTATGGCGTTATCTACAGAGGGGGCTGTATCACGCTATCTACAGAAGTTGCTGTATGGCGTTATCTACAGAGGGGTCTGTATGGCGCTATCTACAGAGGGGGCTGTATGCCGTTATCTACAGAGGGGGCTGTATGGCATTATCTACAGAGGGGTCTGTATGGCGCTATCTACAGAGGGGGCTGTATGGCGTTATCTACAAGGGGGGTCTGTATGGCGTTATCTACAGGGGGGACTGTATGGCGTTCCCTACAGGGGGGGGCTGTATGGCGTTATCTACAGGGGGGGCTGTATGGCATTCCCTACAGGGGGGGCTGTATGTTGTTATCTACAGAAGGGGACTGTATGGCGTTCCCTACAGGGGGGGCTGTGTGGCGTTATCTACAGGGGAGACTGTGTGGCGTTATCTACAGGGGGGCTGTGTGGCGTTATCTACAGGGAGTTTGTATGGCGTTATCTACAGAGGGGGCTGTATCGCGCTATCTACAGAAGTTGCTGTATGGCGTTATCTACAGAGGGGTCTGTATGGCGCTATCTACAGAGGGGGCTGTATGCCGTTATCTACAGAGGGGGCTGTATGGCGTTATCTACAAGGGGGGTCTGTATGGAGTTATCTACAGGGGGGACTGTATGGCGTTCCCTACAGGGGGGGCTGTATGGCGTTATCTACAGGGGGGGCTGTATGGCATTCCCTACAGTGGGGGCTGTATGGCGTTATCTACAGAAGGGGACTGTATGGCGTTCCCTACAGGGGGGGCTGTGTGGCGTTATCTACAGGGGAGACTGTGTGGCGTTATCTACAGGGGGGGCTGTTTGGCGTTATCTACAGGGGGTTTGTATGGCGTTATCTACAGAGGGGGCTGTATGGCGCTATCTACAGAGGGGGCTGTTTGGCGTTATCTACAGAGGGGGCTGTATGGCGCTATCTACAGAGGGGGCTGTTTGGCGTTATCTACAGAGGGGGCTGTATGGCGTTATCTACAAGGGGGGTCTGTATGGCGTTATCTACAGGGGGGACTGTATGGCGTTCCCTACAGGGGGGGCTGTATGGTGTTATCTACAGGGGGGGCTGTATGGCATTCCCTACAGGGGGGGGCTGTGTGGCGTTATCTACAGGGGGGACTGTGTGGCGTTATCTACAGGGTGGGCTGTGTGGCGTTATCTACAGGGGGGACTGTATGGCGTTATCTACAGGGGACTGTATAGCGTTATCTACAGGGGGACAGTATGGCGTTATCTACAGAGGGGGCTGTATGGCGTTCCCTACAGGGGGGGGCTGTATGGCGTTCCCTACAGGGGGGGCTGTATGGCGTTATCTACAGGGGGACTGTATGGCGTTCTCTACAGAGGGGGCTGTATGGCACTAACGCCATACAGCCCCCACTGTAGAGAACACCATACAGCCCGCCCTGTAGGGAACGCCATACAGCCCCACCCCTGTAGGGAACACCATACAGCCCCCCCTGTAGGGAACGCCATACAGCCCCCCCCTGTAGGGAACGCCATACAGCCCCCCCAGTAGGGAATGCCATACAGCCCCCCCCTGTAGGGAACGCCATACAGCGCCCCCCCCTGGCAGGGAACGCCATACAGCGCCCCCCCCCTGCAGGGAACGCCATACAGCGCCTCCCCCTGCAGGGAACGCCATACAGCGCCCCCCCCTGCAGGGAACGCCATACAGCGCCCCCCCCTGCAGGGAACGCCATACAGCCCCCCCCAAAAAAAAATGTGACCTATAGTGTGTCCTACAAATAACATGCATCCCCTATCCACAGGATAGGGGATACATGTGTGATCGCCGGCAGCGATAGGGAGAACGGGGGACTGAAAGTCCCCTGAAGTTCTCCATCACAAACCTCTGACTTCCGGGGTCTGTGTCGGCAGCTCAATAAAAATGAAAGGAGCGCTGGTCAAGCATGCACACAAGCGCGACCGGCGCTCCATTCATTTCTACGGAGCTGCCGACACAGACCCCGGAAGTCCGAGGTTTGTGATGGAGAACTTCAGGGGACTTTCAGTCCACCGTTCTCCCTATCGCTGCCGGCGATCACACATGTATCCCCTGTCCTGTGGATAGGGGTTACATGTCTTTTGTTTAATGGCAGAGCGGGGAGATACCTCCCTGCTCTGCCGTAGTGTTCAGTGGCGTCCCGCTGTAGCAGCCATAGCGGCTGCTAGCGGAGCCTCCGGCCATGGTGGGAGCCCGTGCCGGCGGGCGACACGGGCCCCCTCATGCCGCGGGCCCCGTAGCAGTCGCTACCGCTGATACGGCGGTAGTTACGCCACTGCGTGCCACACAGGTCAAGAATGCTCGTCCTATTGCGGCAATCACCCGCCGCTCATGACGGGTATTCTCGTCCTGTGTCAGCAACCAGTTAAGGTGCCTGTGAATAGAAATGTGTTTTTTTCAATCACTCATCGTTAACATCTAGATGCCCAAAAAAAGCACCACTAAAATGTCATGTGTGAACCTGACCTAAATAAGTAGAGTGCCGAAGGACAATGCAGCTCAACTTATAATATGGGGCTTATTCAGACTCGGTGCCTAGGGCAGCAACAGCTGTAAATACAGCCCTTCAAAGCGATCTCACAAATAAATAGCACACAATATTATAATTTTTTTTACAATGGGAATAAGGCCTTGTTCACACAAATGTGTCCATTTTGTGCGCGCAAAACGCGCATGCGTTTTGTGTGTGCAAAAGTTAATTGTGGCATCTGTATATGGTGCGCAGCTGCGTGATTTTCGCGCAGCCGGCATCATTATAACACTCTGTTTTTATGTTACGAAACAGTAAAGAAGGAGGGGCTTTTATGTTTCCCTTCACTTCTTTAACAACTGTAGAGTGAATCACGTGCGACACCCGGAAGTGCTTCCGTGTGCCGCGTATGATTTGCACGCACCCATTGACTTCAATTGAATGGGTGCGTGCTGCGCGAAACATGGGCAAGTATAGGACATGTCGTGAGTTTTACATACGCTGTGCCGATCTTATCAAGTAGAGAAAACCCTTTTAGAGGGATTATCCTGTTTTATGTAGCTATAGTTTAACCCTTTAGTGACCAACTTATTTTGGGCCTTAATGACTAAACAATTTTTCATTGTTTTTTTGTAGACAGAAAGTCTGTTCCAAACCTGTGTTTTTGCGGTATAATTTTCCTTCCCTTTGCACTCATTATTAGAATTTTTTACTACTTTCCATTATACAATATAGAGACAATATAATTAACACCGGAATTGGTAAATATGAACACTTAAGTTGAAACTTTTTTCTTGTGTTGTTATTGCAAACATTGTGAAAAATTTAGTAGGATACACTCACGATTCTGGAGATATTTCCCCAGGAAATATCCATAAATTTTGTATAGGCACAACAGATGTTGCAGTTTGAAAAATCATATTGAACAAAATAGTCTTGCTACTCTTGACAGATTTTATCTGATTTGCAGTAGAAAATTGTTTGAAAATAAATAAGGTTTAGGGTGACTCCCGAATCTCACAGATGTATCCAGATAATATATTGTTTAGTAAAGCATCAGTGCTCTGTTAGATAGGATTTTTTATTCTTCTAAGCATTAAAGCGTTTTACTGTCAAATGTGGGATATTGATTCACATTTATATTACCTATCTCCAGTCATTTCTTGATTCACAAAATTATTTTTGTAAAATGCCTTTATTTAAAGAACCCATGACCAAAAATAATATTTTCCTTTTCAAGCCCCAAAAAGCTTGAGTCGCAAATTAGTACCTGATTCACTAGTCACTAGAATGTATTGTTGAATCCAATTTGAGCTTCACCTTAAGAAAACAATAGGTGAATTTTATTCTCGCCTTGCACTCTATAGAATGGTCAATCTGAACCTAACAATGACCAAGAAACATGAATAGGTAGCGAGAATTCTCAGCATGTGAATATAATATAAATAATGTACTTACCGACTCGTACCCTAGGTAAAGGCAGTCAAGTTTTAAAAACAGCTGTACAAAGTTACAGATTATCTTAATAACCAAAAGAATGGAACAAAGCAGCCTTGGATGCCCTATATTACAAGTACCGATGAGGGCCACCACTGAGAAGTTATCAAACATTCCTTCGGATCATAATGAGACAATTGTCCTGTCTACTGAAAGGTATATGTATTTACCTTACATTCCGCATTCTCTCTAGATTCCTTCTCAATATATCCTATGGTTTAAGCCTAATTCCAGTCCATTCAACTTCAGTAGCCATGGAGTGCATAATAATCTTAAAGATGTCTTAATATAAAGCAGCCTGACTGGTGGGAGACTAAAAAAAAATTCCCAACCACCATCCCCACCCTGCCAGAAATGTACTATATCTAAATATTCTTTCTTTGCTTTTTCCCTTTAAATAAATGTCCACCTTTTTGGGACCAAAATTTTAAGTCAATTAATTTCCTTATAGTAATTTTGTAATATATCTTTGCAGCTCAGTTTTTCTGATTCAGAGCTCCAAATCCTACACAGATTTAAAACATAACTTTCTGGCCTCCTGCTGCTGCCCCTAGAGGGAGATTAGAAGCTTACTGTATGCTGTGCTATTATTTAGTTCATTGTATAACGTATGCAGAAATCTCCTGAGCTCCCTCTAGTGGCAACTGCAGGTAGCCAAAACGTTATGTTTTAAATCAGAGCAGAGCGACCAGAACTGCATTACCCGCATTCATCCTAGATATAACTTGATCCTTTATTTCCAATTTTTTTCACGGGAGACATGAATTCACGGTGGGTGTTAAAAGCGCGATCCGGGTGTTATCGCGCTGTTATCCCCTGCCTCTAGTCCCGGAGACATGACCGGGACCTAATTGGTTCAGGTCCCGGTCATGTGATCGCAGGGAATGTTTGTTGTAGCAGCGAACTGGAAAGTTTGTTACTACAACAAACTGGAAAGTTTGTTGCTACAACAAACTTTCCCGGGGACCGATTGCAGGTGCTGCAATCGGTTATAAGGCAAAACCGGAGGCCATACAACAGCCCCCGGGTCTGCCATGCACAGTAGCCTATGAGAACCAGCCGAAGGCCGGTCCTCATAAGCTTCCTCTCAGCGTCACACTGACAGTTTATAATACGTTACACTACCTAGGTAGTGTAACGTATTATAGCAGCGATCAGTGCTGCAGGTCTTTAAGTAAAACAAGTAAAAAGTAAAAAAAAAAAGTAATAAAAATGTTTTATAAAAGTGTAAAAATAAGTTATAAGTTCCACAAAAAAAAATGCTTTTTTGTCCTATAATAAGACTTTTATTATAGGAAAAAAATGAAAATGTTAAAAAAAAGTACACATATTTGGTATGACCGCGTTCACAATGACCCAAACTATAAAACTATAATATTATTTTTCCCGCACAGTGAAAACCGCAAAAAAAATTATTAAAAAACAATGTCAGAATCACAATTTTTTGGGTCATCAACCCTCCAAAAATATAGAATAAAAAGTGATCAAAAAGTCGCATGTACCCTAAAATAGTACCAATAAAAACTACAACCCGCCCCGCAAAAAACAAGCCCTTACACAGCTTTTTTGACTGAAAAATAAAAAAGTTATGGCTTTCAGAATATGGTGACACAAAAAAGAAATTATTTTATCGAAAAGTGATTTTATTGCGCAAACGCCACAAAACATAAAAAAACTATATACATCTGGTATCGCCGTAATCGTATCGACCCGCAGAATAAAGTAAAATGTCATTTATAGCGCACGGTGAAAAGTGTAAAAAAAAAAGACAAAAAACATTTTCAGAATTTGTTTTTTTGTCACTTTGCTTGCCAAAAAAATCTAATAAAAAGTGATAAAAAAATCACATGTACCCTAAAATGGTACCAATGAAAACTACAGATTGTCCCGCAACAAATAAGCCCTCGCACGGCCCCGGTGAAGAAAAAAAAAAAAAAGTTCTGTCTCTCAGAATATAGCGACACGTAATTGTGCAGTGTCCAAAAGCGGATAAGATCGGGCGCCATTTATCAGTGCGACAATGGCCACATATCTTCGGATTATTATTTATTTACCGAGTTATTATACCCTCTTATTATGTCCTGATGTACTCTGCCCAATTTACACATACCCCCACATCATAAACTGAAATACCAGCAAAACCCCAAACAGAACAGTTACCAAGCAAAATCTGCGCTCCAAAAGCCAAATGGCGCTCCCTCCCTTCTGAGCCCCACAGCGTGCCCAAACACCAGCTTACGTGCACATATATGATATTTTATATCCGGGAGAACCCGCTCAACATTGTACGAGGTATTTGTCTTCAGTGGCACAACATATTGTGCATTAAAATGGCATATCAGTGGAAAATTTAAATTTTCACTTTGCACCATCTGCTGCACATTAACGCCTTCGCGCACCACGACTTAATAGCATGTCGTGGTGCGAGGGGTTATAAATCGAGCGGGCTCATGCGCTGCGCCCGCTCCATATTCTGCAGGTGTCCGCTGTGTATTACAGCTGACACCTAGGACTAATGGACAGGAACAGCGATCGTGCTGTTACAGGAGCCTGTAAAAATTATGTTATACTGCAATACATTAGTACTGCAGTGTATTGTACCAGCGAACTAATGATCGCTCGTTCCAGTCCCCTAAAGGGACTTTTGGGAGGTTTCCACTGTTTTGGTACCTATGGGGCTTTGCAAATGCGACATGACACCCGAAAACCATTCCAACTAAATTTGAGCTCCAAAAGCCTAATATTGTTCCTTCCCTTCTGAGTCTTGCCGTGGGTCCAAACAGCAGTTTATTACCACATATGGCGTATTGCTGTAATCAGGACAAATTGCTTTACAAATTTTGGGGTGATTTTTCTCCTTTATTCATTGTAAAAATGAAAAAAGAAAAAAGTAGATTTTCATTTTCACGGCCTAATTCCACTAAATTCAGCAAAAAAACTGTGGGGTCAAAATGCTAACTATACCCCTAGAAAAATTCCTTGATGGGTGTAGTCTACAAAATGGGGTCACTTTTGGGGGGTTTCCACCGTTTTTCTCCCTCCAGGGCGTTGCAAACGCGACATGGCACTGAAAACCAATCCAGCACAATCTGCGCTTCAAAATCCAAATGGCGCTCCTTCCCTTCTGAGCTCTGCCGTGGGTCTAAACAGCAGTTTAGTACCACATATGGGGTATTGCTGTAATCGGGAGAAGTAGCTTTATAAGTTTTGGGGTGCTTTTTATTCTTTATTCCTTGCAAATATTATTTTTATTTATATTTTTTCAGAAAAAAAGTAGATTTTCACTTTTACAGGCAAACTCCAATAAATATAGCAGAAGATCTGTGGGGTCAAGATGCTAACTATACCCCTAGATAAATTCCTTGAGGTGTGCAGTTTCCAAAACCGTGTCACTTTTGGGGGATTTCTACTGTTTTGGCACTACAAGAGCTCTTCAAACCTGACATGGTGCCTAAAATATATTATAAAAAAAGGAGGCCACAAAATCCACTAGGTGCTCCTTTTGCTTCTGAGGCCGGTATTTCAGTCCATTATCATACTAGGGCCACATGTGGGATATTTCTAAAAACTGCAGAATCTGGGCAATAAATAAATTATGTTGCGTTTCTCTGGTAAAACCTTCTGTGTTACAGAATTTTTTTTATTACAAACGAATTGCAGCAAAAAAAATAAAATTTGTCAATTTCCCCTCTACATTGCTTTAATTCCTGTGAAACGCCTAAAGGGTTAAGAAACTTTCTGAATGCTGTTTTGAATACTTTGAGGGGTGCAGTTTTTAATATGGGGTGATTTATGGGGTCTATCTAGTACATAAGGCCCTCAAAGCCGCTTTAGAACTGAACTGGTCCCTGTAAAATTCGCCTTTTGAAATTTTCTTGAAAATGTGAGAAATTGCTGGTAAAGTACTAAGCCTTGTAACGTCCTAGAAAAATAATGTTCAAAAAACGATGCAAATATAAAGTAGACATATGGAATATGTGAAATAGTAACTATTTTGTGTGGTATTACTATCTGTTTTACAAGCAGATACATTTAAAATGAGAAAAATCACAATTTTTGCACATTTTCTCTAAATTTTGGTGTTTTTCACAAATAAGCAATGAATTTATTGACCACATTTTTCCACTAATATAAAGTACAATATGTCACGAGAAAACAGTCTCAGAATCGCTTGGATAGGCAAAAGCATTCCATAGTCATTACCACATAAATTGACACATGTCAGATTAGAAAAAATGGGGCTAGTCCTGAAGGCCAAAATGAGCTCGGTCTTGAAAGGGTTAATGGCATATTCTTCTGTATATGTTACCCAACATCCCTGACACGTACCTTATAAAGTATAAATTGCTGAAAAAATTAAAACAAATTGGCGCTACAAAGGGTGAGTACGTCAGGTTTATAGTAAAAAAAATTGTTAGGCATGGAGAATGGAGGCTTACCCTTTAGTGTTGTGCATGGATAGGCACAACACTATTGAGGATTACAGGGGTCAGAAGGATTCTGTCAGTGTTGTATTTCCTAGGGCATTAGGTACCAACCTTGCTGGGGAATGGACGAAGGTAGATAAAAAAAAATGGAGACCAGGTAAGGAATCCACTGTGACAAATACACAAAAAAGACACCATCCAAGCGCACAACTTCCACCAAAGACTAATTAAAAATAAAATAATTTAAGAAAAATGAGATAGTGGGATAATTTTACTTAAAAAAGTGCTCTGTATCCCTGAAACGCGTTATATCTAGAGAATTTTTTATTTGTCCATTAAAGAAACTTAAACAGCCAATTACTGTGTCAGGGAAGTTTTGCGCCTGGATGGGGCCTTATTCATGTATTTTTCTCCATTATTTATCTACCGTCACGCATCTTATAAGAAGCTATTATATGTTATTGTAGATAAATGGAAATTGTGATTTGGCATTACCATTGGTACCAGGCATTAAATTCTCGGAATAATTACAAATTTACGCTATTTTCCAAGTTATAGGACTACTGCACATATAATGCCCTATATGGGGTATATGCAGCGCATAATAAAATGTTACAATTTGTTTTAGCCATTTGTTTATACTCTTGTTCTGTTGTTAAAGCTTAAATCAGGCTGAAGTTACTAGAGAGTATTGAAGCTGACATGATCCATTCACACTTTCAAAGGATTGCTCTACAATACATAATGTATAAAGGTTTAACATTGTGTAAAGTGTTACATAGTGGCAAAGATCTTTCATCCACCTGAAATGGGACTTGTTAAGTGCAAAAGGGGATTACATGATCATGTGTTTTGAAGGTCAGTGTTCTACAAACAATACTCTTTCATTTAACTTATTTCGTTTACACTTGGAACTAGAAATGTTAATATATTTATTACAGTTTTATATAAAAAGTAATATAATAACTTATGATCAATATATCTGAGTGCATGTAAGGTTCATAATGTCATGGAGACGTAATTGTGTTCCTGGTTCCCACACAGATATTGTAGTGCAATGCCTTTATCGATCCATTTCTTATTCTTTGCTTTTTTATAGAGAGGGATCAGGTTCATAGAAGGGATATATATATATATATATATATATATATATATATATATATATATATATATATATATATCTGCATATATATGTATACATATTTATATATACACTACCGCTCAAAAGTTTAGGGTCACTTAGAAATTTCCTTATTTTTGAAAGAAAAGCACAGTTTTTTTCAATGAAGATAACATTAAATTAATCAGAAATACACTCTATACATTGTTAATGTGGTAAATGACTATTCTAGCTGCAAACGTCTGGTTTTTAATGCAATATCTACATATGTGTATAGAGGCCCATTTCCAACAACCATCACTCCAGTGTTCTAATGGTACATTGTGTTTGCTAACTGTGTTAAAAGGCTAATGGATGATTAGAAAACACTTGAAAACCCTTGTGCAATTATGTTAGCACCGCTGTAAACAGTTTTGCTGTTTAGAGGAGCTATAAAACTGACCTTCCTTTGAGCTAGTTGAGAATCTGGAGCATAACATTTGTGGGTTCGATTAAACTCTCAAAATGGCTAGAAAAAGAGAGCTTTCATGTGAAACTCGACAGTCTATTGTTGTTCTTAGAAATTAAGGCTATTCCATGCGAGAAATTGCCAAGAAACTGAAGATTTCCTACAACGGTGTGTACTACTCTCTTCAGATAACAGCACAAACAGGCTCTAACCAAAGCAGAAAGAGAAGTGGGAGGCCCCGCTGCACAACTGATCAACAAGACAAGTACATTAGAGTCTCTAGTTTGAGAAATAGACGCCTCACAGGTCCTCAACTGGCAGCTTCATTAAATAGTACCCGCAAAACGCCAGTGTCAACGTCTACAGTGAATAGGCCACTCCGGGATGCTGGCCTTCAGGGCAGAGTGGCAAAGAAAAAGCCATATCTGAGACTGGCTAATAAAAGGAAAAGATTAATATGGGCAAAAGCACACAGACATTGGACAGAGGAAGATTGGAAAAAAGTGTTATGGACAGACGAATCAAACCTTGAGGCGTTTGGATCACACAGAAGAACATTTGTGAGACGCAGAACAACTGAAAAGATGCTGGAAGAGTACCTGATGCCATCTGTCAAGCATGGTGGAGGTAATGTGATGGTCTGGGGTTGCTTTGGTGCTGGTAAAGTGGGAGATTTGTGCAAGGTAAAAGGGATTTTGAATAAGGAAGGCTATCACTCCATTTTGCAATGCCATGACATACCCTGTGGACAGCGCTTGATTGGAGCCAATTTCATCCTACAACAGGACAATGACCCAAAGCACACCTCCAAATTATGCAAGAACTATTTAGGGAAGAAGCAGGCAGCTGGTATTCTATCTGTAATGGAGTGGCCAGCGCAGTCACAAGATCTCAACCCCATAGAGCTGTTGGGGGAGCAGCTTGACCGTATGGTACGCAAGAAGTGCCCATCAAGCCAATCCAACTTGTGGGAGGGCTTTCTGGAAGCATGGGGTGAAATTTCTCCCGATTACCTCAGCAAATTAACAGCTAGAATGCCAAAGGTCTGCAATGCTGTAATTGCTGCAAATGGAGCATTCTTTGACGAAAGCAAAGTTTGAAGGAGAAAATTATTATTTCAAATAAAAATCATTATTTCTAACCTTGTCAATGTCTTGACTATATTTTCTAGTCATTTTGCAACTCATTTGATAAATATAAGTGTGAATTTTCATGGAAAACACAAAATTGTCTGGGTGACCCCAAACTTTTGAACGGTAGTGTGTGTGTATATATATGTTGAAGGTCCAACCGATTTAGGTCTAAATCCATCGTTGCAGATCACGTCAACCCATACATCTTCTCTGCGGCAGATGGAATCTTCCAGCAATATATATATATATATATATATATGTATATGTATATATATAGTATATATATATATATATATATATATATATATATATATAATATATGTATATATATATAATATATGTATATATATATATATATATATATATATATATCAGAAATTCCTTTAGAACTTGCTGGTATAATTCAGAATTCAATGTACCAATAATGATAACAAGCCATCCTGGACCAGATGCAGCAAAACAGGCTCAAACCATGATACTACCACCACCGTGTTTCACAAATGGTATGAGGTTTTTATGCTGGGATGAAGCGCTATTTTGGTCTCGTCCTTCCACAAAACTTTGTTCTAATAGTCCTCTGGCTTGTTCAGGTGACCTTTAGCAAACTGCAGAAGTGCAGCCATTTTCTTTTTGGAGAGCAGCAGCTTTCTCCTTGCATTCCTGCCATGTGCACCATTGTTGTTCAGTGTCCTCCTGATGGTGCACTTATGAACATTAACATTAGCTAATATGAGAAAGACCTTTACTTGCTTAGAGGTTACCGTGCGTTTCTTTGTGACCTCGGGGACTATTACATGCCTTGCTCTTGGTGTGATCTTTGTTGGTCGACCACTCCTGGGGAAGATAATAATGGTATTGAATTTGATCCATTTGTATACAATCTGTCTGACTGTGGATTGGTGGAGTCCAAACTCTTTAGAGATTTTTTGTAACCTTTTCCAGACTGCTGAGCATTAACAACTTTTCTTCTGAGGTCCTCAGAAATCTCCTTTGCTTATGCCATGATACACTTCCGCAAACATGTGTTTATAGATCAGACTTTGACCGATCCCTGTTCTTTAAAGAGGCTCTGTCACCAGATTTTGCAACCCCTATCTGCTATTGCAGCAGATAGGCGCTGCAATGTAGATTACAGTAACGTTTTTATTTTTAAAAAACGAGCATTTTTGGCCAAGTTATGACCATTTTTGTAGTTATGCAAATGAGGCTAGCAAAAGTCCAAGTGGGTGTGTTTAAAAGTAAAAGTCCAAGTGGGCGTGTATTAGGTGCGTACATCGGGGCGTTTTTAATACTTTTTCTAGCTGGGCGCTCTGATGAGAAGTATCATCCACTTCTCTTCAGAACGCCCAGCTTCTGGCAGTGCAGACACAGCCGTGTTCTCGAGAGATCACGCTGTGTCGTCACTCACAGGTCCTGCATCGTGTCAGACGAGCGAGGGCACCGGCACCAGAGGCTACAGTTGATTCTGCAGCAGCATCAGCGTTTGCAGGTAAGTCGATGTAGCTACTTACCTGCAAACGCTGATGCTGCTGCAGAATCAACTGTAGCCTCTGGCAGTGTTATGTGTAGTGGTTGTTTTTGTTTTTGTTGTTGTTTTGGTTTTGTAATTAGTTAATTTGAGGGATCACTTGAACGATCAGAATAGTTCTAGAGGGTAAGAGTGGTATGGATGGGTTTTGCTGAAGCAGTAATCGAATTTTTTGAAGTGAAAGTGAAAGGTTGGTTTTAATTGCTCGAAAAAAGGGAGGTGGGGGGGTTGGGTGTGTGGGGAGGGGGGTGTGTCGGGGGGGGGGGGTGCATGAATTTTGGATTTGCTTTAGAATTACTTCAGGGGAAAAAAAAAAAAAAAAGATCAGAGATCAGTGGCGTATTATGGTTTTTTGAAACAACACAACCACAAATGCAGAACGGGTGGTTGTCTAGTTGTTGTTAGAGTACTAGATGGTTGTTATCAAATTTAGAGGGAGATGCGGGAGTAAAAAATGTGTCAAAGAGGTCTCATACTTCCGTGTAGGGGCTGTTTCATTGAGATGTATAGATTTATGCGGGAGTTTAGGTATATGTTTACTGGTAGGATCCAGAGGTTATTTTAATGTTTGGGATTGGTTCAGTGTTTAGTCTAGGGATGACTCTGTGATGTCATTTAGGCACTCATGTGCCTGAGAGAAGTGACGGGATACACTGTGTTTGAGATATCCAGTGTTGATGTTGAACCGGTGGTTATTAACTCGGGTTCTTAGGCATTGGGTGGTTCTACCAATGTACTGTAATTTGCACGGGCACTCTAGGAGGTATATGACATATGAGCTGCCGCAGTTGAGGAGAGTTTGGATAGTGAATGTTTCATTGGTAACGGTGGAGGTGTAAGTGTATTTTTTGTGGCTTATGGTATTGCAGCAGAGGCAGCGTGAGTGTCCACATTTGTAGGAACCTTTGAGGTTTGAAAGAAAATTTACCACCAAATTAAAGGTTGTGCTATGGGCACCCGTTTCGCACCCTCCTATGCCAATTTATACATGGGCTCCTTCGAAAAAACACACATTCATGGCGAACACCCCTATAAAAATAACATAATGCTATATAAAAGATACATCGATGACCTGTTTATAGTATGGAAAGGCACTGAGGAGGAAGCTACTCGCTTCATTGAAACGTTGAATAACAATAACTACGACCTATCATTCACACACACCTTCTCCCCTACCTCTATAGATTTCCTAGACCTTACCATCAACTATGATAACCGCAGCAACCAATTTACGACAAAAACACATTTTAAACTAGTTGACGTGAATAGTTACATTGATTTTAGAAGCGCCCACTACCGCCCATGGCTCAAAAATATTCCTTTTGGGCAATTCAGGAGGATAAGGAAAAACTGCAGCACCAATAAAGACTTCAACAAGGAGTGCCTAATCTTAGAAAAAAGATTTAAAGATAAACATTTTCCCATAAACCTTATCAAAGGCGCAAAATCACAAGCTTCAGAACTCACACAAAAATCCTGTCTAACCCCCTCCCTCAAGAAACCCAAATCTGGCCAGAGCAACCCCAACATCAATTTCATCACCACTTACAATAGAGGCAACAAAACGATTAGGGACATTCTCTCCAAACATTGGCACATCCTAAAAAACGATCCGCACCTAAAGGACACGTTACCAGACAGACCAAACATCACATTTAGACGATCCCTAACCCTCAAAAATATCCTGGCTCCCAGCAGAATAAAGAAACATTCAGCAACACACACAAACTTTCTTTCAAACCTCAAAGGTTCCTACAAATGTGGACACTCACGCTGCCTCTGCTGCAATACCATAAGCCACAAAAAATACACTTACACCTCCACCGTTACCAATGAAACATTCACTATCCAAACTCTCCTCAACTGCCGCAGCTCATATGTCATATACCTCCTAGAGTGCCCGTGCAAATTACAGTACATTGGTAGAACCACCCAATGCCTAAGAACCCGAGATAATAACCACCGGTTCAACATCAACACTGGATATCTCAAACACAGTGTATCCCGTCACTTCTCTCAGGCACATGAGTGCGATTTCAATAAAATCACAATCGCACCCATTGAATACATCCATCCCGACGTCCCGAACAGATTCAACAAACTTAAACAAAGGGAAAACTACTGGATTTTTAAAATGAACACATTATACCCGTTGGGTCTAAACGACATCACAGAGTCATCCCTAGACTAAACACTGAACCAATCCCAAACATTAAAATAACCTCTGGATCCTACCAGTAAACATATACCTAAACTCCCGCATAAATCTATACATCTCAATGAAACAGCCCCTACACGGAAGTATGAGACCTCTTTGACACATTTTTTACTCCCGCATCTCCCTCTAAATTTGATAACAACCATCTAGTACTCTAACAACAACTAGACAACCACCCGTTCTGCATTTGTGGTTGTGTTGTTTCCAAAAACCATAATACGCCACTGATCTCTGATCTTTTTTTTTTTTTTTTTTTTCCCCCTGAAGTAATTCTAAAGCAAATCCAAATTCATGCACCCCCCCCCCGACACACACCCCTCCCCACACACCCAACCCCCCCTCCCTTTTTTCGAGCAATTAAAACCAACCTTTCACTTTCACTTCAAAAAATTCGATTACTGCTTCAGCAAAACCCATCCATACCACTCTTACCCTCTAGAACTATTCTGATCGTTCAAGTGATCCCTCAAATTAACTAATTACAAAACCAAAACAACAACAAAAACAAAAACAAAAACAACCACTACACATAACACTGCCATTTCAATAATAAAAACATTACTTCATTACTTGCACTTCATCTATACTTACCTCAACCTCCCCCTTCTCTTCGCTAATTCTCTGTTCATCATTATTTTCCCCTGCAGCACAGCCCGGCGACCTTTGGCGTTTTGCGGGTCACCGTGCGTTCCATCTTGCTCTGGACCACGTCGGCCACCGTAATACAGGTGGTCTCCTTGGCAACAGACAACAAGTTTTACTCATACACGCAAACACGTATATTTCAGTGACACAACACCTTACGTTCAAAACAAATAAACAAGCAAGCAAATATCAATCCAGTTACTATCTGCTCACCACCTATTCCTTCCCGATGTCTTTCGATAACTAATTAATAATAAAATGTTGCCGTCCCCCGTAAACAAAACTTTTTCAGCCGTCCTTCCACACCGACACACTACAAAGAGAACTCCTTATCGTGACAGCTCGTCTTTTAATTTGTTTTACTGTGTATATACGTTTTAATGATTTAACACCAATAAATGTCATTACAATAGACTGTAACTTTGAACTTTGAACCCACTCCCCTGCCCCCCTCCCCCCTGATGTTTTTTGGCGGTTTTTTACCTAATTACCCAGTCTGAACTGGCCCAAATCAGATGACTTGTTTTCTGTATAAATACATGTCCTTTCTTTTGTGCTCCCCATGCCTGATGAAAACGCCAGTTCGGCGTTGAAACGCGTTGCATAGCAATAAATCATTTTACGTTTATCTGGCTCTTGGATTTTCATCCTGTCTACACCACGCAGCAGCGCCAACATAGATCCTAATTTTATTTCCTTCTGCACTCATCATAATCAAGCGGTTACCTCGGCAACCGGCATCGGATCTGGCAGCAGCTAATTCGTGGATTTCTCCATTCAACTCCTCTAACCTCACGGTGAGCATTTATTATTTATATTTCTCACCTACACCTTCTTTGATCCACACCAAGTGGCGCCGTGGCTTCTTGCCCTTTCTCTACATATATAGTCACACTCCAGTAAATTAGGATGGAGAAATAAACCAGCTCTTTATGTTCTTCAAACCCAAAATTAGAAAATACAAACATTTCCAATGCGTGTACATATGATAAACAATAGTGTCATATGGATCATGATTGAGTTGGCAAAAAATGGCTCACTGTTACACCAGATTTATCAAAATAACTCATGTTGCATAATATACCTATTCGAGTAACTCTGAGATTGTTTTCTCGTGACATAATGTATTTTATGTCACAGGTAAAATTAGGTCGATACACTCAGAATTTCTTTGTGAAAAACACCAAAATGTAGAGAAAATGTGCAAAAATACGATTTTTTTTCTAAATTTAAATGTATCTGCTTGTAAGACAGGCAGTTATACCACACAAAATAGTTACTAATTAACATTTCCAATTGTATGTCTACTTTATGTTGGCATTGTTTTTTGAACTTTCTCTTATTTTTATAGGACGCAACAAGGCTTATAAATTTAGAAGAAATTTCTCACATTTTCAAGAAAATGTCAAAAGCCTATTTTTTTAGGGACCAGTTCCGTCCTGAAGTGACTCTGAGGGGCCTATATATTAGAAACTCCCATAAATCACCTCATTTTGAAAACTGCACCTCTCAAAGTATTTAAAACAGCATTTAGAAAGTTTCTTAACCCTGTAGGCGTTTCAAAGGAATTAAAGCAAGTGGAGATAAAATTTATAAATTTCATTTTTTTGCAGAAATTCCATTTGAATCCATTTTTTTCTGTAACACAGAAGGTTTTACCAAAGAAATACAAACCAATTTTTATTGCCCAGATTCTGCAGTTTTTATAAATATCCCACATGTGGCCCTTGTATGCTAATGGACTAAAATACAGGCAGGCCTCAGAAGCAAAAGAGCACCTAGTGGATTTTGGGGCCTTCTTTTTTAGTTTAGATTTTAGGCACCATGATAGGTTTGAAGATATCTTGTGGTGCCAAAAAAGAAAACAACCCCAAAAAATACCCAATTTTGGAAGCTACACCTCACAAGGAATTCACCTAGGGGTGTAGTGAGCATTTTGACCCCACAGGTGTTTCATAGATTTTATTAGAATTTGGATGTGAAAATAACGAATTAAATTTTTCTCCAAAAAGATCTAGTTTTAGCTAAAAAAAAAACAAATTCCACAAGGAATAAAAGGAGTAAGATTTGTAAAGCAACTTCTCCAGAGCACGGAAATATCCCATATGTGGTCATAAACTGATGTTTGGGCACACGGAAGGGCTCAGAAGAGAAGGAGCGCCATTTGGCTTTTGGAGCGCAGATTTTGCTGGATTGGTTTTTCTGCACCATGTCACTTTTGCAAAGCCCCTGAGGTACAAGTACAGTTGAAACACCCCAACAATGACTCAATTTGGGAAACTACACCCCTTAAGGAATTCATATGGGGGTGTAGTGAGCATTTTGACCCCATAGGTGTTTGATCCTTTCTGCACAAGCCATTGTCACACTAATAAATGGTGTCCTTACTTATCCCCCTTTTGGTAAACACTCTGCACGTTTGCAGTTTGGGGAATTATGCTGGTAAAGTGTTGTCCTGGTATAATATGGGCACCCTTACTTCCAGCAGATATGTTTGAGCCCTCCCCTTACTGGTTCCCTAATGTTAGGGCCTTGATAAATCGCCTCTGGAAACAGAAGAAATGTTCCCCTCGGGCCTGTACTACTGCATATTTTTTCTTTCCTGACTTATGGGAGCCATAACTTATTTTATTTTTTCATAGACATAAGGTTATGAGGGCTGGTTTTTGCAGGACGTGCTGTGTTTTTATTGGTACCATTTTGGGGTACATGCGATTTTTTGTTCATTTTTCTTTATTTTTTTTTGGGATGAAGGTGACCAAAAAAAACAGCAATTCTGGCATAGATTTTATTTTTTATTTTTTTTGTTATATACAGCACTCACCTTTCACTATAAATTGCATGTTAACTTTATTCTGCGGGTCAGTACGATTCCGACGATACCAAATTTATAGCACTTTTTTATGTTTTACAACTTTTTGCACAATAAAATTATTTGTAAAAATTTTTTTATTTTTTCTGTCGCCATGTCGTGAGAACCGGAACGCTTTAGTTTTTTTTGTTGACGGAGCTGTATAAGGGTTTGTTTTTTGTGAGACGAGCTATAGTTTTTATTGGTACAATTTTTGGATTCATGCGAGTTTTAGATCACTTTTTATTCCAATTTTTGGAAGGCAAGGTAACAAAAAAACAGCAGTTCTGGCATTGTTTTTTCGTTGTTTTTTTTACAGCATTCACCGTGCGGGATAACTAACATAACATTTTTATAGCTCAGGCCGTTATGGACGCGGCCATACCAAATATATATATATATATTTTTTTTTTCAATAATAATTAATAAGCGAAAAAGGGTGATTGTTTTATTTTATTACTTGAAACATTTTTTTATTTTTCACAACTTTTTTCACTTTTTTTTAAACTTATTTTACACTTTTTTTTAGTCCCACTAGGGGACTTGAAGGTCTAACTGTTGGATTTCTGTTCTAATACATTGCACTAACTATGTAATGCAATGTATTAGAATTGTAAATAGTTTACTGACAGCAAGTTGATTAAGCTCCGTCTCTGGGTGGGGCCTAACCGGCTTCCATAATTGGCAGACCAGGAGGCCATACCATAGCAGCAGGGGTGTAGGATTTGGCTACAAACTACTAAGATGCAGCGATTCCTTTTGATCGCTGCATCTAAGGGGTTAATGGCAGGGATCGGAGTTAGATGCGGTCCCTGCCGTTAAGACAGGGTGTCAACTGTAACATACAGCTGACACCCACCGCTGATGATGCGGGCTCAGTTTCTGAGCCAGCGCCATCTTCCCTTTAATTTTAGGCCCTTTAATGTTTTAGGAAGCTTCCATAGTAGGCAGACCAGGAGGCCAGTGTTAGGCCTCTGGTTGCCATTGCAGCCATCGGCACCCCGGCGATCTTGTCGCTGGGGTGTGGATTGGCTACAAACACCTTAAAGGGGTTTTCCAGCTTCTGACAACTGATGACATATCTACTGAATAGGTCATCAGTACATCATCTGTGGGGGTCTGACACCCGGGCCCACACAGATCAGCTGGTCCAGTGCCTCCGTGCATCGGACAAACAAGCCGAATGCAGATAGCTCCGGCCATGGAATAGCGGCCGAGCTGCAGTACTGCAGCTCTGCTCCTATTCAAGTGAATAGGAGCAGATCTGCAGTTCTGCAGCATGGCCGCTATGCTATGTATGGAGCCAACTGCTTCCGGGCTCCGTACATAGCATTATGTGCCACAACATCCTGTGCCCGCAGGTCACCTGAGCGGCTTATTCGTGCGGGGTCCGGGTGTCGGACCCCTACTGATGACATACTGATAACCTATCCGGTGAATAGGTCATCAGTTGTCAGAAGGTGGACAACCCCTTTAAATCCAGCGGCCGCTTTTGACCACTGAATTTAAGTGGTTAATGGCGGGGATCGGAGCTAACTTCCGTCCCCGCCATTACATCAGGATGTCAGCTGTAACATATAGCTGACACCCGCAGCTGATAGCGCAGACTCAGCTTCTGAGCTCGTGCCATCCATTTGTCGTAAGTATACGACAAATTGCGGACAGCACTAGCTTTCTGTGATGTATGCCAGGAAGGGGTTAACAATCAATTTAAAAACTGCACCGACTTGCGGAAAACCACATGTGTGGCCTCACCCTACAAGTGTTGAAATAATAATACATTTGGCACATGCTATGTACTTCTTTTTTTTAGCATATGGAATTCTTTTGCATTTTACTTAGTAAGTGTCTTTCATTATATAATGCACAATTGGACATGATTCTTAAGCATCTATTATGGTTCAGTTGTGTAAATACTTATATTAAAAATGGCTGCAGATTGGGGGATCATTTCAGGTCACATGTAGTTACTGGTTCAGATTTGTACCATTTTTCATTTTTTCTACATTCTATTCCTTTAACTATATATACCTTTGCCATATAGGCTCCTGTTATTAAACATAAACTATACGTTTAAAGTGTCAAAATGGAAATTATGCAGAGACTGAGATAAAGATTTGCTTTAACCTAAGTTTGTATTTTCCTTTGAAGTCTGCTAGAAGAATAAATATCTGTCGAAAATAAATCTTTCTTTGGCAGTCTCTGCTCTTTTATTGGGTGTATCCCTTTCCACAAAGATTTCACCATCTGTTCTCTGCAAAATTACCAATGCAGACAGACCATAATTTAGGGTAGCATCATAAAAAAAAACACATAACATATCCGAATGCATACTTTGTTCGTGGAGACGGCATCTGTTCATCCTACTTATTACCCAGTTATAAATCAAGAGGTAATAAGGCTCAAAAAAAGTTTTCATGTATTCTAGGAAGCTTGTATTTAAGAAAACATGGATTTCTATCTAGTTTATACAAGTTTTATTACAAATTTATTTCGGGCTGTTGCATGAATTTATTTTTAGTATGGTTTTGGTGAAGAAAAAATAACAATATTACAATTGTTTGGCATCAAATAACATGAACATACTTAATTCTGCCATTATAATGGCAGGCTACATTTCACTGTATTGGAAACAATAGTCATCTGAGGAGCAGAGAATTGAACAGCTTCCAAACCCTAACAAAGCCACTGGGGTTAATTATGCCCTCCAGAATTAATATTTGACTCAAGTAGTCAAATGGATTGGCATACACCGTGACACATAATACAGAGATAATTATACACTATATAATTTCACAAAACACATACTGTAGTACTGTGTTTATTGTTTGATCAATATGGGTTGTGAAAATAGGCTGTTAATTTGCACTAATTATGGGCTACCTAAAGTTTATAAAAAGTAGGGTCTATTCCCCTCCCCCATGCTCAGTAGTTCAACATTAACCCCTTAATGACCAAGCTTGTTTGGACCTTAAACCAAGCCAGATTTGTCAAATCTGGTATGTCTGACTTTATCAGAGAACAACTCAGCAATAGTTTTGCATATCCAAGTAATTCTGACATTGTTTTTTAATCACATGTTGTACTTTATTTTAGTGGTAAAAGTAGACTAATACGATTTGCATAAATTAATTAAAAAACGACAAAAATTTATAACATTTTGTAAAATTTTCCCTATTTTGAACTGCAATATGTAAATACATGCTGTACAATTTTTTTTATTAAATATATATTTCCATCTCTTTAC
Source organism: Rhinoderma darwinii (assembly GCF_050947455.1). Lineage (NCBI taxonomy): Eukaryota > Metazoa > Chordata > Amphibia > Anura > Rhinodermatidae > Rhinoderma > Rhinoderma darwinii. Next base: position 287,450,978 of record NC_134690.1, on the reverse strand, counting down.
TCTCTTATTTTAGCAGCACTTTTGAAAAAAACAAAACTGTTTTGAGCAATTTAGAAGACTTACAAATGTAATAATAATTGTATACATTTTGAAGTACATTTTGTTTTTCTGCCCCGAGACAGGTTTTCATAGGCTCATAGGTGTCAGAATGATGGAAACCCCCACAAATGACCCAATTTTGAGAACTACATCCCTTAAGGTATTTATTAAGGGGTGTTGTAAGTATTTTTAGCCCACAGTTTTTTTGTAAGAATTCATGCAAAGCAGGTGTAACAAAATTCGAAGAATGTGTCATTATAAAAGCGAACATGAGAATGAAAACATACACCCCAAAATCTATCACCCTGTTTCTCCTGTTTTCAAAAATACCCCCATTGTGGCCCTAATGCGCTGTCTGGACATGGCATGGTCCAGAAGGAGGGGAGCACCGGGAGGCTTTCAGGACACATATTTTGCTTGAAAATGTTTTAGGACCCACTGCACATTTGGACAGGCTTTGAGCTACCAGAACCATCGCAAATCCCCATAAGAACCCAAACAAAACTGTAACAAAACCCATGGTGTATTGATAAGGAGCAGCTCGATTATTAGAGATTCTCCCCAAAAAATAAATATTGTGCCCATATCACGGTACAGAATTAGGAATGTAACAGCTGTATGTGGCAGGACATAGTCATAAGAAAAAGGAAATACTGTACATCCTCAATTTATTCTTGCAATCATTGATAAAATGCATGACTTTCACTAATTCAGGGGTGGCATAGGCCGCACGTGTTGGATTTATCTACTAATAAATATAATGCCCACATTTTTTTTTTATTTCAAGAACACTTGTGGGCTCCTGCACAATAAACTGTATTAATTTGTGAGTGTTCAAGTCCTGGATTTAATTGTCCAAGAATTGTATAAAAAATCATAAGGGGTAAAATTAGTTTTACAGTCTGAAATAAATACACTTTACTACCTCCCCATGAGAATCCCTCCCTCTTTTGGAAAGCCCAGAAACTAAACAAAAAATATGAATAAATGAAATTGTTTCCCTAAAATGAATCAATTATCATGATACATACAATTAATAATTAGAAACGGTGTGATATGTCTCAACAGTGGAAGTTGCACATGCCTGGATTTGAAGGGCAACTGGGGCAGTAACAACGGGTATCCCTCCTCCTTCCATGTTTACTGCACACCCGGCATTTCTTTTGGGGGTATTGCTTATTCTCAGTGACTGGGACGGGGTGAAGGAAGTGGCACTTAGTGAGCCTTTTGACATCCTCTTACTCTAAGGGTTCCCCAGGTGCGTGGGAGTCAAACAGAAGGTGCTCTATAATTTTCTCCTGATATTGGAGGAAACTGAGCATTCCCTGGGTCTTATAGAGCACATAACTATTGTAAGTTGCCATCTGTATGAAGTAGATCACTGCCTTTTTATACCAGGCTCTAGTTTTGCATTTGAACAGGTATGGTTGTACGACCTGGTCAGATAGATCAACTTCCCCCATGAACTTATTATAGTCCACTACGCAGACCGTTTTCCTCTTATCAGAGGTAGCGCCCCTCTCTCTCACTGCCACCGTGGTGTCCTCATGCACGGTGGTCATCATCTACACCTCCTTTTTGTCACTCCACTTGACAGCAAGCAACTGGTCACTGGCAAATGAGAGTGAAGCACCCCTTTCTAATCGCCTGGACACCAGTTGTTGAGGGAAGCCAGCTATATTTTTTAAGCACCGTCCCACAGGCCCCTGTATTGGCAACATGGAGGGACTTATACAGGGGGACACTGGTGTAGTAATTGTCGGTGTACACATGGTACCCTTTCTGTAGGAATGGCACCATAAGTTCCCAGATGATTTTCCCACTAATGCCAATATCCTCTGGGCATCTTGGGGGATTAAGGTGGCAGTCCCTGCCCTCATAAATGAAAAAGCCACATGTGTTACCCATTGTGCTCTCGCACACCATATAAAGCTTCACACCGTATCGGGCTCTTTTGGAGGGGATGTATTGGCGAAATGATAGACGGCCCTTGAAGGACGTAAGGGACTCATCAACCGCTATTTTTTGGCCTGCGGTGTATAAGTTTATAATTGATTCAGGTAGGAGGGAGCTAAGGGGTCTCAAAGTGTTGAGGCGATCACAGCCTGGGTCACTTCTTGGGGGGATTTGTGAATTGTCAGAGAAATGCATGAAACACATTATAGTCTCCTAGTGCGTTCGGGTCATGACAGCAGCAAAAACAGGGGCAAAATACTGATGAAAATTGACTCTCATACCTATCATTCAGGAAGGGGTGGCTGTATAGCATTAACATTGCACACAGACAAAGCGTCTATTAGGTGTCAGTCACACATTTACGTGTAGTGCACCATGCTGGTTAACAGCCTATTGGTTACGCCAATAATATCAGATCAGTGGGGTGACGCTTCACTTTCTAACTATACCATACAAACTACTGACACCCCATTCTCTACAAACATTACAATACCAGACTGCATCCTGCAAAAATAATAAACATGAGGTATTGGATGTTATTTTGGAAAAAAATCACAAGATCGCAATCCGCATCAAGGGTCTTCATTGTCTTGAGTCCCTACACTAAATTGCAAACAAATCACAGAAAATTGGATCAAAATTACTTCATATCACTGAAAAAGGTCGTACTTCCTGATACCAGTTCCTGCACAATGCAGAAAAGGCACAATGGCGCAGATTTACTATTCAAAATGCACCAGAATTCTGGCGCACATGTTCTGCACCACATTAATTAATGGTTTTAGATACTTTTTCCATGAGCTCAACACATGGCGAAGCTTAGTGGAAAAGAGGAGTGATCTAGTGGAAAAGGCTTGCTTAAAAATGCAACCCAGTGCTCCAAAAATGGTGGTATAAGGAACTAATAGGTGGTATAAGGAAGAGAAATGTGTCTTGCATGTCTAACTAGATGGCCCAATTTATCATACAGCATGCATTACTGTAATTACTTTGGTGCATTTTCTGACTGCCTTGTCTAAGTTTGCAGTCTAAAACTTAGGCTATGTTCACACTGAGTTTTTTGCAGGCGGAATTTCTGCCTCAAAATTCCGTTTAGAAGTTTTAGGCAGATTTTCTTCTCCCTGCACGCCGATTTTCGCTGCATTTTTCGCAGCATTTTTAGCCCGAGGGCATAAAACGCAGTGAAATATGCTTTCTCTGCCTCCCATTAAAGTCAATAGGAGGTCAGAGGCGTAAACTCCCGAAGATAGTGCATGTCGCCTCTTTTTCCCGCGAGGCGGTTTTACCGCTCGCTGGAAAAAGACGCCTCCGCCTCCCATTGAAATCAATGGGAGGCATTTTCGGGCCGTTTTTGACGAGTTTTTTGGCGCTGTTTCCGCGTCAAAAAACTTGTCAAAAACCTCTGTGTGAACATAGCCTTAGACAGTATTAGTAAATTTGCCCCAGTGTTACTGTATTTGGGGGAGGTTGGATAGGTGGAAAATACTGATGAGCAGCCACTCACGCTGGGGCGTGTATGCAGGATTTCCACATGACAGACCGTCCCACTGTATACACACATCATACTATATATAATAAATAATACTATATATAATACTAATAGTGCACAGATGCTGCACTGTGGGCATTACAGGTTGGGCTGCAGCAGCCCTTTCTGTCCATGTTCTCCCAAAAATACCAGTTACGTGGGATTGGAGATCACTGCTGAGGCACACTACCTGTGTGGCCGCCTGCCCGTCAATGTGGCTGATCAGTTATTCCTCCCTGTAGTTGTTCTCATATAGCAAGTTACAGCTCTGCTATGCCGAGCTATGTTTGAGCTGTGAATACACTCAAACAGTTGATCGCGGCTCACTTACTCTCTACCCTTCTCATGTGTATGTGACTGACTCTGGCAGCATAGTCTGCACAAAGAGAACACACTCTTTCCTGTAGAATTGCCCTCACGTAGCAGTTACAACTCTGCTATGCCGAGCTATGTTTGAGCTGTGAATACACTCAAACAGCTGATCGCGGCTCACCTTCTCTCAACCCTTCCCATGTGTATGTGACTGACCTCGGCAGCCTTATCTGCACAAAGTAAACACACCTCGATTTAGTGATACAACTGCCTGACAGGCAGAATACTAATGGTTACGTGGGACTGGAGATCACTGTGTGAGCACACTATCTGATCAGTTACTCCTCCTGCAGAGTTGTCCTCACGGAGCAGTTACAGCTCTGCTATGTCAAGCTTATACATAGAGGACTAGCTAGCACGCAACAGTCTCAACTCTGCTGTGCCGTGTCTACTTGCATGGGACACATGCACATACAACCCATATGGTTGTATTGATGCAGGGATTTCTCCACCGCAGGGCTTTAATTACAGCCCGTTGGAGGAACCTTTAGTGTCATATGCAGGTTGACTGTCTCGTCATTGATACTGAGGGGGACAGCCATTTGCTAATAATTAACACTTTAATCTCTGGATCAGGGACTATTGCAGAGCCTCCTCGCACATACACAGGGGGAGGCTAGACACATATATCTTTAATAAAACGAAGCAATTAATTTAGACATAATATTGTCTCAGTGTGCCAATCTAGGGGACTTTGGCACAACGTCAAAAAATTTTTTCATCTAACATTGTTTTTAATAATTATTCAATAAAGTATTTTTTATTTTTAACATTGATGTAACACACTACTTTTCCCACTCCCCGTTCCTTTGTTCATATCCCAAAAATACCAGCAGGCACATCCTTGGATCAGCAGAGTGATATCTCTTGCCCTGAACCCTGCCTGTTCTCCTACTAGCACCTCTGTACTGAGACGCTCTAGTATTAAAAGAACCAACGCTAAATCCTTTATCCTTTTGATGTTCATATAATTCTTGTCAGAAAGCTCAGCAGATAAATATTGAAATGCTCTATTTTTGTATACTTCTCAACCGTTTCCTAGTACATTATATGGCAAAATAAATTGTGCTACGAAAAACTACAACTCGTCCCGCAAAAATCAAGCCCTCATAGTACTATATCGACGGAAAAATAAAGTTATGGCTTTTGGAAGGTGGGGAGGAAAAAACAAAAATGAAAATCTGACAGGGCTGCGGCGGGAAGGGGTTAAGCTATGTGTGGACATACCCTAAAATATATGCTCAGTGCTGCCCCATTAACATCCCCTCCCCTGCCCCCACATGAACACTGGGGCCCATTTTCACTATTATTGATCAGGTCAACAGGTTCGGTCGTTGGACTATGTCGGATTTGAGGACTACTTTGATGATGGCGTTTTTATTTTCAATAAAATGGTTAACAAGGGTTGTGTGGGGTGCTTTTATTTACATTAAATATTTTTTCTGTGTTGGTCTTTTTTTTAAACGTCATTACTACTGCTGATAGACAGCGTCCATTACTAAGGCGGGAAAAGGCTAACACTAACACCTCCATTATTACTCCGATGCCCACCGCCACCAGTGGTGCCAGAAAGAGTTGGGTATAGTCCAGTACCAGACCATCTGAAGTGATGGTCGGGTACTATGGCGGCCGTAGACTGGTATTATTAGGCTGGGAGAGCCCAAAAACAGTGGCTCTTCCCACCCTGGTAATGCTAAGCCGCAGCTGCTTTATTGTATCTAGCTGGTTATGAAAAATGGGAGGACCCCATGTTTTTTTCAATTATTTATTTTTAAAAAAATGACGTGGGATCCCCCCATTTTTCATAACCAGCCAGATACAATAAAGCTGCAGCAGCCTAGCATTACCAGGGTGGGAAGGCTCATTGTTTTTGGGCTTTCCCAGCCTAGTACTACCAGCTTGGGGCTGCCCCAGTGCCCGACCTCCACTTCAGATGACCGGGTACTGAATCGTACCTGGCTCTTCCTGTCACCTCTGGTGGCGGTGGGTACAGAGGTAATAATGGGGGGGTTAGTGTTAGCCTCTTCACCGGCTAACACTAAGCCCCGCCTTAGTAATGGACGCTGTCTATCAGACAGCCACCGTTACTAAGGCGGTAGTATTAAAGTTAAAAAAAACAGTCACACAGAAAAAATATTTTATTAAAATAAACCCCCCACACAATCCTCATTTATCAATTGATTGAAAATAAAAAGCTGTAAACCGAACTGTGAAAAAACAAAACACAGTAAGGCCTCATTTACACGAGCGTAATATACGCGCGTGCGACGCGCGTGCTTTTCACGCGTGTCGTACGCACCTATATTACTCTATGGGGCATCACGCGCGTAGCACAGACGTATTATACGTTCGTCTGAATAAGCCCTTAACCCCTTCCCGACATGCGCCGTACATGTACGGCGCTGTCGGGAGGTGCTTCCCGCAAAGCGCCGAACATGTACGGCGCAGTGATTGTGCGGGCTCAGAAGCAGAGCCGGCACCATCACCACGGGGTGACAGCTGTATTATACAGCTGGCACCCTCCTGTAACTGCCAGGACCGGAGCTACTCTCCGATCCGGCAGATTAACCCCTCAGATGCTGCGCTCAATCGGCAACCCAGTGATGCAATCGCTGGGTTGCTGTGGCAATCGGACACCAGAAAATGGCGTCCGAGTCTGCCTTGTACGGGAGCCGATGAGGACCCGCCTTCGGCGTGTCCTCATAGGCTTGCTGTCAGTGAATAACTGACAGCGCTAATACACTGCACTACGTATGTAGTGCAGTGTATTAGAGTAGCGATCGGGGCATCAGGCCCTCATGTCCCCTAGTGGGACAAGTCAGAAAAGTAAAAAAAAGTTAATAAAAATGTGGTAAAACAATAAAAACACACACATTTCAAATAAAAATAAAGCTAAACTGACTTTTTTCCCATAGTAAGTCTTTTATTATGGGAAAAACCGTAAAAATGAAAAAAACTATACATAATTGGTATCGCCGCGTCCGTAACGACCCAAACTACAAAACTATTATGTAATTTATCCCGCACGGTGAACGCCGTAAAAAAAAAACATGAAAAACAACGCCAGAATCTTTGTTTTTAGGTCACATCTCCTTCCAAAAAATGCTATAAAAAGTGATCAAAAAGTCACATTTACTCCAAAATAGTACTAATAAAAACGACAATCCGTCCCGCAAAAAATAATCCCTGACACCGCTTTGTGCACGCAAAAATAATAACGTTATGTGTCTTAGAATATGGCGACACAGAAAACAAATGATTTTATAAATAAAGTGATTTTGTTGTGCAAAAGCCGCAATACATAAAAAAAACTATATAAATTTGGTATCGCCGTAATCGTATCGACCCGCAGAATAAAGCTAACATGTAATTTAGGGCGCACTGTGGATGCCGATAAAAAAAACAATAAAAAACGATTCCAGAATTGCTTGTTTTTGGTAATTTCCTTTACCAAAAAATGAAATAAAAAGTGATCAAAAAGTCGTATGTGTTCTAAAATGGTACCAATAAAATCTACAGCCCGTCTCGCAAAAAACAAGCCCACACACCGCTCAATCAACTGAAAAACAAAAAAGTTACGGCACTAGTAATGCAGTGATGAAAAACATCTCAATGCGCAGGCCGGAGGGGAACATTCCTGCAGTTTCAGGGCCCTAGTATTTAGGAACTAGGAATGGGAAGGGACATCGCACATCCGCTGGAAGCAAGGGCGCCCGTATTATACCAGCGCAAAACTTTCCCAGCAATATTTCCCAAACTACGAAGGAGAAAAAGTCCCCAAAAGGTGCAGAGCGTTACAAAAGGGGGATAAGAAAGAAAACTGTTTATCAGTGCGACACCGGCCTGTGCATAACGGATCGCTTCACAGCGTAACCCACATCTATGGAGAATTGTATTATTTACCCCATTATTATACCCTCTTATTATACCCTGATGTACTCCGCACAGATTACATATACCCTGATGTACTCCGCACAGATTACATATACCCTGATGTACTCCTCACACATTACATATACCCTGATGTACTCCGCACAGATTACATATACCCTGATGTACTCCTCACAGTTTACATATACCCTGATGTACTCCGCACAGCTTACATGTACCCTGATGTACTCCGCACAGATTACATATACCCTGATGTACTCCACACATATTACATATACCCTGATGTACTCCTCACATATTACATATACCCTGATGTACTCCACACAGATTACATATACCCTGATGTACTCTTCACACATTACATATACCCTGATGTACTCCGCACAGATTACATATACCCTGATGTACTCCGCACAGATTACATATACCCTGATGTACTCCGCACAGATTACATATACCCTGATGTACTCCGCACAGATTACATATACCCTGATGTACTCCTCACACATTACATATACCCTGATGTACTCCGCACAGATTACATATACCCTGATGTTCTCCGCACAGATTACATATGCCACCACATTATAAACTGAATACCAGCAAAACTCAAACAAAATTACCAAGCAAAATCCATGCTCAAAATGGCGGTCTTTCCCTTCTTAGCCCTACAGTGTGCCCAAACAGCAATTTATGGCCACAAGTAAGGCATTACCATACCCGGGAGAACCCGCTTAACAATTTATGGGGTAAGATTCTCCAGGGGCACAACATCTTGTGTGGTGAATGGGCAGATCAGTGGAAAAATTGCAATTTTCACTTTGCACCATCCACTGCGTATTCATTTCTGAAAAACACCTGTGGAGTCTAAATTCTCACTACATCCCTTGATAAATGCCTTTAGGGGTGTAGTTTCTAAAACGGGGTCACTTTTGTTTGGTACATCAGGGGTTTTGCAAATGCAACATGGCGTCCGCAAACCATTCCAGCAAAGTCTACGCTCCAAAAGATAAATACTGCTCCTTTTCTTCTCAATGCTCCCATATATTTAAACAGCCGATTATAACCACATATGGGGTGTTACCGTACTCGGGAGAAATTACTTTACAAATTTTGGGGTGCTTTTTCTTCTCTATTCCTTGTAAAAATGAAAAATGTTGATCTAAAACGACATCTTGTTGGAAAAAAAAATTATTTTTCATTTTCATGGCTTAATTCTAATTAATTCAGCAAAAAACCTTTGGGATCAAAATTTTCACTATACCCCTAGATGATTCCTGAGGGGGTGCAGTTTCCCAAATGGAGTCAATTTTGGGGTGTTTCCACTGTACTAGTACTACAGGGGCTCAGCAAATGTGACATGGCGCCCAGACACTATCCAAAATCCAAATGGTGCTAGTTCCATTCTGAGCCCTACCGTGTGTCCAAACAGCCGTTTATGACCACATGTGGGGTATTGTTTTACTCGGGAGAAGTTGCTTTACTAATTTTATGGTGCTTTTTCTCCTTCAGTCCTTGTGGAAATGAAAAAAAAAACCTAAACCTACATTTTATTTCAAAAAATGTAGATTTTCATTTTTACGGCCTACTTCCAATAAGTTCTGTAAAACACCTGTGGGGTCAAACTGCTCACTGTACTCCACCAGGTGCTCCTTTGCTTCTGAGGCCGATGCTTCAGTCCAGTAGCACACTAGAGCCACATGTGGGATATTTCCTAAAACTGCAGAACCTGGGCAATAAATATTGAGTTGCATTTCTCTGGTAAAACCTTCTGTGGTACAAAAAAAATGGATTCAAAATGAATTTCTGGAAAAAAATAATGAACTTTGTAAATTTCACCTCTACTTTGCCTTAATTCCTGCGCAATGTCTAAAGGGTTAAGAAACTTTCTAAATGCTGTTTTGAATACTTTGAGGGGTGCATTTTTTAAAATGGGGTGACTTATTGGGGGTTTCTAATATCTAAGGACCTCAAACCCACTTCACAACTGAACTGGCCCCTGTAAAAATAGCATTTTGAAATTTTCTTGAAAATGTGAGAAATTGCTGCTAAAGTTCTAAGCCTTGTAACGTCCTAGAAAAATAAAATGATGTTCAAAAAACGATGCCAATCTAAAGTAGACATATGGGGGATGTTAGTTAGCAACATTTTTGTGTGGTATAACTGCCTGTCTTACAAGCAGATACATTTAAATTGAGAAAAATGCAAATTTTTGCAATTTTTCGCTAAATTTTGGTGTTTTTCACAATTAAATACTGAATGTATCGGGCAAATTTTGCCAGTAACATAAAGTCCAATGTGTCACGAGAAAACAGTCTCAGAATCACTTGGATAGGTAAAAGCATTCCGGAGTTATTACCATATAAAGTGAAACATGTCAGATTTGAAAAATGAGGCTCTGTCAGGAAGGTCAAAAGCGGCCAAAGAGGGAAGGGGTTAAACACGTGTATATAATATAATTAGATCCATCTCATGTGAATCTAGTGTAAACAAATAAAAACTTACTCCAGTGTATGCTGTAGGATGTCAGGGTTCATTTCAGATAACTCATCTGTATCGGCGTTCATAATTAGCAATTGCGCATGCACATATAAGTGAAGAAAAAGGAGTGTAGTATCAGCTACACCTTTGCGCACGTGTCGGAGCCATCTTTAATTCTGGCTAAAACACCATTGTATAACTGCTCGTGCGTAACAAAAGTGCTCTCGGCATCTAGATTAGAAAAGAGGGACATTCTTTATTCTGTATTTTAGGAAGAAATTGTATTATTATTATTATTATTATCATATGATATGTTTCAATTTTGTTGAACGATATGGTACTCTTGAATGGGATATAACAAATAAAAAAATAAATGTTCCCTTGTTATGCTGACCAGACTATTGGTATTTTTTAATCTTGCCAATGTATGATATAAGGGGTATGTATTTACTAAATTGCGGTTATAAAAAAACATTGAGACTTATAATATATGGGTTACATTCTATTATGGGGGTTATTGCGCAGTCCACTAAATGATGGTCTTTGATCATCGTTCTGCGGTATTAACCAATAGATGGTTCCCCCTATACAATATGATATTTTATACTATATAGTATGGTCTTTATAACGGAGGAGTTTAATATATTTCCTCCCCATCCCGCAAAATATAAAAACATATACTCTGGAGATATTGCCTCTCTAAAAGGGAGTACGTTATAGAAGCTATATAATCAATACACTATTCGCTTAACTGGTTCCCGACCGCTGGCTGTGTTTTTACGGCCAGTGGTCAGGGTCCTTAAAACCCGAGCCATAGACTTTTTACGGCTCAGGTTTTAACTTGCTGCCCGCGCGATCGGGCAGCTGACTGTCGGGTCTCCGGCTGTCAGTGACTGCCGGGGACTCTGAGGAGAAGATAGAAGCAGCTTTCGCTGCTTCTGTCTACTCCAATGTCTTTTTACACAGCGCTCAATGAACGCTGTGTATAGGAATAGAGACAGCAGCAGCTGCGCTGTCTCTATTCCTCCCGGTGCTCATGTGACTGGTCACATGATCGCCGGGTGCCGTTACTGACAGACTGCTGCTGGGTCTTACTAGACCCAGCACAGCCCAGTTAGTGACAATCGTCACTATGAGAGGGCTGATTTCCCCTGTAACTGGGGCTGCTGTGCAGCTCCAGTTACAGTGGAAGAAGATGGTGTAAAGGAAAGAAAAAAATATATATAAAGTTCCCCAAAGGTCTTTTTTGACCTTTGAGGGACAGACCATAGTAATTAAAAAATAGTAACGTAAAGTGCAAAAAAAAATTAAATAATAAATACACATAAAATACCCACTCCAAAAAAAAACGTTCCACCCCGCCAATCATTGTTGTAACGCTAGCGCTGACCCAATTACCCTAATATAGACATGTAATATATTAAAATTTACGGTAGACAATGACGATCACAAATAAAAGGTCTATTTTAGGGTAAAACTATGTTATTACCAAAAAAAATAAATAGCTGAAACATAAAAAAGCTTATTTTTTTACTATTATTTTCACATTTTATGAATAAAAATGTAACTAACACGTGCTAAAAATGGCTAAACGGTGTCTGGTCCTGAAGGCGCAAAATAGCCCGGTCCTGAACTGGTTAAAGAGAACGAGATATATGATACTCATCTCTTATTGGTTGTTAGAGGTTCTTAGGTCCGTGACGCGCAGGTGCTTCCCGCAAAGCGCCGAACATGTACGGCGCAGTGATTGTGCGGGCTCAGAAGCAGAGCCGGCACCATCACCACGGGGTGACAGCTGTATTATACAGCTGGCACCCTCCTGTAACTGCCAGGACCGGAGCTACTCTCCGATCCGGCAGATTAACCCCTCAGATGCTGCGCTCAATCGGCAACCCAGTGATGCAATCGCTGGGTTGCTGTGGCAATCGGACACCAGAAAATGGCGTCCGAGTCTGCCTTGTACGGGAGCCGATGAGGACCCGCCTTCGGCGTGTCCTCATAGGCTTGCTGTCAGTGAATAACTGACAGCGCTAATACACTGCACTACGTATGTAGTGCAGTGTATTAGAGTAGCGATCGGGGCATCAGGCCCTCATGTCCCCTAGTGGGACAAGTCAGAAAAGTAAAAAAAAGTTAATAAAAATGTGGTAAAACAATAAAAACACACACATTTCAAATAAAAATAAAGCTAAACTGACTTTTTTCCCATAGTAAGTCTTTTATTATGGGAAAAACCGTAAAAATGAAAAAAACTATACATAATTGGTATCGCCGCGTCCGTAACGACCCAAACTACAAAACTATTATGTAATTTATCCCGCACGGTGAACGCCGTAAAAAAAAACCATGAAAAACAACGCCAGAATCTTTGTTTTTAGGTCACATCTCCTTCCAAAAAATGCTATAAAAAGTGATCAAAAAGTCACATTTACTCCAAAATAGTACTAATAAAAACGACAATCCGTCCCGCAAAAAATAATCCCTGACACCGCTTTGTGCACGCAAAAATAATAACGTTATGTGTCTTAGAATATGGCGACACAGAAAACAAATGATTTTATAAATAAAGTGATTTTGTTGTGCAAAAGCCGCAATACATAAAAAAAACTATATAAATTTGGTATCGCCGTAATCGTATCGACCCGCAGAATAAAGCTAACATGTAATTTAGGGCGCACTGTGGATGCCGATAAAAAAAACAATAAAAAACGATTCCAGAATTGCTTGTTTTTGGTAATTTCCTTTACCAAAAAATGAAATAAAAAGTGATCAAAAAGTCGTATGTGTTCTAAAATGGTACCAATAAAATCTACAGCCCGTCTCGCAAAAAACAAGCCCACACACCGCTCAATCAACTGAAAAACAAAAAAGTTACGGCACTAGTAATGCAGTGATGAAAAACATCTCAATGCGCAGGCCGGAGGGGAACATTCCTGCAGTTTCAGGGCCCTAGTATTTAGGAACTAGGAATGGGAAGGGACATCGCACATCCGCTGGAAGCAAGGGCGCCCGTATTATACCAGCGCAAAACTTTCCCAGCAATATTTCCCAAACTACGAAGGAGAAAAAGTCCCCAAAAGGTGCAGAGCGTTACAAAAGGGGGATAAGAAAGAAAACTGTTTATCAGTGCGACACCGGCCTGTGCATAACGGATCGCTTCACAGCGTAACCCACATCTATGGAGAATTGTATTATTTACCCCATTATTATACCCTCTTATTATACCCTGATGTACTCCGCACAGATTACATATACCCTGATGTACTCCGCACAGATTACATATACCCTGATGTACTCCTCACACATTACATATACCCTGATGTACTCCGCACAGATTACATATACCCTGATGTACTCCTCACAGTTTACATATACCCTGATGTACTCCGCACAGCTTACATGTACCCTGATGTACTCCGCACAGATTACATATACCCTGATGTACTCCACACATATTACATATACCCTGATGTACTCCTCACATATTACATATACCCTGATGTACTCCACACAGATTACATATACCCTGATGTACTCTTCACACATTACATATACCCTGATGTACTCCGCACAGATTACATATACCCTGATGTACTCCGCACAGATTACATATACCCTGATGTACTCCGCACAGATTACATATACCCTGATGTACTCCGCACAGATTACATATACCCTGATGTACTCCTCACACATTACATATACCCTGATGTACTCCGCACAGATTACATATACCCTGATGTTCTCCGCACAGATTACATATGCCACCACATTATAAACTGAATACCAGCAAAACTCAAACAAAATTACCAAGCAAAATCCATGCTCAAAATGGCGGTCTTTCCCTTCTTAGCCCTACAGTGTGCCCAAACAGCAATTTATGGCCACAAGTAAGGCATTACCATACCCGGGAGAACCCGCTTAACAATTTATGGGGTAAGATTCTCCAGGGGCACAACATCTTGTGTGGTGAATGGGCAGATCAGTGGAAAAATTGCAATTTTCACTTTGCACCATCCACTGCGTATTCATTTCTGAAAAACACCTGTGGAGTCTAAATTCTCACTACATCCCTTGATAAATGCCTTTAGGGGTGTAGTTTCTAAAACGGGGTCACTTTTGTTTGGTACATCAGGGGTTTTGCAAATGCAACATGGCGTCCGCAAACCATTCCAGCAAAGTCTACGCTCCAAAAGATAAATACTGCTCCTTTTCTTCTCAATGCTCCCATATATTTAAACAGCCGATTATAACCACATATGGGGTGTTACCGTACTCGGGAGAAATTACTTTACAAATTTTGGGGTGCTTTTTCTTCTCTATTCCTTGTAAAAATGAAAAATGTTGATCTAAAACGACATCTTGTTGGAAAAAAAAATTATTTTTCATTTTCATGGCTTAATTCTAATTAATTCAGCAAAAAACCTTTGGGATCAAAATTTTCACTATACCCCTAGATGATTCCTGAGGGGGTGCAGTTTCCCAAATGGAGTCAATTTTGGGGTGTTTCCACTGTACTAGTACTACAGGGGCTCAGCAAATGTGACATGGCGCCCAGACACTATCCAAAATCCAAATGGTGCTAGTTCCATTCTGAGCCCTACCGTGTGTCCAAACAGCCGTTTATGACCACATGTGGGGTATTGTTTTACTCGGGAGAAGTTGCTTTACTAATTTTATGGTGCTTTTTCTCCTTCAGTCCTTGTGGAAATGAAAAAAAAAACCTAAACCTACATTTTATTTCAAAAAATGTAGATTTTCATTTTTACGGCCTACTTCCAATAAGTTCTGTAAAACACCTGTGGGGTCAAACTGCTCACTGTACTCCACCAGGTGCTCCTTTGCTTCTGAGGCCGATGCTTCAGTCCAGTAGCACACTAGAGCCACATGTGGGATATTTCCTAAAACTGCAGAACCTGGGCAATAAATATTGAGTTGCATTTCTCTGGTAAAACCTTCTGTGGTACAAAAAAAATGGATTCAAAATGAATTTCTGGAAAAAAATAATGAACTTTGTAAATTTCACCTCTACTTTGCCTTAATTCCTGCGCAATGTCTAAAGGGTTAAGAAACTTTCTAAATGCTGTTTTGAATACTTTGAGGGGTGCATTTTTTAAAATGGGGTGACTTATTGGGGGTTTCTAATATCTAAGGACCTCAAACCCACTTCACAACTGAACTGGCCCCTGTAAAAATAGCATTTTGAAATTTTCTTGAAAATGTGAGAAATTGCTGCTAAAGTTCTAAGCCTTGTAACGTCCTAGAAAAATAAAATGATGTTCAAAAAACGATGCCAATCTAAAGTAGACATATGGGGGATGTTAGTTAGCAACATTTTTGTGTGGTATAACTGCCTGTCTTACAAGCAGATACATTTAAATTGAGAAAAATGCAAATTTTTGCAATTTTTCGCTAAATTTTGGTGTTTTTCACAATTAAATACTGAATGTATCGGGCAAATTTTGCCAGTAACATAAAGTCCAATGTGTCACGAGAAAACAGTCTCAGAATCACTTGGATAGGTAAAAGCATTCCGGAGTTATTACCATATAAAGTGAAACATGTCAGATTTGAAAAATGAGGCTCTGTCAGGAAGGTCAAAAGCGGCCAAAGAGGGAAGGGGTTAAACACGTGTATATAATATAATTAGATCCATCTCATGTGAATCTAGTGTAAACAAATAAAAACTTACTCCAGTGTATGCTGTAGGATGTCAGGGTTCATTTCAGATAACTCATCTGTATCGGCGTTCATAATTAGCAATTGCGCATGCACATATAAGTGAAGAAAAAGGAGTGTAGTATCAGCTACACCTTTGCGCACGTGTCGGAGCCATCTTTAATTCTGGCTAAAACACCATTGTATAACTGCTCGTGCGTAACAAAAGTGCTCTCGGCATCTAGATTAGAAAAGAGGGACATTCTTTATTCTGTATTTTAGGAAGAAATTGTATTATTATTATTATTATTATCATATGATATGTTTCAATTTTGTTGAACGATATGGTACTCTTGAATGGGATATAACAAATAAAAAAATAAATGTTCCCTTGTTATGCTGACCAGACTATTGGTATTTTTTAATCTTGCCAATGTATGATATAAGGGGTATGTATTTACTAAATTGCGGTTATAAAAAAACATTGAGACTTATAATATATGGGTTACATTCTATTATGGGGGTTATTGCGCAGTCCACTAAATGATGGTCTTTGATCATCGTTCTGCGGTATTAACCAATAGATGGTTCCCCCTATACAATATGATATTTTATACTATATAGTATGGTCTTTATAACGGAGGAGTTTAATATATTTCCTCCCCATCCCGCAAAATATAAAAACATATACTCTGGAGATATTGCCTCTCTAAAAGGGAGTACGTTATAGAAGCTATATAATCAATACACTATTCGCTTAACTGGTTCCCGACCGCTGGCTGTGTTTTTACGGCCAGTGGTCAGGGTCCTTAAAACCCGAGCCATAGACTTTTTACGGCTCAGGTTTTAACTTGCTGCACGCGCGATCGGGCAGCTGACTGTCGGGTCTCCGGCTGTCAGTGACTGCCGGGGACTCTGAGGAGAAGATAGAAGCAGCTTTCGCTGCTTCTGTCTACTCCAATGTCTTTTTACACAGCGCTCAATGAACGCTGTGTATAGGAATAGAGACAGCAGCAGCTGCGCTGTCTCTATTCCTCCCGGTGCTCATGTGACTGGTCACATGATCGCCGGGTGCCGTTACTGACAGACTGCTGCTGGGTCTTACTAGACCCAGCACAGCCCAGTTAGTGACAATCGTCACTATGAGAGGGCTGATTTCCCCTGTAACTGGGGCTGCTGTGCAGCTCCAGTTACAGTGGAAGAAGATGGTGTAAAGGAAAGAAAAAAATATATATAAAGTTCCCCAAAGGTCTTTTTTGACCTTTGAGGGACAGACCATAGTAATTAAAAAATAGTAACGTAAAGTGCAAAAAAAAATTAAATAATAAATACACATAAAATACCCACTCCAAAAAAAAACGTTCCACCCCGCCAATCATTGTTGTAACGCTAGCGCTGACCCAATTACCCTAATATAGACATGTAATATATTAAAATTTACGGTAGACAATGACGATCACAAATAAAAGGTCTATTTTAGGGTAAAACTATGTTATTACCAAAAAAAATAAATAGCTGAAACATAAAAAAGCTTATTTTTTTACTATTATTTTCACATTTTATGAATAAAAATGTAACTAACACGTGCTAAAAATGGCTAAACGGTGTCTGGTCCTGAAGGCGCAAAATAGCCCGGTCCTGAACTGGTTAAAGAGAACGAGATATATGATACTCATCTCTTATTGGTTGTTAGAGGTTCTTAGGTCCGTGACGCGCAGGTGAGACATTGGTGGTGTAGGTTTTTTGGCAACCGATCGAAACGCTGAGAGAGCTTTTGTTACGCACCTGCAGTTATAGAATGACGTTTCAGCCAGAATTAAAGATGGTTCCGACGCGTGCACAAAGATGTAGCTGATACTTGTAAAGGTTTGCCTGACACAGGTTCTGTGTCGCCGCCCGGGGTTAATCAGCCTTCATCAGCTCCAAGGTTTGCTAGAGTGACGCGATCTGTTACCACTCAGGCTTGCAGGCTGAGGAGATGGAGAACCTATCACAGCTTGGCCAGACGGTTCTAGCTCCCGCCCTTGGTCTATTTATACCCTCACTTGCAGCATGTTCCTTGCCTGTGATTCTCTGGTTTCCTGGCTCTGCTATTCCTGCTATTTACCTGATTGACCGCTGTAACTTTTTGACCCTGGCTTGCCTGACTATTCTCCTGCTCTGTTTTGCTACTACGTACTCTCCTGGTTTGATTCGGCTCCTTCACCACTGCCTGTTGCTCACGGTGTTCCGTGGGCAACTGCCCCTACTTCCCCTTTGCTTCTGTGTGCCCTTGAATTGAGTTGTCTGTCTTGCACTTACTGAGCGTAGGGACCGTCGCCCAGTTGTACGCCGTCACTTAGGACGGGCCGTGGAAGTAGGCAGGGACTGAGTTGCGGGTAGATTAGGGCTCACCTGTCGTCTCCCTACCCCGATTCATTACAATACTAAACTAGTTTTTCTTTATTTATATGCGCATGCGCAACAGTTGATTAGGAATGCCGATACAGATGAGTTATCTGGAATGCATCCCTGACATCCTACAGCATACACTGGAGTAAGTTTTTATTTGTTTACACTATTTCCACTTTGCTCACTGGCACTTTATGCTTGAAAAAGACTACAGCGGGGGTCGAAACGTAGCTTTTGCCTTTTGTATATTTGGAATGTGTTAATAAACACCACAATTCTTTGCCACGCGGATGCTGCACCATTTAAGGAATGGTGAGCAGTGCTGGCCAATCCAAAAAGATCCTGCAGCCGCCCCTCCCTGCTGGATGCCCTAAGCACTGCACCCCCAGTGTCTAGTGGCAAATACGGCCTCGGCCATCTTACAGATTTTGCATTATGGCCAAGGAGTTTCAAGTTGCGACTTTGCGTGATATTTCATATAAGGATTACAGGTGACATTTCTCTTAGTAAATTATGGTTTTCACTGTTCCTTTAATATTATATTTATGCGACCACAATCTTAATGCAACATTTTCGATTGATGATAAGCTACCTGTAAAATCACACTCTTGTAGAAGCACCATTGGATGTCACTGTTTTGCGCCTACAAACCACGTTCTATTGAACACACTGCTCAATTACATAATGAGAATCATTGTAGACCTTTTCAACATATTTTTTTATTGAGTAAACAAAATACTAGCAATATTTTAATGATGTGTGTGACAGTCACTTGCAATTATCAGTGACATTTCAGTGAATTTAATCAGAATCTGACCTTTTAGAGCCTCCTTAGTTTCATGAGTGTCAATATTTGGAGGTCAGGCTATAAGCCAGGTCAAGAATTAAAATGTACTGACTATTTACTTTTTTTAAATATACGATAATACATTTTTTCCGGATGTTAGCTGATGTCTTCATTTATATTCTGATTATATGTTTAGACCAAAATCTCTGTAATGCAATAAGTGCTTTTAATTTAACCCCTTAAGGACCGGCCTATTTTGGGCTTTAAAGGGTAACTAAACGTTCGACAAACTTCTGACATGTCATAGTGACATGTCAGAAGTTTTGATTGGTGGGGTCCGAGCACTGAGACCCCCACCAATCGCTAGAACGAAGCAGCTAAAGCATTTGTGTGAGCGCTCAGCTGCTTCGTTTCTGTTCAGTTTTTTCCGGAAAGCCGATGCATCATAGACTTTCTACATGTCAGAAGTTTGTCGAACATTTAGTTACACTTTAAGGACCAAGCACATTTTTTTTTTTTAGCATTGCATTCTAAGTCATCATGCACATGACCGTTGCAGTTTTACAGACTGAAAAACACTGATCCAAGTGGCTTCCGTGTGCTGTGCATTTTTTTGGTGGACCCATACACTAAAATGAGTGAGTCGAACCGCAAACACGGACAAGAATAGGAAATTTTCTATCATTTTGCCGAACGTATAAACGGATCCGCGAAAAAATCGGATGTCTGCATGGCCCCACAGAAATGAATGGCTCAGTATGATATCCGCAAAAAAATGGGATAGAACACTGAATACAATGGTCGTGTGTATGAGCCCTTAGAATCATAAAACATTTCTTTCCATTGATGTAGCTGTATGAGGGCTTTTTTTTAGTGGGACAAGTTGTATTTTTATTCACACCATTTTGGGGTACATATAAGTTCTTGATTATCTTGATTTTTTTTTGTGGGGAGGTGCAAAAAAAAACCAGCAAGTCCACTGTTGTGTTGTTTTTTTTTGCGAACAACACAGTGTATTTCCCATTGAAATCAATGAGAAACTATTTGCAGGCATATTTCAAGTTTGTTTTGGAGTGTAATACGAACATTTTACACTCCAAAATACACCTGAAAATAAGCCCTGTGAGCAACACCAAACTATTGCACTGCTCTTCTGAAACTTAAAGGGGTTTTCCCATGAGAGACATTTATGAAATATCCACAGGATATGTCATAAATGGCAGATAGAAGCGGGTTCCACCTCTGGGACTCACACTTATCATTAGAATGGGGCCTCCTAAACCCCGTTCTGCCTCTCTGTGTTGCGGCAGACGCAGGTGAATTCCGACCATGAATTTGGAAACAGCGTAGCTCGCTGAGCTCTGCTGTTTCCGTAAGTCCAATAGAACTGAATGGTAGTTACGGAAACAGCGTAGCTCGCATGCTACTCTGCTTCCTTAACTGACATTCACTACTTTAGGAATTACGGAAACAGTATAATTCAGCGTAACTCAGCGTAACTCCCCACCATATAGTCAGGAAGTGAACGGGGAGGCAGAGGGAGCAGAAAAAGGTAGAACAGGGTTTAGGGTGACCCGTTCTAGAGATAGGTGCAGGTCCCAGAGGTGCGGCATTTTACACAAGCAAATTCAAATTGTATAGGGACGAACGATCTGTTTACACAAGAAAATGTGCTGTCGGCAACAATGATTTTCAGGGCAGCATGAAAGATATAATCAGCCGATATAATCAGCTGATGTTCACCTGATCATTGTCCCAGTTAAAAGGGCCTTCATTCATGGCCTAGCAATGGTGCTGATAATCCTACACCCTGTGTTCTCCAGAAGGTCAATCAGCATATTTACAGTAATTCTTGTGTAACGCTGGTGGAGGGTCTCGTGCTCGCGAACGCACAAAATTCAAAAGTGACTCACCAATCCCTGTTGCCCTCCAGGACTATTTAAAGGGGTTTTCCCATGAAAGACATTTATGACATATCCAAAGGATATGTCATAATTGTCAGATAGATGCGGGTCCCACCCCCTAAACACCGATCAGCCACTCTGTGTTGCGGCTGAATGAGATAAATTCCAACCATGAAAAAGGTTATGTGGTCGTGAGTTTAGAAAACAGCGTAACTCGCTGAGCTACGCTGTTTCCGTATCTCCCATAGTAGTGAATGGCAGTTACGGAAGCAGCGTAGCACGCCAGCTACGCCGTTTCCGCAACTACCATTCAGTTCTGTGGATTCACTGTGTTTTCGCAACTCACGACCATACAACCTTTTTTATGGTCGGAATTCACCTCATTCAGCCGGAACACATAGCGGTGTTATCAGCTTGTATCCAGTTGTCCGTTACCAGCCTGTATCCAGACTGCTATTGCTATCAGTTATCAGCCTGTATCCAGTTGCCCGTTACCAGCTTGTATCTAGTACGCTATTGCTATCTATGGTCAGCCTGTATCCTTTTATCCATTACCAGCCTGTATCCAGTCTGTTGTTGCTATTAGTGATCAGCCTGTACCAGCCTGTATCCAGTCCGCTGTTGCTATCAGTTATCCACTAGTGTCCAGCTACCCGCTACCTGCCTGTGTCCAGCTACCCGCTACCTGCCTGTATCCAACTACCTGCCTATGTCCAGCTAACCGCTACCTCCCTGTGTCCAGCTACCCGCTACCTGCCTGTGTCTAGCTTGCCGCTATACACCTGTGATCAGTGATCCGCTGTCAGCTTCCATCCTTCAAGGTATTATCTTGCCAATGCCTTTTTCTTGTCTTTTCGGCCAGCAGCTACTCTGCCAGGACCACCTCAAGAGGTAGTGACCTGGTAACCTCCGCAGTGAAGACCAGATACCTGTATAGGGGTAAAAGGGCAAAGACCGGGGAGGCTACTTAGATAACACCCCTAGATGTGGCCCAAAGGCAAACCGATTGAGTAGCCCAGTGGGTCCACAAACCTGCTGGTTAGAACATCTTGAACCTGGAGAATCCTTTCTGAAGCTAATGAAGAAAAGTTTTGCTCCAGTTAGACTTGTCTGGTTTTATATCGCCTACATGTGATCCACTCAACTGTTTTTTTTTTGTTTTGTTTTATTTAAATAAAAGGGATGAATAAATCTGGGAGCAAAGGAGAAGGGAAATATTCCTTAAAATTTTCTGATTTCTGATAACAATAGACATATAGGAGAGCAAATCTCTTGTATGTGATGTGCAGGGGACCTTATTGTATACTATTTAATTTCATTAACAAATGTACTATAGTTATAAGCAAAACAAAATTATATTTTGCATTGATGGGGTATACATGGAAGTATTCAAGTTTCTAACATCAAGGCAAATAAAAAACAATTGAATGTAAATATCTCTTTTTTTATTTCAATTTGCTTTACTTTTTATTTGAATTTACAATACATTATTCACTCTCTTATTTTGATCTGGGATTTGTAAAGTGTTAGCACAGTGGTTGCTCTTTTCTCCATTGCTGTAGAGAGGATGCTCACACATTCAAATAAATGGTTTCCCATTTAATTTAATGCGCAGAATGCATTCTTTCCTATTTGTTTAAGTAAAGCAAATGGTCTTTTGTATCATGCTTTATCTTCATCATTCCTGTGGCTGACACCTGAAGTACTCCTTGGAGAAAACACATGATAATGAAAGTGAGATGTGACTCATTTCTCATTGTGTTGGTATTTTCTCATGAGCCTGCTTGAAATTCATCTCTTCCTTGCGTTGCGCTAGACCATGATTTCTTTTTTAAGTAAGATGTTTATATGAGGAGCCATATGTGGCTTCTGGCAGTGTGGTCTGAATGAATCAAACTATCAAGAATTAGTACTCTGAAACACTTCACTTAAAATGTACAGTTCGAAAACTATATTTACATATGATAGTGGTCACCCGGAGTTAAAAAAAAAAAAAAAGTAGCACTAAATTTTAGGCTGGAATCTCCATTTCTTCATTCATTTCCAGACCCCCTGATATTCAGTTTGCAACCTGCTCCTAGTTTTAGACCTTTCTCATGTGGACATGAGCCTCCTAGTAATACATTTTGGATGTGAGTTCTGTGTGTCCAGGATGCTATTGCCTTCACTAGCTCTTATGTACCAGCACAACTTAATTTTTGTACTGCTATCTTCTTCTACAGCCCATGAGGGATCTCTTCTTCAGTGTCATGACAGATGCTTATGCTGAGGAGCGAGAGATTCTCCTCCCCTGCAGAGTCTGGGTGCTACATAGCCTATGTGATCTCTCCGCCCTCCCTCTGCAGACTGCCCTGTGTGCTCTCCTCCCTATCTTCACTCTGATACAGTTCAGCCTGTGTGATCTGCCCTTCCTAATGTCTTGGATGCTAATGTCTTCCCTCCGGACTCTGATTTGCCATGTACATTCTTCTCCTCCCTGCTGGTATCTCTAAGACTGAAAAACTTACTAAAGAAGGCCACATACTGATACATGAGCAGGTCAAAACACCACTTCCCAGCAGGATGCAGACAGGCCACAATTGCTATATAGAGGGAGATTGCACAGGTGAAGATACTGATAAAACAGCTACCCACACGCCTACTATTCATCAGGGGGAGTGGCTGCTTAGCATAAACATTGCACACAGATAAGGCTTCTATAAGTGTGCCAGTCAAGCAGCTGTGTGTAGGGCACCATGCTGGCTCACAGCCTTAGTTACTCTCATCGTATTTCATCAGACGGGCTGCCCAGCACATATCAGGCGCACCACACCAAGCACTGACAGACTATTCTCCCCCAGCATTCACAAGGCCTGGCTGCATCCTGCTGGGAAGGGGTATTTTAACCTGCTCCTAAATCATTAAGTGGCCTTGATTAGTGTGTTTTTTATTTAATGTATGTCCCTTAACTGGTGTGACTATCTCTTAGACTGAATTCATACTGCGTTTACAGTATTTACTTGGTGTATAACCCAAGAAGGCTTTTGGTGGATACGTAAAATCTGTGAGACCCCATTCATCTGATAGAGGCCAAAAGCGTGTCCTTTTAGCCTTCATTGGGTTGATATGCGTCAGTAAACATTTTTATTAACTGTATGCATTAGCGCAGTCTGCGCGGTACAGGTTTTTTTTTAAACATGGGAGCCCATGGGCAGCAGATGCTTCTCTAATGTTATACAGTGGCATGCATCAAAGGTATACATCAGGAAATACTCCTAACATATACCTCCAACGTACACTGCAAGTGCAGTGTGAATAGACCCCAAAACTAAGAGAAGGTAAGGGAAGAGCAGAGAGAGCGGATGGTCTTAGCCCCAACAGTAGCAGTGTGCTGTCGGATCGATGTCACAAACAGCAGGACAATCAACTATGTACATAGGATAGGTGATAATTGTCTGATCGCTGGGGGACCCTCTCCTTGAACCGTAACAGATTGTGAAAACACAGTGAGGAGAAGCTTCAGTAGAGCGGCGGTCGAGCATGATCCCGCCATTTCATTCAATATCTATGTGGATAGGTGCTAATTGTAGATTCTGGAAATATCCCTTTAAGTTTACCATCAACTAAAATTCCTAAGTCCTTTTTCATGTCAGTTTTACCCAGTTTTTTTTTACATTCTGTCAAGGAAGCCCCCTTCAGGTAGACCGTGTTTGTCAGAAGCAAAATGGACTTCCCTTCTTTGTTGAGTGGTGTTCAAATTAATGTCGGCCTTGAGAAATATATCCGGGCCCTCTGTACATCAAATCAGGCACAGCAGTCATGATTGTCTGTCAGAATATCTCTCTGATTTATTGGCAAGCATAACACATATATATATAGGACAAAACCACAATTACTCAGCAAAACGTGGTCAAGCTGTTTGCTGAAATGTACAGATAAAGGCGGGGTCAGTCTAAGATGTCTGACCACCCAAGATAAGCTAAGCAGAAATATTACACAAGTCACGCAATGTCAGATAAACATCGTCCTGACACGTAGGCATAAAAAGATATTACACATAGAATAATATGAAAATTAAATAATTGTTCATCCTTCCTTATTAAACCCTCCTGTTTTTCATATTCATTCTCATTGTCCAGCTACTTCACTTGGTGTTTCCATCAAATGGGACCTAGGTCCATTCACCGGTAAATGATCTTGAATATTACTTCAGGACATAGGGTATTGGTCGTCAAAACTTTTCGGCTTAGGTTTGTGATGAACAATCTTTTTGGTCTTCTTACATATCATTGGTACTAAAGAAATGACTAGTTTAACAAATATATATAATACTAATATAATGAGTAGTATGTGTGTCTGGGCACTGCATTAACATTTACATCTTCATGTGGTATGATGCACGTGGCAGGTGTTAGCCATTTATACGCCTGGTGTTCGCATACGATATACATGTTCTTTGGTACTCCTACGACTGACCCGTTAAATAAGTTTGCCACCCATTTGGCTACCATGTTACCCTCTAGTGCAGAGGAGAAGGCTGTAATGTTGGTGGTATTGTTAACCTGTAATAGTAGGGCTTCCCTGATCATTTGTAAGGTGGTAGTTACGCAGGGGGCATCTGACCTAACGTAGCATCAATTCCTACACACTGAGTATCGATGGAACTGGTACCATTGCATTCTGTGTAGTTCATTAATGAAAAAGGTATTCTGCCGGATTTAATGTGTATACAGCTGCAGGATGAGAAGCTGGGATAACAGGCAAGGTCCACTCGCGCAGAAGCCCAAGGCGTCTGTGCCACCATTAGGGGTGGACCACTACTGTTAAACAACATCCACGGCTCTTCCATCCATGCAGCTACTGGCAATGGTACATTTTTATCCTTACTTTTCTTTCCCTGTCAGGGTAGTAATTACAGTGTTATTACACAGTTCTCTGATTTCATTCAAGGTGACAGGGATGGCAAGGTAGGGCATACTTTTGGAGTTAACAGGACTATGAGTACAAGTCCAACAATCAGTCAGGTTATCTTGGCCCTTCAAGGCCTGATATAAAACTTGGTGGTGCTTGATGAATGTATTGTCCCAATCGTCCTTATTTAGGTACAGTGGCAGTGTGTTGACTAGCATCAGGTTCAGGAGTGTCACTACCAGGTACCACATCTTGGGTCAGTATCTTCTTGCAGTGGCTAGCGTGTATCCAAGTGGCTCTTCCTTGGAGTTTTACTGAAGTAGCGGTCACCAGCTGCACTTGATGAGGTGCTGTATAGCGAGGCTGTAGGCTGGTGCGATCGTGGATCTTTACCACAACCCAATCTCCTGGTTGCAAGGAGTGGGTTCCTGCAAGAGAGTTAGGATCTGGAATAGAAGACAGTGTCAATTTGTGCACTCTTTCGAGTCGTTTATGTAAGGCCATCAGATATTGTGTCATCTTATCATAATTACTCTGCAATTGTTGGGGAAAATATAAACCAGTCTTTGGAGGACACCCAAAAAGAATCTCAAAAGGGGAGAGTTGATCCTTTCCCCTTGGGGTGCTTCTTACAGAAAACAGGGCCATAGGCAAGCATTTCGTCCATGGCAAGGAAGTCTCATCCATGGCTTTCTGAATTTTCAATTTCAATGTTCCATTTAACCTTTCTACTTTGCCGCTACTCTGCGGATGGTATGGGGTATGAAATGCTTGCTCTATTCCTAGGCTTTTTAAGATCTTCCCCAGTAACTCCTGAGTAAAATGTGTTCCTCTATCGCTTTCTATGGTCTCTGGGACACCATACCTGCATACTATTTCATTTAGTAGCTTATCCGCTGTGCTAGCAGCATTTGCTTTTGATACTGGAAAGGCTTCAGGCCATCCTGAAAACAAATCAATACAGACTAGGACATATTTATATGGCCCCACCTGAGGTAGCTGTATGTAATCCACCTGCAGTCTCTGAAAGGGGTAGTAGGACTTGGGTGTGTGTTTTGCTGGTGTTTTTACTACCTTTCCTGGGTTGTGCTGTGCACAGATCATGCAGCTTTGTACATATTACGCTGCAGCATGCTGGAATCTCGGGGCGTGCCAGGTTCTAAGTACTAATAGACTCATGGCTCCTTTAGAGCAGAGTGTCAGGCCATGCGCCAGGGCACACATCATGGGAAACAAGCTTTGGGGCAGGCATACATTACCCTTTACACGCCATAGCCCTCCTTCACCTTTAACAGCCCCCACCTCCTGCCACAGTTTATGCTCCGGGGTCGGTGCTTGGGGTTGGAGAGCACATAGCAATTCCTCCGTGACAGGGGCCACCTGTTGGACCGTGAGCACGGGGAGGGTAGCAGCGGTGGCTACTTTTGCTGCTTGGTCGGCCAGTGCATTGCCTTCTGACTGGCTATCATCATTGTGGGTGTGCGCTTGTACCTTTATTATAGCTACCTTTGTAGGCAGCTGTAGGGACTCTAACAGTGCTCTCACTGCGTCTGTATTTTTTATAGCTTTACCAGCTGAGGTTAGGAAACCTCTAGTTCTCCATATAGTTCCAAAGTCATGAGCTACTCCAAAAGCGTACCTGGAGTCTGTATATATATTCACACACAACCCTTTGCCCAACTTACACGCTTCAGTGAGTGCTCTTAGTTCCGCCTCCTGTGCAGAGCACTGGAGGGTAGGGACTGTTGTGTGACTGGCTTACCATTGTGGACTACCGCATACCCGGTGAGAAAATGTCCTTTGTCTTCACTCCAGTATCGTGATCCATCTACAAAACACTCAGCATCAGGGTTAGTGAGTGCAACATCAAATACATTAGACATGCCTTTTGCTTCCATCTCAACTAAACTTTGACAGTCATGTTCATCACTATCTTTATCACTATCCCCCTTTTGGTCCAAATTTAGCGGAAGTAGGGTAGCTAGATTTAGGACCACACAACGTTTTATGGTAATGTTTGGGGAAAGAAGAGTGAGCTCAATCTTTGTGAGTCGTGCAACAGACAAATGCTTGGTTTTTACAGTGCTCATGAGCTCATGTACGGCGTGGGGTACCTGTTTCCTGAGCGCATATTTCAACAGAGACACAACACAAAAGCAAATATTGCAATAGACAAGTGGTGGAGTGTTTGGGGGACCACTTATCCAACAGCTCTTTCATTGTACGGGTGGCAATATCAGGGGAATGTGCTGTACCCTGGGGAAGCACCATCCAGAACAATCTGGAGGCAGAGGGATAGAGAAAAATACACTTATCAGTTTCCTTCACAATAAATTAGCAAGGTCATTTATGCAGACCGTGCTAGTTGTATTTCATTTGAGGAAAAGAGAGCAGCAATTTACATCCTTCTAACATTCTCACACACTGCTCCCCCCCCCCCCCTGTTTTTCACAACTTCCTTCATTTTTTTTTTTTTTGTAGAACTAAAAGCCCCAGCAAACCAAAATGCTGAAAGGCAACTAAGTCTCTGCTATATTTATAAGAGCTAACTTTAATTATTTAAACCTTATAGATAAGGTAAGTTAAAACGTTAGTCTATTTACACAATCTTGTACTTCAATTCAATGTTCTAGAACTTTTTACGCAATATTTTTACATATAATAATAATGCTTTAAAGTTCAATTAACTCCGTTCTCAATCTGGATTGAGAAAAACATCTCACATCAAACAGTACACAATTTCATTTGCTCCTCAGACCAGTCTGCGACACAAACACTGTATACATGGACGCACACACTGTATACACGTCTACATCATACTTCTCATCATAATCCACATTACTCACTACAATATACCTAGCTGTATTAGTCTTAGTCACTCTTATCAAACTCTATATTAATCTAATAATTCTGCTTTTGATATCAGTTCATTGTCTTTTTACCAGCCAGCATTCTGTTTGATGAAAGTTTTTCATCTTGAACTATATAAACAACCTCCTTTTGACATTCCTGATCATTTTAACATTCTGTCAGAACCTTCTACCGCCTCCTATGATTGGCAATGCATTTAACATACCATTACTTCCTATCATCATTTGTCTAAACAGTCTTTTACAGTTTTTGACCACTTCCTCACCTTTCTTCAAGCGTTCCACACAAACCCACTCCCATCATTTTAAACATCCTTTTGCAATCGTTCTCAGCATTTTTTTTCCTTTCAAACCTTCTACTATATTGCAGGCTGATATCCATGCCACCGGATCACACCGGTGGGCAGTCTTACTATCTCCTGACCCCATTTCCTAGGGATCACAGTTCCTTTCCGCAAAAAGAACTGACCTTGTGAGGACCTTACTGTCCTTCACGTTCCAGTGGTTTACCACTTATATATATACTCCTTATATATATACAATCTCCTACGCTGGGAGATTATTCCAAGCCCTTTTACTCAGGGACTTTGTGAGGACCTTACTGTCCATCACTTTCTAGTGGTTTACCTCATATATACATTCCCTTATATATATGCAATCTCCTACGCTGGGAGATTATTCCAAGCCCTTTTACTCAGGGACTTTATATCAACTGGGCCGCAGTTGAGTTATTTACCACTTCAATATCACTGTTGCTAGTAGTAAGAATACAAATCCTAAAACCATGCCTTCTGTACAATCTATATCAACCAACAAATCTCATACCATTCACACAGGAGTGGGTCTCATTCATAGGCATTTGGGTAACGGCGTTTCTGGGACAGTGTGGTAATTCTACTATTACGACACCTTTTTTAGCGGGAGGTTGGAAGTTATACTACTTCAAAACCCTTGGTTCCTAGGTTGTTATTTTACAACGAGGAGAATGTTCCCGGACTAGAAGGAATTTTCCAGTATTGGCCGCTATTGACGTAGTGGAGGCAGTTATCAGAGGGAACGACGGGGAATGCCCCGAGGCTATCAGGTCTTTCCGTCCACCAGTCAATTCATGGGGCGTCCTCAATACTGTATTATTACCTTCTTTTTACTATTCATACTTGTTTCTCTAATTTGGGTTTGACAGAGTACTTGACTGTAATGGATATTGGGACTATAACAGCCTTTCACAATTATTTCCTCTAACTTTTGTCCCACAGAATCTGTCTGAGCATGCAGATTAATAATGTATTTTTACAATTAAGCCTTCTACTGAGCCTCTCGTTTCCACATGTACACAACAAACACGCACACTGCAGGAATTAGGTGTTAAATACAGGTTTCTTGATACCAAAACACAACTCTAGGATAGTGTGCTGCCCATCCAAGATGGCCACAGCCGGGTGTATGAACTATCCCAACCTCACACTGCGCAACTGTACAAATGTTATACAAGTTTATCAACGCTCATACAATCATACCAGACCAACTCAACAAAGGACCTGACTCTTACTGGAATCTCTGTGCGGGGACACAATTACCCAGAGTCTTACCGGATATTCTGGCAGAGTATTTGAAACAGGTATTGTAACAAAAAGTAGTTACTTACCGCGCGGTTTTGGTTTCAATGACTCTTCCAGATGTTCCGGACTAGCAGACGCTAGGAAACGTTCCTCCGAGAGATCCCGGGTTTTCGGCACCATTTAAACTGTCAAGGAAGCCCCCTTCAGGTAGACCGTGTTTGTCAGAAGCAAAATGGACTTCCCTTCTTTGTTGAGTGGTGTTCAAATTAATGTCGGCCTTGAGAAATATATCCGGGCCCTCTGTACATCAAATCAGGCACAGCAGTCATGATTGTCTGTCAGAATATCTCTCTGATTTATTGGCAAGCATAACACATATATATATAGGACAAAACCACAATTACTCAGCAAAACGTGGTCAAGCTGTTTGCTGAAATGTACAGATAAAGGCGGGGTCAGTCTAAGATGTCTGACCACCCAAGATAAGCTAAGCAGAAATATTACACAAGTCACGCAATGTCAGATAAACATCGTCCTGACACGTAGGCATAAAAAGATATTACACATAGAATAATATGAAAATTAAATAATTGTTCATCCTTCCTTATTAATTCAGTATGTAATGGTGACATGTATTTTGCCTTCCCATGTGCATAAGGCCTCGTTTACACGAGCGTGAGCGTTTTGCGCGCGCAAAAAACGCTGCGTTTTGCGCGCGTTGGCATAGCGTTTTGCCTGCGTATTCGCAGCGTTGTTGCGTTTTATACGCGCGCACGACTAGCGTTTGCTACGCGCATAAAAAACGCTGCAGAGAATCCTGTCAAGCCTGCCTACAAATCTGCCAGCTAGCCCATACCTGCTTGCTTGTAGAAGCACGTTTAGCACCTTAATCTCGGCCTCTGCCGAGCTCGTCCATGTGTGGAATGTGCCTTTGGCATTATGTCCAGCAGATGGCGTGTCTTTCTGACGACAATGCAATTGTCCATGCAGAATGTGACACGCGTTATCGAACTGTGTGTCGGTCTGCATAACTTCTGCTGCATTAATGATGCTACCTTTGATGCTCAATATATCCTTACACATTCCGGCAGCTGCCTCACTGTCCCGGTTACTCCTCTCGGCCGATCTCTCTCATCCTGACCTCGCATGAGGGATACTTTGGCGGCATATTTTGAGTGTCGATCTTGAGCCGCACCGTGGGTGCGTGAGGAACTTTGAAGGGTTCTCTGTTGTTTGTCTGCTTCCCTCCTCACGTCACATGTGGCCTGTGTTTTTGTTGTTTTTCGTGGATGGTGTTGGGTTAGGGACTTTCAAAACAAGAGGAGTCTTGAGGCGGGTTGCGAGGTTACATCTTTCAGGGTTTAAGCCGGACTTTCGAAAGTTGGCAACCCTCTTTCTAGAGTTAGAATCTTGTGTGGGCTAAAGTTTGGAAAGTCCAATTGCTAGTGGACATAGTTTGCCTCGGGGCCCATGACAGCACCTAAACGTCCACACCTCTTGCTAACCATATCAAACCACGAGTGTTTAACTAAAACCTCATATCACGTGTGTATGCATTGGACCAAAAGCCCAGAAGTGTGTGAGAGTCTAGCCAAAGGAAATGTGTCCCAAACCTTGTGTTGTGTGGTATCAATGAATAACAACACGAAATCCAACCATTAAACATGAAATTTTTTACTACTGTGTTTTGCCAAAACACGCAGATTTCGCATCAAAACAAAAACACCAACATGGTGTATAATAATACACATCCAACAAACAAAAGAACGGCAAGTTGGCAGCCCTGCACCACACCCAACTGTGGCGTCCAAAAATTATGCCACCAACACACTCAGAGGTGTTGGTACTGGTGGCCCGGGGACGAATACGCCTGCATTTCAGCACCACTATGCTGGACCTGGAGCTGTGTAGGTTGTTCCTCGCCAGCATAGTGGTGCTGATGTTGGGGGTGGTATGTTGGCCCAGGGAAGTGGGGAGCCATAGGGCGCATGTACGGATGCGGGCGAGGCATCTGGGGGGCTGAGTGAACTGCGCCACTGTTCTATGGCCGTGAAGCACACGTTAGGATTGTGGGGCGGTCTGGAAGCGTCGATCAATGTTACGATCGACGCCTGCAGACGGCCCATACGGTCCATGGGGACCAGCCGGAGGAGGGGAACAATGCTTCGGCCAAAGTCGTCGTTCCCGTCCTCATCAGCTGCTCGCCTTAGATACTCCAGGACACGGGTATCTACCTGGCCAGCTGTGGAGGCCTGTTGAGCACGGGCACGGCGAGTGCGGGCACGCACGGGGCGCTCCTCTGCTGGAGAGGCGACGGCCCCTGCAGACTGCCCAGGGGCGGGCTCCTGGGGTGTCGGCTCTGGGCTGGGCGGCAGGACATTGGCAGCAGGAGGTCCTGGCAGAGACTCGCCAACGTCTGTCTCCTCTGCGGTGTCCTCCAAATTGTCCGTGGTTCTAGAAGGAGAAAATAACGTTAGAACAGAATATTGAACAATGCCCACACCAACACGTTGGCAAACAGGACATGGGCAAACACACATTAGACACATGCAAAGGCAGAAACTCTTACGTGCGCATCTCCATGATGTCCTTCAAGAACATCAGCTGCTTGGTATACATATAGGGTCGCTTGCGAGATGCGCCATCCCCGCTGCGTCCCCTTTCACCCATTTCTCTCCGAAATTGGTCACGGCAGCTCCGCCACCGTGTTTTGATATCTTGGACTGTTGGATTAAAAAAACACATAACACGCCATCAGAACTATCACCTCTCACTTCTAAATGATGGGCCCTGCACTGCCAATGTTGTGGTACACGGTGATGCGCCTGCTCCACCAAAGTTCCTCGTGCTAATGCGCAGAAGACACATACAGGGCCCCAGGTCTTCTATAGGGATCACAGGCATTGACAGAAAATGCCTGGTACTCACCCAACCGACTGCGGTCCCGGGTTCGTGCACTCTCCCAATCCTGCTCGAAAAGTTTCTTGGCGACCACCTCCCAGGCATCCTCCTTGACCATCCGGTTGTGGTACGCCTCCGAGCGCGTGTCCCAGATCGCAGGATGTTCCTGGACAAGGAGGATGAGGCGCTCTACGTCCATCTCGCGCGGCATTGCAGAAGATGATTCACACAGAGGAAGATACCTTCACACAGTCTCCAGGCACTCACTAGGCTTGCCCCCTCGCAGTGGAAACGCAGGCACTTCCTGGTTTTTGTTTGCTTTGTCCAGCTTTATAGACTCTTTTTCATGGACATAACAACTCTTGCGTGATTTTCGCGCATGCAACGCAGGAGCGTCCGTGTGTCATGCGTTGTTTTCACGCACCCATTGACTTCAATGGGTGCGTGATGCGCGAAAAACGCACGATTTTAGAACATGACGTGAGTTTTACGCGACGCACGCGCACTGCGCAAAAAACACGCATCATCTGCACTGCCCCATATAGTAATATAGGTGCGTACGACACGCGTGAAAAGCACGCGCGTCGCACGCGCGTATATTACGCTCGTGTAAATGAGGCCTAAGCCTCTTAAATAGGTCCTGTGAAAGTTATATATCTTATGGGAATAAGCAAGCTAGAAACAGGATGAAACTGATGTGGTTATGTAAAACAGCAAGGGGGGCAATAAATGATAAAAAAAAAAGCATTCAAGCTACCAAAGCAGGATAGTAGCGACGAGGCATAAAATAATTGTAAAGAAAATATATGCTGTGTTAGGCTTCGTTCACATCTGCATCAGGGGTCCGTTCATGGGTTTCGTCTGAACTTTCCGTCAGGGGAACGCATGAATGGAACCCTGACTGAAACAAACGGAAACCATTTTTTCCGTTTGTCACCGTTGTGCAAGGGTTCCGTCATTTTGGGTACAATATTTACGTTTTTTTTCTAAGAGATGCTATTCTCGAGTATCTCAATGCACATAAATTGTTAACGCAGCATCAGCATTGGTTTATGAGGGATCGGTCCTGTCAAACTAATCTGTTTAGTTTCTATGAGGAGGTAAGGACTACACTGGACCTGGGTGAGGCTGTGGATGTGGTGTATCTAGACTTTTCCAAACTGTTTGATATTGTGCTGCATAAAAGGTTGGTATATAAAATGAAAATGCTGGGACTGGGAAAAATATGTCTAATTAGGTTAACAACTGGCTCAGTGAAAGAAAACAGATGGTGGTTATTAATGGTACATCCTCAGAGTTGGTTGCAGTTACCAGTGGGGTTCCACAGGGGTCAGTATTGGGCCCTCTTCTTTTTCATATGTTTTTAATGACCATGTTTACAGAGTTTAATTTCAGCATTTTCAGATGATAGTAAGCTCTATAAAGTAAGGAGGATAGGAGGAGGATAATGTAATACTACAGAGGGATTTGGGGAAGCTGGAGGTTTGGGCAGAGAAATTGTAAATTAATGTGGATAAATGTAAGGTTTTGCACTTGGGCCGAGGAAACAATTTTACAATTATGCATTAAATGGTAAAACACTGGGTAAAACTACTACTGAAAAAGATTTGGGGATATTGGTGGACAGTACATTTACCTTTAGCAACCAGTGCCAGGCCGCGGCTGCCAAGGCAAATAAAATCATAGGAAGCATCAAAAGAGACATAGATGCTCATGACAAGAATATCGTTTTGCCTCTATTCATATCACTATTCAGACCACATATGGAATATTGTGTACAATTTTGGGCAACTGTGTATAAGAAGTACATGGCTAAACTAGAACGGGCGCAAAGAAGGGCGACCAAGGTAATTAAGGGAATGTGCAGATTGTAGTTCCAAGAAAGGTTATCAAACTTGGTGCTATTAAGTTTAGAAAAAAAGACGGCTTGGGGACGATCTAATTACAAGGTACAAATATATAATTGGACAATACAGAAATCTTTCTAATGATCTTCTTACACCTACTGTAGGCCTGTAACAAGGACAATGGGGCATCCTCTACGTCTAAAGGAAGAAAGGTTTAACCACCATCAAAGACGGGGATTCTTTACTACGAGAGCAGTGAGACTATGGAACTCTCTGCCATAGTATGTTGTGATGGGTTATTCTTTGAACAAGTTCAAGAAGGGTGTTGATGCCTTTCTTGAAAAATATATTATTACAAGTTGTGAGTATTAGATTCTGTAGATGGGACATTGTTGATCCAGGGATTTATTCTAATTGCCATATTTGGAGTCAATTTTTCCCCTAATGTGGCAATTTTCATCTACCTCATGGGGGTTTTGCCTTCCTCTGGATTAACACGGTAGGATTATAGGTTGGACTTGATGGACCTGTGTCTTTTTTCAACCTTATCAACTATGTAACTATAACATTACATTTATCCGTTTTAAACCTTATCTGCCTCTTCTCTATCAAAGCCTCCAACTTATCCAAATCCATTTGTATTCCAATAGAATACTACCTTCCTAGAATACTACGCTGTTTCCGTAAGTCCTATAGAACTAAATAGTAGTTACGGAAACAGCGTAACTCGCATGCTGCACTGCTTCCGTAACTGCCATTCACTACTATGGGAGTTACGGAAACAGCGTGGCTCAGCGAGTAGTTCTTTTCAAAACATACCTTTGCAAAGAGTCGATTGCGCTCCAGTCTGACCGACACAGTAGCAACATCATCAATACCAGCTAACATCACACGCCTCACCAAAGAGAAGCACTTCCAGCCATCACATTAGGGGTGAGTTAATTAAATGTTTGACCAAATATAGCAGGCTCATTTTTAAGTTGATAATTTTGTATGGCCCATGAATTATGTTAGAAATATCCAAATAGCCAGTGGCAGAAAAAATGTTCCCCAGCCCTGCTCTACATGGTCGTTTATAAATATATTAAAGAGAGTAGGGTCCAATACTGACTCCTGTGGTACCCCAGTACCCCAGTAATAACAGTGCCCCAATCTGAGGATGTACCATTAACAACCACCCTCTGTTTTCTATCACTGAGCCAGGTGCATACCCACATACACCCATTTTCTCCAGTCCAAGCATTCTAATTTTACATACCAACCTTTTATGTGGTACAATAAAATCAAGATATATAACATCCAACGGCTCATCTCAGTCCGGTCTAGCTCTTACCTCCTTATAGAAGCTGTTCCAATTAGTTAGACAGGATGGATTCCTCATAAACACATGCTGATATGGAGTTATACGTTTATTTTCATTGAGATACTCCAGGATAGGATCTCCGCGAAAACCATCAAACATTTGACCCAGAATAGATTGTAAACCTACAGGCTTACAGTTTCTGGGCTCACTTTTTGAATATTGGCACCACATTTGCTATGCTCCAGTCCCGTGTCACTATCAGAAATAATGGTCTGTCTATCACTGTACTTATTTCCTTTATAACATGGAGGTGTATGCCACCTTGACCCAGGGATTTTTCTATTTTAATCTTTTTTAGTCTTCATATTTCCATGGGTTTCATCCCACATTTCAAAAGCATGCTGTTAGGTCAATTGGCTTGAAATTGGCCCTTGTATGAGATAAGTAAATTAGATTGTGAGCCCCACTGAGGTCTGGGCATGTGATGCAAGGGGATACAATCTGTGTACAGCTCTGTGTAATATGTTGCTGCTATTTAAACAATGGAAAATTAATAAATAAGGAATGGAAAGGCTCCCTGGTTAAAGGTTTTATCCCACCAAGTAATTATATATCCCATATTGTTGAGACCACCAGAGATCACTGGAATGTGTGTCCCAAGTCCCCAATACCTTACTATCTGCACGGCTGTGATAAGGAGGTGTCTAGAGCAGGGCCAGCTCCAGGTTTATATGGGCCCTTGCGCGACACAGACTTAGTAGGCCCCTTTGCGGGGGAACTCACGGCGGCAGTAAAATGGCAGAAAACTACCCTTTGTGCCCACATATAGACGTTAGGCCCTGTTTATGCCCCCAAATAGAAGTTAGGCCCCCAGTTTGTACCCCATAAATTTAGTGCCCTCAGTAGATAGTGCCACACAGCCCCCCTCTGATGTAGTGCCACACAGCCCCCTCTCTCAGGTAGTGCCACACAGCCCTCCTCCCAGGTAGTACCACACAGCCCCCCTTCTTGTTAGTGCCACACAGCCCCCTTCCTGGTAGTGCCACACAGCCCCCTCCCTGGTAGTGCCACACAGCCCACCTCCCTGGTAGTGCCACACAGCCCCTCTCCCTGGTTGTGCCACACCTCCCTGTAGGTAGCGCCTTTGGGGCTCCCGCTAGGAGTGGAATCCCCAGCCAGAGCATTGCCGACACTCTGGCTGGGGATTCCACTTCAGGAGAAGCCCCTGACGTCACTGTCCATATATGGACAGGGTTGTCAGGGGCAACCCCAGAGCTATTGCCCCGGGCAAAGCGCTACTACCACTCTGCCTGGGACTCCGGCTCTGCTCCTAATATCACTGTCCATATATGGATAGGGATGTCCGGAGCAGAGCTAAATCCTTGAAATCGGGAAAGTCTTTTATCTCATGAAAGTTATTGTAGGCCAGTTTTATGCAAGCATGCTGAAACTGGCCTGGGATTTGCATGCTAGGATTTGAGGCCTTAATATGTGCACAGCAATGCGCCTGTATGTACTCCGTGTGAAACTGGCCTTAAACTGTTATCGGCGCATGTGCAGTAGTGCCGATTACAATGGCCGGACATATTGTTTATGCGCCGACTAAGAAACGCTCGTGCGTTCTCTGCACTACGGGGCCAGAGCTGCTTGGCTGTAGCGCTTCTTAGACTACGATTCTGAGACACTCCCACTGTTCTCGGATTGGCCAGAGCTGCTCGAGCTGCTCGAGCTGCTTGGCTGCAAGCGCTTCTTAGACTACGAGTCTGAGACACTCCCAATGTTCTCGGATTGGCCAGAGCTGCTCAGCTCTCAGACCAATCAACGTCATACACTTCTCTTCATTCATGTTTAGCTTGTTTCACTGCACAGCGTGATCTTGCGAGATCACGCTGTGACGGGACTTCCTCCCACAGGTCCTTCACCGGAGCGATGAAAGAGTCAACAGGCATCGCCTCCAGCTGCTACAGATTCTGATAAACATCATGGCATGGCTGGAGCGATGTCTGTTGACTCTTCCATCGCTCCTGTGAGGGACCTGTAGGAGGAAGTCCCGTCACAGCGTGTTCTCGCGACATCACGCTGTGCAGTGAAACAAGCTAAACATGAATGAAGAGAAGTGTATGAAACTGATTGGTCAGCGTTATACACTTCTCTTTACAGCGCCTACTTGGTAAAAAGTTAAAAAACGCCCAGTTGGATATTAAGAACTAATTAGCATAAATCTGAAATTGTTCATAACTTGCTAAAATAATATTGTTTTTCAAAATAAAAACTACTGCTGTTATCTACATTACATCGCCGATCAGATTAGGCAGGAGATAGGGCACTTATAAACTGATGACAGAGCCTCTTTAAGCTCACAACATTCTAAACATTATCTGAAAGCATGGACAAAAATAGTCAACTTTGTTGCCAAATATAATAATGCTTGCTTTTGCCATATTAGGCCCCATGAACAGGAACGTACTTTTGCAGCCGCAATTCCCCCAAAAATTTGCGATTTGCGTGCGGTTCGTTGGTGACACTCTGCCCCCGGCCGACCCGAAAATCACGGTCGTGCACTTGGCTATGGTCGTATGTATGAGGCCTTAGAAATGCAAAACACAATGGGTCAGATTTACTAATACTGTCTGGACAGCATGAACTTAGACTAGGTAGTAAGAAAGTGTGCCAATTTGATCAAAGTGGTGTATGCTGTATGATACATTTGGCGCATCTACTAGAAATGCTAGACACTTTTATACTCTATACTTCCTTATACCACCTATTAGATGGATGGGTTTATGCTAGTTTTTTTAGCTCAGTTTTTGTGCACAGTGTTTCATTTTAAGCCACACCTCTGTTCGCTAGACCATGTTTCTTTCTACTTAAGTCATACTCCTTTGTCGAGCGTGTCGAAAAAGTGTCTAAAACAGTTAATAAATGTGTCGCACAGTATGTAAGCAAGAATTCTGGCTCCAATTGAGATAGGATTCTGGCACATTTTGAACAGTAAATCTGGCCCAATATGTCACATGCACATATCAAACAACACAAAATACCAATACCAGTGCATCACATATTTATAATTAAGAACCACACAGAATTTCTGCTGCGTAAAAAAGCGCTCATACTTACCCCCTCCCTCCTTTGACGTCCGCTCCGGCCTCCTACGATGACGTTGCAGGCCATGTGACGCTGCAGCCTGTGATTGGCTGCAGCAGTCACATGGCATGAAACATCATCCCAGGAGGCCGGACTGAAGGAAGAAGAAGTGCATTCTGTGTAAGTATGATTTATTTATTCCGGAGTCGCGATTTTTGCGATTTTGCTACAATTATGCCAAATATTTCTGTTGCGGGTTTTGCATTCCTATTGAATTCAATATGGGAAGACTGAAAATCAAGAAAAACACAGCATAAATTGACATGATGTGTAAATAAATTCTGCACCGCAGGTCAATTTATTAATGTTTACGCTGCAGTTTTTCTCCGCAGCATGGACATGAGATTTTCTGAATCTCATCCACTTTGCTGATACTGTAAATGCTGCGGAATTTCCGCAAAGAATTCCATTGCGGAAATTCCGCAGCGTTTACGCTACGTGGGAATCCGGACTAATAGTTCAAATAAAGCGTGACCTGGTGGGAATTGTCCTTTATAATTCTAGTTGCCCAGCTAATACATCTTTGTGGCCACATGCATCATGTGACAACCTCTCTGTTCTGAATGCAGAATTATCAGAGGAAGTGAATTATATACACTACCGTTCAAAAGTTTGGGGTCACCCAGACAATTTTGTGTTTTCCATGAAGACTCACACTTATATTTATCAAATTAGTTGCAAAATGACTAGAAAATATAGTCAAGACATTGACAAGGTTAGAAATAATGATTTTTATTTGAAATAATAATTTTCTCCTTCAAACTTTGCTTTCGTCAAAGAATGCTCCATTTGCAGCAATTACAGCATTTTAGACCTTTGGCATTCTAGCTGTTAATTTGCTGAGGTAATCGGGAGAAATTTCACCCCATGCTTCCAGAATGCCCTCCCACAAGTAGGATTGGCTTGATGGGCACTTCTTGCGTACCATACGGTCAAGCTGCTCCCACAACAGCTCTATGGAGTTGAGATCTGGTGACTGCGCTGGCCACTCCATTACAGATAGAATACCAGCTGCCAGATTCTTCCCTAAATAGTTCTTGCATAATTTGGAGGTGTGCTTTGGGTCATTGTCCTGTTGTAGGATGAAATTGGCTCCAATCAAGCGCTGTCCACAGGGTATGGCATGGCGTTGCAAAAGTGATAGCCTTCCTTATTCAAAATCCCTTTTGCCTTGTACAAATCTTCCACTTTACCAGCACCAAAGCAACCCCAGACCATTACATTACCTCCACCATGCTTGACAGATGGCGTCAGGCACTCTTCCAGCATCTTTTCAGTTGTTCTGCATCTCACAAATGTTCTTCTGTGTGATCCAAACACCTCAAACTTCAATTCGTCTGTCCATAACACTTTTTTCCAATCTTCCTCTGTCCAATGTCTGTGTGCTTTTGCCCATATTAATCTTTTCCTTTTATTAGCCAGTCTCAGATATGGCTTTTTCTTTGCCACTCTGCCCTGAAGGCCAGCATCCTGGAGTCGCCTCTTCACTATAGACGTTGATACTGGCGTTTTGCGGGTACTATTTAATGAAGCTGCCAGTTGAGGACCTGTGAGGCGTCTATTTCTCAAACTAGAGACACTAATGTACTTGTCTTGTTGCTCAGTTGTGCAGCGGGGCCTCCCACTTCTCTTTCTACTCTGGTTAGAGCCTGTGTGTGCTGTCCTCTGAAGGGAGTAGTACACACCGTTGTAGGAAATCTTTAGTTTCTTGGCAATTTCTCGCATGGAATAGCCTTCATTTCTCAGAACAAGAATAGACTGTCTAGTTTCACATAAAAGCTCTCTTTTTCTAGCCATTTTGAGAGTTTAATCGAACCCACAAATGTAATGCTCCAGAATCTCAACTAGCTCAAAGGAAGGTCAGATTTATAGCTCCTCTAAACAGCAAAACTGTTTACAGCGGTGCTAACATAATTGCACAAGGGTTTTCAAGTGTTTTATAATCATCCATTAGCCTTCTAACACAGTTAGCAAACACAATGTACCATTAGAACACTGGAGTGATGGTTGCTGGAAATGGGCCTCTATACTCCTATGTAGATATAGCATTAAAAACCAGACATTTGCTGCTAGAATAGTCATTTAGCACATTAACAATGTATAGAGTGTATTTCTGATTAATTTAATGTTATCTTCATTGAAAAAAACTGTGCTTTTCTTTCAAAAATAAGGACATTTCTAAGTGACCCTAAACTTTTGAACGGTAGTGTATTTGAATAACCTGGAATAATCCTTTAATGCTGCAGATTTGGCAGCAACACACCAGCTGGAAAATGAGCAAAATGTTTCATCAAGAGATGTTTTTTTTAGGCCAGAGATAATAGATGCATGCTTATGAAAAATCCAGTTAAAAGAAAGTGGCAAAAATCTATTAATCATGCGGTATGATTCATAGCGGGTAACAATGAGCAAACAGACAAAGGGATCAATAGAATCGCCCACACACACACACACACACACACACACACACACACACACACACACTCTGGCATACATAC
Organism: Rhinoderma darwinii; assembly: GCF_050947455.1. NCBI lineage: Eukaryota > Metazoa > Chordata > Amphibia > Anura > Rhinodermatidae > Rhinoderma > Rhinoderma darwinii. The sequence goes on along the minus strand of NC_134690.1, from coordinate 287,408,959 downwards.
CATTACACACACACACACACACACACACACACACACACACACTGGCATACATACCATTACACACACACACACACACACACACACACACACACACACACACACACACGCTGGCATACATACCATTACACACACACACACACACACACACACACACACCCTATAATGGCATGAATTAGCCCCATTTTGCATTTTTTTTTTAGACTTTTTTTTAACTGTGTGACCCTTTCTGCTGTATGTAGCACAAAGCACAAGAAAACAAGCAGAGATTGTCATCCATGTTTAACGTGCTTACGTATATTCAGATATAGCTGTATGAAAAACGCGACTTCTGACAATGACAGAAATATTTCTGTGATTATCTCTGCACAATAATGTCCCATTTCCTGATTCTTCTTTTTTTGTGCTATTGACTACTAACATGTAATATGCTTCATCGTGGAAATAGTTACTGACAGCATCAGGGCTTGTTGAAAGATTTCTTCAAAAAATCCTTTTGTGCCTGACTCCTGGATTCACTGTCTACCAAATGTAATTGATTTGATCAAGCTGCATGTCAGTTACATCCAAAATGAGAGCATGCATCTTCCCTCAGTCAGTACTTGACAGGGAGCTCTCCAGCTTTAAAGTTTAGAAGCCAATTTCCAAAGGTCACGCTACATTGGCTTCAGCCAGAATGTGCCAGCAAGTTTACAAATTCTTTCGGTTTCCTGGTGCACGTCACACTTACCTCATATTGGCTATATAAACTGTTGTAATTAATAATGATGTCAGTTCTGAATAGGAATTCAGAGCTCTGTGTACACACAATAAACCTTCTTTAACCTAAAGAATCCAGCATCCATGTGAGTTCCTACTGGAGATTGAGAAGTTACTAAATTACCGTAATAAAACGATCAGGATCAAAGTGATCTTTGTTTCTTGCCGTTGAGGCGAGGTGTCACCTGTAATAGCTGACACCCGCAGCGCATGAAGCGGGCTCAGTGCGTGAGCCCACTCTATACTTCAACTCCCGCAACAGGACGTACGGCCAAATCCTGGTGCATTTAGGGGTTAAAGGACATGGACACCTTTGGTGCCTTTTATTTTATCTTTTTTATAAAATGTATATTTTTTTGTGGATAAAAATAACTTTTGGTAATGTACTTTTATTAAAAATGCTGCTGAATTTCCCTTCTGCAGCTTCTTTGTATCACTGTGACGTTTATTTAATCAGTACAAGGGCATGGCAGAAAAAAGGGCATCAGACGTGGCATACATTTTGTAAATTTGACAGTAAATTCAGACGTGGCGGATATCACAACGGACTTGCCGCAGATTTCAGCCTTTGCATTGCAAAGGATGTATATTGCAGACAATATCCGCTGATTCTCTGTAACAGACTGCATGCAGCGGAGTGAAAATTCTGCACCGCAGCCTAAATTCCGCACTGTTATTTTTTGGCAATGTCTGAACTAAGTTAACTAAAAAACAATAGAAACCAAAGGAAAAAAAGGCTGCTGCGGATTTCTACTGTGGCCTGTCCACAGTGGAATTCAGCCACGTCTGAATGTGCCCTTAGGCTAAAGCTATGTTCACACAGAGTTTTTTGCAGGCGGAATTTCTGCCTCAAAATTCCGTTTGGAAGTTTGAAGCAGATTTTCCTCTCCCTGCACGCCAATTTTTGCGGCGTTTTTTGCCCCCGGCCATTGAGCGGCATAAAGATAATCGAAGTAGTCAAATGAATCTACGACGTAGTCCAAACGTTCCCGCAGGACCTACCAAAAAAAAAGTTACCAGTATAAAAATTAAATAAAAATAAAATTTGCCGCAATAGAAACTAGAGGTCAAGGAAAAATAATTCCTCTTCATATAACTCTGCTACCTATCAACTGAAAAGTCATCCGCCAGAGGGAAAAATGTTTCCCCATGGTGGAGTACAAGAAAGTCTAATTCCCAGGTTAGGCTTTCTTGTACTCCGCCATCAAGAAAAATTTTTCCTCCTGGCGGATGATTTTTCCGTTGACAGGTAGCAGAATTCTTCCGTAGCGGTGTTAGGGGGGGCAAACTCGCCAATTGCCCAGTGCCCCCAGAATGGGCCGCTACTCTTGGGCCAGGGCTGTGTGCTTGCCCCACAGACTAAAATTTCCCAGCCAACCCCTGGCCATTGGCTCCCTGCGCCGCCGTTTTCTCTTGTAGGCCACAGCCTGGTTTAGGCCTGAGGCCTACAAGAGATCGGGAGCACGCTGATAACTTGAAGGCTGGGTTCACATACCCTATTTACGGATGTAATTCGGGCGTTTTAGCCCCGAATTACGTCCGAAAATACGACTCCAAAGCGACGGCACACATCTGCCCGTTCATTTGAATGGGTTTTACGATGTACTGTGCCGACGGTCATTTTTTTTACGCGCTGTTAAAAGACGGCGCGTAAAAAAGAGGCCCGCGTCAAAGAAGCGCATGTCACTTGTTGAGACGTAATTGGAGCCGTTTTCCATTGACACAATGGAAAAACAGCTCCAATTACATCCGTAATGGACGTAGCAAAAAGTGCCTGCACTTGCCATTACGTCTGAAGTTGCGGAGCTGTTTTCTCCTGAAAACAGCTCCGTGATTTCAGCCGCAAAGGCCGTGTACGTGTGAACATACCCTAACTGTCCGTCACGATGACGTCACTGCATCATGCCGTCCACGCCGGGCCACTGAACTCAGTTAAAAATCATAAGTCAATTAGGTAATAAAAAGGGGACATAGAAGATGTGTTAAACCATTTTTAGTGATAATGCTGTGTTTCTGATCTATGATACTAAAGTAATACAGTAAGTAGAATTCTTTAAATCTTTTCTATACATTAAACAGCACTTTAACCCCTTCCCGACATTTGACGTATATCCATACGCCAAAGTCGGATAGGGGAAGTATGGAGCGGGCTCACGCAGTGAGCTCCCTCCATACGATGACGGTGTCGGCTTTATGTTACAGCCGACACTTCAGAGTAACTAGCGGCATCAATACTGACCGCAGCATTTAAATCGTCAGAAAGAGGGGGGCGACCCCTTCTAACAGCTCATCGTGCCCCCCGCAACGCAATCGCGGGGGGGGGGGGGGGGGCGATAGTTGCTATGGCTGCCTGGGGGCTTAATGAAAGCCCCCAGGTCCGCCATCTTTGTACACCTAATAATCCTTGCCTCCGGCAGGGCTTAATAGGTGCCTGTCAGAATCACGATATACTGCAATACATTAGTATTGCAGTATATCGTACAAGCGATCTAACGATCGCTGGTTGAAGTCCCCTAGGGGGACAAATAAAAAAAGTAAAAATTAGTTAAATAAAGTTTTTTTTAGTGTAAAAAAAAATAAAAAAAATTCAAAGTTCTAAAAACCCAACTTTTCCCATTTTCCCCCTAGAGCATAGTAAAAAAATAAATAAATAAACATAATTGGTATTGCCGCGTCCGCAAAAGTCTGAACTATTACAATATATCATTGCTTAACACGCACGGTGAACGCCTTAAAAAAAAAATTGTAAATGCCAGAATGTCTATTTTTTGGTCACCTAATCTCCCACAAAATAATGAAATAAAAAGTGATCAAACTGTCGCATGTACACCAAAATGGTATTATTAAAAACTAAAGCTTATGCCGCAAATAATAAGCCCTCATACCACTCTACGAAAAATAAAAAGTAGTAAAATATAGAAAAAAACTATATATATTTGGTATCGCCGTAATATTGACCCACAGAATAAAGATATCATGTTGTTTTAATTGCACAGTAAATTCTGTAAAAACAACGCGCAAAAAACCAAGGAGGAATCACTGTTTTTTTCATTTTCTACCCCACAAATAATTTTTTTCAGGTTTCCTAGTACATTATACGGCAAAATAAATGGTGCCACGAAAAACTACAACTCGTCCCGCAAAAAGCAAGCCCTCATAGTACTATATCGACGGAAAATGAAAGACATTATGGCTTCTGGAATGTGGGGAGGAAAAAACGAAAATGAAAATCTGAAAGTTGTTTACGACGGGAAGGGGTTAACAAATAAACAACAAATGTTTTCCTATTTAAAAAAATGTATATATTGCGTGTTTGTTGTGTAAAGCTCGTAATGAGAAAAACTCGGATAGATGGGGGGGGGGGGCGTCTTTTTATTGTTCGCCTCAGGCAGCAGAGGGGCTAGGTTCACCCCTGCTGATAATGATAGTGAAAATTGTGTCCCAAAAAGTTTATTATTTTAGAGGTTATGGGCTTTTTTCTAAATATGCAAATGAGGCTATACTAGACAAGTGGGTGTCAACACCAGGCATTCTCCTGAGGTGGAGCTACCTCACAGCCTCTGACGCTGTCCTATCAGCATAAAGCTGCTTCACACAGTGTGAGAGACTGAGGCTGGAGGGAAGGGGGATTACTTCAAATAGCCTTGTCTCTGACTGTGGACCACCTAGAACAGTGATTCTGGTGGCATATGAAAGATGAGATTCTAGTCTTTCATATGACACAAGGATCTAGCTAAGAAACAACTGGAGGTATCACAAGTTAAAAACAAAGTCGGGAATGAAAGTTGTATACTATATGATCACACTGTGTTGCTGGGCAGGGAAGGGGAGAAGCTGTATGACTATTGGACTGCATCATACAGAAAATATTACACTGCCCAGAGTGAAAAAAAAGAGTAACCTCCCGTTTGGCAAGTAAAGCCAAATTAGCATATTTACAAAAATGCACATAACTTTGCAAATAAACATATTTGAAAAAAAATTACACTGTAGTTATCATCATCAAAGCGGCTACTAGATTAGTTAGGAGATAGGGAATTATTAAACTAGTGACAGATCCTCTTTAACCCCTTCCCGCTCCTTGACGTACTATTACGTCATGGCAGCTGTATCGTTCGCGCTCCATGACGTAATAGTACGTCTCGGGAGTAACGGCCGTTTCGGCCGTCCTCCCGACACATACAGGAGCTGTGACGCTGCTGTCTTGTTCAGCAGCTGTCACAGCTCCTACAGCGGGGACCGATCGCTGTGTCCCCGCTGATTAACCCCTTAAAAGCCGCGTTCTATAGAGATCGCGGCTTTTTAGGGGTTAAGCTGCCATCGCCGGCCTGCTACGCGATAGCGGCCGGCGATGGTGACTATGGCAACCGGACACCAAACAATGGCGTCCGGCTATGCCATAGACGGAAGCCTAGTGGGTCCTGACAACGTCAGGACCCACTATGCTTGCTGTCAGTAAGTATCTGACAGCTCTGATACACTGCACTACGCATGTAGTGCAGTGTATTAGAATAGCGATCAGGGCCTCCTGCCCTCAAGTCCCCTAGTGGGACAAAGTAATACAGTAAAAAAAAAGTTAAAAAAAGATGTGTAAAAATAAGAAAATAAAAGATTTAAAAGTAATAAAAGTAAAAATCCCCCTTTTCCCTTATCAGTCCTTTATTATTAATAAAAATATATAAACAAACAAATAAACTATACATAATTGGTATCGCCGCGTCCATAACGGCCTGAACTACAAAATGATTTCATTATTTATCCCGCACGGTGAACGACGTAAAATAAAATAATAATAAACCGTACCACAATCACAATTCTTTGGTCACTTCACCTCCCAAAAAATGGAATAAAAAGAGATCAAAAAGTCGCATGTACCTAAAAATGGTACTGATCGAAACTACAGTTCGTTACGCAAAAAATAAGTCCTCGCACGGCTTTATTGATTGAAAAATAAAAACATTATGGCTCTTAGAATAAGGTAACACAAAAAGTGAATGATTGTTTACAAAACGTATTTTATTGTGCAAACGCCATAAGACATAAAAAAAAACTATAAACATCTGGTATCGCCGTAATCGTATCGCCCCGCAGAATAAAGTGAATATGTCATTTATAGCGCACGGTGAACGCTGTAAAAAAAAAAGAAAAAAAAAACAATAGTAGAATTGCTGTTTTTTAGTCACCACGCCACCTAAAAATAGAATAAAAACTGATCAAAAAGCTGCATGCACCCCAAGAAAACGACAATGGATTCCTCAAGGGGTCTAGTTTCCAAATTGGGGTCACTTTTGGGGGGTTCCCAATGTTTTGGCACCACAAGACCTCTTCAAACCGGACATGGTGCCTAATAAAAAAGAGGCCTCAAAATCCACTAGGTGCTCCTTTGCTTCGGAGGCCGGTGTTTCAGTCCATTACCGCACTAGGGCCATAAGTTGCGTTTCTCTGATAAATCCTTTTGTGTTATAAAAAAAAATGGTATAAAGAGGATTTTCTGACAAAAAAAAAAATGTAAATTTCACCTCTACTTTGCTCTAAATTTTTGTGAAACACCTAAAGGGTTCATAAACTTTCTAAATGCTGTTGTGAATACTTTGAGGGGTCTAGTTTCTAAAATGGGGTGTTTGATAGGGGTTTCTAATATATGGGCCCCTCAAAGCAACTTCAGAACTGAACTGGAACCTAAAACAATAAATAAATGAGGCAATACTTCGCTTCTTACATTATACTGATAATGAGCCGTGCCCACCCCGAGATGACCCCAGTTTTGACCGTTTGTATAAACGGAGACCCCTATTAGACCGTTCCAGTGCCTGGTTTTCCCAAGCATACACCCCCGAGAAGTGTATTTCTATTGATGAGTCCCTGGTACATTTTAAAGGGAGGGTTCAATTCCGCGAGTACCTGCCGGGTAAGAGGGCAAGGTATGGCGTGAAGATGTATAAGCTGTGAGAGTGCATCAGGGTATACCTACAGGTTTAGGATATATGAAGGAAAGGCCACCCCCAAACCAGACTGCATCCTGGACTACAATAGGTACATGGGAGGGATGGACTTGTAAGATCAAGCCCTGAAGCCCTACTGCGCCATGCGGTGTGGTATAAGAAGCTGGCCGTGCACATCATACAGATGGCTTTGTACAATGCGTACGTGCTACGTCGATGTGCAGGCCAGACGGGAACTTTCCTGGAATTTCAAGAGGTGATTATCAAGAACCTAATCTTTAGGGACCAAGAAGGGGGGGCACCCAGTACTTCTGGAAGCGAGGCCACACGCATCGTACCAGGGCAACACTTTCCAGGAGAAGTTCCCAAAACTGGCAAGAAGGGAAAAAGTCAAAAGAGGTGCAAAGTCTGCTAAAAGAGGGCGATAATGGATGACACAATATATCAATGTGACACGTGTCCCGAATAACCAGAGCTCTGTATGAAAGAGTGTTTTAAAATTTATCATACATCCCTTGGTTTATAATTTACCCCAATTTTACTTACCCTGATGCACTCCACACAGCTTATCCCCCCTCGTCTTTCCCCTCTGAGCCCTGCTGTGTGTCCATGCAGCTGATAACAGCCACATGTAGGGTATTGCCATACACAGGAGAACCCACATTACAGTTTATGGGGTGTAGGTCTCCGCTCAAAATGCTCACTACACCTCTAGATGAATGCCTTAAGGGTGTAGTTTTTAAAACGGGGTCACTTCTTGCGGGTTTCAACTGTACTGGTACCTCAGGGGCTTCTGCATACATGACTTCGCACTAGAAAATCCCCAGTAGGCCAAATGGTGGTCCTTTCCTTCTGAGCCCTCCCATGGGCCCAAACGGCAGTTTATCACAACAAATGGGGTATTGTGGCACTCAGAACAAATTGCGCAACAGAATGGGGTATTTTGTTTCTTGTGAAAATAAGAAATTTTCAGCCAAAACTACATATTATTTGAAAAAAATAATTTTGTTTTCATTCCCAGCCCAATTCAAATAAGTTCTGTGAAAAAACTATGGGGTCAAAATGGTCACAACACCCATAAATGAATTCCTTGAGGGGTGTAGTTTCCAAAATGGGGTCATTTGTGGTTGGTTTCTATTGCTTTGATACCTCTGGGGCTCTGCAAATGCGACATGGCACCTGAAAACCAATCCAGCAAAATCTGGACTCCAAAGAACACACAGCGCTCCTTTCCTTCTGAGCCCTCCCATGGGCCCAAACGGCAGTTTATCACCACAAATGGGGTATTGCCGCACTCACGACAAATTGAGCAACAAAATGGAGTATTTTATGTCTTGTGAAAATAATAATTTTTGAGCTAAAATGACATATTATTGGAAAAAATATATATTTTTTTAATTCCCAGCCCAATTCAAATAAGTTCTGTGAAGAAACTATGGGGTCTAAATGGTCACATTACCCATAAATGAATTCCTTGAGGGGTGTAGTTTCCAAAATGGGGTCACTTCTGGTGGGTTTCCATTGCTTTGATACCTCTGGGGCTCTGCAAATGCGACATGGCACCCGAAAACCAAACCAGCAAAATCTGTACTCCAAAGAACACACAGCGCTCCTTCCCTTCTGAGGCCTCCCATGGGCCCAAACGGCAGTTTATTGCCACAAATGGGGTATTAATGCACTCAGGAGAAATTGGGCAACAAAATTGAGTATTTTGTTCCCTGTGAAAATAAGAAACTTTGGTAAAAAATTACATCTTATTGGAAAAAATGTCATTTTTTTAATGTCACAGCCCAATTGAAATAGGTGCTGTGAAAAAACTGTGTGGTCAAAATGCTAACAACAACAATAAATGAATTCCTTGAGGGGTGTAGTTTCCAAAATGGGGTGACTTTTGGTGGGTTTCCATTGCTTTGATACCTCTGACGCTCTGCAAATGCGACATGGCACCGGAAAACCAATCCAACAAAATCTGGACTCCAACAAACATATAGCGCTCCTTTCCTTCTGAGCCCTCCCATGGGCCCAAACGGCAGTTTATCACCACAAATGGGGTATTGCCACACTAAGGACAAATTGGGCAACAAAATGGGGTATTTTGTTCCCTGTGAAAATAAGAAATTTTGATCACAAATGACATTTTATTGGAAAAAATGACATTTTTTTCATTTCACAGCCCAATTCAAATACGTGCTGTGAAAAAACTGTGAGGTCAAAATGGTAACAACAACCCTAAATGAATTCCTTGAGGGGTGTAGTTTCCAAAATGGGGTCACTATTGGGGGATTCCTACTGTTTTGGCACCTCAACACCTCTTCAAACCTGGCATGCTGCCTAAAATATATTCTAATAAAAAAGAGGACTCAAAATGCACTAGGTGCTTCTTTGCTTCTAGGGCTTGTGTTTTAGTCCACGAGCGCAGTAGGGCCACATGTGGGACATTTCTAAAAACTTCAGAATCTGGACAATACATATTTAGTAGTGTTTCTCTGGTAAAACCTTCTGTGTTACAGAAAAAAAAATGAATAAAATTGAAATTCACCAAGAAAAATGAAATTTGCAAATTTCACCTCCACTTTGCTTTAATTCCTGTGAAATGCCTGAAGGGTTAAAAAACTTTCTAAATGCTGTTTTGAATACTTTGAGGGGTCTAGTTTTTAAAATGGGGTGTTTTATCAGGGTTTCTAATACATAGGCCCCACAAAGCCACTTCAGAACTCAAGAGGTACCTTAAAAAAAAGGCTTTTGAAATTTTCTTAAAAATATGAGAAATTGCTGTTTATGTTCTAAGCCTTGTAACGTCCAAGAAAAATAAAAGAATGTTCAAAAAACGATGCCAATCTAAAGTAGACATATGGGAAATGTGAACTAGTAACTATTTTGGGTGGTATAACCGTCTGTTTTACAAGCAGATGCATTTCATTTCTGAAAAATGCAATTTTTTCAACATTTTCTCTAAATTTTGCAATTTTTCACTAATAAACACTGAATATATCGACCAAATTTTACCAAGAACATGAAGCCCAATGTGTCACGAGAAAACAATCTCAGAATCGCTTGGGTAGGTTTAAGCATTCCGACGTTATTACCACATAAAGTGAAATATGTCAGATTTGAAAAATGGGCTCTGAGCCTTAAGGCCAAAACTAGGCTGCGTCCTTAAGGGGTTAAAGTTCTTACGATCCCCTTTTTTTGTTTTGGAATACCTACTGTGACTGTCTTGTGACATAACAGCTCAACCAATGGTTTAGAACAGGAACAGCCCAAGAAAGTTATTTTTACAGGATGATTCTGCGGCACTCAGAGTTGCGGCTCGATATTGTGTACAAGACTTTTCATTTAGACAATCAACACACAGTGAAAACAAAGACATACGTAGACACACTTCCCATAAATCACACATTTGGTTGATCCATTGAGGAATTGGTTTAACGGAAATAGCCTAAAAATTATGGCAGAGGTTTCGGTCCTCCCAGACCCTTCTCAACAGTCTACGGTGTCTGTGGATAAGTGTGTTTTCAAGTCGGGATAATGAAAAATGTCCAATATAATTGTTACGGTATTTATGTTAAACAAATCCCTCAATGGATTAATCATATGTTTCACTAATGGGAAGTGTGTCTACGTATGTCTATGTTTTCACTGTCTGACAATTGTCTAAATAAAAAGTCTTCAACACAATATTAACCCCTTCACACTTTGGCCACTTTTGACCTTCCGGACAGAGCCTCATTTTTCAAACCTGACATGTTTAACTTTATGTGGTAATAACTTTGGAATGCTTTTAGCTATCCAAGCGATTCTGAGATTTTTTTCTCTTGACACATTGGACTTTCTGTTACTGGCAAAATTTGCTCGATACATTCAGTATTTAATTGTGAAAAACACCAAAATTTAGGTGAAAAATTTCGAAAATGTGCATTTTTCTACATTTAATTGTATCTGCTTGTAAGACAGGCAGTTATACCACACAAAATTGTTGCTAATTAACATCCCCATATGTCTACTTTAGATTGGCATAATTTTTTGAACATCCTTTCATTTTTCTCGGACGTAACAAGGCTTAGAACTTTAGCAGCAATTTCTCACATTTTAAAGAAAATTGGCTTTGAGGGCCTAAGGGTATGTTCACACGAGGTCATTACGTCCGTAATTGACGGACGTATTTCGGCCGCAAGTACCGTACCGAACACAGTGCAGGGAGCCGGGCTCTTAGCATCATAGTTATGTACGACGCTAGGAGTCCCTGCCTCGCTGCCGGACACTATCCCATACTGTAATCATGTTTTCAGTACGAGACAGTTGTCCGGCAGCGAGGCAGGGACTCCTAGCGTCGTACATAACTATGATGCTAGGAGCCCAGCTCCCTGCACTGTGTTCGGTCCAGTACTTGCGGCCGAAATACGTCCGTCAATTACGGACGTAATGACCTCACGTGAACATACCCTTATATATTAGAAACCACCAATAAGTCAAAACAGTATTTCAAATGTTTCTTAACCCTTTAACCGTTTCACAGAAATGAAAGCAAAGTAGAGGTGAAATGTACAAATTTCATTTTTTTTGTAACACATAACGTTATACCAGGGAAACGCAACTAAATATTTATTGCCAAGGTTCTGCAGTTTTAGGAAATATACCACATGTGGCCCTAGTGTGATTATGGACTGAAACACAAGCCTCAGAATCAAAAGAGCACCTAGTGGATTTTGAGGCCTTCTATTTAATAGAATATATTTTAGGCACCATGTCAGGTTTGGAGGACTTTTGCAGTGCCAAAACAGTGGATATCGCCCAAAAGTGACCCCTTTAGGAAACTACACCCCTGCAGGTAATTAGGGGTATAGTGAGCATTTTGTCCCCACAGGTTTATTGCAGAAATGATTGGAAGTGGGCCAAGAAAATTAAAATCTACATTCTTTCAAAGAAAATGTAGGTTTAGCTAATTTTTTCTCATTTCCACAAGGACTAAAGCGAAAAAGCACTGCAACATTTGTAAAGCAATTTCTCCCAAGTAAAACAATACCCCACATGTGGTCATATATGGGTGTTTGGACACAAAGCAGGGCTTAGAAGGGAAAGAGCGCCATTTGGCTTTTGGAGCTCAAATTTAGCAGGAATGGTTAGCGGAGGCCATGTCGCATTTGCAAAGCCCCTGAGTGGACTAAACAGTGGAAACCCCCCCCTGCAAGAGACCCCATTTTGGAAACTACACCCCTTGAGGAAATTATCTAGGGGTATAGTGAGCATTTTGATCCCGCAGGTTTTTTGCAGAAATTATTCGAATTAGGCCTGGAAAATGAAAATCAAAACTTTTTCAAAGAAAATGTAGGTTTAGCTAATTTATCTCATTTTAACAAGGAGTAAAGGAGAAAAAGCGCCACAAAACTTGTAAAACTATTTCTCCAGAGTAAAACAATACCCTACATGTGGTCATAAATGGCTGTTTGGACACACAGCAGAGCTTAGAATGGAAGGAGCACGATTTGGCTTTTGGAGCTCAAATTTAGCAGGAATGGTTAGCGGAGGCCATGTCGCATTTGCAAAGCCACTGAGGGACCAAAACAGTGAAAATGCCCAAAAAGTTACTCCATTTAGGAAACTAAACCCCTTGAGGAATTAATCTAGGTGTGTAGTGAGCATTTTGACCTTACAGGTGTTTCATAGATTTTATTAGAATTGGGCAGTGAAAATAAAATCAATCCTTTTTCTTCGATAAGATGTAGATTTAGCTCAAAATTTTTAATTTTCTCAACAAATAAAGGGAAAAAGAACCCCAGCATTTGTAAAGCAACTTCTCTAGAGTACGGAAATTTCCCATATGTGGTCATAAACTGCTGTTTGGGTACACAGCAAAATCAGAAGAGAAGGAGCGCCATTTGCTTTTGGAGCACAGATTTTCTGGATTGGTTTCTTGACAACATGTCGCATTTGCAAAGCCCCTAATGTACCAGTACAGTGGAAACTACCCAAAAGTGACTCCATTCACGAAACTACACCCCTCAAAAAATTAATCTAGGGGTGTAGCGAGTATTTTGACCCCACAGGTGTTTCATAGATTTTATTAGAATTGGGCAGTGAAAATAAAATCAATCCTTTTTCTTCAATAAGACGTAGCTTTAGCTCAAAATGTTTCATTTCTCAACAAATAAAGGAAAAAAAGAACCACAACATTAGTAAAGCAATTTCTCCCGAGTACGGGAGTACCCCATTTGTGGTCATAAACTGCTGTTTGGGCACACATTAGGGTTTAGAAAGGAAGGAGCGCCATTTGGCTTTTGGAGTGCAGATTTTACTGGATTGGTTTCTGGGCGCTATGTTGCAATTGCAAAGCCCCTGTAAGACCAAAAAAGTGGAAACCCCACAGAAGTGATCCCATTTTGGAAAATACACCCCTCAAGGTATACACCTAGGGGTGTAGTGAGCATGTTAACCCTGCAGGTGTTTTGTAGAAATTAGTGTGCACTCGATGTTGCAGAGTAAAAATTGGATTTTTCCCATAGATATGCCAATATATGGTGCCCAGCTTGTGCCACCATAACAAGACAGCTCTCTAATTATTATGCTGTGTTTCCCAGTTTTAGAATTACCCTACATTTGGCCCTAATCTTTTGCCTGGACATTCGACCAGGCTCAGGAGTGAAAGAGTACCATGCGAAGTTGAGGCCTTATTTGGCGATTTAGAAAGTATTGGTTCACAATTGCAGAGGCTCTGATGTGAAATAATAAAATAAACCCCTGATAAGTGACCCCATTTTGGAAACTTCACCCCTCAAGGCATTTATTTAGTGGTGTAGTGAGCATTGTCACCCCACAGGTCTTTTTCATAAATGATTGCGCTGCGGATGGCGCAAAGTAAAAAATTAAATTTTTCCCTAGATATGTCATTTCAGTGGCAAATATGTCATGCCCAGCTTGCGCCACTGGAGGTACACACCGCAAAAATTGTTAAAACTGTTCTCCCGGGTATGGCGATGCCATATATGTGGAAGTAAACTGCTGTTTGGGCACGCTGTAGGGTTCAGAAGGGAGGGAGCGCCATTTGGCTTTTGGAGCGTGGATTTTGCTTGGTAGTAGTTTGGAGTTTTACTGGTATTTCAGTTTATAATGTGGGGGTATATGTAAGCTGGGCAGAGTACATCAGGAGCATAGTCAGGTGGTATAATAATGGGGTAAAATAACCCAATAAAATAATCCATAAATGTGTGTTACGCTGTGAAGCAATCCTTTATGCTCAGGCCAGTGTCACACTGATAAATGGTGTCGTTTCTTATCCCCCTTTTGGTACACACTCCGCACCTTTGCAGTTTGAGGAATTTTGCTGGGAAAGTGTTGTCCTGTTATAATACGGGCATCCGCGCTTCTAGCACATATGTTTGGGCCCTACCCTTCCTGGTTCCCTAATTTTAGGGCCTTGATAAATTGCCTCATAAAAATGAAATGTTCCCCTCAGGCCTGCACAACTGCATATTTTTTAATTCCTGACTTATTGGAGCCTTAAAGGGGTTGTCCGAGATGAAATGACTTTGTGTTAATGTTTGTAATTTATAAATGTAAATACATTTGTAATATACTTACATTTTCCAAAGTGGCCCCATTTCCAGATCCTGCCATGGGGTACTTGACGACTTGACGGGTGATGTAATTCTCTGCACTGGCTCTGGCCACTGTGTTGACCTTCAATTCTTTGCCGGGTATACGCCACGTCACGTACCTTTTAGGTACCGCCTCCGGACGGGGTCTGAAAGGCTTCCATACAAGGCATACCGGGAGACTAGTGTTAGGCCTCCAGTTACCTTTGCAGCCATCGGCACCCCGGCAATTTCATTTCTGGGGTGCCGATGAGCTGCAAATCTCTTAAATGCGGCGATCGCTTTTGACCGCTGCATTTAAGGAGTTAATGGCGGGGATCTGAGCAAACTTCAGTTCCCGCAATTACCCCAGGTTGTCAGCTGTAACATACAGCCGACACCCGGGGATGGTGGCACCGACTCACCATTTGTTGTATGGATGGGGGTTAAGCAGAAACACTTTGTGCCGTGGAATTATTTGGATGGTTATTGGACCTCATTAGGTCTTTGATTGGCACTTCAACTAACAAATGAAGTGCCGAACATTGGAATTTGTTGATTTTTACAGGATGGACCACTCCTGAAATTCAGCAGAAATATGCAGAGGGTGACTATTATAAAATGCTAACATCATGTGATCATGAGAATTGGTATATATTTTTATCTTTGTGTCATTTTTAATAGTCATAGGAACTGGTTTCAGGATAAAGTCATTTCCATTCGTATGTGTGTATGTTCATATACTTCAACTATTGTTCATATTCATAGAATGGCTCCACTGATCAAATCTCAGTATTGCAGTTATCTGGATTTGCAGTAAAATGACTATTTTACACTATGCATTGCATGGCTTGACCTGAATATCAGCCCCGGTAGGAGATTCGTCCCTACATAGTTTAACAAACACTTTATACTTTTTGCCACATGAGTGACCCAGACACCCAATCGCTATTTTGCAAATGTGCTGTTTTTTTAAATATATAAATGCTGAACAAATATAAAAATGTAGAGGCTTGCTGAGCATTCTAACATTATCTACAAAAGAATATAGTCTGTGACAGGCAACTAATTCATCCATTGTCACATAAAGCACTTTAATGCATATTGTGTATTCACAATGTCTATTTTACATATATTATGCTAACTGTATGCAAATTAGCACTTCATTAATAAACATGGAATGGTCAAGATATAAATCTATAGCACAGCAATTGTATGCATTTCTGAATTGATCATTTAAGCACCCATGCTTGCAAAAAAATAATGCTGCTACATATTTAACATATTTATATTCTTGATAATCTTATATTTTCATGAAGGGGGCACAACAATATCCTCGAATAAGATAAATAGACTCCAAGCGTATATTGGTTACAGGCTAGGTAAAGTTTAAGAGACCAACTTCCCCCCATAATGTATCAGATAGACTGCTCCATGATTATCGAACCATACCAAAGAAAAAAACTAGAGCATAACGTCTGAGTATACAAGAATATATCAATTTTATTTTTAGAAAATAACATACAATTAAAAACACTTCATAAGAAGACTCTAGTACTAGTACCGTGATACATCATACAGCACAGGACAGTATTACGTAATGAAATGGTATACAGGGCAAAACCGTATATGCTACCCACACAGTTAGATATGTAATGTATCTCATCCAAGTGGATTATATACTGATAATCCACAGTGTCCTCTCAGTTATATATACATACAGTGGATATTACCAGGTCACAAGGGAGTCACATAGGGAGAATCAGTAAATAAACGGTGAGCAGTTGTAGTAATGCAGTCTTACCCATTCAAAACGAGAGTATCAACATACGTCCGTGCTGAACGGTCCACAGAAAAACCCCAACGCGCGTTTCGCTGTTCTTGGTCGCTTCCTCAGGGGGTACATACAAGGGAGTCACATAGGGAGAATCAGGAAATAAACGGTGAGCAGTTGTAGTAATGCAGTCTTACCCATTCAAAACGAGAGTATCAACATACGTCCGTGCTGAACGGTCCACAGAAAAACCCCAACGCGCGTTTCGCTGTTCTTGGTCGCTTCTTCAGGGGGTACATATAGTATGTACCCCCTGAGGAAGCGACCAAGAACAGCGAAACGCGCGTTGGGGTTTTTCTGTGGACCGTTCAGCACGGACGTATGTTGATACTCTCGTTTTGAATGAGTAAGACTGCATTACTACAACTGCTCACCGTATATTTACTGATTCTCCCTATGTGACTCCCTTGTGACCTGGTAATATCCACTGTATGTATATATAACTGAGAGGACACTGTGGATTATCAGTATATAATCCACTTGGATGAGATACATTACATATCTAACTGTGTGGGTAGCATATATGGTTTTGCCCTGTATACCATTTCATTACGTAATACTGTCCTGTGCTGTATGATGTATCACGGTACTAGTACTAGAGTCTTCTTATGAAGTGTTTTTAATTGTATGTTATTTTCTAAAAATAAAATTGATATATTCTTGTATACTCAGACGTTATGCTCTAGTTTTTTTCTTTGGTAATATCCTCGAATAAGTAAAACTGCTGACATAAGAACATTTCGGATACTTCTGATTTCATTGGGAACAAACAAGGACTAGAATGATAATGCTGAGTTCACATTGTGGTAGGGGTGAGGTAGAAAGGTTCTGTTGCTTGTGTGTATGAGAGTAAGGCCACACGGTGCGGCCACGTTGCGTTTATGTTGCGTTTTTATACCGCAGCAAGTCATTTTTCAATATAAGTTAATGGTGAAGTTTGTGTTATGGACAGACTGCTGCTATTATATTACAATGTGTTTTTGTTTTGTGCGGTTGACCACATCTTCATAATGTCCGACCGCATGCAGTTAATGACCGCGATGCAAATGTTGTTGCTGAACTGCTTGTGTTTTTGATAACAGTTCTGCAATGCATTGTAATGAACTATATAGAGGAAGCACCTAACAAACTTCAACATGGGTGAAAACTATGTCCATAAACTATGTGCATAGAAAAACGCAACAGAACTGCAGCATTACAGAGACAAAAAACGCATGCAGTTGACCGCATGCGGTTTTCAAACTAAACAAAACCGCTTCAACGATGCACCCTGTGGCCTTACCCTAACAATAGAAGGTTTGTTGGGGAAACATGGCAAACAAATAGGGAGTCTATATTTGCAGGACAAGTTTGCATTTGCATATGTATAATTAGCAGATCAGGTTAAAATGCCAGCACTTGATGATGAGGATTGTAACACAGTGAGTTGTTTGACAGTTGAAAAGCAAGTTCTGCATTCTAATTAGAGATGAGCAAAAGGGCACGGCCAGACGTGGCGGAATTGCTGTGGAATTCCGCTGCAGACAGTCCGCAGTGGAATTCTCCTGCGGTCGTTTTTTACATTTGTTTCAATACATTTTGTGGTAAGTTAGTTCAGACGTTGCGGAAAAATCCGCTGCGGACCATAGGCTGCGGTGCAGAATTTTCCCTCCGCAGCATGCACTGACTGTTGCGGAGAAGAAGCAGAATTTCACTGTGGATTTCAGCCTTTGCAATGCAAAAACTGAAATCTGTGGCATGTCTGCTGTCTTTTCTGCAACGTCTGAATTACCTGTCAAATATGCAAATTTGGTGCAGATTCGTTCCGTCATTGCCCCAAATCTGCACCAACATTTGCAGAGGAAAAACTCTGCCACGTCTGCCCAAACTCTCAAGTTTCATTTGGTTTCAGAGTCGGCCGATTTGGATCAAAGTTTAATTTGAGGCCGAATAAATTAGTTCCAAATTTAACGTGCAATTTGATTAAAAAGAAATGTATGACAGTCTGAAGGCTTCTAGGATTTTATCCCACCCATTACTAGCTTTCTTAAGAAAAACACAGCCCTAGGAATGTCAAGCTGACAGCAATATACTAGTCTTTCTCAATGAATTATAATATCATCAAAAAGTTAACTTATTTCAGTTATTTCATTACACACAGAGGGATCCACTTCCAGCATTTTTTTCTTGTAATGTTGATGATTATGGGAACAGTTAATGAAAACCCAAAATTTAGTGTCTCAGAAAATTAGAATATTATATAAGCCCAATTTAAAAAATGATTTTTAATACCAAACTGTAGGCCTACTGAAAAGTATGTACAGTATATACACTCAATACTTGGTCGGGGCTCCTTTTGCATGAATTACTGCATCAGTGCGAAGTGGCATGGAGGCGATCAGCCTGTGGCACTGCTGAGGTGTTATGGAAGCCCAAGTTGTATGATAGCGGCCTTCAGCTCGTCTGCATTGTTGGGACTGGTGTCTCTCATCTTCCTCTTGACAATACCCTATAGATTCTCTATGGGGTTTAGGTCAGGCGAGTTTGCTGGCCAATCAAGCACAGTGAAACTGTGGTTATTAAACCAGGTATTGCTACTTTTGGCAGTGTGGGCAGGTGCCAAGTCCTGCTGGAAAATAAAATCAGCATCTCCATAAAGCTTGTCAGCAGAGGGAAGCATGAAGCGTTCGAAAATTTCCTGCTAACACAGACCCAACAATGCAGACGCCTTATATAATATTCTA
The DNA here is from genome assembly GCF_050947455.1 of Rhinoderma darwinii. Classification (NCBI taxonomy): domain Eukaryota; kingdom Metazoa; phylum Chordata; class Amphibia; order Anura; family Rhinodermatidae; genus Rhinoderma; species Rhinoderma darwinii. The sequence continues at coordinate 287,390,136 of NC_134690.1, read as the reverse complement.
ATTTTCTAAAACACTAAATTTGGGGTTTTCATTAACTGTTAGCCATAATCATCAACATTAAAAGAAAAAAATGCTGGGAATAGATCACTCTGTGTGTAATGAATCTATATAATATATGAGTTTCACTTTTTGAATTGAATTACTGAAATAAATTAACTTTTTGATGATATTCTAATTCATTGAGAAGGACTAGTATGTGCTAACATTCTGTTTAAACAAACACTGCACTGTCTTGATTTTTTTATTTGAAAAAACGCTTCACATATTATCCCTTTTTTGGGGAAGATGCACACGGCGGTGGTATTGGAAGAAGCAATGGATTTTCCAAGTGCTACAAAAATTATCCCTTTCTGGGAAGTTGCAAATGCAACAGGTTTGGTGTTATTTTGTGGTGGTATGCTTGATTGCAATTGAAAGTCAAGAATAAGTGACTTTTATTTTTTTTACAAAAGCCTTCCAAATATTACACACATGGCACTGGTTTTGGAAGAAGCAATGTTTGTTTATTGTTTTTGTTATTTTATTTTTTTAATAAGCCTACAGAGGCAGTACAATATGAAACATGACAGGCAAGGCCGCAGGAGATGATGTCCGGTTGTGTAGGGGTAGGGGTGGCAGCAGTGGGAACATTAGTGGCAGTACAGTATAGAACATGACGAGCAAGGTCGCAGGAGATGATGGCTGTGTAGGGGTAGCAGTAACGGCAGCGCAGCAGCAGTACAATAAATGGAACATTATAGACAGGCAGCACATGTGCCATTTTTGGCCGGGTAATAAATAGCCCCGTCCTTTCCCACTGTCAGCAATGGCAAATCTATTCATTGGCATCAGCCGGAAGTGTATAAAAATTCTCATGGATCCATGCCTCATTCTTTTTCACAAATGTAAGATTTTCTACACTTGTGTGGGTCAATTTTGTTCACTTTGATATTACAACACCAATTGCCACTCTGGATACCCTTTCTGACATCACACTGGATGCTGGACAAAGATAGCAACCTATGGCAAACTGGGTCAGTTCCTGCCACTGGTCAAATCTGCTGATCCAGAAGTCCATGGGCGTAACGTCCAAAGAGATTGTGGAACCACTGGGCTACCCTGCTGTAGCTGCTGGCCACACAGGTGTAATACAGTCATTGGTAGATGGTACCTTGGAAGCAGCTGGACACAGTCAGATAGCAGGTAGCGGATACAGGCTGGTGCCGGATTACTGGGACGAAGCTGCTGCCGGATAACTGGAAGCAGGCTGGTGTCGGATTACTGGAAGCAGGCTGGTGCCAGATTGCTGGAAGCAGGCCACAGAGTACAGGATATCGGATTGATCACGGACACAGGATGCAGGATACTGGACTGGTCACGGACACAGGACTCTGGATGCAGGATACAGGACTCAGGATGCAGGATACAGGACTGGTCACAGACACAGTTCTCATTTTACAGGACTGGACATGGACACAGGACTCAGGATTCAGGACTCAGGATATAGGACTAGTCACAGACACAGGATTCAGGAAACAGGAAACGGAACCTTCACATGCTAACACTGGGTTAGTAACAACATTGCTCAGGCACTTGGGAGATGGTGAAGTGACGTAAGTAGCCCTGGGAAGAAGCAGGGGTGGTTGGGTAACTTTTGGGACCGCTGTCAGATGTGGGGCCCGCCACCAGCGTTTCAGTACCCCCCTTACGCCCCCTCTTCTTAGATCCATAGCGTAGAAGGAACTTCTGGATGAGAGCTGGGGCATTAATGTTTTCTGCCGGCTCCCAAGATCTCTCCTCAGGACCAAACACCTTCCAGCCCACAAGATAAAAAGTCTCAGGATGCAGTAAACAGGACTGGTCACGAATACAGAACTCAGGATACAGTACTGGACACGGACACAGGACTCAGGATACAGGACACAGTATTTAAGAAACAGGAAACGGAACCTTTGCAGGTTAATACTGGGTTAGTAGCTTGTCACAGAGCCAAACAAATTTAACGGCTTTGATTAGCCAGATAATAGCCATTGGTTGTATTAGAAAAACGTAAAGTCACCAAAAAAAAACAACTGATCAAAAAACGACACAATAAAACGTAACTTTTACTTTATATTGATAAAAAAGGAGGTTGTCCTTTAAAATAAAGAGGGTGGGTCAAAAAAATGCTATAGGGAAAACAAGTGATGCTGTTAAACCCTACTACGTCACCCTGCCTAAACAGGCAAAGCACCTACTCAAGAGACGGCTCTGACCTCCAACCTATACCTTAGATCCCCTGTTAATGGCCTATCTGATTTAATACTCTAGAGAATGGGTGGGGTATAATAACACAGTGAGATTTAGAGTGATACCAATAGGTCCAAAAAAACAAAAAAATAGCAGTACAGTATTCAGATAAATTACATATTGGCCTATATTCCTCAAGGATGGAAAATCTGTATTGTAAAAAGTAATAATATACAGATGTACTACTTTCCAGCTCTCATTGGCCTTATGTTTCTCTAATAGAAGGAGGTACTGCATATAAAAAAGAAACAAAATAAGTACAGATGATAAACACAGTTCCGACGTGTTTCCCCTGGTAAAATAACAGGTTCATTAGGGAACCAGACAATCAAAAAACAAAAAACATATTGCTACCATGATAACTGGTGCAACCTGACAGAAAAGCTCTATTAAGGAGCCGGGTATGGGGGATGTTAATTACTAACTATTTTATGTGGTATAACTGCCTGTCTTACAAGCAGATACATTTAAATTTAGAAAAAATTTTGCAATTTTTCGCGAAATTTTGGTGCTTTTCACAATTAAATGCTGAATGTATAAACTGCCCAATATATTTGACAGGTGAACAGAGAAAAAAGAAAACATTTAAGTAGTCAGTGTTTTCTGGGTCATTTGTATGTTGCTACTTATGACCCCTGTCACCATGTCAAGCCTGCCACAGGACGCAGGGGTTTTTGGTACATCAGGGGTTTTTGAAAAAAAATGGCCTGGACCATTAGGTGAAAGCAGGCTGTGTCCTTAAGGGGTTAAAAATGAATTTCTGCAACAAAAAAAAAACGACATTAGTAAATTTCACCTCTGCTTTGCCTTAATTCTTATGGAACGTCTAAAGGGTTATGAAACTTTCTAAATGCTGTTTTGAATACTTTGGGGGTGCAATTTTTAAAATGGGGTGACTTATTGGGGGTTTCTAATATATAAGGCCCTCAAAGCCACTTCACAACCGAACTGGTCCCTGAAAAATTAGCCTTTTGAAATTTTCTTGAAAATGTGAGAAATTGCTGCTAAAGTTCTAAGCTTTGTAACGTCCTAGAAAAATAAACGTTTGTTCAAAAAATGATGCTAATCTATAGTAGACATATGGGGGATGTTAATTACTAACTATTTTATGTGGTATAACTGCCTGTCTTACAAGCAGATACATTTAAATTTAGAAAAAAATTTGCAATTTTTCGCTAAATTTTGGTGCTTTTCACAATTAAATACTGAATGTATAAACTGCCCAATATATTTGACAGGTGAACAGAGAAAAAAGAAAACATTTAAGTAGTCAGTGTTTTCTGGGTCATTTGTATGTTGCTACTTATGACCCCTGTCACCATGTCAAGCCTGCCACAGGACGCAGGGGTTTTTGGTACATCAGGGGTTTTGCGAATGCAACATGGCGTCCGCAAACCATACCACCAAAATCTACTCTCAAAGTCAAATACGACTTCTTTTGTTCTGAACCCTCCCATTACCATACTCCGGAGAAATAGCTTTACAAATGTTGGGGTGTTTTTTCATCTTTATTCGTTGTGAAAATGAAAAATGTTGATCTAAAACTACATCTTATTGGAAAAAAATTAATTTTTTCATTTTCCAAAATGGAGTCACTTTTGGGGTGTTTACACTAAACTAGTACTACAGGCGCCCGGAAACCATTCCAAAATCCAAATTGTGCTCCTTCCCTTCTGAGCCCTACCGTGTGTACAAACAGCTGTTTATGACCACATATGAGGTATTGTTTTACTCGGGAGAAATTGCTTTACAAATGTTGTGGTTCTTTTTCTCCTTTCGTCCTTGTGGAAATTAAAAACAATTATCTAAACCTACATATTTATTGAAAACATTTAGATTTTCATTTTTACGGCCTACTTCCAATAATTTCTGCAAAATACCTGTAGGGTAGTTTGGGGCAAATTTTGGGGGATTTCCACTGTCTTGGCAACGCAAGAGCTCTTCAAACGTGACAAGGTGCCTAAAGTATATCCTAATAAAAAGGAGGACCAAAATCCACTAGGTACTCCTTTTCTTTTGAGGCCTGTGTTTCAGTTCATTAGCACACTATGGCCACATGTGGGATATTTCCTAAAACTGCAAAATCTGGGCAATAAATATTGAGTTACGTTTCTCTGGTAAAACTTTCTGTGTTACAAAAAAATTAGATTAACCCCTTAACGACAACCAACGTATGGGTACGTCGTTGTCGTTAAGGACTTAACGCAACACAACGTATGGGTACGTTGTGTTGCTGGTGCGGGCTCAGGAGCTGAGCCCGCACCATCGCAAGTGGGTGGCAGGTGTATATTACAGCTGACACCCTGCTGCATGGCCAGGACTGGAGCTAGCCTCCGATTCGGCCAATTAACCCCTTAGAGGCAGCTCTTAAAATTGAGCGCCGCATCTATGGTGTTTCCTAGCAGATCGGAACCCCGCAATGCAAATTGCGGGGTTCCGATGGCTGTTCTGGCAGACCGGAGGCCTAACAATCGCCTCCTGTCTGCCAAGTACGGAAGCCTGCTGGTCCCGCCCGGAGGCGGGGGCTAAAAGGCTTCCGGTCGCTAAAGAAAGATGGTGCAGGCACAGAAGCTGAGCCTGCGACATCAGCCGCTGACCCCTGCCGATCCCTGCCATTAACACCTTAGATGCCGCGATCAAAAGAGCACGTGGCATCTTAGTAGTTTGTAGCGATCGGCATAGACACAATGTTATCATGAAGATGACGATCGTTGATATAGCAACCGGAGGCCTAATAATAGCCTCCTGGTCACTTCAGAACTTAACTGGTCTCTGAAAAAATAGCATTTTGACATTTTCTTGTGAGAAATTGCTTCTAAAGTTTTTATCCTTGTAACATCCTGTAAAAATAAAAGAATGTTCAAAAAACGATGCCAACATAAAGTAGACATATGGGGAATGTTAACTAGTAACTATTTTGTGTGGTATTACTATCTGTCTTACAAGTAGATACATTTAAATTTAGAAAAATATTAATTTTTGCAAATTTTCTCTAAATTTTGGTATTTTTCACAAATAAACACTGAAAGTATCGACCAAATTTTACCACTAACATAAAGTACAATGTGACACGAGAAAACAATCTCAGAATTGCTTGAAAAAAACCAGAAGCATTCCAAAGTTATTATCATATAAAGTGACACATGTCAGATTTGAAAAAAAATGGCCTGGACCATTAGGTGAAAGCAGGCTGTGTCCTTAAGGGGTTAAAAATGAATTTCTGCAACAAAAAAAAAACGACATTAGTAAATTTCACCTCTGCTTTGCCTTAATTCTTATGGAACGTCTAAAGGGTTATGAAACTTTCTAAATGCTGTTTTGAATACTTTGGGGGTGCAATTTTTAAAATGGGGTGACTTATTGGGGGTTTCTAATATATAAGGCCCTCAAAGCCACTTCACAACCGAACTGGTCCCTGAAAAATTAGCCTTTTGAAATTTTCTTGAAAATGTGAGAAATTGCTGCTAAAGTTCTAAGCTTTGTAACGTCCTAGAAAAATAAACGTATGTTCAAAAAATGATGCTAATCTATAGTAGACATATGGGGGATGTTAATTACTAACTATTTTATGTGGTATAACTGCCTGTCTTACAAGCAGATACATTTAAATTTAGAAAAATTTTTGCAATTTTTCGCTAAATTTTGGTGCTTTTCACAATTAAATACTGAATGTATCGAGCAAAGTCTGCCAGTAACATAAAGTCCAATGTGTCACGAGAACACCATATCAGAATTGCTTGGATAGGTCAAAGCATTCTGAAGTTATTATCACATAAATTTAAACATGTCAGATTTGAAAAATGAGGCTCTGTTAGGAAGGTCAAAAGTGGCCACAGCGGGAAGGGGTTTATATGAATTATGGGGCAATTTATTAAGACAGGCGTTTCATACGCCAGTCTTAATAGTAAGAATAGTTACAGTAAACAGTAAGACATTTATTTGAAGACGAAAACCTCTTAATAAATGTGTTGCATGGTTCGGCCTGGTCCACCACAATTGTAGTGCAAGGTCCATAGCCATGCGCCATCAATTCCCCCCATCGGCCATAAAATTCATAGCCGACATACCTCAGCGCTCCACTTTTCTCCTCCGGCACCCTCATCACGCCAGTGCAGCTCGAATAAGGTTCTGATGCTGAGCAGGGTCAGAGCCTTATATGCGACACAGCAGTACATCATCAGTGCTAAAAAGGTCCCTAGAGAAATGCTTCTCCGCAATTTAAAATTCACACATAAAAGCCCTTTTTCTCAATACATAGTGGATATTTTTCTAACAAGTTGTTTTTTTAGTGTCTAATGGTATTTCATGTGAGAAAGTCCCATCTGGTGCACTAAATCCTACTGTAAGTACCATTTACATGCTGCAGTTTCACAGATCAGAGCGCTATGTTATATTGATGGTTACGTGAGTCAGGGATATAATATAACCCTGTTTTACTAAACTCATTTAATAAATACATCTGAAAGTTTTATGGCAAGCTTTCATTTTTCATTTAACATGCTCTCTGTATTTATTTACCAGAAAACGTTTTCTAAAATGTCCTTTTAAGAAAAAAAAAATAGTTTTTAACTTATTGTATTTGCTTCATCCTCCAGAGTTCAAACACAATGCCATATAAAATAAATCTAAATTAATTAATTAAAATAAAGAAACATCAATTTGTACATGTAGTATTATCCGTATTATGTAGTATACATCTAGTACATTAGAAGGTTTACTGAATTAAATTTTTATATATTTTATGAATGTATTAATTAATTAATTAAAGTTTACTTTCGAAGAGTTCTCCATTTTAAATAATCCCTACTTGTTAGAAGACTCTCTTGACAATATGCAGATCACAAAGAGTCCCCTTTCTGGGAGCCAGTGGCATAACGATTACGGTTGCATCGAGGGCCTACCTCGGATCCTCTTCTGGCTGTGACATCAGGACCTGGCAAAGGTCTGTGCCGCAGTGCATTCAGGCAGCGTTAGGATGTTGTGTGTGAAGCACCACACAACGTCAAGCGTCAGGACATTGTATGCTGCCTTGCATATAACATCTTGACGCTGCCATCAAGACCTTGTTTGCACCGCGACGCAGAGCTTTGCCGAGGCCTGATGTGGCAGCCTAAGGGGGATCCGGTGGGATGCGGAGAAGAGAAAAAGAACGGCGAGTAAATAATAATTTTTTATGTGCGATCTGCAGGGATTTAATTGGGGGCATATGGCACCCGGCACCCGGTCCTGGTTCTATATTGTTATGCTCCTGCTGGTACCCCAGCAATCAGCTGTAAACTGTGGGTAAACCTGGAAGTAAAGGTTTAATTTTGCTGCAGTGCTACCAAAGGGGAAATTAAGCATTACACAGTGTCCATTCACATAAATGCGGTACAGGTCCTCCACAGCAAGAAACAACTTATCACTCTGGCCAAATGATGAAGATCCTGAACAGAGGATTCCCTTCATATAACCTAAAGGGTTTATTAAAATGGTATAGGCATAAGGGAAGAAATAACTTAACCCCTTAACGCTATATGACGAATATATTACTTAATGACTTATTGTTCATGACATCAAACTGTCACCGTGTCTTAGTGTACGGTGACAGAGCTGTGATGCCGGCTGTCACAAACAGCTAACCATTACTGCTAGATGGCCCGGGACCAGTGAGAGCAGTCCAGGGTCAGCGATCACTCTGAATGGTCCGTGAATTCTCACAGACCAATCAGAGAATTGACCTATTTAAATGAGGCGGCAGGAAAACAGGGGCTGTTATCCCGGCTGTCAGAAACATCATTGGAGTACAGCTTGCCGGTCCGGGAACCAAGATAGCAGTCCCATAAATTCTCACGGACCAATCAGAGCATTATGTACTATACAACACTGGCAACACTGGCAACACTGTCACTATGTAGATGGTGACAGAACTGTGATTGGCAGCTGTCACAGACAGCTGCCAATCGCAGTTTGCCAGCCCAGGACTTTTTAGAACAGTCTTGGGTTGGCAATTGCTCTGATTGGTATGTGATAATTCACCTAACCAATCAGAGTACAGGAAAGGGCAGGAGTCAGGGTTGGTGGCACCACTCCCTCTGATCGCTTCATTTCTGTCAGAGAGGTGTTCAGGGAGAGTCATTGTTGCTCAGAGCCCCAGTTAGATTCTGTTACAGTTGCACCAAACACTTGATAGTATATAGCCCCACAGCATCAACCCTTCACTGGCCAGCTCATCCTGCTTCTGTTTTTTCAGGGCGGAGATATCAATTTTTTCATTTTGCACACACACACACACACACACACACACACACACACACACACACACACACACACACACACACACATATATATATATATATATATATATATATATATATATATATATACTGTATCAAAGAAGAGTAAGGGAGCAGCACTCAAAAATAAATTTAATTTATTCAACAAACATCCACACTTTGAGTGCTGCTTCTTTACTCTTTTTTGATGCTCTATCACACAAGGAGAGGTCGTTCCTTTTGAAGCTTTGCACCAGCCGTACTGGCTTTTGCTGCTACGGTGCTGCTTTTATTTTTTTCCGTTTGTTACTTATATATGCATGTGTATATACACTACCATTCAAAAGTTTAGGGTCACTTAGAAATTTCCTTATTTTTGCAAGAAAAGCACAGTTTTTTTTCAATGAAGATAACATTCAATTAATCAGAAATACACTCTATACATTGTTAATGTGCTAAATGACTATTCTAGCTGCAAGCGTCTGGTTTTTAATGCAATATCTACATAGGTGTATAGAGGCCCATATCCAGCAACCATCACTCTAGTGTTCTAATGGTACATTGTGTTTGCTAACTGTGTTAGAAGGCTAATGGATGATTAGAAAACCCTTGAAAACCCTTGTGCAATTATGTTAGCACCGCTGTAATCAGTTTTACTGTTTAGAGGAGCTATAAAATTGACCTTCCTTTGAGCTAGTTGAGAATCTGGAGCATTCCATTTGTGGGTTCGATTAAACTCTCAAAATGGCTTGAAAAAGAGAGCTTTAATGTGAAACTCAATATTCTATTCTTTTTCTTAGAAATGAAGGCTATTCCATGCGAGAAATTGCCAAGAAACTGAAGATTTCCTACAACGGTGTGTACTTGTAATGACAGGGTAGGGAGACAGACAGGTGAGCCCTAGTCCCTGCCTACTTGCAACGACCCATCCTAAGCGACGGGGTACAACTGGGCGACGGTCCCTACACTCAGTAAGTGCAAGACAGACAAACAGACAAGGGTAAAGACAACCTAACCAAAAACCTCACACCAAAGACTTGGCATGTAGTGGGGTCCCCTATAGCAATAGAACCTAAAAACGAACCAAATGGGACATATCCCTACAAAGAATATTGTACTCAATATAAAAAGCACAAAAAATATCTTTATTAAATATAATGACAAAATAACACAATAATAGAAAAAGAGAAATAATACAGCATATACGGAGACATATACAGCAGGGTCAGATAGAAAAGACCATGACCAACAGAATCAACCATATACTAATGATCACTCACACGCTCAGATAATATCCAATAATAACACAAGCCCAGGGGTGTGTGATATAAATCCCACATGTAGCAGTAGCAATGCAAAGGTGGCCTATATAATATCAAAGCCTATACAAATAGGGAAGGGCAGAATAACATATGGCAGCATACATATAATGACAATACGTCAGAGCCAGCACAAAAAAGGTGCAGCTAAATGGATATGCATAAAATAATGCGTATAAGGACAGTGCAGTATAACTAAATAAATATACGTATACTGCTGAGTAGGAGTCAGCCCAAGAAAAGAGTGTAGCTGTTGACGTATATCAAGAGATAATGTAGCTCAGATAGCCAAAGAGAAATGCAGCTGCCATGGTTAAACAATATAGCCCAAAAGTCAGTACAGATTTAGCAAATGCACAAACACATACCCTGAGACATGTTGAGGGAGCGTGGAGGATCAAAAGATCTGGGTGAACAAACGCCTCGACGCGCGTTTCGCCCGATAGACCGGCTTCGTCAGGAGGCTAATTTAAAATGATACTCCAGGGTTATAAAATAGAGAACATAAAGTTAAGCTCACCTGTGATGAGCGCAAATCGGCGCTCGGAACACACGCCCAGTGACGCCCACATCACGGGACGCGCCGCGCGTCAGATGGAGAAGACGCCGCATGATGAAAAATCACCATAGCGACGTGGGACGCTAAGCGGCACTCCCGGATGTAGGCCACACTGCGCATGCGCAGCCGAGCGTCTGTGCGGACACCACAGGGGAGACAACAGCTGACAGGACTAACACAATGGCAGTTTAGGAGTGGGAAGTAACTAAGAGAATGGAATACATCCACCGGGATCTAGTAATAGAGGATAAATGCAGGTAGAGCAAGATGTTTATGGCAAATAAAGATAATAAGATATAATGAAAAAAACAAGGGGAAGTGCACATATGACAAGACTGTGCACAAAAGGAAAAAGTGAAAAAATAAGTGGACTAAGATCCAGTAAATATGTGAAACAAGTGAAAAAAAGGGGGGGCATATTAAAATATGATAAATAATGTGAAAAATGATATACATTAATATGGATGGGCAATTCCCAAACACATAAATATATATAGTACAAAAAGTAAATAATAAATTTGTGACGAGTGAATGCATATATATACATATAGATAAATATACATAAAACAAACAGTGCATCAGGATAAATGTTTAAAAATAATTAAAAATAAATCAATACACTCCAACCCATATGTCCCATTATATACAACAAATGGAAAGTCGATAATGTGACACCCAAAATATAATAATACAATGGAGTCCACAATATCGGTAATAAATACACACATATAGATACATTGGTGGATGTATACAATGCTGCAACAACAAATATACAAGAAATAGATATACAGTACTACACAATGTATATTAAAAAATACATATATAAATATAAATATATTCCTATATAGTTAGTTGAAAAACGCAGCAATTGCTCCAAAAATTTAGAAAAATACACACATTGACAGAAATAATACAACAAATACACAGTACATCAGGATTACAATATGTGTATAACTTCTCCACTTCTGGTTTACAATAAAGGCCATATGTGATCCTCGTAGATATATGGAGAAGTAGACCCACTCACTGGACAAGATAAACTGCAATATACAAAAGTAGATATAAAACACAAGAAAAAAACCCTAGAGAAGATAAAATTCACGCATGGTTAAAAATTTACAAGAAAGGCCTAAAACTAGTGGCTTCGTTTAAGCCAGATGGAGCTACAGTATTAAGTAACGTGATCCACTTCATCTCTTTTCTCAATAACGCCACACGTACATCCCCACCTCTACAGCCCAAGGAGATCTTGTCAATTCAGACAAGGGTACACAGAAGATAGGGAAATGGGGCAGCTGCCCACGGAGACAAACCAGGAGAGAACGAGGTACCATTCGCTGAGCAGGAGAATGGTCAGAAAGCCAAGGTCAATAACAAGCAGATGATGAGAAGTACAAGCAGCAGCAAGCCAGTAAACAAGCATAGAAGAATCACAGGCAAAGGAGGAACAGGAAAGGCAGGTATAAATAGACAGTGGGCGGGAGCTAGCTCCGTCTGGCCAGGCTGTGATAGGCTCTCCCACTCCTAAGCCTGCCATCCTGAGTGGTGGAAGATGGAGTCAGTCTCACAGACATAGGAGCAGGTGCAGACTGATTGCCCACGGGCGTCGACACAGAAGCTGTGTCTGGCAAATCCTTTACAGTACTACTCCCTTCAGAGGACAGCACAAACAGGCTCTAACCAGAGTAGAAAGAGAAGTGGGAGGCCTCGCTGCACAACTGAGCAACAAGACAAGTACATTAGAGTCTCCAGTTTGAGAAATAGACGCCTCACAGGTCCTCAACTGGCAGCTTCATTAAATAGTACCCGCAAAACACCAGTGTCAACGTCTACAATGAAGAGGCGAGTCCGGGATGCTGGCCTTCAGGGCAGAGTGGCAAAGAAAAAGCCATATCTGAGACTGGCTAATAAAAGAAAAAGATTAATATGGCCAAAAGCACACAGACATTGGACAGAGGAAGATTGGAAACAAGTGTTATGGACAGACGAATCAAAGTTTGAGGTGTTTGGATCACACAGAAGAACATTTGTGAGACGCAGAACAACTGAAAAGATGCTGGAAGAGTGCCTGACGCCATCTGTCAAGCATGGTGGAGGTAATGTGATGGTCTGGGGTTGCTTTGTTGCTGGTAAAGTCGGAGATTTGTACAAGGTGAAAGGGATTTTGAATAAGGACGGCTATCACTCCATTTTGCAACGCCATGCCATGCCCTGTGGACAGCGCTTGATTGGAGCCAATTTCATCCTACAACAGGACAATGACCCAAAGCACACCTCCAAATTATGCAAGAACTATTTAGGGAATAAGCAGGCAGCTGGTAATGGAGTGGCCAGTGCAGTCACCAGATCTCAACCCCATAGAGCTGTTGTGGGAGCAGCTTGACCGTATGGTACGCAAGAAGTGCCCATCAAGCCAATCCAACTTGTGGGAGGGGCTTCTGGAAGCATGGGGTGAAATTTCTCTCGATTACCTCAGCAAATTAACAGCTAGAATGCCAAAGGTCTGCAATGCTGTAATTGCTGCAAATGGAGCATTCTTTGACGAAAGCAAAGTTTGAAGGAGAAAATTATTATTTCAAATAAAAATCATTATTTCTAACCTTGTCAATGTCTTGACTATATTTTCTAGTCATTTTGCAACTCATTTGATAAATATAAGTGTGAGTTTTCATGGAAAACACAAAATTGTCTGGGTGACCCCAAACTTTTGAACGGTAGTGTATATAAATGTTTAAATTAAAAAAAATAATAATTAAGTTGGTACCGGTGTAACATTGACCCAGTGAACCCCATCCCGCTTCTATTTTTTCAAAACAGAGATATTTTTTTTCATTTTACTTATATAATATATACATTAAAATAATAATAATTTAGTTGGTACCATTGTACTGTTATTTTAGTTGGTACGCCTACAGTTTCTGTTAAAGTCGCACCAAGTACCACTTATTCCCTGGTGGTACTTTTTTTCCTCTATCAACTCCCTCACTAACCAGCGACTTTCAATTACTAACCCAGTAAAACCCATTCCGCTATTTTTGTCAGAGCGGAGATTTTTATTTTTCTATTTTACATATAGATACAGTATATATAAATTTTAAAAAAAATAACAATAATTTAGTTGGTACCGTTGTACCCTTATTTTAGTTGGTACGCCCAGAACTTCTGCCATAGTCTCACCAAGTACCACTTATTCCCTGGTGGTCCTTCCCCTATCAACTCCTTCTCTGGCTAGAAATCTCCAATCACGGCCCCTGCCCCTTCATGCTCCTGTGTTCTTTTGGAGTGAAGATTTTTTTTATTTCCTTTTCGTTCCCGTATGTATACAAAAATATTAGTACTTTTCTACTGTTCAGTTAGTACCAATTTACTGTGATATACTGTATATAATTAAATAAACTTAAAAAGCAAAAATATGACTCACCGCAGACTGTTTACTGCAGAGGAGGCATATGCCATTGTGTGTTCGGACACTGATGTCTGCTAGTGATGATTAGATTAATTTTATCTTGTCATCTTCCTTAAGGGAATCTGATGAAACCCCCCAGGAGGTGCCACAGGGTTAATGAATCTTCGACCCAATCAAGTGATTTGGGTTCCCCCAAATAACTATGTGTCCCAGGTCCCTGAGTTTATAGCTGACTCAGGGTTACATATTGATACAACATATTTTGTTAACCTTTTTTTATCCAGATAATTTCATTTCAATTATGGTTGAGCAAATCAACTTGTATTCAAACCCCAAAATGATCCCAATTTTGATAGATTATATAAATTAAGGCCCATAATCACCCATTTTAACAGTGATTAAGTGTACACCCCCGAAAAAAACAGATTATAGTTGACAAATCGACAGTTAACTTTAAAGGGAGGCTTTACTTTTGAAAGTATTTGCCTAACAAGAGGGCTAGGTACAGAACCAAAATTTATAAATTGTGTGAAAGTGAATCTGGATACACACATCGCTTCAAAATATATGAGGAGAAGGATTCACAAATAGAGCCCCCAGAATGTCCCCCAACCCTTGAAATAAGCAGAAAAATTGTATGGGATTTGATATACCCACTGTTGGATCATAGCTACCATTTTTATCTTGATAATTTTTATTCTAGCATACTGCTTTTTAAATGCCTTGCTGGCAGACGTATGGTAGCATGTGGCACAATAAGAAAGAACCAAAGAGGCCTACCACAAACACTACTGGGTCAAATGCTTAGGGTGGGAGAGAGCAGGGCCATTTGTAGCAACAATGTATTGTTCGTTAATATATAAAGACAATTGAGATGTGCTCATAATGACCACAATATATTGTGACAGAAGCTCCCCTGTCCATGTTAGATGTACTGGGACTGAAACCCCTAAACCGGTCTGTATTCAAGAATACAACAAATTTATGGGATGGAATGATTTATCGGACTAAGTACTCAAACCCTACAGTGCCATATGAAAATCTTGCATATGGTGCAAAAAGCTGGGCGTCTCTCTTACACAGGTAACATTATATAATGCATTTGTGCTTTACAGAAATGCCATCCATGGTGGAAAATGTATTGCTCTTTAAGAAAATTAAATAATGGCCCTCATATATGGAGACCAGAAGGAAGCAGGCCCCAGAACAGCTTCAACAAGTGAGGCTTCAAGGATAGTGTCCAGACAGCACTTTCCTAATGAAATTACCCCCCCACCGCAAAAAAAGTATGCCAACAAAACTATGCCATGTATGTTACAAAAAGGTATCAGAAAGGAAACCCACTACCATTGTGAAACTTGTCCATCACAACTTGGCCTCTGTATGAAAGGGTGCTTTAAGACGTACCATACTACTTTGGATTCCTAAATGTATACTTTTATTTTCATGAACATCCACTTTATCCTTTCATGTTGACCAATAAGAATTCATTATATTTTCTGGAAAATGTAGCCTATCTAGTCCAGATTATACCAACTAAAACTAAATTTGCCCAAATAAATTTGCCCACATTATTGTACAATTTAAAGTGCAACTAAAATTCCCATTATACCCCAACATTAATACCTTTAAATGTGCAGTGTTAAAAACTAGATTATTTTTGACCAATTTTTAACTGTAGTGACACCTCAGAGCCTCTGCAAATGATGAAATGGTGTCTGAAAATCACTCAAGCACGAATTGTGCCCTGAAAACCACAGGGTGCTTCTTATCTTTTGGACCCTACTTTATGGCCAGAAACCAGATTATGTCCAAAGCAGGGTTATTTCCGAACACAGGAGAAACAGGGAAAAAAATATTGGCGTGGTCTTCTGTAATTTCATGTGCTATGTGAAAAAATAAGTCCTATATATGACACATTTTTGAAAAATAATTTTATTTAAATTTTTCATACCAGCTTTGCATCAATTCATGGAACAAAATATGACTTTAAAGTACTCACTACCCCCCTAGTTGAATACCATATTGGGTGTACTTTTTTGAAATTGGGTCACATCTGGTTAATTCTGGTACCTTTAAATGCAACATGGCACCTAAAAACTATACCAGCAAAATCTGCACTCCAAAAGTCAGTTGACACTCCTTCCCTTCTGAGCACTGCCGTGTGGCCAAACAGCAGTTTACATCCACATGTGGGGTGTTTCCGTACTCCGGAGAAATATTGTAACAAATGGTAGGGTGCATTATCTCCTTTGAGGCCTTTTGAAAAATAAAAATATGGGAAACTTTAAAGCAATGTTTTATTGGAAAAAATTTAATTTTTCATTTTTATGGCCCAATGTTAATAAATTCTATGAAACACCTGTGGGCTCAAAAGGCTCACTTTTACCCCTTGATACATTCCTTAAGGGGTGTAGTTTTAAAAATGGGGTCATTTGTTGGGGGTTTCCACTGTTCTGTACCCCTGGGCCTCTGCAAATGCGTCATGGCGCCTATAAATAATTCCAGCAAAATCTGCCGGCAGAAAGCCCAATGGCGCTCCTTCCATTCTGAGCCTTCTAAACAGCAGTTTGCATCCACAGGTGGGGCATTTTCTTACTCGGAAAAAATAGCTTAATAAATTGTGGGGTGCATTTTCTTCGTTAACCCCTTGTGAAAATGAAAGTTTGGGCTAAAGTGAAGTATTATTGGAAAAAATTTCATTTTTTATTTTCACGGCCCAATTCTATGAAACACATGTGGGGTCAAAATGCTCACTATACCCCTTGAAAAAAATCCTTAAGGGGTGTAGTTTCCAAAATGGGGTCATTTTTTGTGGGTTTACAGTGTTTTGGTACCACTGGGCCTTTGCAAATGCGTCATGGTGTCTGAAAACAATCCAGCAAAATCTGCGGTCCTAAATTCAGCTGGCACTCCTTCCATTCTGAGCCCTGCTGTGTGCCCAAACAGCAGTTTACATCTACATGTGGGATGTTTCTGTACTCGGGAGAATTAGTGTAACAAATGATGGGGTGCATTTTCTCCTTTAACCCCTTGTGAAAATAAAAAAAATTGGGGCTAAAGCGATTTTTTTATTGGAAAAAATATATATTTTTTTAAATATATTTTCACAGCCCAATGTTAATAAATTCTATGAAACACCTGTGGGGTCAAAATGCTCACTATACCTCTTGATAAATTCCGTAAGGGGTGCAGTTTTCAAAATGGGGTCATTTGTTGTGGGTTTACACTGTTCTGGTACCTCTGGGCCTCTGCAAATGTGTCATGGCGCCTGCAAACAATTCCAGCAAAATCTGCCGTACAAAAGCCCAATGGCGCTCCTTGCCTTCTGAACCCTGCCATGTGCGTAAAAAGCAGTTTACATGCACATGTCTGGTATTTTCGTACTCGGGATAAATGGCTTAATATATTGTGGGGTGCATTTTCTTCGTTAACCCCTTGTGAAAATGAAAGTTTGGGCTAAAGTGCGGTATTATTGGAAAACAAAATATTTTTTATTTTTACGGCACAATTCTATGAAACACCTGTGGGGTCAAAATGCTCACTATACCCCTTGAAAAATTCCTTAAGGGGTGTAGTTTCCAAAATGGGGTCATTTGTTGTGGGTTTACACTGTTCTGGTACCACTGGGCCCTTGCAAATGCGTCATAGTGTCTGAAAACAATTCCAGCAAAATTTGCGGTCCTAAATTCAACTGGCACTCCTTCCGTTCTGAGCCCTTCTGTGTGCCCAAACAGCAGTTTACATCTACATCTGGGATGTTTCTGTACTCGGGAGAATATGCGTAACAAATGATTGGGTGCATTTTCTCCTTTAACCCCTTGTGAAAATAAGAAATTTGGGGCTAAATCTATTTTTTATTGGAAAAAATATATTTTTTATAAAATATATTTTCACAGCCCAATGTTAATAAATTCTATGAAACACCTGTGGGGTCAAATTGCTCACTATACCTCTTGGTAAATTCCTTAAGGGGTGTAATTTTCAAAATGGGGTCATTTTTGAAATTTATATCCATTTTGCATTAATTACTGTAAAAACACCTAATGGGTTAACAAAGTTCGTACATGCCATTTTGAATACTTTACTGTTTCTAAAATGGCGTTATTTATGGGGGTTTTCTATTATATATATGCCCCTTAAAATCACTTCCGAACTGAAAGCGTCCCTAAAAAACAGAATTTTTAAATTTTCTTGAAAATTAGCAAAGTTTCTACTAAACTTATAGACCTTTTACCATTCTACGAAAATAAAAGGATGTTAAAAAAAATTATGCCAATATAGCGTAGACATATGGCAAGTGCTACATGAGCTATCTTGGGTGATATGACTATATGTCGTACAAGCGGAATAATTGAAAATTTGAAAATCACTAATTTTTCTAAATTTTCAACACATTTGGCATTTTTTAATAAATAAATTCACAGCATTACGCCCAAATTTTACCACCAACATAAAGTACAATGTGTCACGAAAAAATTATTTCTGAGTCACTTGGATAGGTATCTGCATTATAAAGTTATTCTCACATAAACTGACACGTCAGATTTAAAAAAATGGGACCGAGAGCCTTAAGGCCCAAACTGGCTGCGTCATTAAGGAGTTGAGGTAAAACTTAACTTTAATGGTTCACCAATAAAACAACAATATCAAATAATATTCCAATCTGTGTGTATTCAAGTAAATGCTGCTGTCCTGCATATTTTAATTACTTAAGTGTAATTGGCTAGGGTATAACTCAATCTAGGCTTTTTAGCTATAGGATCAGGTATTTGGGTGCTGGTAGTCCATATATGAAGTTATGGTGACATCTATATCTCCCTTTAATATCTTAGAAATATGGAGTTTGTTGCTCCTAACAGTTGGTATTAAACAGGGAACCCGTGCTGAGAAGCACAACTTTAATACCACTGGAAACTTTCCTAGCCTTCCTGCAATTACCGTAATAATGGCAGCTTAATTTATAACTAATACTATTGTGTAATGGAGATATTCTTCTCATCTGATAAAACATGGCACAATATATTTTCTGTCAGATCCAAAATCTTTTGTATGCCTCCATATGTGATCAAAGTCATAGAGAGGTACAGTAGGTCCCCATACACCTCTATGGGTGTTATATTTCAGCTCCACAGAACCATCTATACAATTTTTTTTAATAAACCATTTTGCACCTATTAAATTGATTTTGAAAAAAAAATCTTAAATACTAGGTTTAAATAGGAAATGTCAGATCTATTGACATGTCTGCTTTAATAAATACTTGTATTCCCAATAGAATGCAATCCTGTATAATCTTTTCTTAGAATTTAAAGTTCTTAGCATTGTGTTGTTCCTCTATTATTCCTTCTGAAAATGTATGAGAAAAAAATGCATCCGGTTGTTGCCACTCCCTTTAGGGTGCATTCACATGGTGCTGTTTTGCCACGTTTTTTGCTGCACGGATGAAAACCGCACTGCAAAAATGACTGGGTTTGTATCGCGATTTGCCACGGTTTTGCAATCAGGGATTAATATACATATATATATATATATATATATATATATATATATATATACAGTGAAGGAAATAAGTATTTGATCCCTTACTGATTTTGTAAGTTTGCCCACTGTCAAAGACATGAATAGTCTCGAATTTTTAGGCTAGGTTAATTTTACCAGTGAGAGATAGATTATATTTAAAAAAAAAAAGAAAATCACATTGTCAAAATTATATACTGTATAGTTATTTGCATTGTGCACAGAGAAATAAGTATTTGATCCCTTTGGCAAACAAGACTTAATACTTGGTGGCAAAACCCTTGTTGGCAAGCACAGCAGTCAGATGTTTTTTGTAGTTGATGATGAGGTTTGCACACATGTTAGATGGAATTTTGGCCCACTCCTCTTTGCAGATCATCTGTAAATCATTAAGATTTCGAGGCTGTCGCTTGGCAACTCGGATCTTCAGCTCCCTCCATAAGTTTTCGATGGGATTAAGGTCTGGAGACTGGCTAGGCCACTCCATGACCTTAATGTGCTTCTTTTTGAGCCACTCCTTTGTTGCCTTGGCTGTCTGTTTTGGGTCATTGTCGTGCTGGAAGACCCAGCCACGAGCCATTTTTAATGTCCTGGTGGAGGGAAGGAGGTTGTCACTCAGGATTTGATGGTACATGGCTCCATCCATTCTCCAATTGATGCAGTGAAGTAGTCCTGTGCCCTTAGCAGAGAAACACCCCCAAAACATAATGTTTCCACCTCCATGCTTGACAGTGGGGACGGTGTTCTTTGGGTCATAGGCAGCATTTCTCTTCCTCCAAACACGGCGAGTTGAGTTAATGCCAAAGAGCTAAATTTTAGTCTCATCTGACCACAGCACCTTCTCCCAATCACTCTCAGAATCATCCAGATGTTCATTTGCAAACTTCAGACGGGCCTGTACATATGCCTTCTTGAGCAGGGGGACCTTGCGGACACTGCAGGATTTTAATCCATTACGGCGTAATGTGTTACCAATGGTTTTCTTGGTGACTGTGGTCCCAGCTGCCTTGAGATCATTAACAAGTTCCCCCCATGTAGTTTTCGGCTGAGCTCTCACCTTCCTCAGGATCAAGGATACCCCACGAGGTGAGATTTTGCATGGAGCCCCAGATCGATGTCGATTGACAGTCATTTTGTATGTCTTCCATTTTCTTACTATTACACCAACAGTTGTCTCCTTCTCACCCAGCGTCTTACTTATGGTTTTGTAACCCATTCCAGCCTTGTGCAGGTCTATGATTTTGTCCCTGACATCCTTAGAAAGCTCTTTGGTCTTGCCCATGTTGTAGAGGTTAGAGTCAGACTGATTAATTGAGTCTGTGGACAGGAGTCTTTTATACAGGTGACCATTTAAGACAGCTGTCTTTTTAATGCAGGCACCAAGTTGATTTGGAGCGTGTAACTGGTCTGGAGGAGGCTGAACTCTTAATGGTTGGTAGGGGATCAAATACTTATTTCTCTGTGCACAATGCAAATAAATATATATAATTTTGACTATGTGATTTTCTTTTTTTTTTTTTTTATATAATCTATCTCTCACTGGTAAAATTAACCTAGCCTAAAAATTCTAGACTGTTCATGACTTTGACAGTGGGCAAACTTACAAAATCAGCAAGGGATCAAATACTTATTTCCTTCACTGTATATATTTATATATATATATATATATATATATATATATATATATATATATATATATATATATACATGGGTAAATAATACATTAAAATATATTAATAAGGATTATTGGCTATTTATGGATGGAAATTGAGTTGTTGCAGAAATGTGGTTGATCAAAGTTGCATATTTATACGTAAAGACACACAAAAACATGGAGATATGGAAACTACTGCTTCATAGGGAGAAGAGACATACTCAGTTTTATCAGCTTCACACCTTATAGTGTTGCCTTCATATGTTTTGCTGGGTGAGTGCAAATAATTTACTCATCTAGGATGACATTGCCAACTCCAGTAATTGCATATGAATAACTCATGACAATGAGTGTCATTTTTAATTCCCGGTCGCACATGAACTATTGTACATGTCATTGTTATCAACACTCTGTACCTTATTTTACCCTCATGGAGCACATATAAATGATTCCAGGCAGAAATGTAATGAGAAATGCATGGATCCTTGTGCAATGTCTTTTATTCATATTAAACCTATAGATGCTTCAATACAGGTTGACCTTAATTTATGTATAAAATGTAGATATTGCAACAAGCTGCGCTGTTGTTTCCGGTATTTTTGAATGGATCCGTGATGGAGGCCCTTACAGAGCTTCCAACGAAGATGTGATCGAGGCTTAACGGTTTTACCATGAGTTCCTGAGAAACTAGTTCAAAAGTGACAACCAATATGGCTTCACTTCCTGTTGTCACTTTTACAAAAATGGCTGCTGCAACTCAATAGAAAAATTTGATGGGCCTGAAGAGGGTTATCAAGGGTCCTAATTCAATAAAAGTAAACACTGGTATGCCTGTTTTCACAACAATATAAAAAAGGGTTCATACAAGTTAATATACTCAGGATCGAAATACTATTTTTTTTTGCATGTCTCCTCTGTTTATCTCCAAATATATTACATAGTCACAGCGGAATTGTAGTTCAGGCCTTTCTGTCAGGGGAACCCATGAATGGAAACCAAGCGGAAACCATAGCTTTTTGTTTGCATTGCCATTGATTTTAATAGTAATGTTTCCATTGCTAATGGTTTATGTTTGTCTCCGTTCTGTAAGGTTTCCGTTGATTTGGCGGAATCAATAGCACAGTCAACTACGCTATTGATTCCGCCAAAAAAACGGAAACCTGTCAGTGTCACAAGGACAGTTAGAATACATTACATTACATTACGTAGGTAGTGGG
This sequence comes from Rhinoderma darwinii, assembly GCF_050947455.1. Classification (NCBI taxonomy): domain Eukaryota; kingdom Metazoa; phylum Chordata; class Amphibia; order Anura; family Rhinodermatidae; genus Rhinoderma; species Rhinoderma darwinii. Next base: position 287,367,939 of record NC_134690.1, on the reverse strand, counting down.
TGTTTTTTTTCCTATATGACCTCAGAGCCCTGCAATTCTGGGCCAATTCTGTGAAAATCACCAAAATAGATCTCAAATGCGCAAGGTGCTCTTCAGTTCTGAGCCCTGTCATATATCCAGTCAAATGATAGATGCTTTGAGGGGTGTAGTTTCTAAAATGAGGTCACTTCTTGGGGGCTTCTACTGTACTGTGGTACTTCAGAGGTTTTGCAAATTCGACATGGCACCCAAAAACCAAACCAGCAAAATCTGCATTCCTAATAGCGCTCCTGCCTTTCTGAGCCCTGCCATATGACGAAACAGCTGTTTATGACCACATGTAGGGTAGAGATTGCTTTACAAATGCTTTTTCTCTTTTATACCTTGTGGAAATTAAAAATTCAACATTTTAGTGGAAAAAATGTTGATATTTATTTTCACAGCCTAATTCCAATAAATTCTGCAAAAGACCTGTGGATTATTTTAAACCGAAAAGAAAAATCTCGACATAATAATATTATATCAAAATATATTTATTTGTATTTTATTACACATCAATAAATACAAAACATACAAAATTAACCCCCCTCCCAAGTATATACTATAGACATATAAAATATAATTAAAAGAATGTATACCAGGTTCACAAAATACAATATCAGAAAATAGAGAAATAATTCCTCCCAATAGAGAATCACATCCCAGGTAAGTGATAGCTTATACCATATGTATGAGTATCAGACTGGCAGGTCCCTCCAATCAATAGAATATAGCAACCATGCTTATGGTAATGGAGACCTAATCAGAGACAAGCTATAGGCAGTTAGAAATAGAACACAATACCTGTTGAGGACATGATACTGGTAGGATAGGACACCTGGACACCAAGCACCTCGACGCGCGTTTCGCAACCTTCGTCAGGCTATATATAGGTTATATTAAAAAACCTGTGGAGTCTAAATGCTCATTATACCCCTAGATAGATTCCTTAAGGGGTTTAGTTTCCCAAATGGGGGTACTTTTGGTGGGTCTCTACTGTTTTGACTCCTCAGGTGCTTTGCAAATGCAACATGACACCCGAAAACCTTTCTAGCTAAATTTGAGCTCCAAAGGCCAAATGGTACTCCTTCCTTTATAAACCTTGCCGTGTGTCCAAACAAAAGTTTATTACCATATATGGGGTATAATCGGGAGAAATTCATTTTAAATGTTGGGGTGCTTTTTCTCCTTTATGCCTTGCAAATATTTTAAATGTATTTATTGGAAAAAAAATGTTGATTTTCATTTTTGCTGCACAATTCCACTAAATTCAGCAAAAATCCTGTGGGGTCAAAATGCTCACTATACCCCTTCTAAATTTCTTTTTAGGGGTGTTTCCACAGTTTTGGCACCACAAGACTCAGGGCCGATTTTTGATTTTCTGCTGCCTGAGGCGAAAATTTAAATGGCACCCCCCAGATTTTGATTGACATCCCCCTGGCTGTGCTACATACTACCAGCCTCCTCCAACTCTTGCGGATGCGCCGTTGCCTTTTACTCCCCTGGCATCCGCGGTGCATCGATGAAGCCGGGCAGAGTACACTTCGTGCACGGTGCATGTCCAAGTGGTACAAGGCAATGGCGCATCCGAGAGAGATGGAGTAGTCTGCTAGTGATGTATAACAGGCAGGAGGATGTCAATCAAGCATGGAAAGTGGGTTTGAAGGCAGGTCTATCTGACTCTTCAGGATAGCGGCACCGCCCCATGACCCTTTAATGAGTAATTAGCATATAGTGTGCATCGTTTTAAAAGTTGATTTTATAGATATTGCTGCATCTGAAAAAAACATACAAGGGAATGTTTGGAAATATTGTCAGGTCGTGTATTACTGCATGGTGGCAGTTCAATGGATTAAAACTACCTGACAGGTTCCTGTTAAATAGACAATGAATTGCAACAATTCCATCTGCCCTGCAATTTTGTTTTTAGAAATATATTCTATATAATTACAGCTTCAGAATCAAGCTCATATATACACACAGTACCAGAACCAAGCTCAATAAATATATACAGCACCAAAACCAAGCACAGTACATATATACAGTACCAGAACAAAGCACAGTACATATATACAACACCAGAACAAAGCTTAGTACATGAATACATCCCCAGAACAAAGCTCAGTATATAAATACAACACCAGAACTAAGCTCAGTACATAAATATAGCACCAGAACAAAGCTCAGTACATAAATACAGCACCAGAACAAAGCTCAGTACATAAATACAACACCAGAATCAAGCTCTCTACATAAATACAGCACCAGCACAAATACATCTCAATTTAGTGCAAGCCCTGCCATATAGGATTATATGGAGTAAAACAACAGCTCCCAGCATGGCCAGAACAATGGTAAGGATATGCTAGTAGTTGCTGCTTCACGTAAATAAAAATACCACCCATCATCTCGCTGAAGATCATACAGTGACTATAGTACTGATTAGAGGCAGAATAAACATTTACATTTAGTGACTCACAGATGACGTCTCAGATTCTAGTTGTTCTTTTCTCTTTTTCATCCAGTCTAGACATCTATGATGACTTCTCCCGGCCACAGCCCATTTCTGCAGTTTGCCGCACAGATTTCTTGAGCTTCTCACTTTTCAAACATTTCTGCACCTATAAACGAAGGCACAATTCTCATGTGCCAGACTCTGTGCCCCTAAATAAAATAGCACTATACACTGCACCAATAATTCTAATAGCAGCATGCACTGTGTCCCTGATTATAATTCCACCACACACTGTCTCACACAAACACACACACACACACACACACACACACACACACACACACACACACACACACACGCAGTGCCCCCTGTCGATAGTGCCCCCCATACAGCCCCCTGTAGATAGTGCCCCCATAGAGCCTTTGTAGATAGTGCCCCCCATAGAGCCCCTTGTATTCAGTGCCCCACATAAAGCCCTCTATAGACAATGCCCGACATAAAGTCCCCTGTAGACAGTGCACCACATAAGGGCCCCTGTATACAGTGCCCCACATAACTATAGTGCCCCTATAGAGCCTCCTGTAGATACTGCCCACCATAGAGCCCCATGTAGATAATCCCCGCATAGAGCCCCTGTAGATAGTGCCCCCTGTAGATAGTGTCCCCATAGATAGCACCCTACATATATCCCCCTGTAGATAGTGGCCCACATTGCCCCTATAGATAGTGCCCCACATACAGCCTCCCCTGTAGATAGTGCCCCACATATAGCTCCCCGCAGATAGTGCCCACATGTAGCCCCCTGTAGTTAGTGCCCCACATATAGCCCCCCGTAGATAGTGCCTCACATATAGCCCCCCTGTAGCTAGTGCCCCACATATAGACCCCCATGTAGATAGTGACCCACCCTGTAGATAATGCCCCACATATAGCCCCCTGTCTATAGTGCCACCCTGTAGGTAATGTCACTCACACTTTTAAGAGAAGAAATAAACAATTTACATACTCACCTGAACCCGTTCCCGTGCCGTCCTCTTGCAATGCAGGCAAGCTTTCTTCTGCGCAGGTCTGCTGGAGATGAATGACGCAAGCGTTACACGGAGCTTAGTGGCAGGGCAAGTCAATGACCTCATCACGCCGCTTGCGTAGTTGAAAGATTGGCAGGGTGCCTTTCGCTGCTATTCGACAATACAAGCGGCGCGATGACATCACAGTGCCGTTTGCATCATTGAAAGGCGCTGAATAGCAGAGCACGGAAAGCTGCGCTTATGCATGTAACTGTATATGCGTCCTATAGATGCAGATACAATTATAGTGCAGAAAGGGTTGGCGGGTGGTTTCAGTGGTGCTGCAGCCCCCTCAGAGAGGTAGTAGGCCGCCGCTTGAGGCGAGAAACTCATCACGCCTCATGGACGGTGAGGCCCTGGTAAGATCTCACCTGTGTTTCAGTCCAGTAGCAAACTAGGATATTTCTAAAAACTGCAGAATCTGGGCAATAAATATTGAGTTGCGTTTCTCTGGTAAAACCTTCTGTGTTACAGAAAAAAATAGATTAAAACAGATTTTCTGCAAAAAAAATAAATAATTTAATTTGTAAATTTCACCTCCACTTTGGTTTAATTCCTGCGAAATGCCTAAAGAAACGTTCAAAATGCTATTTTGAGGAGTGCAGTTTTGAAAATGGGGTGATTTATAGAGGATTTTTAGTATATAGGGCCCTCAAAGCCACTTCAAAACTGGTTTCTAAAAAAAAAAGGCTTTTTGACATTTTCTTGAAAATGTGAGAAATTGCTCCTAAAGTTCTAAGCCTTGTAACGTCCTAGAAAAATGAAAGGACGTTCAAAAAATGCTGCCAACATAAAGTAGACATATGGAAAATGTTAACTAGTAACTATTTTGTGTGATATTACTATCTGTCTTACAAGTAGACACATTTAAACTTATAAAAATACAAATTTCTGCACATTTTCTCTGCATTTCGTGTTTTTCACAAACACTGTATGTATCAACCAAATTTTACCACTAACTTAAAGTACAATGTGTCACAAGAAAATAGTTTCAAAATCGCTTGAAAAAATAAAAGAATTCTAAAGTTATTACCACATAAAGTGACACGTCAGATTTGAAAAAAATTGGCCTGGTCCATTAGGCGAAAACAGGCCGTGTCGCCAAGGGGTTAAACATATAATTTGTATTATGTAAACATTGTACCACTGCCCCATTGTACCCCTGGGTACGCCATCTCGCAAAACATGTCAGGGTTTGTTTTTTAATGTTTTTAACATTCCATCAGCTCAGTATCAATTCTGGGATAGCGGTTTTCTAGTGTAGACAGTATATTAATTCTACTACTGTTAGCAGAGGCTGACCATTACAGCTATGGAAGTAATAAGATTTCTGGGCACATGGGTTGTTTTTAGAATATAGGCTACGTGCGTAAAGGTTATTTTCATTATTTAGGAATTATGTGAATAGAACAATTCAATACCTTCTGTTAGTAGTGTGGAAAATAGGCTTAGTTGCCTTATTGGCAAATTGTGTTTTGTTATGTAAACTTTGAACTCAATAATAAATTAGTGTGCCGTAAGCTCCTAAGCGCCCCTAGTCATGGCTGCTGGCAGGCAGTATTTTATATTTGAATTTACTTATTACTTATGGATCATCTTAACCTAGCCATACTTGGTGCAGTATTTTACCATGGATAGTGCAGATTTTGCAGTATGAAGAGTGGAATTTCTCTATATCAGCACAAGCAAAACATTTTGGTGCCAAATCCCCCATACAAACCAGAAATAGTGTCTTACAATACAATCCATTTCAATCCAAATATTATTTTAATGCAATTGAAGGCATGTTAATACATCTACCTTTCTATCAAATTATGCTAGTAGTGATTTTTAACCTTCCATTTTCAATCATACATCCTTGTTGTATTTTGTCTGTGTTTAATACAGTGAATTTTCACGCTGCCAATGTCTTTTACTATTAATTACAGTGAAAAAGAACCGTAGATAGCAATTATTACTTGTCATTTACAGCTCTAGCAGGGTACAGGTGAGGCTATTGTTTTAGGGTAAGTCTTTTATGTATGTTGCATCCTGAGGCTGAACAGAGATTGTCACATCTATATGTTACGTGTGTGCTTATATGAAGAGGCATACTGGATGGGGAGCAGGTTCCATTGGGAATTCACTAAAGCATGACATTTTAGCTGAAATTGTAAAGGGTCCAGGAACATGTTCATAGTACTGTGAATGACATGCTGCAACATTTTACCTAGAATAAACTGTACATCTGTCATATTCTGAAGCTTAGCGGGAAAAGGCAAGTGACCTCGTGGCCTTAAAATGGCAGTACCATTTAGGAAAACACAGTAGCAAAGTAAATGAAAACACGTACACATATCATGTCCTATGTTCTAAGATATGGTTATTTATGTAGAATTCGTATGTGTTTAAGTATAATGTGATATCATAGATAGGCTTCAGGTAAATTATGCCAAGGATCATGCTTAAAATGGGAGAAAAACTTTCATGCATAACTGTGCTTTTTATTGCAATAATTTAACGGCAAATATTACACAACATGATATGATCAAAGTGGTAGAAATCTATTTTACTCGGTGTTCCAGTGTTTCTCATGAAAGTCACAAAGGGTCGCCTGTAGAGCAACACTTCCGACACTCAAAGCAACTCCCTAGGGGAGCATTATGATCATATTGGGGGGGTACTTCCAAAACATCCTGTAACGCTGATTGCGGGTACCGCTGCTGCGTGCTGCCTCCTCACCCCGTGGCGATGCTCCTTTTCTCCCCTCCACTCGCTGACGCTCTGCACGCTATGCTTCACAGGGCTTGTGTGCACTCCCTGGCCATTTCTTAAAGAGCCAGCGTGCGCACATTCACTATCATCTTCAACCAATCCCAGATGCCCAGTGCATACTTAAGGCAGCCTCACTGGTCCCCTGATGCTTAAGTAACTTTGGTGCTACTCTTAGTTTGTTCCTGCAAAAGTTATAGTCCGTATGCTGTTACTTGCTACCAATCTGTGGTCTACTACCTGTTGCCAACCTGTGTCCTGCTGTGAGCCGGAGACTTGCTTCCTGCTACGTACCTGAGAGCTCTGACCTGTACCAAACCTCTTACGGTATCGCCTTCCAGTGCCTGACCCTATAGTGTACTTCACCATTTTCTTCTGGTCCATTAGGCCAGCTGCTACTCACACTGGGACCACCTCAAGAGGTAGCAACCTGATAGCCCGCCGCTGCAAAGCACAGATCCCTGTACGGGGGTTAAAGGGTGAATGCCGTGGAGGCTGCTTAGATAATGCCCTAGAGGTGGCCCAAAGTGAAACCGTTTGAGTAGCACAGTGGTTCACAACCCGCTGGTTATTACACATTCAAGAAATGAAAATCCTTAACGTAAGAGTAATAATTTTCCCAAATACTGATCTTATTTTTTGAATTGCGTTTAGATGCAGTATATGTATAACCATTTTGACCTAACTCTATTTCCATCATTTATCTGTCCAGTTCTTATCCGTCACTGCTTTGGCTTAATTTTCTAACCGTGTATGTTTTCTCACTGCTTCTCTAATTGTCATCTTGACCAGTAGCAGTGGTGCACATTACCAGGCCCTGGCTAATGGGAGACCCTGGTGGTTCCTGATGGCTCTGGAGGCCCTCACATACAAATGGACTCAATTGTATCTGCATCCTTAGGATCGTCACTGCATCACCTTCATTGTTCCGCTGGAACAGGCCTGGTCAGAATAGACCAGGCCTGCATCTTTGGAGGACGGCATGGTAACAGTATCTACAGGGGCAGTGTGTGGCACCATCTACAACTGTGGGCACTGTGTGGGACTTTGGGCACCACTTACATAGACACTGTGGCATTATCTAAATGGTCACAGTGGCATTATCCACAGGGGCACTGTGGCATTATCTACAGTAGTGGTTGTAACGCCGGCGGCGGGTGCCACTCCTGCTGGCGGTCCCCGCCACCAGGCCGCTTACCTTCTTTGCTTACATCCTGGTTTCTTTGTTGCTTGTGGCCACCGACATTTCTGTTCTAACTCCAATGGCCGAAATCCTCCTTCTCGCAGCCGAATGTCCCATAGGGCGCGCGCTCCCTGGCCGTGTCTCAAAGGGCTAGCTCACAATCCATCCTAAGCAATCCCTGTTGCCCTGGGCTTATTTAACCCCTTCCCAACGTATGACATATACTCATGTCATAGTCCGGTAGGGGAAGTATGGAGCAGGCTCACATCAGGGCTTAATAAAGCCTGTCAAAAACACGATATACTGCAATACATTAGTATTGCAGTTGGATCACTGGTTTAAGTAATATTTTTTATATTCTTGTAATTTAAAGAAGTGGACAATTTAAAAGTTATGTTATAATGTCCCTAATGTCTTGGCAATGCTTGCTATTCTTTCTTCTTTCTGCATGGTTTGGGAGCTTAATGACATTACCAGCGGCTGCGATAAGCTGAAAGTGTTTAGCAGAGGGAGTATTTATTTTAGATGGCTAGGCTGCTTATGACATCATCGCAGTGCTGCCACTAATAATGTCATAATTCACCCACAACATGCAGGATGAAGAGGGGATATGTTGGTTACACAGAAGCTAAGTAATATTCTTGAGGGTGGTTGATTTTTTTTTTATAATATACTTTAATTGGAACAATGTGCTACAGTATTCCTAAAAAAAAACCACAAAAAAAGAATAATAAAAAAAACAAAAAAAAAAAAAAACTTATATAATGTTCTATCCATTCCAGGTAGCCTAGGATCCCATAATTGTATGTTTGAAAGTTAAATTAAAATTTCAGATTTATGAATAATATATGATGCTTTACAAAGTCTATTTGATCTTATAATGTTTACCAACCTGACTTTATGGAGGCATATTAAAACTTACGCTGTCATTTTATTTCTTATTTGAAACTGCATTACAGAGTGGAGGAATATGATTACAATTTTTTATTGTACTTTTTAAGGAACATTACAATTTTGGTGTGTTCCTTGTAATCTAAGATAATGCATTTATATTAGCTCAATATAAGCATTTCAGATGTGTTGTAATGACACCATGGGATTTGATTATTTATAAAACTCTGCAGTTAAGACACATGTAATAAACTCTTTTATGTCAATTAGAAAATTTTCAAATTGCATTTTTTTTTCTAAAATTCACAAATTGCTGGAGCTTATCTTTTCAACTACTCATTTATAAAGTTATAAAAATATGAAATACAGCAAAAGCTAGAAAGGCATTGAGATTTTCCTGCTTTGTCTACTTTAAACAAACATTAATGTACAGAAATCTAAATATACAAAGCAATATCCACTTTGAGAACATTGGGTGGTGGCCTGTTTGGTTGATTTTACAGCCCCCACATGGCTAGTCAACCAAATTTCCCAGACTTTTGAGTCCCCTGCTCATGTATCATGAAATACTTAGGCGGGATTCACACGACCGGGTCGGGTCCGAGCCCGAGTGCCGGCCGGTAAAATCGGCCATTCTGCCCGGCCGGTTTGCATAAAGTTATGCATCCGTGCCGGGCCGGGCAGATCCGGACAGTGACATCAGCGGCAGCTCCTGAAGGGGAATCCCCATGTGTTCGGGGATTCCGCTTCAGGAGTTTCCCCTGATGTCACTGCCCAGATATGGACAGAGACATCAAGCGCTCTGTCCAGGAGCGGAATCCCCGAACACACGGGGATTCCGCTCCTTCAAGGAGCTAAAGTGCGGCTAGCACATAGCAGAGCGGGGAGATACCTCCCTGCTCTGCTATAGTGGCGTCGCTGCAGTAGTAGCAGCCGCAGCAGCTGCTGCTACTAGCGGCGCCATCTAAGGTGTCGCCGAGCCAGGGTGCTTTTAACAAGCAGGGGAAGGGAGCCAGCGCAGCGCTCCCTCCACCTGCTGTACACCCCGGCCCTGCAACACAGTGTGCAGCGATGCCATTCGTCAGAATGGCATCAACTCCTCCTCCTCACATGCACTCTGCGCTGTGAGGAGGAGGAGATAGAGCGCAAGCCACGGGAAACCCGGCCATCACTCGGAACACATTCCGGTGATGGCCGTGTAATACCCGGCCGCATAGACTTCTATGGGAGCCGGGCGGCCGGGTGCCCGGGCAAAGATAGAGCATGTCCTATTTTTTGACGGCCGGATTTTCCGGCCGTCAAAAAATCGGTCGTGTGAATAGCCCCATTAGGGGTCTATCATTCCTAATGCAGCCGGGTGCCGGCCGATTTATGAACGGCCGGCACCCGGACGGGAAACCCTGCCGTGTGAATGAGGCCTTAGATTGATTTTTCTGTTCTGGACTTTATGAAAGTTGGGGATACGAACATTTCAATGACAGCTCTTGGTTGAAATTACCAACCTTTCCCAGAAACAGGTATAACTTACAGGTAGTTAAACAGATTTTTATGCTTGACAAAATAATATATATATATTTTTAGATGAAAATTATCGTCAATAGTAAAAAAAAATCTTGTTTATTAATTATATAATTTTTTATTTATTTTTTGCTGACCTTAAAAAGTGAAACATAGGAGTGAACCAGTAGACAGAGCTTACTGAAAACCTATTTTGCTGCACTAGAGATATTACTTGAAGCTTCCTGGCCCTGCTGGCAAACCTGTGCCTGGGCCACTACTGAACAACCCCAAATGTGAAATTACATTCCATCATATTTAATGTTGTCACATGGCATAGGAGCTATATAGAGTACACGACAGGAGTCATATAGTAATTTATATAGCTTTAACCTCTCCAACATGGTAACTACTCTGAGACTGCAGGAACACCTTGCATATAGTAGTACAGGCAGCTTTGGAATTGGATAATAAGTGGTTGAGGTAGCCCCCCAGTACCTTGTTGAAGCATTCAGAATTGCATACCTGTGATAAGCGGCACAAAAGGCCAGAAAGTCAAGTGTGCATTTAATACTTATGTACTTGGTGGTTACTGGTACATTCTATCGACCAGTGAGTGCCCAATAGTGTAATCTCTGGTGGTCCAGTGGTGATCTAGTCGTCAATAGTGGTTTAGTGCTGGCCACGTAGGCCCTGGTGGTCCTCCAGCAAGCTTTCTGTTTATTGTGTTGCATGTGTCTTAAGATAGTTTTGTTTCTCCTTTCTTAGAAATTTTGAATGGTAATAAATATATATAAGAAGATATAAGAAAAAAGTAGATAGCTGAAGCAGCACTGTAGCCAAAAGACCTCACGGCTGGTGCAGAGCTTCAAAAGGAGTGAACTCTCCTACAAGTACGTACGAAAAATGGGCAAGGAAGCAGCACTCCAAAGGAAGAAAAAGGTTTATTCACTACCACATCTCGGTGCAACGTTTCACCCTCTCAATGAGGGCATTCTCAATAAGATATATATATAGAGCAATGTCATAAAAGATTCAATAGCTGTCACAGAATGAAGAGTTTTCAACAGTGGTACAAGATTACCGGTAAATGCCTTGCACTGGCAAGCTTTATATATGACCAATGAGCTGTCAGAGTGGGTGTTGGCATCAAGTTTGGAATTTACTATGAGAGTGGGAAGAAAAGGCTTCTTCTGAGAATTAGCTTTGCCAATGCTAATCACTACTTTGGTATGACTGTGTTATTCCTGTGTCTAGTTGGGATTTCTAATCTGTCGAGTGAAATTTTTTATTCATTTAAAGCAATTTTGTTTCCTCTGATTATTTTTCCATGTCACACTCATTAAATCCAATTGATGTGTTGGACTGTTTCCTTCACTGTATCTGGGACTTTCAGTCCAAACACAGAATTTAGTGACATCCTATATTTCACATTAGAAAAATGTCATATTAGCAAAAAACTATGATCAGTGACTGCAGGTTAGCTACATTCTCTACTGGGATAACAAAAAAAGGACCATACAAAATATATGGCTATATTTGGTAGTGCCAAACTTAAATACAAAAGACTACTAGAGTCAGTGTGAAAGCTCCCAAAGACGGTACAATTACTCACGAGACAAAATGGAGAAAACGATCAAAAATGAATTCTTAACAGATACAAAAGTATTAAGATCCATTATGACAAATATTAGAAAATTCACATTACTAGACGAAAGATAGAATAACAAAGGAAATAGTTTGGAAACAAAGTATCAGGAAAAAAATCCATTGGAAAAAGTATGGTCCAAAGAATTATGGTGATGGCAGTATATAAATGAGCTCAACATGCTTAGGAATGCAGTTTGATAAACAGTTTATTCTGCCATAAGCAAAAATGTAGCATTAAAAAAGTGCATGTATTAAAGTGTACATATCATAAATGTAAAAAAAAAGACCGGAATGAATGAGAAGAAACACACGCAAATACTTTTGATCATCCCCACATTATATACCAATTAGAAATATAATGGTTAGTAATCAGTCCAGAGGAACCAAAATCACATCCCAGACCCCATTCACTACCGGGAGACTGAGACTACAATCCACTCCATGTCTAATCAAAGTCTGAGGCTCTGGCTCTGTTTATCTCACATGTTGAAATTGACTGCTATGTATAAACACAGGCCCAGCACAAGCTCAGCAGCAAAGTCAATGCTCGGAGCGGTTGTTTAGGCCATATGAGCTGTGCTGACCTGCAAATTCCCTCGATCTTGAGCTTGATCTTCATCCATCTTTATCAATCATGTGTACTGTTGCTGACCATCTTCTCTCCTAAATATTCTATACTACAGATTTATGCCAAATTTACTTTCGTATATTTTTTATACTATATTTTTTTCTTGCATTTTGTCTTCAGTTTTTTCTTTTTCTTTTTCTTATTCTTTTCTTCTTCTTCTTCTTCTTCTTCTTTGTCTTCTTTTTCTCCTTTTCTTCTCCTCTTTCCTTTCTTTTTCTATACTTCTAAAACTTTTGTATACATGTGTAAAGGCACAACACATGCAACCCCCTTATATAAAAATACATTTTGCATACATGTTTTCAAACACTACACACCCCTGTGTAAAGAATACAATTTCCCCAATCATCCCAATGAGTCTATTTAGTCGAGGAGGCATACGGCCCTTCTGGCCTCTGACACTGATACGGCCAGTGAGGGAGAGGAATATGCCCTATTCGTCTAGTCTTCCTTCTGCAAAGGCGCCCTAGGACAACAGCTGAGGAAACCAGCCCCTGAGAATTGTGAGCCTTAGAGTCACAGAAAGAGGATTTGGTGAATTTAATTTATACACCCAGCAATTTATTGCCCAAAACCCCACATCATCAATGGTGCTACTTCACTTCTGAGCCATGTTGCGTGTCATTTATGACTACATATGGGCATTTCTGTACTCGAGAGAAAATGCTTTACAAATGTTGGGGTGCTTTTTATCCGTAATTCCTTGTGAAAAAAAAACAAAATTTTAAATTTTCATGTCCCAATTTTAAGAAGTCTACAAAAATCCTGTGGGGTCAAAATGCTCACTAAAATCCAGCGGAATTTTTTGAGGGGTATAGTTTCTAAAATATCACTTTTGGAAGGTTTCCACTGTTTTGATTTATATGGGGTTTACAAATGCAACATGGCGTCCGCAAACCATTTCAGGAAAATCTGCACTCAAAAAGACAAATAGTGCTCCTTCCCTTCAGAGCCAAGCAGTGTGTCTAAACAGCAGTTTATAACCACATGGGATATTGCTGTACTCAGCAAAAATTGCTTTACAAATGTTAAGGTGCTGTTTCTTCTTTAAATTTTTTAGCTAACACAAAATTTTTGTGGAAAACATTTAGTAATACTTTTCCACAGCCCAATTCTAATAAACTGAACAAAGAAATTGTTGAATCCAAATGCTCACTGCACACCTAAATACATTCCTTGAGGGGTGTAGTTTCCAAAATGGAGTCAATTCGGGGGGTTTCCATTGTTTTGTTACCTTATGGGCTTTGTAAATGCAACATGGTGTCCGCAAACTATTCTAGCAAAATCTGCGCTCCAAAACCAAAATGGCACTTTTATCTGTCTGAGCTCTGCCGTGTGACCAAATAAGTTTATGACACACATATTGCATTACTCTGGAGATATTGTTTTACAAATGTGGGGGATTTTTTTCTGCTTTTCTACTTGTGGACATGAAAACTATAGAACTAAAACTACATATTATTGTAATAAATTAAAAATTTAATTTTCACTGCTTTATTATGATAAAATCTATGAAACACCTGTGAGGTCAAAATGCTCACTGGTGCCATATACAAACCAAGTATATGTATTACGCTACTCACCACTGTAAGAACACATTTCTGGCTTTTGGCATTTCATCATTGTTTTTGAGCCGTGACCCCTTTTTCAATGACAGATGGTTCCATTGAACCTCATTAGCTAGACTAATATAATTTTTATTTTTCAGATACCTGTGGAACGGCGCTACACTTCCTTGCATGTTACATTGAATAAAAGTTAGTGCATGCAGGGCCGGCCTTAGGTTGGATAGCACCCTCTGCGGGGCTCTCTATTGCTGCCCTCCACAAAACAAAAATGAACCACACATATAGACATGCACATACTGGTACATATATACTGTACATACATAAAGGCAGATATTTAGACAAACAGGAAAATATATATACACACATTCTGGAATATATCCATGCATAGAGGTAAATGTATAGACATATATATATATATATATATATATATATATACACACACACACACACACACACACACACACACACACACACACACACACAGGCATATAAATACACAGGCCGGAACGCATACAAATACATAAAAGGCACATATATACAAGCACAAATACACATTCACATAACACATTCACATACAGCCCAATATATACCCACACAAGCACACATATAACAGTGCAGGTAATGTAGTGGATTTCACATGCAGTCCTATGTACTACCACAGATAACACAGTGATAACTCTCTGAGTACAGATAATGTAGATGTTATCTGCAGTCCTATGTAACCTCACAGATAACACACAGTGATAACTCCCTGAGTACAGATAATGTAGTAGATGTTACCTGCAGTCCTATGTAACACCACAGATAACAAACAGTGATAACTGTCTGAGTACAGATAATGTAGTAGATGTTACCTGCAGTCCTATGTAACACCACAGATAACACATTCTGATAAATATACCCACACAGGCACATATAAAACATACACAGAGACACATATACATATATAAGGGCCAGTAGAGTATATAAGGGCCAGCAGAGTATATAGGGGGCAGCAGAGTATATAAGAGCCAGCAGAGTATATAAGGGGAAGCAGAGTATATAGGGGCAGCAGAGTATATAAGGGGCAGCAGAGTATATAAGGGACAGCAGAGCATATAAGGAGCATCAGAGTATATCGGGGGAGCAGAGTATATCAGGGTCAGCAGAGTATATAGGGGCAGCAGAGTATATAGGGTGCATCAGAGTATATAGGGGCAGCAGAGTATATAGGGGCAGCAGAGTATATAGAGGGTATCAGAGTATATAGTGGCAGCACAGATATCTTCATTTTATCTGTTCTTTAATATTGAACATGTCAGGTCCGTATTTCACACCGAATAACCACCTCTGTAAATTGAAAGCTGAAGGCATGCCTGGAGAGAAGTACACCACACAGATGTTTGGTACAGCTTCCCTCTCAGCCAGGAGGAAGACTGAAAACTCTTTATTCAGAACAAAGAAACACAGAAAGAGACACATGCCTCCTCCCCAGAGATGTAGGAGTGCCCAAGCCCCCACCATTTTCTCAGACTCACTCTTCTTGCATTCCAGGGGGCGGTGTCTTCCATAGGTGTGTCCGACATGAACAAAGAACTTGTTATATATATCAGTATATTACACAAAGAACTGAAATGTATATACATATGTGTGAGGATAATATTTTTCAAACAATATACATAGTATTGATCCCTGACAAACACACACACTTACAAAGAGACATAAACACATGCAGACACATATATAGACAGACACACACGCGTGCATGTAGACACACACACACATAAAAACACACACGCACGCTAGAATATATACACATAGACCAGGGGTCAGCAACCTGTAACACTGGTGCCACATCCGCCACTTGGGGCATGGTTTGTTGGCACACTTCCCTCTCCCAGTGACTAATGCCATTGTGTGCTTGGTGGCGCCTATAATGGTGAGATAGAGCGGTGCTTCATTATGTGTTTGGCGGTGCTTCATTGTTTTTGTCTATCCTGATGATCAGTGTCGCAAGTACAAAGTTCAGTTACCGCTCTGTAAAAGAAAAGGTTAGCAAAAGTTTGAAGCTCTCCTATGTGCACCCCCCAGACTGGTGTTCAGTTGTGTGGTCTCTCCTATGTGCACACCCCAAGCTGATGTTCAATAGCCACGGTCATCCTATGTGCAGTTCCCACTAGCTGGTATTCAGTAGCCGCGGTCCCTCCTATGTGCACCCCCCAGCTTGTGGTCAGTCTCCTCTTATGCACATCTTGGATCATCCTTGTAAAGAAAGTCAGGGACAAGGGTCACACTAAAATGTAAGTTTAATGAACTGATTAATTGGTTTATGTCACATACGTCGTATCAGTTTGTCTTATATGACTTTCATGTTTGCACGGCACACCGAGTACGTCTACATTGATTTTTTTATTTATTGGCATGCCATAACAAAAAGGTTGCTTACCCCTGACATAGACACTTACCATCCCTCCTTGCTGACAGGATCACAGGCTTTTACAGGACGGACTGTGGGCAGAGTGTTCTCCTCTGCTCCTCGGCTCCTGTTTACTCTGTGTGTGCAAATAAGAGCAGAAGACAGAGCAGAGCCCAGTGGCGCCCTCTACATGCTGGTAGGGTGCAGCACCCTGTGCAAACTCCAGCCCTGAGTGCACCTATCCACAGCTGGTATTATGATATCCTGTATGGCCCCTGATGACTCCCAGTTTTTAACTTGCGAAGAAACACGTTGGGTTATGTGTAGGGTCTGTCTAGTGTACAAATAGCTTTGTTACACAAGTTTTTGATAGGGTCAGGTACAGAACTGAATATCTGGCCTGTTTTCTCTTCAGTGGTGTGGGTGAGCACATGACAGTTGACATATTTTCGGGATCCCTGAGCCTACAGCGTGGAGCTGCACCATCTATATCCTTCCACGGGTAGGAGGGACTCACTTCTCCTTGTCCAGGTCTATTGTGCCATAGGATGAAAATTGGTAATATCCACCCATTTATTACCTGTATTATAGTAGCATCTGTTATGTATTGGCCTTTGACTGTGGCCATGTGTTGATGCTCATACTATATGAATATAAGTGTAGGGTGGGATTTACTATCTTTTTCTTGTATATGTAGCCTTTGGTGCATTCCATTGCTGCACAGCACAATTGTTTGTCTGTATGGAGTATTATATGTACTCTAATGTTTTCAAACAGTAGTATTAAAAGTTTTTTTCTTAAGGGGTTGGCTCTGCTGACTAAATATTTGATTGTGAGGTAACTAGACAATTTTTTCACTGAAGATATTGGTGTGCGGGTTGTACTTTAAAGCTTGATATTTGCTATCTATCTTACAAGTAGAAAAATTCTAATTTAGAAAACTTTACATTTTTTCACATTTTTGGTAATTTGTGTATTTTTACAAATAAACAGATTGTATCGACAAAAATGTACCACTAATATAAAGTAAAGTGTGTCGCGACAAAACAATCTCAGAATCACTTTGATAAGTAAATGCATTACAAAGTTATTGCCACATAAAGTGACACGGATAGCACCCTGACACATTAATTTCTATGGGGCCATGCACACTTCCGTTGTTTTGATGGTTCCATTCGTCTGTTCCGTCAAAAGTAGTGCATGTCCTAATTTTGTCCGTCGTTCAGTGACCCCCACGGTCATTGAAGTCTATGGGTCCGTCAAAATAATCCCGGTAAACGTCCCGAAAAACGGTTGAAAAATTGGAGGCAGAACGCCTCCAAACATCTGCCCATTGACTTAAATGGGTAAAACGACATTCTGTTCTGACGGCCGTTTTTTTCACGGCCGTTTCTCAAAACGGCCGCCTAAAAAAGTCTGTGAAAGAAGTGCATGTCACTTCTTCAGCCGTTATTGGAGTCGTTTTTCCATAGACTCTATAGAAAAATAGCTCCAAAATCGGCCGTAAAAAACGCTGCGATATACGCCGCAAAAATCGCGGGTGGCTTAAAAGACGTCTGAAAATCAGGAGCTGTTTTCCCTTGAAAACAGCTTTGTATTTTCAGACGTTTTTGATTCTGTGTGTGCACATACCCACAGAATTCTGTCTTGTCACTGTTCAGTGAGCAAATAACACAGACATTAGTACACACAGCACAGTAAATCTGATCTGCACGGACCTTCTAGCCACGCCCCCTCCTATGTACAGTGCAGCAGGGTGAGCAGATTCAACACCATTAACCCCTGCCTCTCCACACCTCTGATGTCTGTCTGGTGAGTTCAGGGGAGAGTGAGAGCACTATAGCTGCCAATACCTTGTATTTTTGTATCTGACATTGTTATGGGGCACTGTGGTACCCTATTGCCCCAATTTTAACAAGGAAATGTACAGTTAAAGGCAAATCCTTTTTTTCTCCTCTTTTATGCTATAATTTATGGCTGCGTCTTAAGGTCCAGTGCGTCCTATAGTCCGTAAAATACGGTAACTTTATTAACCAGTTGATCTGGATTTTAGAGGGGCTCAAACCAAGCACTTTCCAAGGACCCCAAGTGATGACTTAGTGGGGCTGCCGAGAGTCGGACACCCATTAATCTAATATTGATGGCCTATACTAAGTCAGTACGAGATAGTTTTCCCGCAGCGAGGCAGGGACTCCTAGCGTCATAGATAACTATGAAGATCGGAGCCCGGCTCCCTGCAGTGTGTTCGGTCCGGGAAATACTGCCGGCATACGGTCCATATATCACGGACCGAACACTCTCGTGTGAATCCGGCCTTAGTCAGTAACAGTCATTTTGTTATTGTACACATACACATTATTAATTGTTTCAATCAAGCGAGTATGTGGCCAGCCTAACATATGAATTAATCCACAAGTCTCCAAGTTTATTCCCGAAAACATTGAGCAAAAACGATACATTTGGAAGATTTAGAAGAGAATAGCAGGTCACATAATGGGATTAACAGCACAATGGTTCTATGCACAAAGCAGTTATTCCTGAGGTAACTCATTTTCTTTTTGTGTTAAACCTGGACAAGATAAACTGCAGGTTTAATGACTTTCTTTATAAATGATTTTTTTTTTAACATAATTATGTCTGGCCAGAAAAAGATTTTCAAATTCAAACATAAAATGTTAATTAAGTCAATGCCCTTATGTTTTTGCGATTCCACTAAACCGATGCAAAACACTTGTCATTAAAATAAGACGAACACATCCAAAGTAATTTTTATCTAAAACAAAAGGATTCCACCTGTGCTGCTGATATTATGAATAACGCATACATGAGACGGTGAATCAGCCTTCCCTCATTCTCCCGCATGACACTTAATTCATAGAAAGGGCATGTTGTGATTAATGATGATATGACAAGATAACACTAAGAAAATGGATCCAGCGCTGAGTCCTCTGAAGTCTTTAAAAGGAAACTATTTCCAAGTTTTATTAAAGAATTGTCAAAAAATTAAAAACATTAGCATGATAGGAAAATATTCTCAAAAGGAATGAGGATTTATGGCAGTGTAAGCGGTGCCTACGCGTTTCTGACGCTTGCAGCGTCCTTAGTCCTAAAGCCATGACTAAGGACGCTGCAAGCGTCAGAAACGCGTAGGCACCGCTTACACTGCCATAAATCCTCATTCCTTTTGAGAATATTTTCCTATCATGCTAATGTTTTTAATTTTTTGACAATTCTTTAATAAAACTTGGAAATAGTTTCCTTTTAAAGACTTCAGAGGACTCAGCGCTGGATCCATTTTCTTTGTCTTTCTTCCATTCCATACGTGTGCCGACACGAGGACCCGTGCGCAAGTCTACTGATGCGATAAGGTGAGCTGGAGGAATCCTCCCAAACTTTTTTCTACAAGATAACACTACATATGCCAATTACTTAAGACAAGACGGAAATTACAGTAAACTAAAGCATTTTATATTATTTTCGACCGCTGAACAGATAATCTGAAAAACGAATGTTGCTTTTTATGCCAACTCTCCATTAGAGGGCTGGTCCTTTTCATACACATGGCTGTGTTACGGATCATTGCTGTATGTCCATGGGCTCATACTGTACTTTTGTGTGCCTTTCTTTCAAACAAAAGTTATTTCTCAAAAATTCACGCAAACTCCAGGAAAAAAAAAATTGTGGCATGTTTCATCGCATGACTAAATATGGAAGGGAGAATTTAGGGGTGTACATTGGCACCATATGGCTGCACACGGAGTGCCTACTGCTTCATATTACAGAACTATAAGGCTTTGTTCACACAGGGTGGATACGTTGCGTAAAAGAACACAGCGTGTCCGCCCTGGTCGCCACAGGGAATTCCGGCCTAAAAAAAACTAATTGTGGTGCAGTCTTTCTGTCGGAATGTCCGCTTCAGAAATCCTGCAATGAAAAAAACAAAAAAGAAAAGGATATACTTACCTTGGCGATGCGTCCCTCCGACGTCCTGACGTTCTGCAGCCCTAGGATGACGTTTCATCCCATGTGGCCGTTGCAGTCTGTAATTTGCTGCAGCGGTCACTTGGGATGAAATGTCACCCCAGGAGGCCGGCCTGGACGAAGAAGCACAGAATTCTGGGTAAATAAGGGTATGTGCAAACACAAACTCAAAAACGTCTGAAAATACGGAGCTGTTTTTCGCTGCGTTTTTTATGCCCGTTTTTGGAGCAGTTTTTCTATAGAGTCTATGAAAAACGGCTGACGAAGTGACATGCACTTCTTTTTCGCAGCCGTTTTTTTACGCGGCCGTTTTTCAAAATGGCCGTGAAAACAACGGCCCATCGGAACAGAACGCCATTTTTCCAATTGAAAACAATGGGCAGATGTTTGGAGGCGTTCTGCTTCAGATTTGAGATTTTTGCTGTGGAATCTCAGCTTTTCTTCCGCAAAAATTGCAACATCTGCTATTTGTTGCAGGTTTTACCTCCCATTGAATTCAATGGGGAAAACCTGCAACAAAAGAGCAGCGATTGCGCAAGTACAACTGACATACTGCGGATTAATCAATTTCTTAGAGTTTTTTCCGCTTATCATTTACACAGCGTGTGGATAAGATTTGTTAAAATCTCATCCACTCTGCTGCTATTGTGTTATGCTGCGGATTTTCCGCAAAGAAATGCATTCTGAAAATCTGCAGTATTTACGCCACGTGTGAATTTACCCTAAGGGTATGTTCACACAGAGCTTTTTAGTAATGTTTATGATGCGGAAACTGCGTTGGGAACCGCGCCAAAAAACAGTCGAAAACGCCTCCCATTGATTTCAATGGGAGGCAGAGGCGTTTTTTCCTGCAAGTGGAAAAAAAATGCTCACTTGAAAAAGAAACGCCATGCCCTTTCTACAGGCGTTTCCGTCCCTAACTTCCCATTGACATCAATAGGAGACAGAGAAAGCGGTTTTCGCAGCGTTTTTTGCCTGTGGCGCTCAATGGTCCCGGCTGAAAAGCGCAGCAAAAATGTGCCAAAGATAGTGCAGGTAGGTCAAAATCTTCCACCAGCAAAAAAACTCAGTGTAAAAAGGGCCTAAGGGCCTGTTCACACTGAGTATTTTGACGAGCTTTTTGAAGCGGAAACCACTCCGTAAAAATTCGTCAAAAACCGGCCGAAAATGCCTCCCATTTATTTCAATGGGAGGCGGGGGCGGTTTTCTCCTGCGAGCGGTAAAACCACCTCGCGGGAGAAAAAAGGTACATGCCCTATCTTCGCGCGTTTACGCCTCTGACGTCCCATTGACATCAGTACTCAATGGGCACGAGCGAAAAACACAGTGAAAAACTCAGTGAAAAACGCGGCAAAAATCACGGCAAATGGCGTACAGGAAGGACAAAATCTGGCTCAAAATACCTAACGGAATTTTGAGGCAGAATTTTCCTCCTGCAAAAAACTCAGTGTGAACGAGGCCTAAGGGTATGCCCAGACGTGGCGGAGTTCTGCATACACTGTCCGCATCAATGCCGCACAGAATCTGCGTTGCAGATTCTGTTGCGGCTTTGCCTAAAATGGGCATTAAATTGATGCGGACTAGCCATTGCGTATTGAGGGGAAGAGGGCTTCCCTTCTCTTTATCAGTGCAGGATAGAGAGAAGGGGCAGCCCTTTCCCTAGTAAAAGTAAAATAAATTCTTACTTACCCGGCCGTTGCCTTGGTGATGCGTCCCTCTCTTGACATCTAGCCGACCTCCCTGGATGACGCGGCAGTCCATGTGACCGCTGCAGCCTGTGATTGGCTGCAGCCGTCAGTTGGACTGAAACGTCATCCTGGGAGGCCGGACTGGAGGAAGAAGCAGGGAGTTCTCGGTAAGTAGAAACTTCTATTTTTTTTACAGGTTGATGTATATTGTGATCGGAAGTCACTGTCCAGGGTGCTGAAACAGTTACTGCCGATCGCGTAACTCTTTCAGCACACTGGACAGTGACTATTTACTGACGTCGCCTAGCAACGCTCCCGTAATTACGGGTGCACACACGTAGTCACCCGTAATTACGGGAGCCCCATTGACTTCCTCAGTCTGGCTGTAGACCTAGAAATACATAGGTCCAGCCAGAATGAAGAAATGTCATGTTAGTAAAACCAATACGCTCCGCAGCACACATAACATCTGCGGACTTCATTGCGGAATTTTGACTCTCCATTGAAGTCAATGGAGAAATTCCGCAATGAGTCCGCAACAAGTCTGCTACACGTCCGCAAAAGTCAGTGTATGCTGCGAACACCAAATTCCGCACCGCAGCCTATGCTCCGCAACGGAATTGTCCGCAACGTGTAAGCGAACCCAACTAAAAAGCTGTGGAAGGCAATGGAGAAACGTGTACGCTGCGGATTTCTGCAGCGGACTGTCCGCAGCGGAATTCCAGAGAAATTCCGCCACGTCTGGTCATGCCCTTAGGGTATGTTCACACTGAATTTTTAGCAGGCAGAAAAATCTGCCTGCAAAATCCAATTACTTAAAAATGCTTTTGCATGACGGACCAAAAATGGATTTGTGTGACCGGCTCCATGACTAAAAAGAAGCGGTCTCCTTCTGTTTTGTATATTTATAAATTACAATTACTCGTATATTCACTCATTCTTTCTTTTTTCTAATGCTACACTTGTGGTTTTTATATCTATCCTAAATTTATGTTGGTTGCCATGTGTGCACAGAAATAGTTCTCTTTAGTTAGAAAGCTCCAGATGTGACAGTGACCAATAACAATAAAATGTTTATTTAGGGCCGGACTCCCACATGGCGTAAATGCTGAGGAATTTTCCACAAAGGAATTCTGTGCAGAATTGTGGTGAGTTTTTTTGGACGGAAGGTGCTGTGGGTTCCAGGTCGGATACGCTGCGCAGCATGTACGCAGCGTATCCGACCTGTGGGAGCCGGCCTTACAGCCTGTTGTCTATGTTCCATTCTAGTCTGGTGACAGATTTCAAGGACTACTACTGGGAATATGAGCCTACCAATAGCATTACTATTATTTGAAAGCTTCTACAGCTAAAACTAGGGATTATGATCAGAACATATTAGGGAATTGAATTGCTATTTATAGGTAACCCGTCAGGGTCGGTTTATGAACTTCATGGAAAGCAGAACTGCCATGGAATTGATGCTGAATTCAGATGCAGGGAACAAAAATCGACAGCATGCCCCGAATGTTTTACAGGTATTAAGGTGGCAAAATCTGCATGCCCTTCTGCTCCCCGAGAGGTTTCTATCCTCCCTGAGCTCGCCTTAGGACACCTGGATTACAGTTTTGCTTGTTGATACATGGAGGTTTCCTGTGGATCTTATAGGGGTTTTGCTGTAGAGAAAACACCCACTAATATATTCTTATATAATTTGTACATAGTGCATGTTACATATTGTACATTGTAATATGCTCTTCTATTAATTTGCTTAAAATGGATTTGTCATCTGAATATACTAGCATATGTGTTAGGGATCTGCCAGGTACTTCATCTAGCTACACTCCTGGGATTAATCAATCCACACCTGAGGCCAGACCTGTTCGACTGACACCTTCTCCCACCAACCAGGGTGGCAGGCTCAGGAGTGGGAGAGCCTATCGCGGCCTGGTCTCTCGGAGTTAGCTCCGCCCCCTGCCCTTTATTACCTGCCCTGTGCTCTCCCTCAGTGCTTGTAATTCTTTTGGATTCCTGGCCCCACTGCTGCTTGCTCCAGCCTGCTTCTGCCGTGCTTCTGCCTTGCTGCAGTTCTGCTTGACCTGCTTTGCTTGCCCTGGCTTGCTTCTGTCTCCGTGCCCGCTCGGGTGTACTCACTTCGTCCTGGTCCTGACTGTTCGTTCGCCGCCCCGTTTCCTCGTGGCGTTCCGTGGCTACTGCCCCTTCCCTTGCGTGTTCCCTGTTTGTCTTCCTGTGCACTTAGCCAGCGTAGGGACCGCCGCCCAGTTGTACCTCGTCGCCTAGGGCGGGTCGTTGCAAGTAGGCAGGGACAGGGCGGTGGGTAGATTAGGGCTCACTTTCCCTTCACCTCCTTCCTGCCATTACATAATTACAAGCCCTTACCTAGTCTACCATTTCTCCTACGCTGACGCTATCATGGACCCCCTTGAGACCCTGACCCAGCAGATGCAGGGCCTCTCCCTACAGGTCCAGGCCCTGGCCCAAAGGGTCAATCAGGGTGACGCTGCTTTAGTAGTACCCCTCACCTCACCTCTAGAACCTGACCTCAAGTTACCTGACCGGTTTTCAGGGGACCGTAAGACGTTTCTCTCCTTCCGGGAGAGTTGCAGACTGTATTTCCGCCTAAAGCCCCACTCCTCAGGTTCCGAGAACCAGCGGGTGTGTATCATCATATCCCGACTCCAGGAAGGGCCCCAAGAGTGGGCCTTCTCCTTGGCTCCTGACGCCCCTGAACTTTCCTCTGTTGATCGTTTTTTCTCTGCCCTCGGACTCATTTATGACGAGACTGACAGGACTGCTTTAGCCGAGAGTCAGCTGGTGACCTTACGTCAGGGTAGAAGACCGGTTGAGGAATACTGTTCTGATTTTAGGAAGTGGTGCGTAGCTTCTCAGTGGAACGATCCGGCCCTAAGGTGCCAGTTTAGGTTAGGATTATCTGACGCCCTGAAGGATCTGCTGGTTAGCTACCCCTCGCCTGACTCCCTTGACCAGGTTATGGCCCTAGCAGTACGACTTGACCGACGTCTCAGGGAACGTCAGCTAGAACGCTTCAGTGTGCTCCCCTCTGACTTTTCTGCGATTCCCCCCGAGGTCCCGTCTCCTCGCCCCTCCACGGAGGACTCGGAGGTACCTATGCAACTCGGGGCCTCCATGTCCCCTCGACAACGTAGGGAGTTTCGCAGAATGAATGGTCTCTGCTTCTACTGTGGGGATGACAAGCATCTACGGAACACCTGTCCCAGGCGCAAGAATAAGAAGCCGGAAAACTTCCGCGCCTAAGTGATCATCGGGGAGGTCACTTGGGCGCACAGGTATTTCCCGTTAATGTGAAACGCAATAAAATTTTGCTTCCCTTTCAGGTCTCGTTTGCTGGCCGGTCTGCCACGGGCAGTGCTTTCGTGGATTCTGGCTCATCTGCTAATATCATGTCTGTGGAATTTGCTATGTCTCTAAAGATGCCTTGTATTGATTTACCTTATCCTATCCCTGTAGTAGGAATCGACTCAACACCCCTTGCTAATGGTTATTTTACTCAGCATACTCCTGTTTTTGAACTCCTGGTTGGCTCCATGCATTTGGAGCAGTGCTCTGTACTGGTGATGCAGGGATTATCGTCTGATCTGGTATTAGGTCTTCCCTGGTTGCAGTTGCATAATCCCACATTTGATTGGAATACTGGGGATCTCACCAAATGGGGTAATGAATGTCTTATGTCATGTCTTTCTGTTAACTCTATTTCTCCCCGGGAGGAGGTAAACACGCTTCCTGAGTTTGTTCAGGACTTCGCCGATGTGTTTTCTAAGGAGGCCTCCGAGGTGTTGCCCCCCCATAGAGATTACGATTGCGCTATCGATTTGGTGCCTGGTGCCAAGCTTCCTAAGGGTAGGATATTTAATCTTTCATGTCCTGAACGTGAAGCGATGAGGGTGTATATCCAAGAATGCTTGGCCAAGGGTTTCATTCGCCCCTCGACTTCTCCTGTAGGTGCTGGCTTCTTCTTCGTGGGGAAGAAGGATGGTGGTCTTAGGCCGTGCATTGATTATCGTAACCTGAATAAGGTCACCGTAAGGAACCAGTACCCACTTCCTTTGATTCCGGATCTTTTTAATCAGGTTCAGGGAGCCCAATGGTTTTCTAAGTTCGATCTACGGGGGGCATATAACCTTATCCGCATCAAAGAGGGGGATGAGTGGAAAACTGCGTTCAACACACCCGAGGGTCATTTCGAATACCTGGTCATGCCCTTTGGGTTGTGTAATGCCCCTGCTGTCTTCCAGAATTTTATTAATGAAATCCTGAGAGAGTACCTGGGTAATTTTCTTGTTGTGTACCTTGATGACATACTGGTGTTTTCCAAGGACTGGTCCTCCCACGTGGAGCATGTCAGGAAGGTGCTCCAGGTCCTTCGGGAGAATAATCTGTTTGCTAAGACTGAAAAATGTGTCTTTGGGGTACAGGAGATACCATTTTTAGGGCAAATCCTCACTCCTCATGAATTCCGCATGGACCCTGCCAAGGTTCAAGCTGTGGCGGAATGGGTCCAACCTGCCTCCCTTAAGGCGTTACAGTGTTTTTTAGGGTTCGCCAACTATTACAGGAGATTTATTGCCAACTTCTCGGTCGTCGCTAAGCCTCTTACGGACCTTACCCGCAAGGGTGCCGATGTCCTCCATTGGCCCCCTGAGGCCGTCCAGGCCTTTGAGACTCTCAAGAAGTGCTTTATCTCGGCCCCCGTGCTGATTCAGCCCAACCAAGAGGAGCCATTTATTGTGGAGGTTGACGCTTCCGAGGTGGGAGTGGGGGCCGTCCTGTCCCAGGGTACCAGCTCCCTCACCCATCTCCGCCCCTGTGCTTACTTCTCTAGGAAGTTTTCGCCCACGGAGAGTAACTATGATATTGGCAACCGCGAACTTCTAGCCATTAAATGGGCTTTTGAGGAGTGGCGGCACTTCCTGGAGGGGGCCAGACACCAGGTAACGGTCCTTACGGATCACAAGAATCTGGTTTTCCTAGAATCGGCCCGGAGGCTTAATCCTAGACAAGCTCGGTGGGCACTATTCTTTACCAGATTTAATTTCTTGGTTACCTATAGGGCTGGGTCCAAGAATATTAAGGCTGACGCTCTGTCACGTAGTTTCATGGCCAATCCTCCTTCTGAGAAGGATCCTGCTTGTATTTTACCCCCTGGTATAATCGTCTCTGCCACGGATTCTGATTTAGCTTCTGATATCGCGGCTGATCAGGGTGCAGCTCCCGGGAACGTCCCTGGGGACAAACTGTTTGTTCCCCTGCAATACCGGCTGAGGGTACTCCGGGAAAACCATGACTCCGCTCTATCCGGTCATCCTGGCATCTTGGGCACCAAACACCTCATTACCAGAAACTATTGGTGGCCTGGGTTGCCTAAAGATGTTAGGGCTTACGTCGCCGCTTGTGAGGTTTGCGCTAGGTCCAAAACCCCTAGGTCCCGACCTGCGGGCCTACTACGTTCCTTGCCCATTCCCCAGAGACCTTGGACCCATATCTCCATGGATTTTATCACCGATTTGCCTCCATCTCAGGGCAAGTCGGTGGTGTGGGTGGTAGTCGACCGCTTCAGCAAGATGTGCCACTTTGTGCCCCTTAAGAAGCTACCTAACGCCAAGACGTTAGCTTCTTTGTTTGTGAAACACATCCTGCGTCTCCATGGGGCCCCAGTCAATATCGTTTCTGACAGAGGGGTACAATTTGTTTCCTTATTTTGGAGAGCTTTTTGTAAAAGGTTGGAGATTGATCTGTCCTTCTCCTCCGCCTTCCATCCCGAAACCAATGGCCAAACGGAAAGGACCAACCAATCCCTGGAACAATATTTAAGGTGTTTCATCTCTGACTGTCAATTCGATTGGGTCTCATTCCTTCCCCTTGCTGAATTTTCCCTGAATAACCGGGTCAGTAACTCGTCAGGGGTCTCCCCGTTTTTCTGTAATTTCGGGTTTAACCCTAGGTTCTCCTCCGTCTCCCCTGGTTGTTCCAATAATCCTGAGGTAGAGGAGGTTCATCGGGAACTGTGCACTGTCTGGGCCCAGGTTCAGAAGAACCTAGAGGCGTCCCAGAGCGCACAAAAGATTCAGGCGGATAGTAGACGTTCTGCTAACCCCCGGTTTGTCGTCGGGGATTTGGTCTGGTTGTCGTCCAGGAACTTGCGCCTTAAGGTCCCGTCCAGGAAGTTTGCTCCCCGATTTATTGGACCTTATAAGATCATTGAAGTCCTCAACCCTGTATCCTTCCGTCTGGAGCTCCCCCCATCCTTTCGCATACATGACGTCTTCCATGCCTCCCTCCTTAAACGCTGCTCCCCGTCCTGGTCCCCCTCGAGGATACCTCCTGTTCCCGTTCTCACCCCTGAGGGGGTGGAATTCGAGGTGGCCAAGATTATGGACAGTAGGATGGTCCAGGGCTCCCTCCAGTACCTGGTCCATTGGAGAGGATACGGGCCGGAGGAGAGGACTTGGGTACCTGCCCGTGATGTTCACGCTGGGGTATTGATCAGGAGGTTCCACCTCCTCTTCCCCACTAAACCGGGTCCCCTTAGTAAGGGTCCGGTGGCCCCTCATAAAAGGGGGAGTACTGTTAGGGATCTGCCAGGTACTTCATCTAGCTACACTCCTGGGATTAATCAATCCACACCTGAGGCCAGACCTGTTCGACTGACACCTTCTCCCACCAACCAGGGTGGCAGGCTCAGGAGTGGGAGAGCCTATCGCGGCCTGGTCTCTCGGAGTTAGCTCCGCCCCCTGCCCTTTATTACCTGCCCTGTGCTCTCCCTCAGTGCTTGTAATTCTTTTGGATTCCTGGCCCCACTGCTGCTTGCTCCAGCCTGCTTCTGCCGTGCTTCTGCCTTGCTGCAGTTCTGCTTGACCTGCTTTGCTTGCCCTGGCTTGCTTCTGTCTCCGTGCCCGCTCGGGTGTACTCACTTCGTCCTGGTCCTGACTGTTCGTTCGCCGCCCCGTTTCCTCGTGGCGTTCCGTGGCTACTGCCCCTTCCCTTGCGTGTTCCCTGTTTGTCTTCCTGTGCACTTAGCCAGCGTAGGGACCGCCGCCCAGTTGTACCTCGTCGCCTAGGGCGGGTCGTTGCAAGTAGGCAGGGACAGGGCGGTGGGTAGATTAGGGCTCACTTTCCCTTCACCTCCTTCCTGCCATTACAATATGTGAGGGCAGCATATTACAATTAGGCCGGATTCACACGAGCGTGTGCGTTTTGCGCGCGCAAAAGGTACTTAACAGCTCCATGTGTCAGCCCTGTATGATGCGAGGCTGCATGATTTTCGCGCAGCCGGCATAATTTTGACACTCTGTTTGTAAACAGAAAACCACGTGGTGCTTTTCTATTTACATTCATAGTTTTTACTGCTGTTACGCGAATCACGAGCGTCACACGGAAGTGCTTCCGTGTGCTGCGCGTGATTTTCACGCACACCCATTAACTTCAATGGGTGCGTGATGCGTGAGAAACGCACAAATATAGGACATGTCGTGAGTTTTACGCAGCGGACGCACGCTGCGTAAAAATCACTGACTGTCTGAACGGCCCCATTGACTAACATAGGTCCGTGCGGGGCGCGTAAAAATCACGCGCGTTGCACGGACGTATATCACGTTCGTCTGAATAAGCCCTTAGAGGTCTGTCCTCCTATTAGCCCAAACAGCCTAAAAAATATTCTGATATTTGGCTAACAGGAGCAATCAAAGGATACACTGGACTTATAGATATGAGTCCAGTGTATTCATGAGTGTAGCGATTGTAAGGCAGGTAACTTGCATGTTCCCTCCCCTTACATATCATTACGTCTATATGCCTTTAAATCTGTGTATACTGCTTTAAGTGTTTTATTTTGCCATGTCCATAATATGATGTGTTTGTTTACATGTTTGAGTATGATGTGCACTCTGTTTTCCATTGGTGATGGAGGGCTGGCAGGTCGTTGTCCTTAAAATCACTGCTGATGAAGGTGCTGGATATCAGCCCACGCAGGGACCGACACTGAAGTAATGGCAAGCATAGTGGCGCTGTATTCTAGTTAAAAGGGGCCAGGGGGAGATAGGAAAGATATATAAGGGCAAGAGTTAGTGCCATTTAGGGTGTGTGTGACTAGACCATGGGTAGTGCTGTGGGACCCTGTGTCTGCTGAAAGCTTGTGGTTAGGCCCAGTACCATGGGACTCTGAATCTACTCATCGTGCAGTTGAACACTAAGTTAGGCCACCATAAGGCTGGAGGTGGACTGGGAAGTGTAGATATAAGAAGCGAACATAACAGGTACAGAAGGGATCTGATGAGCCGCCATAAGACTGTTGGCAATGAGCAGCAGTGCTGATATCCTAAGTCTCTGAAGGGTGCTGTACCTAAGAGCTCATCTTAGTTGTTGAGAGAAGCGGTGAGTGGTGGAAGAGAACCTACTATGATGAGAGCCATTGCTGGGACCGTGTAGGATGTGAGAAGTCAGCCCCGCGGAAGGACGTGATTAACCAGCATTTATTAGGAGATGGCAAACCTAAGGCCTAGTAAGTGTCCTATAGAAATAGTGGACTACGGCCTGTATAGGTGTGTGTCTCGTAAAGAAGGTAGACTGCGGCCTCTATAGAAAGGTGTTCTAATAAGTAACTGGACTGCGGTCTGTGCAGGAAGGTGAGAGAGTCCTGTGATGTGTGAACTAGTGGAGGAGAGTGGGGCAAAGTCAAGCCACAGAATGGATTAGAAATAAGACAAGTGGTAGTGAGTAATTCCTCCTCTTGCAACCAGAAATGTTTAACCGTTTAATACATATTTCCACAAGCAAGTTACCGTATTGTTACTACTGTTACTGTTCCTGCAGCATCAATGCAAGTAAAATTATGCGACACTTTAAGAGGCGGTACCCCTAAACTAATAAGAACTAATAAGGACCACCTGGTGGTCTGGGACCATACTCTGTAACACTCTTGTTGCACTGAGTCTTGTGTATATTGTACGTTGCATATTCACATCCATGGGTGATTGGGCGGAAGTGGCGTAGCAACCACAAGGACCCATGGAGATGCAGGGCACATCCAAATTAAGAGACTACATGGTGCAATCCTGCAGGTTACCCGTTAGGCTTTAGTAGGGAGGAGTCTCCTTCTGACCCATAGCGGCACTGTAGGACAGGTGGAAGCCAACAGTCTCTTGGTGGACCAATTGGCGTACCTTCCTGTCTCTTACCTCGGCAAGGGTCAGATAGTTACGTCATCCATTCACTATTGCTATACTATCGCAAGGGAACATATTTCAAATAAAGTACAGTACTGCAGTGAAAGAAATAAAGGTTACTTACTGTTCAACTGTATTTGCTTAATCTACTGCGATTACCTCATCTACATTTCTAGTTTCCACATACACAGCAACGCATACTGTATGTCACTGATGAGGGGGTGAGGAGAGGCGGGTGTATTTATGCGCTTTCCTCATGAATGCACCAGGCTCATAACTGTAATTAGCTGCCCTTACATACAGTAATTAAGTAAATTTATAGTAATATCTAAATACAAAACTAAAAAATTCAAATAAAATAAAAACAGAAAATTAATAGATTTTCCCCTTCCCGTCTTGATTCATTCATATAAATGATTGTCCATAAATCGCAAACTATAACATGACAATGGAAAATGCAGCAGAATTCTAATTGCAAATTGTGGTAAAAAAAAAAGTGGAGTACAGTATGTGTACCAAATTTATTGTGTTTCTTAACACTTTTTATGCCTCACTCAGCAGTATTAAAAAGAGTCTAAAAGGGGTGTGGCTAAGAAAAGTTGCAAATCACTCTAAATTTATTAAACATGTGTGCCATATTCACCAATTATAATCGAATATGTACAGCAGCCACGATATGACGTGAGGAAGAAAAATGTGCCTATTAAGTTATGCCAAATATTATGTCACATGTCCCATTGTAATGTATTTGGGTCATTTTCATTGTCTCATAAGTTAACCCCTTTAGGACTGAGCCATTTTAGAGCTTTAGGACGAAGCCAGATTTTTTAAATCTGGTATGTGTCACTTTATCTGAGAATAACTGGCTGTTGGTTTTACATATCTAGGTAATTCTGACATGGTTTTTCCATCACATATTGTACTTTCTATTGATGTAAAATTTAGGTCAATATGGTTTACATTTATGTATTAAAAACCACCAAGAATGGCAAATTTAAAAAAAAAAAACAACAAAATTTTTTCATCTTTTAACTTCAACGTGGAACATATGCAGTATATTGTATAAATATGTTATTAAATTTGGTTTACCTTTTGTCTACTAGATTTTGACAACAATTTTAACCCTTTTTGTCACTTTTTGGGTATATCACAATGGTTTAGAAAATTATGTAATTTTTCTAAAATTTTGTAGCATCTTATTTTTATGCACCTAGCCACTTTGGAAGAGCAGTTGAGTTTCTGGAATTAGGGAAAACCCCCAGAAATGACCCCATTTTTAAAACGACACAATTTAAAGAATTTATCTGGGGGTGTGATCACTTTTTTAACCACATAGTTTTTTTGCAGAATCTTGTGGAAATCTGGCGTGAAAAATAACATTTTACATTTTTTCACAAATGCTTCATTTCTAGGACAGATTTTTCAGACACAGAGCATGCAAGTGAGGAAAAGCACCTCAACATCTATTGGCCTATTTCATCTGAGTTCAGAGATACCCCGAAAGTGATCCAAATATGTTGTGTGGACACATGGCAGTGCCTGGAAGTGAAGGAGCAGTCGTAGACTTTCAGGGCCCAAGTTTTGGAAGATTGGTTCAATAGCACCATTTGATCTTTGAAGGGACTCTGAGCCCCCAGAATGACTGAAAACCCCCAGAAATTACCCCATTCTGGAAACTACATCCCTCAAAGAATTTATCTAGGGATGTGATTAATTTTTAACCCCATAGTTTTTTTTGCAGAATCTTGTGGAAATCTGACGTGAACAAATAACATTTTAATTTTTTTTCACAAATGCTTCATTTATAGGACACATTTTTTAGACACAGGGCATGCAAGTGAATAAAACCACCTCAATATTTATTAGGTTGTTTCTTCTGAGTTTAGAAATACCCCCAAATTGGCCCTAATCTGCTGCTTAATGACATATGACAGGGCCTGAAAGTATTGGAACACCTCAAGGATTTTGAAGCCTTATTTTACTTATGATTTTTAGGCACATGTCATGTTCACATATGCTAAATCATAATAAAAATCCTAGGTATTCATCTAGGGGTATAATGGGAATTTTTCGTTTTGTTATGGGGGATGTTCAATTTTTAAATGGTGAAGCAGTAATTGTAAATAAGAAGGACGATAATTGTAAATGAAAAGGAGGGATGAAAATTAAATTTTGTACTCCAGAGAGGTGTGGTATATGCAGTGGCAGTCCTTCATATACAGTACGGGGTGGGAGGGAAAGGTGTTGCACTGGTATGTGGTATATTTTCTTATGCCTCTTCTGGCACAGACACGACACCTTATCTGGGGGTGGAGTTTGCGGCACTTCACCAGGAAAGTGCTGCCCTGGAACTATCCTGGGGACATCACTACTTGCAGAGGTAGAACTTTCTTCTACCTCTGCCACATTACCAAAGAGAATTGATTTGATTATCTTCTCCTGGCATTCAAGATATGTCCCCTCATGACAACTGCTACTGTAACGTTACACATGAGTTGTACAATGGCATTAGGAAAAAGTACACCGCTAGTTTTTTGTACCAAATGTTAGATTTCCACATGAAACTGTATGGCTTGAGCCTCTGGTCAGACAAATCCACTCCCTCGATGAATTTGTTATACGCCTGGATGCACACAGGCCATGACGTGGTGATAGATTTTGCACTACACACAGGGACAAGGGAGCAGGTGGCATCATGTATGGATGTTAGTATCAGGACATCATTTTTGTTTTTTATATTTTTAAAAAAGTACCCCTTAGCTATGGAGCGCCCTGCTCTCCCCAAGCTGCAGGGTTTGGCTCAGAAGGGTCTTTGGGAGGTACTTTTGATTTTTGAAGACCGTCCTACACGCCTCAGTTTTTTCCTCCGCCAAGCACTTCAACAAGGGTACCCTCGTGTACCACTTATCAAGGTACAGGTGGTAACCCTGATCAAACAGTGGGTGCAGGAGGTGCCACACAATCTTCCCAGTTGTGGTCAGGGCAGGGGGACAGTTTGGGGGCTCAATGTACTGTCCCTCCCCTCATATATAAAAGTATGCCTGTAGCCTGACTCGGACTTGCACAATTTATAAATTTTTATGCCATACCTGGCATGCTTGTTGGGCAAATACTGCCTATGTTTCACCCTATCCTTAAAATGCACCAGAGACTTGTCAATGTCAATTTCTTGTCTAGTATATGAAGTGGAATATTTTTGAGCCAAAAAAGAATTAAGGTGTCTAATTCTGAAGAGTCGGTCGAAATTGGAGTAATCCAGGGAGGGGGGGGGGGCACTGGGAATTATCATTATAATAGATACATTTATTTTTGAATTGCCTCAAAATGAGCCCTGGGCATTGTAGTGTGGTATAAGGGGCAGTGGTAGAGCACATCAGTGGACCTATAGGGCCCCCACTGATGGCTTCTTAGTTAGGCCCATATTTAGGACCAATCCCCAGTATTGCAGAATTTCTGTTGTATTGGTGGTATGCCACCTGTATGGCCTGGCATAAAAAGAACTGGGGTTTGCAGCAGTAAATAGTTTAGACCATAAATCTGTCTGCTCAACAATTTTTTCAACAAGACTGTGAAAAAAGAACAGCTGGAATAATTATATTTGTGACAACCCTGCTGTCTGTACTTGGACCACTCAGTGTCATTTGAGGAGTAGGACAGAGCAAAAGCGGGTCCTACATCACTCGCAGTCTATGTCCGATGCGAGCATCTCATACGCCTCTTCTGCAGTGTATGTTTTGCGGACCATATTTATTTTATATGTACTGTAAATGTATATACAGTATGGACTTTTTTAGTACTTTTTTTTAGCGTTTTATGATTTTTTTTAAAACAAACAAAAAAAAGCTCCCTTATACAATAGAAGAGGTAGGGAAGTGATCACAGTGGGGGAATAGTGATCAAGGGGTTAATTGGGGGTCTTTAGCACTTCGAGAAGCAACGATACAGGCTCTGATCTCTTCACATACACCAACAGAGGAGATCAGAGCCTGTCGTCAAGTTTTCCTGCACTTCTGAGGCTCCGATTGGTTAGTCTGTATAGTCTAACCAAACGGAGCGATCGGCGACAAGGGACCACTCTGATTGGTTTATTGTAGTCTGCCTGGAGACAAGGGCAGTCCATGGCAGCAGGTAAACACCACTACATTAAAGCACCGCACGGCGGTTAACATTTAAAGTGGGGACGTAACTGAAAGTTTAGGTGCGCAAAGACACTGCTAACCTGGACGTGCAGTTACATCAAGGTGCGGGAAGTAGTTAATGTTCTTAAGAAGCCAAGTGTTTATTACTAAAATGTCCAAAGACAAATCTAGTTTGTAATATGTGTGTTTTTTTTATTCGGCAAAAAAAAGTTTGTGTAATTCTCTGCAGGGAAATGTTTATTCATGTCAATGACAGATTTCTTTGTCAAGGAAACATTTTTGTGAGCGGCCTCAATAGATGCTTTACACCTTTTGTTTAATGATTTACAATAAGAAGTCTAGGGCATTCAGTGAGAATAATGTATAGGCCACGACTAACATTTATAAATTTCACTTTATCAGCTGCTTTAACCTAGTCAGCTGCCCCTTTCCAACTTCTCCGCTCTTATCCCTTTTCCCCGTTCCCTTTGTAATGGAAATGCTACACAGAATAAGAGGATCTTGGTGTACAATCTTTCACCTCTCAGCATGTACAGCATGCAGCACACAGCTGTCATGGTAATGACAAGCTTGGTACAGCCCGATAATTGGGTACTTGAAGGAGATTCATAAGGCAATATGTTAGAAAGTAGTGTGTGTGTGTTATGCCCTGAGGCAGAAGGAAAAAGGGCATCAGACTGAATTTGGATTATAATTTATATACTTGCTGTACAATTAAGATAGGATGATCTACACTAATAATGCTGACAATGTCTATGGTGTCTCTTGACATACCAAAATTTTGTGTCTAAATTATTTGGCAAGAATACTGAAAATAAAACAGGACTAAGATAAAACATACAAACTCAAGGCTCCCAAATAAAGAACAGGAGGTGATTTATGCCCATAAAATACCCAACTGTTCTAAATTTGAAAAATAGTCTTCACAGGTTAATCTGGATCGAAAATTATCACCTATCCACAAGACAGGTCATAATTGTCTGACGACTGCAGGCCTCACCCCTGGAACCCCCACTGTTCAAGAGAATAGAGGTTCTTGAATGGAGTGACTGTTAAAGAGGCTCTGTCACTAGATAATAAGTGCCCTATCTCCTACATAATCTGATCGGCGCTGTAATGTAGATAACAATAGTGGTTTTTATTTTCAAAAACGATCATTTTTGACCAAGTTATAAACAATTTTAGATTTATGCTAATTTGTTTCTTAATAGACAACTGGGCGTGTTTTTACTTTTTACCAATGGGCGTTGTGAAGAGAAGTGAATGACGCTGACCAATCAGCGTCATACACTTCTCATTGTTCCAGCATATTGTAACAGTGTGATTGTGCAGTGAAAGAAGCTGGGCTGGAACAATGAGAAGTGTATGACGCTGATTGGTCACTGATTGGTCAGCATCATTCACTTCTCTTCACAACGCCCATTGGTAAAAAGTAAAAACACGCCCACTTATTATCAAGTGACAGAGCCTCTTTAACAGTCACTCCATTCAAGAACCTCTATTCTCTTGAACAGTGGGGGTTCTAGGGGTGAGGCCTGCAGTCATCAGACAATTATGACCTGTCTTGTGGATAGGTGATAATTTTCGATCCACATTAACCTGTGAAGACTATTTTTCAAATTTAGAACAGTTGGGTATTGTGATATAGTTGGTGATAGAGCCTCTTTAAGCATGCGTCTGCTGCTTCATTCAATTTCTTGGAGACTGACGGAAACAGCCGAGCGCTGTTTCGTCATTCCCATAGACGTGGAATAGATGTGTCTGTCTATGGATAGGTGATAATTGACCATTCTGGTACAACCCCTTCAACAAGTTTTCACTTCAAGCAACAAGCTTACAGTTTATGAACAAGAAACAAATAATTTCCAGTCCCTCGAGTGAAGAACATGACGCATTTCACACCCATAAAACATTAAACTGTTTCTAAATATGGAAGATAGTCTTACCAAGTTAATAAGTTTGCACTTCATAGCCATGAAATGTATATTATGTGCAACTTGTCACTATCTTTCTTTCATCAGTTATTTAGTGCACTAAGTAGAATATCATCTTCCAGTACTGTCTTTAACTAGAAAATTTAGTTAATTCCTCAGAGGGAGGTTTTCAAGTTTGAATTTTTCTATTTCGAAGAAGAAAACAACTTTAAGATAAGATAAGATATTTTGCTGGGAGAGGAGCAACCTTATGAAGGAAGGCATTATGGGAAATTATACATCAAAGTGTTTTATGTGTTTAAAGCCCTAATATATTGGTTTGCAATGACTGCTTTATCTGCTGCTGCCTGTCCTTTTGCAAATTCTTTATATTGATCTAAAAGAATATTATACTGTGTGTATATATATATATATATATATATATATATATATATATATGTGTATATATATATATATATATATATATATATATATATATATATATATATATACATATATATGTCTGTGTGTGTGTGTGTGTGTGTGTGCATTATGCAAAGCAAGTAGCGGTGAATCAGTACTCCGAACAAGAACCGTTTCATTCACGTCTGTTATATAGTCGCACAGGGGGAGTGTGTTCAACTTGAGGGGGGTACTGCCGAACATGGCAATTTGGTGAATAAATCCATTTTTGTTTTAAGTGCTGCTTCACTCCCTTGAAACCCTACACCGGCCATATGTTTTGTTTTTTTGCTACAGTGCTGCTCTGTACACCTGTCATTTTTCTGTGTGTGTATGTGTGTGTATATATATATATATATATATATATATATATAAAGAAATATAGATCACAGCAACGGCACCAGGACTTCAGAGTAGATGAAAGCAAAAAGTGGATTTATTCACCTCAATCAAGCAACGTTTCGGTTCAACAGGAACCTTTCTCAAGCTTGAGAAAGGTTCCTGTTGAACCGAAACGTTGCTTGATTGAGGTGAATAAATCCACTTTTTGCTTTCATCTACTCTGAAGTCCTGGTGCCGTTGCTGTGATCTATATTTCTTTCTATTTTGAAGTTGGGGAACTGATTCACCCCCAGGTAACGAGCACATGGCCTGATTTTTTGTAAATCTTTGGAGTGCTGTGTTCATCCACTGTTGCACTGTATATATATATATATATACAGTAATACATAATTATACAAATGTATAAATATTACCTAATATCATCGATATACAATCAGACAGAAACACTTGGACCTTTCTTTTCTGTGTGCAAGCATTTCACTGAAGCTATACACAATGAAAGACAGTTACTTTTTCACATTATTAATCGAGTACCACCACTTAAACCTGGCAGGGATAGGACTAGGATACTTACAAAAAAACAAAAAGGGAACTGTGCTGGGGGAGAGAATTCTAGCTGGGGTGGCGGAGTATTTAAACTAGGGCTGAGGAGGGAGGTCAATGTAGAAAAAAAAGGGGTAGCCAGGTTAGAGAGGGGTCAGACTATATTGGTGGGGGGAGAAACAGAATGTGGGGAGAGGACTAGACAACAAGATAAGGAGATCCTTTCGTTACAAAACATCAGTGTAAATAAAAAGGCCCGATTAATGTCAAATCACATTTCTGATAATAAAAGTGAAAAACTGACAGGCAAGTTAAAGTGTATGTTCACAAATGCCAGAAGTCTAGCAAGCAAAATGGGGGAGCTGGAGGCCTTGATACTGGAAGAAAATATAGATATAGTTGGTGTTGCTGAAACATGGCTGGACTCTTCACATGACTGGGCTGTAAATCTACAGGGTTTTACACTTTTTCGTAAAGACAGGACAAATAGGAAAGGTGGTGGTGTATGCCTGTATGTGAGAAGTGATATGAAGGCGAGTGTGAAAGAGACAATAGTGGGTGAATACTGTGAGGAGGTTGAAACCTTGTGGGTGGAACTAGAAAGGGAGGTAAACACTGAAAAAATTACTTTTGGTGTAATCTATAGACCCCCCAATATAACTGAGGAGATGGAAGTTCAGCTATATAAACAGATGGAGCGGGCTGCACAGGCGGGTACTGTAGTGATAATGGGAGATTTTAATTTCCGGGATATTAATTGGTGTCATGGTTCGGCTTCAACTGCAAAGGGGAGACATTTCCTCAACCTGTTGCAGGAAAATTTTATGGGCCAGTTTGTGGAAGACCCGACTAGAGGTGAAGCTCTGTTGGATCTGGTCATTTCTAATAATGCAGATCTTGTTGGGAATGTCAATGTTCGTGAAAACCTCGGTAACAGTGATCACAATATAGTTACATTTTACCTATACTGTAAAAAACAAACGCAGGCTGGGAGGGCAAAAACATTTAATTTTAAGAAAGCCAATTTCCCCAGGATGAGGGCTGCAATTCAGGATATGGACTGGGAAGAACTAATGTCAAATAATGGAACAAATGATAAATGGGAGATTTTCAAATCTACTTTGAGTTATTATAGTGCAAAATTTATTCCTACAGGTAACAAGTATAAACGACTAAAATTAAACCCCACATGGCTTACACCTTCTGTGAAAGGGGCAATACATGACAAAAAAAGGGCATTTAAAAAATACAAATCTGAGGGTACAGCTGTAGCCTTTGTAAAATATAAAGAGCTTAATAAAATCTGTAAAAATTTAATAAAATTAGCAAAAATACAAAATGAAAGGCAGGTGGCCAAGGATAGTAAAACAAATCCCTAAAAAATTCTTCAAGTATATAAATGCTAAAAAGCCAAGGTCTGAACATGTAGGACCCCTAGATAATGGTAATGGGGAGTTGATCACAGGGGATCAAGAGAAGGCAGAGTTACTAAATGGGTTCTTTAGCTCTGTATATACAACTGAAGAAGGAGCAGCTGATGTAGCCGGTGCCAGTGCTGTTAATATATCAGTTGATATACTGAATTGGATGAATGTAGAGATGGTCCAAGCTAAATTAAATAAAATAAATGTGCACAAGGCCCCGGGACCAGATGGGTTACACCCTAGAATTCTTAAAGAGCTTAGTTCAGTTATTTCTGTCCCCCTTTTCATAATATTCAGAGAATCTCTAGTGACTGGTATAGTGCCAAGGGACTGACGCAGGGCAAATGTGGTGCCTATTTTCAAAAAGGGCTCTAGGTCTTCCCCGGGTAATTATAGACCAGTAAGCTTAACATCCATCGTGGGGAAAATGTTTGAGGGGCTATTGAGGGACTATATACAGGATTATGTGACAATAAATAGCATTATAAGTGACAGCCAGCACGGTTTTACTAAGGACAGAAGTTGTCAAACCAACCTAATCTGTTTTTATGAAGAGGTGAGCAGAAGTCTAGACAGAGGGGCCGCTGTGGTTTTAGTGTTTTTGGACTTTGCAAAGGCATTTGACACTGTCCCCCATAGACGCCTAATGGGTAAATTAAGGACTATAGGTTTAGAAAATATAGTTTGTAATTGAATTGAGAATTGGCTCAAGGACCGTATCCAGAGAGTTGTGGTCAATGATTCCTTCTCTGAATGGTCACCGGTTATAAGTGGTGTACCCCAGGGTTCAGTGCTGGGACCACTATTATTCAACTTATTTATTAATGATATAGAGGATGGGATTAATAGCACGATTTCTATTTTTGCAGATGACACCAAGCTATGTAATATAGTTCAGACTATGGAAGATGTGCATGAATTACAGGCAGATTTAAACAAACTAAGTGTTTGGGCGTCCACTTGGCAGATGAAGTTTAATGTAGATAAATGTAAAGTTATGCATCTGGGTACCAACAACCTGCATGCATCATATGTCCTAGGGGGAGCTACACTGGCGGATTCACTTGTTGAGAAGGATCTGGGTGTACTTGTAAATCATAAACTCAATAACAGCATGCAGTGTCAGTCAGCTGCTTCAAAGGCCAGCAGGATATTGTCGTGTATTAAAAGAGGCATGGACTCGTGGGACAGGGATGTAATATTACCACTTTACAAAGCATTAGTGAGGCCTCATCTAGAATATGCAGTTAAGTTCTGGGCTCCAGTTCATAGAAAGGATGCCCTGGAGTTGGAAAAAATACAAAGAAGAGCAACGAAGCTAATTAGGGGCATGGAGAATTTAAGTTATGAGGAAAGATTGAA
Source organism: Rhinoderma darwinii (assembly GCF_050947455.1). NCBI lineage: Eukaryota > Metazoa > Chordata > Amphibia > Anura > Rhinodermatidae > Rhinoderma > Rhinoderma darwinii. The sequence continues at coordinate 287,326,782 of NC_134690.1, read as the reverse complement.
AGAATTAAACCTATTTAGCCTTGAAAAAAGACGACTAAGGGGGGACATGATTAACTTATATAAATATATTAATGGCACATACAAAAAATATGGTGAAATCCTGTTCCTTGTAAAACCCCCTCAAAAAACAAGGGGGCACTCCCTCCGTCTGGAGAAAAAAAGGTTCAAGCTGCAGAGGCGACAAGGCTTCTTTACAGTAAGAACTGTGAATCTATGGAATAGTCTACCGCAGGAGCTGGTCACAGCAGGGACAGTAGATGGCTTTAAAAAAGGGTTAGATAATTTCCTAGAACAAAAAAATATTAGCTCCTATGTGTAGAAATTTTTCCTTCCCTTTTCCCTTCCCTTGGTTGAACTTGATGGACATGTGTCTTTTTTCAGCCGTACTAACTATGTAACTATGTAACTAGAATAGATTTATAGATTAAACACCTTGAAGCATCTGAATCTGGACTTTGAAGTTATTTGTGTAGTGTAGGATAGTGTCCGCCCTTTATCCTTGCATGAAATGACCACCTCCTGCTGCCGTGCAGTTTGGTGGTTTTTTTTATGCCTCATTTACTAAATTTTCTGTTTCTTATCTTTATAGATTTGTGTTTTTGAGGATTTGACAACTCACTTGGCATCAATGCAACAGCAAATTGAAAGTTCTTTGAAGACGTCCATATATATATATATATATACACATATATATATACATATATATATATATATATATATATATATATATATATATATATATATATATATATATATATATGTATATATTTGCCACTTTTGCTGTTAGGGCCTGCCTTCTCCTTATTCTCTAATGTCATGAATGTATTTGGGCTCAATTAATGATATTCTATATAAGGATCCTCATTTATTTGAGGGTTGATATATATGCTGTTAATGCTAGACCTTGGTCTTTTCTGTATGTCTTATGCATGGGATATTTTCCGTGTATTTGTGTATTATTGGTTCTAGGGTGCTGTTGACATGGTATTGGTACAGTATGTCATGTACGTTTCTTCACTTGCCTACTGCCACTGTCATTGATGGTTCTGGGTGTTCTGCATTTGAATACTGGTGCAGTCGGTGGGGACATATAATGACCCTGACAGATCAAAAGAATAATGACAATGTGGTCTAGTAGGAGATAATTTTATTCATATTATCTTTTCTAAAACGTATCATGGTACATTATGTAAATTCATATATAATAGAAGCTATGTGATCCAGTCTATATACTGATTATCAAGCCATCTTACTATATTTGTCATTTCTGAATATTAGTAATTAATACCCTTTGCCCCCATAATGTCTAGTCACTACTGGCATGTAAATCTTCAACTAATATGGTTACTACAAGCTATTATAAGCTGTATATAGGTGCTTCAGCTTGCAATAAGGAGATGGTATATTTGTCCTTTAGTAAAATGGCTGGCACAATTTATTTTTTATTGTGAGCATACGCAGGCTTGCGTTCTGTTCCCTGTGTTGTGGACGTCCTCTTTTCTTGTAACACTTCCTGACATGCGCAGTTAGCGTCTCAGGACACCACTTTACATACAATCATGTTGGACTTATGTGTCTATGCTTGTGAGTCGGTTATTAATTATTATACTACACTTTAAATGTTTTGGGGAATAATTATAGCACTATGGCTTCTATTTCCAACGTTAGATAATGTATATTAATTACACTCTGGTAATATTTATACCTTTATATAATTATGTAATATAATGTACACTGATGACAATACATATGTTTATTATGCACTTTTAGATGACCGTTTCACTGATTGTTTATAATCATTGTTAATGAAATGTTGAGGATTTATATACCCCATCTGTACACCTACATACTGCTTGAGAAAGGCTTCTTTGAGTGAGCTGAAATGTCTCACATTATGGGTGAATAAAAGATCCACTTTATTTTATGAAAGTCTGGAGTGCTGCCATTTCCTTTATGAGACATATATATATATATATATATATATATATATATATATATATATATATATACATACATATAAACCTTGCACATATATATTAACAAATTATTTTAACTCATATTTATGGTTAGTTGATTGTTTTCCTTGTGTACAATTTTTTCAACTTTTGGGGGTATGATCAATTTTTGCATAATGTTTTAGGTCATCAGAGTGTATACAAATAAATGTCCCACAATATATTAAAATGTATGGTTAAAGGTAATCCATTTTGGGCAATCGCTTTTTACTAGCAGAATATATGAGAGAGAGAGAGAGAGAGAGAGAGAGAGAACAAAACTAGTAGTCAAAAAGAAATAGTCAAGAAACAAGCTCAATACTTGTAAGAAAAAAATTAAACAGAGCTGGATTTAATAAGTCCTACTGGTTCAAAATTATCAGCAATGTACAACAGCAAATAAAACCAATGTATCATGTGGGTTGAGGGGCTCACAACCCAGGTTACTGTATGTAGTACAGAGAAGGAGAAGATAACCCCATAATTTCACATTGTAGACCATGATGATAGTGCATGTGGTAGGTAGCCATAAGATAACTGGCTGCTCCTTATAAAAGGCTAAGCCTGCACTTCTGCCTGAGACAACTCCCCCTTGAGCCACTCCCCCCGCCCTCCTCCTTCCTCCCCCTCCCAATTTCCACCAATAAAGCATTTTAAAGGTTTGTTTTTTTTTACAAAAGGTTTTAAAAAAAAAAACAAACCCTATGACCAGAGGTCTAATATTTGTCCCGCATCCTGATAATGTTTCAATGACGCGCTGGCTGGAGTATCTCATCTGACAGCGCTGTCAGCTAGAAAATAATCCCAGAGTGCGCATGTGCCTGACTAATATAATCCAATAATAAGTGCTCCGGCTGGTCAATCTGTGCCGTTGGTGCTAACTATGCATTTGTGTGCAACCCAAGCGCGTAGTGCGCTTTCGTCCACAATTGACCTTACTGCCCATGCGTGCGCGATAGTGCTCAAACTGCGCATGCGTCTGTGTGTTGTCGTGGTGACTACAGACGCATCTCGCTGGCAGTTCATATGCCAGAAAAAGACATCACGCTCATTATAGATATACATGTAAAAGTCAGGGGATTAAATTATAGGAAGAAAGTTGGGTTTGGATTGCCATGTAAAGCGAAGGAGTGTGAAGAGAAGGAGGTGGTTATAAAAATAAATAAAATAATAATAATAATAATAAAAAAAATATATCTTTTTTTTTTCTAGGCCCTGTCATTAGACAGAAAGCATTCTTGGGTACTTATTCCAAATTGCATAAGATTATATCTGTTAATACACATCAAGGTGTAAACGATGTAACATAGAGCTCTCAAGAAGAAAAAACTGCTTATATTAAGTAACAAATTTATAAGGGAGACCAAAAATATACCATCTTGAAATACCTTTTCATTGTAGTTGTATGAGCTATTCTGACAAAGTAGCCATAGTATATGGCAAAATGAACTTTTATTTTGGTAGATATAAATATTTTGATTTTCAATTAAAATCTAACCCTAAATATATTGAAGGTTTATTCTGTTTGGGTGACAGAGAGTTAGTAATCTGACAACAATCCATATGAGTATGTGTATGTAATCTCCCTGGTACGCATGGCAGGCTTTGAACTAATAGAAAATTGATTATTTTTTTTTTGTATGTTTGGAATAGATGGCACATTTTTATAGTACTCCTAGGTTCCATATAGCTAGGCTGGCACTTGCTATAGCTTTATTTAAAAACAGGCAGTTCTGAAGCCCTGCGTCCTTAAAAAAAACAATATTATTGTTTAAATGATGATGGTAAATTTGATTTGCCCGTGCTAAATTGAAATCTCCGATTAAATTACATCTCTGGTTTATAAATTCACTGAAAGGAAATTTTACTCAGCAAGAGCCAGCGCCGCACAGCCTGAAGGCATAAATAAAGGTTATCTGATTGATGAGGAAGATAACTTGGATGTGAGCGTGTGGATGAGGATTGTTAATGTGTTTTTACACCATTGTTTCCAACTAGAGTAAAAGTCTTGAACTGTGTGGGTCCAGTGCTATGAGGCAACCTTGGCTTACACGCACCCGTCTTGCCACACAATTGTTTTTTGCTGTTGATCTTTCGGAATTTTAACAATATCCTTTGGATTGTTTTTCTCTTCATTACTCATTGTATTACATTCCTGGCATGTCGTGTATGCCTCATTGGTCTGCTTTCTTCCCTGGGCGCTGGCTATCTGTTATCAACAAGTACTGTTCTATAAGCCTCCACAGACAACATGTGTCTCCTTTCTTGTTGACTTGTGCTATGAGGCATGGTTGCTTTATTTCAGTTCATATAGACCTGTGATTTCTTACACATTTGCAACATTTCTGTATTTTTACAAAATATTTTAAAATAAACTAAAAAGGGCACAAATCTAAAAAATTTGAAATAAGCTATGATTAGCTATTCTTACATTTAGATGTTTTTGTTTTTGTGAAAATACTGTTGACCGAACGAGCATTCAGCCAACAGTTATTTAATATGCGTGGCCAGTTTATATGTGAGGACTAAACAATAATCTGTATCTTAATATCACAAGTTATATGCACTTAATTGCTGGAGATGGATCATTGATCCAGTGATTTATTCTGATATTGATATATTTGGAGTTGGGAAGGATTTACCCCACTAATATAAGGCCTTAAGGGTTTATAGTGTTTTTATTGCCTTCCTTTGGATCAACGCTGTAGGATTATAGATTGAGTTTAATGAACTTGTTTCTTTTTCAACTTTACCAGCTATGTCTTTACTGAAGTACATCAGTAGTAATAAATACATATAAATTGTACCAGTTTCCTTCCTGATATATCTCTCAATATTAAATATTGGAATTAAAATATCTAAAGAAAAACATGTCACTGTTTATTTTAACTAAAGTTATAAAAAATGTTAAGCTAAAAAAGGCATGGTAAAACTCATATCAGGGTGTCATCTAAAGTTATGTGACTTGGGTCATGTTTTGTTTTATAGTAACTTTCATTGGAGGTCACTGTATATTCATAGTTTGATTGGTTTCCTATGAAATTGTAAAAGTGTAAAAGGGAATTAGATTTAAAGTCTAACTTGGGACAGGGATTTATGTGAATGAATAAGTGCAGTGCTCAGCTCTGTGAAATGTCTTTGTGCTAAATAAAAATATTTCTAAGTTACTTAATATATATAGATATATTTTCTTTATATTTATTTGGATATATTTCAATAAGGATTATATGTTTAGATATTTTAGATGAAATATGTTTTTTTTATATTTTTTTGGAAGCTGTTCTTTAAAGATGCACTCCAGCAAAAATGTTTTATTTTTTTGGGCTATATAATGTAGGGTCTCTTGTATATGCCTTGTGTATACCTGTTTTAGTTGGTGTGCCATGTTTGGGTTGTCTGCCATCTTGGTTCCTTCTTCCCCTCTAATGACACTTTCACACGACAGTATTTTGGTCAGTACTTTGCATCAGTATTTGTGAGTCAAAACCAGGAGTGGTTGCAAAGCACGGAACGGTTGCAATTCTTTCCATTATACTTTTTCTCTGTGCAATTTGCACTCCTGGTTTTGACTCACAAATTCTAATGCAAAATACTGACGTAAATACTGTGAAAAAGTTCCTCTAATGCAGCCTACATTTCTCATTATGCCCCTGGCTTTGCAGAGGGCACAGAGTCTCATCACACAGCACTTGCTTTGCTCTGCTTTCTATCTAGAACTTCTGTCCCTTAACTCCCACTGTAGAGTCTTAGTGTATCCTATATAATGCAGCTTTAGCCTGTCTACACTGTCTCCTACTTGTGATAGGTTTCTCTATGTCAACTCTTACAAGCAAGAGGAAGTGAAGGGAAGTGAGAAGCTCTCTTAGAAATACACTTAGCACACAGCACACAGATCGTATAGACAGACAGTGAGAGTCTGGGGAGTTTTATAACACTGCAGCTAATTATTGCAGGGACTCATCTACCATATCACGACACTCCTTGACCTGGATCTCTCTTTAGCAGCACTGAGGAACATGGAACATGGAGGTTGGAGTTTTGTGAGGAGGGTAGATGTCTCAGAGTGGCCAAGAGGGATTTGATATGTGATGATGTAATCCTGTAGTTCACAGGAAGTCAGAAACAGAGGAATGACTAACCTCCTGTCTACACAAGACAGCAAGGTCTATATTGGTGGTCAGACTGGGGATCACATGACACAGCTGTCAATAATAAAAGGGTTCAAAATGTATGAATGCAATTGGGCTGGGGAGAAACTAATTACACTGCTAGAATACCGCTGGTGAGTAAGCAAAAAATTTCCTGGAGTGCAACTTTAACCCCCTTCCCGACATTTGACGTACAGTTACGTCATAGCCGGAAGGGATAGCATGTAGGGGGCTCAGGGGCTGAGCATGTGTATTAGTATGTTACAGCTGACACCTTACTGCAAAGATTGGGATCAGTTATTAACCCTTTCAGGACTAAGCCATTTTTTTTTTTGTTTTTCACATGCCCGCCTTCCAAGAGCCATTTTTATTTTTCCATCAATGGAGTGGTGTGAAGGCTTTTTTTTTTTTGCGGGAGGAGTTGTACAGTAGTTTCTATTGCCACTATTTAAGGCACCATTTAATGTACTCGGAAACTGAACAAAATTTCTTTGTCGGGTGGAATTGGAAAAAACTATGATTCCTTCATTGCTTTTTGGGTTTAGTTTTTTACGGCTTTCCCTGTGCAGTAAAAATGATAACTTAACTTTATTCTGCGGCTCAATACGATTACGTTGATACCGAATTGATTTATGTTTTTGTATGTTTACTACTTTTACAACGAAAAACTATTTGTTAAAACAAATTAGCTTTGTGTCACCACAATTCTGTTACATATTTTTTTAGCGCTAAGATGACCAAAAAACTGTGATTCTGGTGTTTTTTCTTGCTTTTTTTTTTATGGCGTTTGCCATGCGAGTTTAATAATGTTATATTGTAATAGTTTGCATACCAATTTTTTATTTTATTTTTTTTACATTACTCTAGAGGGAAAAATGGAAATTGTTTTTTATAACTTTTAATATTTTTATTATTTTGTACACTGCTGAAAACTTTATTTAACTTTTTGTTTAACACTTTTTATAAGTCCCCCTCGGAACTTAGTCCCTCGCTAGTACAATACACAGCAATACTAATGTATTGCAGTATATTATCATTTTTACAGGCTCCTGTTAAGCTATGCCAGAGGTAGGGCTTAGCAGAGGCAGAAAGAAGGCAGACCTGGGGGTCTTCATTAGGCCCCCAGGCTACCATGACAACCATCGGCACCCAGCGATCGTGTCGCAGGGGGGCTGATGGGCTGTAGGAGGAGGCTACCCCCTCTTTCTAACAGACTAAGCACGTGAGCATGCTTCATACTTCAACCACCGCACCAGGACGTAACTGCACGAAGGAGTTACTAGCGACCACTGCATCTTAGCCATTAGAAAGAGGGGGCGGTCAGTCCATCGTCCCCCATAGAACACGATCGCGGAGTGCCGATGGTTGTCATGGCAGCCTGGGAGCTCATCCTGCAGGTAATAAACTCCCACACAGCTCAATCAATGGAAAAATAAAAATGGGATTTAAAATATGGCGACACAAATCGATGTTTTTTTAACTACTATTTTTTTTTAAATAAAAATAATAAAACATAAAAAATACTATCTAAATCGCCGTAATCGTATTGACCCGCATAATTAACATGTGGTTTTTGCGGTGAACATTGCAAAAATAAACCTAAAAACAATAGAGGAATATACCATTCCACCACATAAAGATTTTTTTCAGATTTTCAGTACATTATATGGTACAATGGCCATGAAAAACTACAATTCATCCTGCAAAAAAAATATTAGGTATATCAATGGAAGGTGAGGAGGAAAAAATGAAAATGAAATACTGAAAAATGTCTGCAGCATGAATTGCAATTATTTTTGAAAATAAGAATATGTTTCCAATTATATATCTAATTTCATAAGAAAAAAAGCTCATTTGAAAAATATTACACCCACTATATAGACAAGGTTCAAACTCTTAGTATAGTGCTTGCATTGTCTTGTAGCTTCAAGTATAATACTGAGGAAACAAGTTCTTATGTGTGCAATTACTGTACGTCTCCCCACTGGGATCACAAAGCTGATGACAAGGTTACTAAGTCGCTTTGCTTTGCTGAGTTGGCACATTCATTAAAAGGAAAATGGACAGCCCTGGAGGCCTCTAAAATGTGCTGATGATTTTCATCACAAGTAAATACAGATTTAGAGGCTGACAAGTATGACAAGTAATAATGGAATAACGGAAAGATTATGCATTAATCCCAGGTACAGTATACAGCACCATAATACCAGAGAATGTACATTGCAGCAATAGTCATTTAGATGAATTACTAAACATTTTTGATACTATTGTACAGTTTAAAGAGAACTTTTATTAATAAAGTTGGATTTCATTTCATATTTATCACGTCATTGTATTTATGTTACTTTTAGGCCTACTTTAGTTTCAGAAAATCCGCAGCATAATACAGTAGTAGAGGAGTGGATGAGATTTCAAGAAATCTCATCTACACGCTGCGTACCAACGGTGCGTTTTTTTTAAGCCGCAGCATGTCAATTGTGTTTGCAGAATTGCCGCTATTTTGTTGTGGGTTTTCCCCATTGAATTCAATGGGGATCTAAAACCCGGCACAAACATTCAAGTGATGCGACTTTTGAGGCGGAAAGTGCAAAAATAGCAACTTAGAAAAAAAACCCTTACACTTACCTTTGATGTTTCATCCAATGTGACCGCCGCTGCAGCCAATCACAGGCTGTAGCGGCAGTCACATGGGATGGAATGTCATCCCAGGAGGCCGGCCTAGATGACGTCAGAGGGCCGGCTTCCTGGGATGACAATTCATCCCATGTGAACGCCGCTGCAGCCAGTCACAGGCCTACCAGCAGGCCAGCTGATTCTACAGTTTTCCGCTGCGGACATTCTAGGCGAAAGACTGCACCACAATTTTGTGCGGTTTTTCGTCACGGAATTCCCTGCGGCCACCGGGGCGGATGAGCTTTGTACCTTTACGCAGCATATCTGCCCCATGTGAATTCAGCCTTAAGATATCCTCTGGACATGCTTAGGCTCTGATTAGATTTTTTGTTTTGCATATTCAGGTCTTTACATTGCAAAGTTACAGCAAAAATCAGGACCTGATACAGCTATATATGAGCCCTTGGACCACAGAGTCACAGTAGGCATTCTGCCTACCCCACCTGTGACTTTACAAACTTAAAGAGGCTCTGTCACCAGATTTTGCAACCCCTATCTCCTATTGCAGCAGATCGGTGCTGCAATGTAGATAAGAGTAACGTTTTTTTTTGTTTTTTTAAACGAGCATTTTTGGCCAAGTTATGACCATTTTTATATTTATGCAAATGAGGCTTTCTAAAGTACAACTGGGCGTGTTTAAAGTTATGTACAAGTGGGCGTGTATTGTGTATGTACATCTGGGCGTTTTTACTTCTTTTACTAGCTCGGCATTCTGACTAGGAGTGTATGATGCTGACGAATCAGCATCATACACTTCTCTTCGTTAACACCCAGCTTCTGGCAGTGCACAGACACACAGCGTGTTCTCGAGAGATCACGCTGTGACGTCACTTCCCCAGGTCCTGCATTGTGTCGGACGAGCGAGGACACATCGGCACTAGAGGCTACAGTTGATTCTGCAGCAGCAATTATTTGTTTTTGTGTCTCCATATTTGAAGAGCCATAACTTTTTTATTTTTCTGCCGATGCAGTTGTATGAGGGCTTTTTTTTTGCGGGAAGACTTGTAGTTTTTATTGGTACCATTTTGGAGGAGATGCGACTTTTTGATCACTTTTTATCACATTTTTTTAAAGTCAGGATTCACAGAAAACAGCAATTTTTCCATCGTTTTTTATTACATTTTTTACGGCGTTCACCATGCGGGTTAAATAAGGTAATAGATTTATAGTTGGGGTCGTTACGGACGCGGCGATACCAAATATGTGTAACTTTTTTACTTTATTTTGGTTTTTTAAGAGTAAAGCATTTTGTAAGGGGAAAAGGTGGGTTTTTCATTTTTTTTTCAAATTTTTTTTTTTATTAACTTTATTACACTTTTTTTTTACTTTTTTACTAGTCCCACTAGGGGACTTTAATATGCGATTCTCCGATCGCTATTATAATACACTGCAATACTTTTGTATTGCAGTGTATTACTGCCTGTCCGTATCTGCTAGGTCATGCCTCCGGCATGATCTAGCAGGCATTCGCTCCAGGCAGACCTTGGGGCCTTTATTAGGCCCCCGGCTGCCATTGGAGACACAAACACTCGGCGATCGTATCGCCGGGTGTCGGTGGGAGAGAGAGGGAGCTCCCTCCCTCTCTCCAAAACCACTCAGATGCGGTGCATGCTATTGTGCACCACATCTGAGGGGTTAAACGGGTGAGATCGATAATTATGCTCTGTTTACTTTATCCTGATCCAGTGCCGTAAAAAGGCATATGCATCAGAATAAAGCCCGTTAGTGACTGACTGGCGTATTGGCGGTCACTAACGGGTTTTAATATACTGTATAACATCATATTATTTTTTTCCTGTAATGCCTGATAATTGACAATTCTTATGAACATATTTGTAGGAACAATTAAAAAAAAATATAGAATCAAATGTAACGCATCTAGATGCTAGAATATACATTTGCTGATTATAGGTTGTTTTCACTTATGATTCAGTTATTTTGCTCTCCGCAGTGTTAAAAAAATTTGAAAACAATCAAATTGTTAACCCTTTACCTCCGCAGCCATTTGTAATTTTTTCATTTTTGTTTTGTCCTCCCTGCAACCCAAAAGCCATAACTTTTTCATTTCTTCAACGATTAGCCATATGATTTTTATTTTTTTTTGAGGGATGAAGTGTAGTTTTTCAATGAACCATTTATTGTACCATATAATGTACTGGAAAGCTGGAAAAAAAATCATTGTAGGGTGGATTGGGAAAAAACATTGATTCCTCCATTGTTTTTTGGGTTTTGTCTTTACGACGGTCACCGTGCGGTAATAACGACGATTACAATGATACCAAACGTATATTTTTTTTATGTTTTACTACTTTTACAAAGTAAAAATGAATTGTTAAAAATAAAATTACATTTGTTCGTCATAGTCTTAGTGCCATGACTTTTTTATTTTTCTGTCTATAGAGTGTTTTGAGGGCTTATGTTTTGTGGGGCGAGCTGCAGTTTTTATTGATACCATTTTGGGGTACTGTACATAAGACATTTTTTTTTAAACTCTATATTTGTCTATAAAAGACATGATAAAGCAATGCAGATTACCACGTCGGGAAAATGTATATCTTTCGCCGAGCTATGAAAACGGTAGAGATAGTAAACATTATAATATAAAATGTAAACAAGTGCACATAATACTCGTAATGTTATGATCAGGAACATACTGTATTTTTTCGGACTATAAGACGCAGTTTTTAGAAAGAATAAATCTTGCTAAAACGTCCCTGCGCTGGACCCCTGACCGCTTCCTTACTTAACCCCTTCCCAACACATGATGTGCCGGCACTTCATGGAGCGGGGAAGGGATGATGTTTGGATCGGAGCGGGTTCACACCATGAGCCTGCTCCATACACTGCAGGTGTCAGCTATGTTTAAGGGCAAAGCCCCACGTGGCGGAATTGCTCTGGAATTCCGCTGCGGACACTCCGCAGCGTTAATCCGCAGCGGACCCGTTTCTCCATTGCCTTCCACTTCTTTTTAGTAGGCTTCGTTTAGATGAGGCGGAAATTTCCGCTGCGGAGCATAGGCTGCGGTGCAGAATTTGGTGTCCGCAGCATACAATGGATGTTGCGGACCTGTGGCGGACTGGTTGTGGACTCATTGCGGAAGTTCTCCATTGACTTCAATGGAGATTCTAAATTCCGCAATGAAGTCCGCAGATGTCATGTACATGTTATGTGTGCTGCGGATGCGTATTGGTTTTTTAACATGACATTTCTTCATTCTGGCTGGACCTATGTATTTCTAGGTCTACAGCCAGACTGAGGAAGTCAATGTGGCTCCCGTAATTACGGGTGACTACGTGTGTGCACCCGTAATTATGGCAGCGTTGCTAGGCGACGTCAGTAAATAGTCACTGTCCAGGGTGCTGAAAGAGTTAAGCGATCGGCAGTAACTGTTTCAGCACCCTGGACAGTGACTACCGATCACAATATACATCAACCTGTAAAAAAAATAGAAGTTCCTACTTACCGAGAACTCCCTGCTTCTTTCTCCAGTCCGGCTTCCCAGGATGACGTTTTAGTCTAAGTGACGGCTGCAGCCAATCACAGGCTGCAGCGGTCACATGGACTGCCGCGTCATCCAGGGAGGTCGGGCTGGATGCCGAAAGAGGGACGCGTCACCAAGACAACGGCCGGTAAGTATAAAATTATTTTACTTTCACTAGGGAAAGTGCTGTCCCTTCTCTTTATCCTGCACTGATAGAGAGAAGGGAAGTACTTTCACCTCAATACGCAACGGCCAGTCCGCATCAATTTACTGCACATTTTGGGCAGATCCGCCACAGAATCTGCAACGCAGATTCTGTGCGGCATTGATGCGGACAGTTGCGGAAGAAAACCGCCACGTGGGGCCATGCCCTTACAGCTGACACGCTGCTGTAACGGCTAGTGACAGCGATCGCGCTGTTCCTGGCCATTTAACCAGTTAAATACCACGGTCAATAGTGACCTCGGCATTTATAGGGGTTTTTCCATGAAGGACATTTATGACATATCCACAGTTCTATCTTACGCGGCTCCGCTGTCTTCCGGCCACTTCCTGGTTAGGTGGTCGGGAGTTACGGAAACAGCCGAGTGCTCGATGAGGTGTGCTTTCTCCGGAACTCCCATAGAAGTGAATGGGAGTTTCCGGAACTCGGTAGCTACGAAAACAGCGTACATGGTCAAGTTACGGTAACTCGCTGAGCTACGCTGTTTCTGTAACTCCCATAGAACTGAATAGTAGTTACGAAAACAGCGTTGTTCGCATGCTATGCTGCGTCTCTAACTGCCATTCACTACTATGAGAGTTACGGAAACAGCGTAGCTCAGTGAGTTACGCTGTTTCCGTAACTCATCCATGTATTGCAGTGTATTGTACCAGGGATCTAACGATCACTGGTTCAAGTGCCCTATGGGGAACTAATAAAATGTGTAAAAAAAAAAGTTATACACATTTTCAGGAGTGAAAAATAATATTAAAAGTTAAAAAAAAAAACATGTACCATGTAAAAAATAAAAAAAACATTTTAAAATTGGTATCGCTGTGTCTGAAAAAGTCCCAACTATTACAATATAGCATTATTTGCCTTGGACTGTGAATGGGGTATAAAAAAATAAATGAAAACCCCAGAATCGTTGTTTTTTGGTCACCTTAGCCCTAAAACAAATTTAATTAAAAGTGATTTAAAAACTGATAAAAAATATAAAAGTTATGACTCTCAGAATGTGGTGAAACATAATAATTTTTTTTTAACAAATAGTTTTTTATTTGTAAAAGTAGTAAAATATTAAATTTTTTCCTATTTTCTGTTTTCTAAAACCTGGGTGCGTCTTATAGTCAGAAAAATACGGTACTTATATGTTCCATTTAGATAACAAACATAAGATACTTAAAGGCCAGATTGTTTAGAAACAAAATTATGAATTATCCCCAAGTAGTATTGGATTATCATGTCTGATTTGGAAGGAGTTAGTAAATTAGAATTAAACTGAAAAGCAAAACTTTCTAAATTCAATGCAGCTAACCTTAAAGAAGAATGTTGAGTCATTTATGAGTGAGTGTTCTATATTAACGAACTAGGTGTCCTAAGGAAATCGACAAATCGGCATTAGGACCAACCTGACCATTGAGCATCGTATTTTGGGAGCTTATTTCTATCTCTTTCATTTTAGTAATTGTCCTCAAGAACGGAATAGTGGATGGAAAGAGATGTCCGCATTAAGTAATGCTGACCAGGAAGATAACTTGATTTGTAAGTGCAGTACAGAGTTAATTAGGCGTTCTACTCTTTTCCAGTGGGCCTGTGCCACTGGGCAGGACCACCATATGTGGCCCATGGTTCACCTTTCTCCACAATTTCTAAAGCAGGTATTGGGACTTTCTAGGAATAACTTATCTAATCTGTCGGGAGTGAGATACCATCTCATTATTATTTTATATGAAGTTTCTTTAATGTTGTTTGATAAGGAGACTGTAGCTGTCCTGTCAAATATTTGTTTCCACGAGGTCGTACCGGGCAAAGTCCCTAGTTCCCTCTCCCAAGCAAGCATACTGTATATGGTAGAAATAATGATGTTCCCTGGCTCTATAACTAACAATGGACAATATTAGACCGGAGCAGGTAAAAAAAAATATATAAATATATATATAACAGGTGAAATCCTAAAGCACCCAAACAGATAAAGTAAAACAAAAAGCTTTTACCGCTCAGATGGCACAGGAAAAGAAAAAATCCAATGTGTACTCAATCGGAATAATGAGTACTAGTCTTTCTGCAAGCGGTAGTTCCACAGAGTTATTGGTGGTCTTCCAACGTCGACAAACCTGGCAGCAACATAAAACTCCAACATGGAAAAACAGCTGGACATAGTGCAACACCCTTCGACACTGTAGTTCACGCTTCATTTATTCCATACTTACAAGAAGAACTTAGTATCAAAAAGTATAAAAACTTATAAAATCAGTGATGCATAACTGGCATGCCCACCACTCTCACCCGACCCTGATTTTCGCCCTTCCGGCTTCCTCTTGGGCATGTGTGGTGTGTCTAATTTATTCATTTAAATAGTCACAAATAAAATACACAAATACATATAAAAACAATATAAAAAAACAACAATTATCCCATATTGAGACATCAGAAGGAATCAAATCTCTACAGATATACAGGTAAAAAACCGAAATCTGTAACATTTCAAATGAAAATCCCTAGAGTACCATAATATTTATCATAAAATTCCATATTCCATCTTACACCTTTTGTGAAGGATTCATTCTTATCATTCATCATTATACCAAATAGCAATGATTTTATATTAGGTTGAATATTTCATATTTACCGCTCTCTATGAGAGTGAGGACTCCATCAACCAAAGGACAATAGTCCCTTCAGCCAATCCAATAGTTAAAACTGAATGACCTCACTCATTCACTCATTCATTCATTCATTCATTCATTCATTCAAAAGGTGAATGGGTATTAGTGAATAGGTGTCTGTGTAGCAAAGAATCGCTTTCACAGAGATAACGTACTACATTAGGGCAAGTCGCTCGCAATGCAAAAGCGGCAACATTTCTTAATTTATTAGTGTTTTCAGATGCCTACTTTAATCAGAGTAAAGTTAAACAACAAATATTATTATAAATTTTTTTAAATATATCTTTGCATTTTTTGACATATATTTAAAAACAAATATGTTATGCTATAAGATTCAGAGAAAACATTTTAACTCAAAATCTGAATTAAGTCCTAATGGCTGTAGCATTTTTAACTTATATCCAAAAACTTTTTTCATACTCATTATTTAAATAAAAAAATGGAGGGGAGAGAATTTTATAAAAAAAATTAACATGTCGCTTCTTTTTCCCGCGAGTGTTTTTTTTCTGCTCACAGGACAAAAACGCCTCCACCTCCGAGTGAAAACAAAACGTGTCAAAAAACATGTAAGAAAACTCTGTGCGAACAGGGCCTTACTTGTCGAGGCTCTCCAAGGGAAAAGGGGCTTATTTCAGCCTTATATTTACAGTTTAGGAGCTCAACATACACTGGTCCTACACCATATACAGTATGAAGTAAGACAAAAAGCTTTTTTCCGCTCAGACGGCACAGGAAAAAAAAAATCCAATGTGTACTCAATCGGAGTACGGCCGATGCGTTTTTTGACGTGTTTTCTGATGCGTTTTATGTCAAATAACGCTCGTGGTTTTTCCTTTGCCTGTTGAAGAAATAAGTAAAATAAAACACGTAAAAAAATGCGTCAAATGTTGCGGCAAAAACGTGCCATGAAAAACCTGTGGTGCGAAACCACTTTAAATAAACCGGAACTGATTTTTCCAGACAGAATTGTCTACCTGCAAAAAAACTCTGTGTGAACATAGCCTAACTTCGCTAAATGTTAGATTAGAGTCTTGTGGTATAAGGGCATGCCCCCACGTGGCGGATTTCCTCCGCAACTGTCCGCATCAATGCCGCACCTAATCCGGGTTGCGGATTACGGCTGAGGATCTGCCCAAAATGTGCAGTAAATTGATGCGGACTAGCTGCTGCGGACTGCGGAAAAAGTGCTTCCCTTCTCTCTATCAGTGCAGGATAGAGAGAAGGGACAGCACTTTCCCTAGTGAAAGTAAACGAATTTCATACTTACCGGCCGTTGTCTTGGTGACGCGTCCCTCTTTCGGCATCCAGCCCGACCTCCCTGGATGACGCGGCAGTCCATGTGACCGCTGCAGCCTGTGATTGGCTGCAGCCGTCACTTAGACTGAAACGTCATCCTTGGAAGCTGGACTGGAGACAGAAGCAGGGAGTTCTCGGTAAGTATGAACTTCTATTTTTTTACAGGTTGCTGTATATTGGGATCGGTAGTCACTGTCCAGGGTGCAGAAACAGTTACTGCCGATCGCTTAACTCTTTCAGCACCCTGGACAGTGACTATTTACTGACGTCTCCTAGCAACGCTCCCGTAATTCCGGGAGCCCCATTGACTTCCTCAGTCTGGCTGTAGACCTAGAAATACATAGGTCCAGCCAGAATGAAGAAATGTCATGTTAAAAAGGCAAGACGCATCCGCAGCACACATAACATGTGCATGACAGCTGCGGACTTCATTGCGGAATTTAGAATCTCCATTGAAGTCAATGGAGAAATTCCGCCATGAGTCTGCAACCAGTCCGCCACTGCTCCGCAACAGACAGAGCATGCTGCGGACACCAAATTCCGCTCCACAGCCTATGCTCCGCAGCGGAATTTTACTCAACGTCTAAACGAACACTTCTAAATTAAAGTGGAAGTCAATGGAGAAACGGCTCCGCTGCGGATTAACGCTGCGGAGTGTCCGCAGCGGAATTCAAGTGAAATTCCGCCACGTGTGAACCCAGCCTAAATGATGACACAGAAAGAAAGTGGTGTATTTGGAGGTAGCGATAATGTTCCCTTAGGCTGGGTTCACACGTGGCGGAATTTCACTTGAATTCCGCTGCGGACACTCCGCAGCGTTAATCCGCAGCGGAGCCGTTTCTCCATTGACTTCCACTTTAATTTAGAAGTGTTCGTTTAGACGTTGAGTAAAACATGTAATGAAGCATACCTCCCAACCGTCCCGGATTCAGCGAGACAGCTTCAGATTTCGGGCAGTGTCCTGTTGTCCCAGTCGGCCGGTGGTATATCCCGGACTTCCTCTGTGAAAGGTATCTGCATCCACACTGTATGGGTCACTGGCACTTTATATGTGGGCACTGGCATTAGGGCCAGCTAAGGGGGCATTATACTATATGGGGCAGCTAAGGGGCCTTATACTGTATGGGGGCAGCTATGTGGCATTATACTGCATGGTGGAAGCAACAGTGGCATTATACTGTATGAGGCAGCTGTGGGGGCATTATTGTGTATGGTGGCAGCTAAGGGGGCGTTATAATGTATGGTGGTAGCTATGGGGGCATTATACTGTATGGGGAATCTGTAGGGGCATTATACAGTATGGGGTCAGCTATGGGGCATTATAATGTATAAGAGCAGCTTTGGGGGCATTAAACTGTATGGGTCAGCTATGGGGACATTATGCTACAGGCAGCTATGGGGTATTATACTGTATGGGGGAAGCTATGGGGGCATTTTACTGTATGGAGGCATCTGTGTGGGCATTATACTGCATGGGTGCATCTATGGTGCATTATGCTGTATGGAGGCAGCTATGGGGCATTATACTGTGTGGGAGACACTATGGGAGCATAATACTGTGTGGGCTGAAGAGGGTGTATATGGGCAGCGATTGGGTGGAATTAGAGGCGTGGCTTAAAAGGGAAACAATTAGCGGTTTTCCCTCTTTGAGAGACATTAAAGTTGGGAGGTATGAATGAACTATGTCTGTAATCACTTATATTGAACCAGTGCACAAATTAAAAAATTTCGTATTTAGAAAAATAACCAAGTTTAAAGGTTGTATAAATATATTTGCTTTGTGTTGTGGTTGACATTGAGAAGACATTGTAATAAACTACTACATACTTATTTGTGTATATTTTTCCTTGGATATCACAGCAGGGGCTTTATAACAACAGCTTTTAAATAGCTTTATATTAATTACTGACACTTACCTTGTGGTTGAGAATACATTATCTAGAATAAATTGTTCATGACACTTTTTCCTGTAGGGATGAACAGTGAGGCAGTGAAAGGAATGGGCCTCCTAGTAACTAGAGATACTTAAATCCTTACTGAGTAATAAAACATTTTTTTTCATTGAAAATAATTTACAGATGTAGCTATTTTATCTTGGCTTTTAACGCATTAAATACACAGTGACAAGAAACTTTAACGTTGCTTTTTTAATTACTTTTAATGGCTTTTGTTGCGTGATATCACACTGCAGCAATTTAACAAAGTCAAAATAAACTGTGCTACATCTGTATATGCTTACAAAAAGCTGAACTGAGACTGCCTAACCTGGCAAAACGTATTCCAAGAAATCTCACTATAAATAATTTTTACTTTTTTAGATACAGCTGCTTTGTATACTGTATACAGAGCAGCTGTATCTAGAGTTCAAACCTGTATCTGTCAGGACCGCAAGACTGACGAGGTCCTGCGTGTCACTAACTGCTATCGATCACATTTAATCCCTTCAGGACACAGCCTGTTTTTTCAAATCTGACGTTTTACTTTATGTGATAAGAACTTTGGAATGCTTCACCTATCCAAGAGATTGTTTTCTCGTGACATATTGTACTTTATATTAGTGGAAAAATTTGGTTGATAAATTCAGTATTTATTTGTAAAAACACCAAAATTTAGAGAAAATTTGCAAAAATTTTCATTTTTCTCAATTTAAATGTATCTGCTTGTAAGACAGATAGTAATACCACACAAAATAGTTACTAGTTCACATTTCCCATATGTCTACTTTATGTTGTCATCGTTTTTTGAACATCCTTTTATTTTTCCAGAACGTTACAGGGCTTAGAACTTTAGGAGCAATTTCTCACATTTTCAAGAAAATTTACAAAACCTATTTTTTTATGGACCAGTTCAGTTCTGAAGTGGCTTTGCGGGCCTTATATATTAGAAAGTCCCCATAAATCACCTTATTTTAAAAACTGTAAAGTATTTAAAACAGCATTCAGAAAGTTTCTTAACCCTTTATGCATTTCACAGGAATTAAAGCACAGTAGAGGTGAAATCTATTAATTCAATTTTTTTTGCAGAAATTGATTTGTAAGACATTTTTGGTACCAAATAAGGTTTTACCCAAGAAATGCAGCTCAATATTTATTGCCCAGATTCTGCAGTTTTTAGAAATATCCCACATGTGGCCTTAGTGTGCTGATGGACTGAAACACATGCCTCAGAAGCAAAGGAGCACCTAGTAGATTTTGGGGCCTCATTTTTTAAAAATGTATTTTAGGCACCATGTCAGGTTTCAAGAGGTCTTGTGGTGCCAAAATAGTTGAAACCCCCCAAAAGTGACCACATTTTGAGAAACTACACCCCTCAAGAATTTATATAGTGGTATAGTTAGCATTTTGACCTAGTTTTTTTTAAATTACATTTATTGGAATTAGTCTGTGAAAATGAAAATCAACTTTTTTTTCTAAAAAAACAAAAGCATAGAAATGTTTAATTATTACAAGGAATCAAGTAGAAAAATCACCCCAACATTTGTAAAGCAATTTCTCTGGCTTACGGCAATACCCCATATGTGGTCATACACTGCTGTATGGACAGTGACGTCAGGGGCAACTCCTGAAGCGGAATCCCCGTCCACAGCATTGCCGTCATGGTGGCCGGAGATTCAGCTCGAAGAGAACCCCCTGACATCCATAAATGGACAGAGACGTCAGAGGCTTCTCCTGGAGTGGAATCAGCAATGCTGTGGACAGGGATTCTGCTTCAGGAATTGCCCCTGATGTCACTGTCTTTATATAGATGGAGACATCAAGCGTTCCGTTCAGGGAGAATCCGCTCCTTTGGGGAGCTACAGTGGCGCTATCTACAGGAAGTGGGGGTGATACCTACAAGGGGGTTGTGTGGCACTACAAAGGGGCTGAGGGGCACTACATACAAGGGTGCTACGTGGTACTACCTACAAGGGGGCTTTGTGGCACTACCTACAAGGGGGCTGTGTGGCACTACCTACAATGGGGCTGTGTGGTACTACCTACAAGGGGGCTGTGTGGCACTACCTACAAGGGGCTGTGTGGCACTATCTACAGGGGGCATCTGTGAGTTGCAGGCTGATGGTCATTTTAGTGAGAGTGGCGGGCTGATGGTCATTTTACTGTGAGCAGGGGGCTGAAGGATATTTTACTGTGAGTGGCGGACTGATGGTCATTTTACTGTGAGTGGAGGCTGATGGTCTTCAAGTGGTTTCCACCTCTGACCTCCAATTGTAATTAATAGGAGGCATAAAATACCTGCTGCGCTCGTTTGGAGTGCTTTTTTGCCTACATCTTTTGCATTAGCTTCAACGGCTTAAAAAAACACAAAAAAAAGTCAAATAATGCCGTCAATTCAAAGTCTGCCTCAAAATTCCTGAAGGAATTTTGAGGCTGATTTTTTTCTGAATGTAGTGCTTGTCTTTAGCCGTTTTCTGTCTTTCTCTAAACAATTTTTGGTAGGGGTGCCCTGAGGAAATTTTATTTTCAGGGGTGCCTCGAGTCCGAAAAGGGTGGGAAACTCTGTACTAGGCTACAGGATCACGCCGCCCTACGCAAGGATCTCGTCGTCGGCGTTGTGGAGCAGCTCAGTTTGTTGTCGGAACGGGGCCTAAGTGAGTACAATTTTTGGCCATTGCATAATATTCCACTTCTTAACCTTTAAAAACTCCTGGGTTGCTTTCGCAGTATGTTTTGGGTCATTCTCCATCTGTACTGTGAAGTGGCGTCCAATCAACCTTGCTGCATTTGGTTGAATCTGAGCAGAAAGTATATCTCTGAATGCTTCAGAATTCATCCGGCTGCTTCTGTCTTCAGAGACATCATCAATAAATACTAGTGACCCAGTGCCTTTGCCAGCCATGCATGCCCATGCCGTCACACTGTCTCTACCATGTTTTACAGAGGATGTGGTGTGCTTTGGATCATGAGCCGTTCCAAGCCCTCTCCATACTTTCTTCTTATCATCATTCTGGTACAGGTTGATCTTAGTTCCATCTGTCCAAAGAATGCTGTTCTAGAACTGGGCTGGCTTCTTTAGATATTGTTTGGCAAAGTCTAAACTGGCCTTTCTATTTTTGAGGCTGATTAATGGTTTGCACCTTGTGGTGAACCCTCTGTATTTGCTCTCATGAAGTTTTCTCATTATGGTAGACGTAGATACTGATACACCTACTTCCAGGAGAGTGTTCTTCCCTTCGGTAGATGTTGTCAAGGGGTTTTTCTTCACCATGGAAAGGATTCTGCGCTCATCCACCACTGATGTCTTCCGTGGATGTCCAGGCCTTTTGGAGTTCACGAGATCACAAGCGCGCTCTTTTATTTCAAGAATGTACCAAACTGTTGATTTGGCTACTTTTAACATTTGTGCTATATCTCTGATGGATTTCTTCATTTTTTACAGCCTAACGATGGTCTGTTTCACTTGCATTGAGAGCTCCTTTAAACTCATGTTGTGGGTTGACAGCAACAGCTTCCAAATGCAAATGCCACACCTGGCATCAACTCCAGACCTTTTACCTGCTTAATTGATGATGGATTAACGATTGAATAGCCCATGCAGCCCTTTAAATAGCTTTTGAGATAATTGTCCAATTACCTTTAGCCCCTTAAAAAAGAGGCAGCTACATATTAAACAGCTGTAATTCCTAACCCCTTCCTCAAATTAGGATGTGAATACCCTCAAATTAAAGCTGAGAGTCTGCACTTTAAGCCCATATTGAATATATAACTGTATATTCAATATGTTTTGGTAAACCACTAAAATGCCCAAACTTGTGTCACTGTCCAAATAATTCTGGACCTAACTGTATGTGTATTCCTTGAATAGCTGTCCATCTAGTTTGCTACTATATGTAGAAATGCATTCTTTTGTATAAGAAGGAATAACATGTAACCCTACAAGCATATAAAGTATAAATATAGAATATTTATGAAATCAAACTTAGATCCTCATCATAAATGTAAGTAACATGAGTAATTGATGAGCAAAGCGATTCTACACAAATTTAATTCAGTCCGAAATTCCTAAAGGTTTCAGATTCGGTGCAATCTGAAACTTTTGGGATTCAATGAGCTTTAATCACGCCAAAATGGCAGCCACTAGCTGCCATTTAACAGATTAGAAAAAGGATCACATGACCTCGGGTGGGCTTTCCCATAATGCCTTGCAGGCAGCCTTCCCAAAATGAACTGTGGTTAATCCTTCCCAACCAGGAAATTCTACTTGTTGGAGACAGTCCATCAGACTTCAGAGAGTCAGACATTAGTTTTCAGGGCAATAGGGGGACTTGCAATTCATAGCGACATTATCCCGATTAAATCTAAACAGATGGCCATCTCGATCAAATCGGAATTCGATAAAGAATTTAGTGAAATTCGCTCAGTTCTATAAGATTACATTCTTTCTAAATGAATTCCTTCTATTTATGTGTAATATGATGAGTCATAAAGATGGCAAAAGCCAAGAATACATGAGTAGCATTTTGCATAGATATACTTCCGACTGAGAAGCATTCAAAACCTAATTTCTGGGAGCAGATTTCCATTGATTAGTTACTAGATGGTCACTTGAAACTAGAATACATTTATTTAATGCATGTGAGGAAGATTATTTTACTGTACATTGTACATTCTGCTTTTCTTTGATTAAAACATTCCTGTCATTAACGAATATGTTGGACCTCTGAGAGTGAAATGAGTGATTGCAATCACAGGCTACTAATCAAAATTTACTGCAAAAAATCTAAATTATTCCAGCACATTTCTCATGTTTTTTTGTCTACAAGATGAATAAACTACAATGTAAGTTGCCCTTTTTAAAAGGAATATTTATGTATAGATATTAAGAAAATGTCCCATTTCATGTACATTTTGAGTTATTGTCATTATTACTATTATTATTATTTTTTGCCAAAATTGAAATTGATGATTTGGAAAAGAAGATTTTAAAATAGGGAAAATAAGTTATTGCAGAGTAGTGTATTTGAGTAACATGGGGGAATCAATGGTGAAGGCATAGGGGGTAATTTATCAACCCTTCTACGCTAGTTTTCTGGAGTAGAAAAGTCATAAAAGGGCACAAAAGTAGCAATTTGCAGTGCAAATTGATACTTTTTACCTATTTACACCGTCATCAACAGTTTGGTGGAAAGAGGAAGTGACCGTGACTTCTAAGGGGTTAATGGGAAGGATCATAGCTAGCTTGGGTCCCCACCGTTACAGTAAGGTGTCAGCTGTAATATACAGCTGACACCTACGGCTGATGGTGCTGCTCAGCTTCTGAACCTGCGCCATCTTTTTGTCGTAAGTATACAAAATTTTGCGGAAGCAACTAACTTCCCATGATGTATACTTACAACAAATGTTAGTCAGGGGCTAAAGAGGAACTGTATGCTCTCCTGATGGTTTCTTTTTAGCAAATATTTGTGTTCCTTATGAAAAAACAATTCTGAAGCATTTTTTCTTAGAACTCATACCATTCTGCTGTTATTCATTCTTGAAATGCATTAATAAATTGACAGTTGGGTATTACCAGTAGGGGGTATGTCCCTACATTGTCCAGTCAGTGCTGACAATGCCAGATTGTGTAGGGACACACCACTTTGACAAGGGGAATGGTTATAGTCAGTTGTTAATTTATTCATACATTCCAGGAGGAATAAGAGATGGATGGTACAGTGTACTGCTCTAACAAAAGATCCTCCAGATTTTTTATTTCATAAAGCATACATCCGAGGTGCATTCCAAAAGTAATGAGAATGATTTCCCAAAAAAATCCTTTTATTCAAAAAACATACTATTAGGCTTGATCACCTTCAAAGTAAGTCCCCTGGGAATGAATACAACATTTTTAACGACACTGCCATTCTACGTAGCAGTGCTGGAAGTCATGTGAGAGGTTTTTCATGTGAGAGATTTTTCAGAGCCCTCATCTGACTGGACGTTTTCAAAATGGTGTCCCTTCAGGTGAGTTTTGATTTTGGGGAACAAAAAAAAGTCACACGTTGTTGTGGTAAA
The DNA here is from genome assembly GCF_050947455.1 of Rhinoderma darwinii. Taxonomy (NCBI): domain Eukaryota; kingdom Metazoa; phylum Chordata; class Amphibia; order Anura; family Rhinodermatidae; genus Rhinoderma; species Rhinoderma darwinii. The sequence continues at coordinate 287,302,328 of NC_134690.1, read as the reverse complement.
TACCCCCTCACAGCCAATGAAGCCTAACACTCCTAAAATGTCTGTGGTAATCTGATTTAAAAACAGTATTGTGTGTTAAGGCTATAGGTGTCACATGGTGAGAGGTGGATTAGTGATTTGGTGCTCCCTTTTTAAATGGAACTGAGATAAGACCATCACACTAATTTCAGTTTGGTACTGTCTCGCTTGACTGATCATAATGATTTTTCTGTTACTCAAGTCTGGGCTGAAATCCAACTTTGGTCTCAAAGGTGAAATGTCAGCAATTAATCCATTTAGCCACCCAGTGGAATTTTGATAACCATGATAGTTGAGGTATTTTACTTTCAGCAAAATAAAAGGCCACCTATACAGGCACTCTGACCTCAAAAATGATCTTTGTTTAATTGTGCTTAGCAAGTAAAAGCAGAAATCTATTCTAGTAGTGTGCAGAAAGTTGGCAATCTTTTATTGTTTTACTTTTCACTTTCTGGACCCTGGCAGTAACTAATCCCAACCCTCAATGGCGTCGGATCCCACCCAATTTTATTAGCAGGTCATGCTCCATTTATTGTTCTATGAGGCTGGGTTTATATATATATAAATTCCTGCAAATATCCGACAAACTGATTAGAGTGATGATTCCATATGATTGTACATAAAAGTATTTGCACAAAACCTTTTCAATAGGATGCAATAATTCCAGGTGAGCTCCATAGTTTAGCTTGCCTGTCAATACAAATTCTTAAGAAGTCATATTCATTTTAATTACTGAAGCAACAATTATCCCTCAATTGAAGCTATTAAAGAAGTAAAGCTCTGTTCACATCACATTTGGGCTACATGCTCAGTAACACTGAAAAAGTGCCACCGAATGTATGCTCCAGACGTGTGCTACTGTAAATGTATACACTTGAGCATTCCCAGTGCATATGCCAAACCTATACCAAAACCAAAGTGAGAACATAGCCTAAGACATATACATCAAGAACATTTTTTATGTATATGCCAAACATGGTGTGAACCTAGCCTTAAGCTAAGTTCACACAACCGGTGTCTCCCGTTTAGGTCTCTTCCGTCAGAGGAAGAGATGACTGGAAATCCAAATGCAAAGCTTCGCTGCCATTTGAATTACCATTGATTTCAATGGTAATTCTTTTGTTTCAGTTGGATTCCGTTTGCTAGGTTTCTGGGTTTTTTTCACGGAAGCAAAAGTGCTGCAGACTTCACTTTTGTTTCCGTGAACAAAACGGAATACACTGAAACAAAAAAATTTGCATTGAAATCAATGGTAATTCAAATCGAAGCGATGCTTTCCGTTTGGATTTCTGGTCATCTCTTCCTCTAACAGAAGAGACCTAAACGGGAGACAACGGTATTGTGAACTTAGCCTTAGTTGGACGCCAAAAATATGTAAACCAGCTTAACACAAAAAATGAATCCAAGCCTGCAAAGTGCAGGGCTTCAGGGGGCGTTGCATGGCACATGGTTTATTTGAAACTTTATATCATGCACACGCCCATCAGGCCCTGCACTAGACATCACACACATGCTTTTCAATATAGCAGAGAAAAAGGTATGCCAGCGCATACCCCCCAAACTCTTTTTTTGCATACATAGGGTCAAAGGGTATCTATGGCTATGTTCAGTATATGCTCCAGCAGTGTTTCTTGACGTATATGCCAAACATAAAGCTAAAGTGTGATGTGAATATAGCCTTATATAATGTATAAAAATGCTCATCTACCAAGCTGAAAGACAAAAGGAGTAATTTAAAAAATAAACTGGCAACTTAGTTTTTTGTATGTTACTCGATATGGGGGTTGTACCGTATAAGAATGACTTCTAATTCATTCTGTCACTTCACTCAACGTTTCATTTATTACTGAAAATTCTATTATGTAAACAAAATGCTACAGATTTTATAAAATAGTAACAAAAATTGCAAGCATATGGAACAACAAGGCACATTCATGCACTAATTGGACAAATGTTTCTACTGTTACCGCACATAAGGCAAAGGAAAACTTAAATATTAGTATTTATTAGTATTGAAGCAACAATAGAGGAAAGAGAAGACGCCATCTCTATAGTAGCAGAGTCAGTGTTGGCAAGGTTTCCATATGTCTACACATCATTACCTAATGTCAAAATCAAAAAGATGCACAGCTTGACAAGAACATGTAAAAGTCTATTCTCTTTATGTGCACGACATAATCAGCGCATCCACCGGCAGACGGTGAAAACAGAAAATACTTTTTGCCAATCACAACTTTTCATTTTGCAAATCATTAAATCTGTTAAAATCAGAAAATCATTCCGAAATAGCCGCAATATCCTGTTTATAGTTTATTTACCATGAAAATATATTTAGAGCAGGTATAGTGTTCACTTCAAAGAATGGAGGGTAAATAGATTTTATTCTGTCAGATCTATTTAACCCTACATGCTAAGAGCTGGTTTTCTCTTTCATCGACTCACAGTTGATAATTGCAGCGAAATGCAAAGTGATGTCCATGAGTCAGGTGCAGGGGCCAATGATCCAAGCACAATCCAAAATGGTTGTGGTGTCCAAAAATAGTTAAGGATGATGATAACTCACACCCTCTAAGGGCATGCCCAGACGTGGCGGAGTTCTTCCGCCACTGTCCGCATCAATGCTGCACAGAATCTGCGTTGCAGATTCTGTTGCGGCTTTGCCTAAAATGGACATTAAATTGATGTCGGACTAGCCGTTGCGTATTGAGGGGAAGAGGGCTTCCCTTCTCTCTATCAGTGCAGGATAGAGAGAAGGGACAGCCCTTTCCCTAGTAAAAGAAAAATAATTTCATACTTACCCGGCCGTTGTCTTGGTGACGCGTCCCTCTTTCGCCATCCAGCTTGACCTCCCTGGATGACGCGGCAGTCCATATGACCGCTGCAGCATGTGATTGGCTGCAGCCGTCACTTGGACTGAAACGTCATCCTGGGAGACCGGACTGGAGGAAGATGCAAGGAGTTCTCAGTAAGTATGAACTTCTATTTTTTTTACACGTTGATGTATATTGTGATCGGAAGTCACTGTCCAGGGTGCTGAAACAGTTACTGCCGATCGCTTAACTCTTTCAGCACCCTGGACAGTGACTATTTACTGACACCGCCTAGCAACGCTCCCGTAATTACGGGTGCACACACGTAGTCACCAGTAATTACAGGTGCACACACGTAGTCACCCGTAATTACGAGAGCCCCATTGACTTCCTCAGTCTGGCTGTAGACCTAGAAATACATAGGTCCAGCCAGAATGAAGAAATGTCATGTTAGTAAAACCAATACGCTCCGCAGCACACATAACATCTAGATAACATCTGCAGACTTCATTGCGGAGTTTTGACTCTCCATTGAAGTCTATGGAGAAATTCCGCAATGAGTCCGCTACAATTCCGCACCGCAGCCTATGCTACGCAGCGGAATTGTCCGCAACGTGTAAATGAACCCTACTAAAAAGCTGTGGAAGGCAATGGAGAAACGTGTACCCTGCAGATTTCAACTGCGGACTGTCCGCAGCGGAATTCCAGAGCAATCCTGCCACGTCTGGTCATGCCCTTACTCTATAGAAGTTACGGAAACAACAGAGTGTGCTAGCTTTCTCCCAAAGGGATTGGTCCCAGCAGTGGGGCCCCCACCTATTTTAGACAGTTATGGCATATCCTGTGTATATGCCATGTATGTTATTAATCAAAAATAAAATATTACTTATCATTGATTATTAGTCATGAAAAGTTTTAGATGAAACAGCTTTTTTTCAGATAATGTACAAGTACTTTGAATCTTTCTTTGTTTCTTGTGTGCAGGAGCCATTAGGATTAGTGCTAAATCTCAATTTGTTTAATGATAACTTAAAGTTATTGGATTTCTAACAGTAAGGTAAATAGGCCCATAAAATTCTACTCTGTCGTAGATCATCTATTTCAATGTTCCAGTAAAACTCTTCGGTACCTTATGCTCACTAACACTATTTTAAAAACTGTTTTCCCCAATTTTGAAGGCTCACAGGCGTATTAGCCACTGAGACTGGGACTGTTGCTGGCTAAGGGTTAAAGTAAGTGTAGGTAGTTTAGGAGGGGTCTTCCCTACCTTCTTTTTGGTAGCAGGGTGAGTCAGCTATTTTAGGTGGGTGAAGGGTTTGGAAGGGGGGTTAGGATAATTGAGGCAGTATATAGCTTACCTCTCCCCTCTCACCTACCACTTTTGGCTGATGTTTTCCCTACCTCCCTCCCTGTTGATGTCATGGTATGGTGTTGGAGTTTTGTTATGTAATTTTCTGCATTTATTTGTGTGTTTTGGTTATTTTTGCTCTCATTGTTACAAAAACAAAAACAAAAAAAACAAACAAAATGCACTGTGGTTTCCAAAAAACAAAACAAAAAAGCAAACAATCTCACAAAAGAACAACTCTGATAATTATGAAAAAAATATATATATAAAATACCAAAAAAACAAAAAAATTGGAACGGAGTTTATATTTCAATGCACAGATTTTGTTCTTTCTGTTTTCTTTTTGGCATGTTGGTGTTGTGGTGTTTTATTTTGCTGTATGATGTTTTTGTTTTGTCACAGCTGGTGGTATTTTAAGGGGTATTTACCAACATGTCTTTGGGATAGGCTGGCATACAGGTTTTTACTGACCTCTGTTTAAGGTCATCAATGTTATTTAATTAATTATTCAAATTAATAAGGCTGTGGCCGACCCCCGGGTCAACCTCACTTTCAAAGAAGTCATGTGTCGGTGTTTCATTATTATTAAGGGTTATATCATTTAGCTAGACTACCTGTTGGTTTTAAAATGCATACAGTCCAGACATGATACGCATGCACCTGGGGAGTTTATGTAATCTGTACGTATAGAAATTCCATTGAAGAAACAGTGCTCAAAGAAAATGTAGTTAACCCATTGGCACCACATCCAGTTTTCATTTCTTTATTTTAATTTTTCCCTACCTGCCATCCAAGAGTCATAACGTTTTAATTTTTTATTTTTCCATCGACACAACAGTATGAGGGCTTGTTTTTCGCGGGACGAGTTGTATTTTTTAATGGCGCTATATAATATACCATATAATGTATTGAGAAATGTTTCAAAATGATATTGTAGTGCGGAATTAAAATAAAAACAGGCCTGAGGAAGAAGCTAGTGCAGTGTCGAAACGCGTAGCCATTCATTGTTCGAATAAAACAGATTTTATTTCAGAATACTGTCTCATATATATGTATATATATATATATATATATATATATATATATATATATATTGCCCCTGATATTTTAAGACCTTAGTGACGCCCCTGGCTGCTAGTGTTGTATCATTGAGTCACTTAGGAGACCCATTGATGCAGCTGAAAGAAATTTGGGGGGGCCCAAGAAGAACTTTTGCACCAGGGCCCATGAGCCTTTAGCTACGCCCCTGTAATAGTCCCTGCCTCGCTGCCGGACAACTGTCCCGTACTGAAAACTTGATTACAGTACGGGACTGTTGTCCGGCAGCGAGGCAGGGACTCCTAGCATCGTACATAACTATGATGCTAGGAGCCCGGCTCCCTGCACTGTATTCGGTCCAGGACTTGCAGCCGAAATACGTCCGTCAATTACAGTGTAATGACCTCGTGTGAATCCAGCCTAACACTGCATTCCACCATTAGAACATCATACCAACAGTCAAACATGGTGGTCGTAGTGTGATGGTCTGGGGCTGCTTTGCTTCTGCAGGACCTGGACGACTTGTCATAATTGTCATAATTGATGGAACCATGAATTCTGTCTCTATCAGAAAATCCTCAAGGACAATACCCGCCTATCAGTTCGTGACCTAAAACTCAAGCAGGACACAAGTAAGTCCACCTCTGAATGGGTCAAAAGAAACAAAATTAAGGTTTTACAGTGGCCGAGTGGAAGTCCCGCTGCAGTGGCAAGGACTTAAACGGGCAGTTCATGTTCGAAAATCCTCCAATGTAGCCGAATCAAAACAATTCTAGAAAAAAGAGTGGGCCAAAAATTCTCCACAGCGATGTAGAAGACTGATCGCAAGTTATCGCAAACGTTTGATTTGAGTTCTTACTACCAAGGGTTTAGGGGGGCAATTACGTTTTTCACATGAGTGATATAGGTTTTGATTAAATCTTTATTCTCTATAAATGGAATGATCATTATAAAGCTGCATTTTGTTTTTACTCATGTTGTTTTTGTCTTATATTAAAATTAGTTGGATTATCTGAAACATTTACATGTAACAAAAATTGGGTGAGGGGCAAATACTTTTTCACAGCATCATGTTCAACTAGTTGTACTTTGAAAATGTCAGACAAAATTCCAGATAACATAAATTTACCAAGAGACTGTAAACGCATGTTTAGAAGCGGATTTATATATCCTTTTTACAGACAAGCATACTTTGTATTCATCCCACTCCAATGCACTTTTTCAGTATGATTTAGCAAGGCAACACTTAATTAAACTCCATTTCCTCTCTTTATGCTTCAGGTATTATTCTGCATCTCCTGTCACAATGTAATTTGCGTGTTGTTTATTGAAGCTGTGAATTTAATCATTTCGCCCTGTGCTACTTTAGTGTGGGTGCATAATAATGTATTGACATTTATCACAAACTTTCTCTATTTAGGGTCAGTTCACACAGAGTTTTTTGACACGTTTTTTGACGCAGAAACCGCGTCGAAAAATGCGCCAAAAAACGGCCGAAAATGCCTCTCATTGATTTCAATGGGAGGCGGAGGCGTTTTTTTCCCGAAAGCGGAATTACCGTCTCGCGGGAAAAAGAAGCGACATGCCCTATCTGCGGGCGTTTACATCTCTGACCTCCCATTGACATCAATGGGAGGCAGAGAAAGCGTATTTCGTGAAAAACGCCACGAAAATAGGCATGCAGGCAGAGCAAAATCTGGCTCAAAATTCCAAATGGAATTTTGAGGCATATTTTCTGCCTGCAAAAAACTCAGTGTGAACCCAGCCTTAGACTCCTCTGTAATAATAATATTGCTTTTTGTTGAAAAGCATTTCCCCCTAAAATTTTTGCATCCAAATATCCAGAAAGTGTCATAATCTGTGTGAGAACTGTAATATAATGTGGAATTTTGCATGACCAGGCGCAGAAGACTAAGCAGCGAGAACCAAATATTATATTCCTATGATAGTTTGGTCTTTCATCCTATAGTTCTTTATTCTTACAAGGGAGTATTCAATACATTTTCATGGATGTCCAGAAATCTAGACTGCCTGTTATTCTGGCTCCTATCCTGTCCTATTGATTCTAGTTTAAAGCTAGCATCACACATGCAGTTTTTGTGTCAGTTTTTGATGCAGTATTATTTTTAGCCAAACTCAGAGTTGGATCCAAAAAGAAGAAAAAGTATAAAGAAAAAACTGAAAAGCTAGACTTTACTTTCGCAATTCCTCTTTCCTGTAGTCCAAACAGCAGCACATACATATGGGGATATATCCCCCAACCACATGCTTTGGGCAGGTAACACGAAGGGTTAATTCAAATTGAACCAAACCTATAAATGGACCTTAGCCCCTCCTCTCACTGTGCATTTTTAAAGACGAGACCAAGATAAATGAAAAATAAGAAATCTTTATTGGGAGGGTACTGTTTGGACTACAAATAAACTACGATAAATTCTAGCTTTCCTGGACGTCTTGCACAGCAGCACATATATATGGGGGTGTAGGACGATCCCTTAAGGGTGGGAAAACCCAGAAGACAAAGCTGTATGTCCAAAAGAAGAGTCCTGTCTTTCAAATAAGTCCAATCTATAGTGATTGATGCAGGTTTTTGGTGTGCTCCACGAAGAGGCCCAGCAGATGCTCTCAGTTGGCATTTGAGCTTGTTCTCCCCATGAAGTGGCTGTGACTATGGCTGAGTGAGCCCAGACGTCTACTGGGAAAGACCTCCTTTCGCTCTTGTAAGGTGATCTGATAGCGTCTCTCGACTACCTAGCTATTATGGATTTGGGGGCTTACTCCTTATTTTTGAGGCCACGTTTGAGCACAAATAGATGATTCGTCTTCTGGGACAGGTAGATCTTCAAATACTGCCCAACTTCTAGTGCCTGTATGCCTCTTTCCTCCTCTGAGGTAGATTTGGCGATGGACATTTGGGTCTTAATGAAGCCGGAATTCTCAACACCACTTTGTCCTCATGGAAAGACAAAGCTGCAGCCAAAGCTTGTAGCTCACTAATTCATCTGGCTGATGAGATTGTCACCAGGAATGCCTCAGTCTCCCATAGGAAGAGCAAGTTTGCCTCCTGTAGGTAAAACCCACTTTTGAAAAGTGCTGGCCTAGCTGGCCAACATTTCTGAACGGCCACTAAGAACTGCTTTATCACTGGCTCTTTTGAAAGACGTACCAAGAAATGTTGAAAGAGTGGAGATCTGGCTCATATTGTACTAGGGATTAGCCACGTCTTAATCTATCCTGCAGGAATTGGAGGATATCTTCAACTCTAGAAATAAATAAAATAATCCCTGGGGAAAGGAGCAGCCATCTATCCATGAACCCTAGGTAGGACAATAAAAAACACAGTAAAGGCGAGGCGCTAAGGTCCGTTAATAGAGTTAGTTCAAGGCATGTGGTATGGGGATATATTCCCATACGTATGTGCTGCTGTGCAGGACATCCAGGAATGTGTCCTCTATTTTTTATCCATTCCTGTTTCTCCTAAAAATAAAAATTACATCAGAAACTGCAAGTGTAAATCCAGCCTAAAGGAATTTTACTATTTATGTTTAATGGTCTTACTCTTAACATATAAAGTTCGCACACTTTTCCATATAAACAATGGTGGCATTTTGAAACTTGCTGTAAAAGGGTGCTGGAGAGGAAGAAGCAGAGAGGAAGCTAAGAATCTGTCCAGCCATATTGACTGATTTCTATGTATGGAACTCTGCCTGAGAAGCGCGCAAAACCTTAAGTAAGCTGGCCATACACATAAGATTATAATAGGCCCGAATGCAGCCAACCAATTGTCTGTCGGATCATTCATATAAACAATCCCACAAGGAACATGTAAGTATAAACTGGCAGGTGAAGCACATACCGTATTTTTCAGACTATAAGATGCAGTTTTTAGCAAGAATAAAATTTCCAACCTCAGAGGATACATTTTTGTTAGACAGAAGTCTCGAACATTGCGAACAATTTTTTACGTAACATTATAGAAAAATGGTCGACCAAAATGTTAAAAATCTGACATTTTGGACGACTTTTATGTTGTGTCTTTGAAAAGCTCAACCCCATCCCGACATTTGACGTACATGTACGTAATTGCCTGGCGGGGTGAAGTATGGAGTAGGTTCAGGAGTTGAGCCCAATTCATACGCAGCAGGTGTCAGCTGTATACAACAGCTCACACCTTGCTCTAATGGCCAAGATTGGAGATTAGATCCTGGCCATTTAACAACTTACATGCCGGGGTCAATAGTGACCGCAGCATCGAAGCCATTAGACAGAAGGGGGCACCTCTGTGTCCACCACCCCCCCCCCAGGATATAAAAATCTATATTTTTCCCATTTTTATGCTAAATAATGTAAACAACAAAAAATAAACATGATTGGTATTGCTGCGTCCGTAAAGATCCAGACTATTAAAATATAAAAAATTTAATGGTGAACGCAATAAAAAAGTATTTAAAAAAAATTCCAGAATTCCTGTTTTAGGTCACCTCGGCTTCCCAAATTGTTTTGGTAAAAAGTGATCAAAAGTCATGTATCCCAAAATGGTACCAATAAAAACTGCACCTTGCCCCGCAAAAAAACAATCCCCCACACAGCTGCATTGACAGAAAATAAAATAGTTTTGGGTCACAAATCTATTTTTTTTTATTAACAAATTGTTTTTCTTTTGAAAAAGCAGTAAAACGTAAAAAATAAACTATAAATTTTTCATCGCCGTAATCTTACCAATTTGCAGAATAAAATGAACGTGAAAAATTAAAACTATAAAATCAGAATTGCTGTTTTCTTTTCCATTCCACCGCACCAAAAATGTTTTCAACTTTTTTCAGTACATTATATGGTACATTAAATGGGAAAAATACATTACAAAATATTACTCGTCACGCAAATCAAGCCAACATACGACTATGTTGACAGAAAAATAAAAGGTATGGCACTTGGACGGCCGGGATGAAAAAATGAAAAAGGACAAAATAAAAACTGGCTGCAGCAGGAAAGGGGTTAAGTGAAGCACTCATCATATGTTTTACTTAGAACCTAATGGCAATATTAAACTGCTGGAGAACAAGTATTAAGGGGCCTGTTCACATCAGCGTCGGCCTTCCGTTCATGGGTTCCGTTAGACCTTTCCGTTGGAGGAACCCATGAATGGAAAGCCAAATGGAAACCATACATTCCGTTTGCATTACCATTAATTTCAATGGTAATATTTCCATTGCAATTGGTTTCCGTTTGTTTCCGTTCCGTAAGGTTTTTGTTTTTTTTAGCGGAATCAGTAGTCGACTATTCTATTGTTTCCACAAGGAAAAAGGAAACCTTACGGAACGGAAACAAATGGAAACTAATTGCAATGGAAGCATTACCATTAAAATCAATGCTATAGTTTTCATTTTCTTTCTCTTTATCAGTTCCTCCGACGGAGAGGTCTAATGGAACCCATGAACGGAAGCCCAACACTGATGTGAACACAGCCTTACATGTTTGCTAATCTTAGGAATTTACATTTTATCAAAGCAACAGATCAACCTTAGATCTTAACATGAGGAAATCTATAATACATACTATGATTAGTTACAGCGGGCGCACGTCCTGCATTTTTTTTCCTGTGTGACAGTAGCTGTCCCCTCATCTATGCACTTGTACAATTGTTTGTACAAAGAAATTTAAAGACAGAGCAAACCAGTAACCTATTCGTTTAATCCTTATCTAGCCCAAATAATGCCCTAGGTGGCTGCTTCCGCAGCCTACCCATTGTCTCGGTCTTGGCTACATATATCCCTAATAATGCCAAAAGACTAGAATAAAACCATTAGATCTAAACATTTGTTCCTTTGTCGTTATTTCTGTGCTTCACATACAAAATTGACACAGAAATGGAGAAACCATTTACTTATTTCATTGCATAGGTTTTCTTTCACATGATGCTCAGTCAATGACAGAGGTATAAGACCCACTTGTATGTTTAATGCAGAGTTCAGCTTTTAGGGAAGCTAATATTTAATATGCTGGAGGCTAAAATGTAAACTCATTGCCATTAGTGCTTTATTTTTTGACTGCATAGTGCAATCAGGTACTGATTAATTTTATGTAAGCTATAAAACAAGTCAGCAGATGTGTAGATTTTAATAGAGTTGCATATAAATGATGCCACTAAACTAAGTAGAGAAAAATTAAATATCTGCATTACCGTATAATAAAGTATACTGAGATCTATCAGAGATGGCCTCAAATGCTAAATAAGCTATCTATCAGAAACATAAAATTAGTTAAAAGTAGAAAAAAACATTACTATCCATGTAGAATTATGTAGACAGCAAAGTACAGCTATAGCAGAACTGAGTCATTTATCACGATTCACAACAGAAATAGTTAACTCTATGAGCAGATAACTCGAGAACCACAATTTTGCAAAATAATAAATTCAGCTCTACTTCATCTATTTATTTAGAATCCAGTTTTTAGGTTGTGGCATTAATTATGGGTTAACTATTCCTTAATTGGAATTTACAATCTGTAAACCTATATTATTTGTTCACCCATTTCTAATAAGTTTTGAGCTTAGAATTATTTTTTTCAGTCCCCACTCCCTAAATGAGAAGACCTTGTCTGTTGTAATGTCAAGGTAGACTGGTGCTGTCCTTGCAGGGTGTGTTATTGACAACATAGCTCTTCGTGGATCCTACTCCAGTCCGTCTCCATGGTGACAGCTTAATAAATTAGAAGAAAGGAGAAAACGGCAAATACCATGCTAGCACATTTCTGAACTTGTACGCTTCTATTTAAATAATTTTTACAACCCGTAATCCAAACTATCACAAGCGTCGACTTAGAATGGACAAAATTACTGAAATACCTTGAATCTATATTGGAAATGTCAGTGTCCTACACAAAATAGGTTTATTAGAACCCCAAAAAAATACTATACATTTATAATACACATGTATATATAATGTATAACATACACTATGTTCTTTTCCAGATACAGATTTGTATCTATCTTTTTATAGTCACAAAAACATTTCTTGACTTGATCTTTTGCACCCTCCCTAAAGCACAGAAGATTTTACAGAAAAAAGGCAGTGTTGTCATAAAATAGGCAATATATATTAAAAGATATAATAACCTATTCCACGTTGGGTGCGTGGACCCACTGGGCCGTACCGCCTTAACGGTATGGAAGCTGGCCAACAGGACACAGGTCAAAGTCTATAGTTCAAATGGGGTACCTGTGGCCACTTCGGACTTTGGCAGCAGGCAAACACCAGGCATGGTGTAGCAGGACAGGCGTAGTACTTAGCGCCACTCGACTCCAACTCAATACAGCACTTGATTCTGGATAGCACAGGATACAGGATACAGGTAGCAGGAACGGGAACACTGGGACTAGGAAGACACTGAAGGGACCATTTGCAGAGACAAACATAGGTAAACGACAACAACGCTCAGGCAATGCAGGAAGGGGCTGTGCCCTTCTTATAGTCCAGGGTGCTTATGGGCTAATTTGGTGCTTTAACTCAGGTGCGCGCGCTGGCCCTATAAGTGCGGGCACAAGGATGCGCGCGCACCCTACGGGACACGGCCAAGTGAAACGGAAGTGAGCACTGGCGTCTCCTGAGGAGGAGATGGGGACCAGCGCTCACTGATCCATGGCTGCGGCCGTCAGGAGGTAAGTAAACCTGGCGGCTCACGGCCATGGGCATTACACCCTAGATTAAAAAAAAATGCTTGAAAAAACTGTCACTGATGTTTATAGTCACCGTTAGAGTACAGTTACATGTGCTGTAATTTTCTGCAAAATCCACCACCAAAATTGACGCCATGTATTCCTATGCGTGAAAACAAGATATGCAAACACATACATGGTTTAAATTTCCGTGCAGAATTTTGCCACTGCAAAAATACTTTACGCAGCATTTTCTGTATGTGTTACGTATATTTTGGATATAGAATTTCATAACAGACTTTAATGCTTTGTGAATTCCACACTGAATTAGAGAAATATGCAGAAAATTTGCCACTAAATATGCAGAAGTAATGCTGCTGTGGAATCACATGTGTATTTTTTGGCATATTTTTACTCCACATGTGACTGCACCCTCATCAGAATAATCTAGACCACCCACCATTATCTATAAGGAAGTCAATAACAACAATGAAAATGGCTTTTTGGGCACCACCATTGTATCACAATATTCCATTGAGATATATTGTTTGGGAGAAACCTATCTGTAATGTTTTTTTTTTAAAAAAGGAATTTATACCAAACAAACAATTTGTAGGTTGAATGTGTGAATACAGAAATTAGTAAATGGTTTATCCTATTAGGGCAGGAAGGTCAGAATTTGTTATATTTCTCTCCTTCCCCCAGGAACAGGTAGAACTGGATCATAGGGGGGCAAAATGAGCAAATGCTTATACTTCTCAGTATGATTTATGGTACCTACAAGTCTTGGATGCTGGACCTGCAAGCCTGGAAAATAAGCCGTATTATATGGGTACTTTCATTCAAGCAGTGTATTTACTTATTATTACGGTACTATGTGTCGTATTATTTGGTTCTATATATCTCAGTTACAGTATTTGGTTATTGTGGTGGCAATATTTTGTGATTTGTGTGGTGGCATTATTTGGAAACTGGATGTTACTCTTATTTGTGCAGTTTTTGAAAGACTAATGTTTTAATGTTTTGTAACGGCAAAGTTTTAATCTTTCTCCTGTAGCCTGGATTTAAGCTAGTCTTGCTTTCCAAAAGGGGCCTCCAAAGACCTTGATCTTTCCCTGGAAGCAGCTGCAGAGTGGTACAGGATTTCAGAAACCACCCTTCTTTATAAAATGCACTCAGGTGACAACTAGTTGCCTTTATGCAAAATATAAATCCATATCTATAACATACTTTTTTGTGTATCCTAATTTTTTTTACATATTAATTATTTATGCACTAAATAGTTAATAAATAGTGAATAAAGGAATGTATCAATATTCATAATTCATATTTTACAAATGCTGTTGTCAAAAATATGCAGCTCTACTCTCTTATAGCTCCTTACCATTTAATTATACCCTATATACAGATGAATAGATAAAAGATAAAACAAAATAGTACATTAGTTATGTTAACTGCACAGAATAAACAATAAAAAAACAGTTTCATTTGCAACAAAAAATGACCACCCAGCAGTCAACATTGAAAAAAGCACAATGTCAATGCCAATCTTCCCTAGCTTTAAATATGACAACAGCCCTGACAGCTCAGAAAAGAACAAATACAAGAACTCATCTATTGTCACTTCACAAAAAGAGCCTTTATCCTACACAGTAACAGGCTGTACATGGTGTCAGCCAATTGCAAACCTTTACTTAAAATCTTCTTTTCATTCCAGTGTCAATGACGTCGATGGAATAAATGTCCATTGTGGAAACTTTGTTATTTCCTTTGAAATAGAAACAACTGAGTAAATTACCAGCGTTTGTCTATACACATAAAACTATTATCATATGTTCTCCTAACATAAATAGTAATTAGAAATAACAATCACAGAGAAACATATACAACTCACAAAGCCTAGACAATCGTAGAGTTATAAAAGAACACCTTCCCTGAGGCTGGGTTCACACGAGCATGTTACGTCTGTAAAGTCCCGGACCGAACACACTGCAGGGAGACGGGCTCCTAGCATCATAGTTATGTACGACGTTAGGAGTCCCTGCCTCTCCGGGGAACTACTGTCCCGTACTGAAAACATGATTGCAGTACGGGACAGTTGTCCTGCAGCGAGGCAGGGACTCCTAGCGTCGTACATAACCATTTCAGTGACCGGGGACAATGTGTGATGTGGGGGACACAAAGAAAAAGCATTTGTTTCAGATTACCTAGCAGTCTGGAATTCCTTTTTTAGGTTTAAAAATATAAACACGTGCCTCCTCCTTTATTTATTGTGACCTCCTGATTAATAAGATTGAACATTTTGACCACTTTTTTTGTTAATAGGGTTCGTAGAAAATAGGCTGATCAAGGTATGTCTTACTGTTGGAAAACCTAGCATTCAGCTATAATGTAGGAGGGATCCTGGCAGCAATTGTTTAATTCCCCTGCAGCACCACAACTGGAGAAATAAAGTATTACATGATGCCCTTTGAAATCCATGAATGGTATGTGTAATGCATAAACCTGCCAGGTCCAACAGAGAGATGTCCTTTGTAGTTGGCTGTAGCTGGCTAGTGGGTGAAGGCCCTCCCACTATTAACTAAGAATTTTACTTTAAAAAAGTTTCGAAACCAAACCCTTTAAGAGCTTTAAACGTGTACGCACAATTGTTATTGCTCTGTAGCACCAACGGATACTATGTAATACTGGATTTACATGGTGAGATCTTGCATCATCAAGGATTAATAGATGGGATAAACATCTGATTTGAACATAAAATTAGGTCGCCTTGAGCAGATTGGTTGGAATATTAGCTCCATTGCTGCCCGTCCCTTTTGTGTGAATCTACTGTAAATCCAGGTATGTGGTGGTTGCATTTACTGAAACTATCAATATTGTAATGCATATTACATCCACTATTACATTGTAATATAAGACTCATAATGTAACTGTTACAATGCAACGTGTAGAGATAGTATTGTATAGTAATTGTTAACCTTGTGACATGCAAATAGCTGATTTCGTACATTTTGACTGGGGAAGCAACCCAGTAAAGGGAGTACTTTTTTATGCAAGCAACTGTGAAAGTCATTACAGAATCCTCTTATAGTCATGCAATGGAGGAAGCAAGCCAGAAGAAGCCCCAAGATCTCAACATAATGGGATTTCATGGGACCCTGATTGTTGGCACACATAAAGCTACTAGGAATGGATGACACCAAGCTTCATAACATTATGGGGGAATTTACCAACTGGTTTTCACCACTTAAGTGACGTTAAAAAGTCACAAATTTTGACGCATGCCGTACTTGCTCTAAAAAGTAAGATTTTTCTTGTCTTTATTCATGGGCGTGGTTAACTGGGAGAGGGCATGGCCAGCAATGTACTGGCATATTTATTATAAGGTACACCATAAATTGGCACACATTATAGAGCAAACCTACGCCTGCTCATAGTTTGCATGGGTATTTTGCTATCCTGGACTACTGAACGAAAAATTCTTACAGTAATTATCCACTGCTGGTTTTATATAAAGCAAAACATATCACATTATAAATGTATTTTGATGCAGCCATTCAGCAGGCGTTTCAGAAGTCAGACATTTTTATGGGGCTAATGCACTATCCTATTAGTGGGCTACCGGGGCACTCCTCTCAGTTTAGAGTGCTGTAAAAACCATACAATTGATTGCTGTGTAAAACCCTTGTTAACGCTGATAAGACTTTGGGTACACAGGTCATGACTGTTACCCTCAGTAAAAAAAAACAACTCTCAGTTACTATAATAAGTTTAATAAATAATGGCATCACATTTCCTAATTAAATTAAAATAAACACTTAGGCCAAACATCTCCTTCCTTTTAATTGTTAGTGTGTAATTGCTCCAGAGAGGTAAGATCAAATAGGAGATAACTCGGCATGTTACAATAAATGTTCCTTCTGGGAGCAATTTGACTTTACTTTAGTTAGATTACAATTGATTTATGCCTGTAAATGTGATGCATAGAACGGCTCCCATTTACTAAGTGGCGGTATGCTTTCTCATGTACAGTGTGCACCACTAAAGGTAGAATAAGGTCATTTAGGACC
This sequence comes from Rhinoderma darwinii, assembly GCF_050947455.1. Lineage (NCBI taxonomy): Eukaryota > Metazoa > Chordata > Amphibia > Anura > Rhinodermatidae > Rhinoderma > Rhinoderma darwinii. The sequence goes on along the minus strand of NC_134690.1, from coordinate 287,285,387 downwards.
CTATGTTAAGCTAGCACTGAGCCCTATGTAACTAGAAAATTGGAAGACAGACTAATTATTTATTTATATTTGTTTATTGCACTTGCCACTTTTCCTCAAGAAATATTATTATGCAGAATAATATTGTCTTGATTTTTTACATTCACTAAGGATTTAATGTCCTGCTTTGCTCTTATCTATTTATTAAATGATTTTTTTGTGAGTAAAACATTGATGGCCTTTTCTTAGGATATGTTATCAATCTTTGATCCTTAGGTTTCAACTCATGGGACCCCACTGATCAGCAGGGTGTCCTGGGAAACTAAACCCCACCTTCAAGCATTGATGGCCTATCTTAAGTATAGGCCTTTAATGTTTTTCTCATGGAAAACCCCTTTAAAGAGGCTCTGTCACCAGATTTTGCAACCCCTATCTCCTATTGCAGCAGATCGGCGCTGCAATGTAGATAAGAGTAACATTTATTTTTTTTAAAAACGAGCATTTGTGGCCAAGTTATGACCATGGGCGTGTATTGTGTATGTACATCTGCGCGTTTTTACTTCTTTTACTAGCTGGGCGTTGTGACTAGAAGTGTATGATGCTGACGAATCAGCATCATCCACTTCTCTTCACAACGCCCAGCTTCTGGCAGTGCACAGACACACAGCGTGTTCTCGAGAGATCACCCTGTGACGTCACTCACTTCCTGCCCCAGGTCCTGCATCGTGTCGGACGAGCGAGAACGCATCGGCACCAGAGGCTACATTTGATTCTGCAGCAGCATCAGCGTTTGCAGGTAAGTCAATGTAGCTACTTACCTGCAAACGCTGATGCTGCTGCAGAATCAACTGTAGCCTCTGGTGCCGATGCGTTCTCGCTCGTCCGACACGATGCAGGACCTGGGGCAGGAAGTGAGTGACGTCACAGCGTGATCTCTCGAGAACACGCTGTGTGTCTGTGCACTGCCAGAAGCTGGGCATAGCTAGTAAAAGAAGTAAAAACGCCCAGATGTACGCACATAATACACTCCCACTTGTACATAACTTTAAACACGCCCAGTTGTACTTTAGAAAGCCTCATTTACATAAATATAAAAATGGTCATAACTTGGCCAAAAATGCTCGTTTAAAAAAAATAAAAACGTTACTCTTATCTACATTGCAGCGCCGATCTGCTGCAATAGGAGATAGGGGTTGCAAAATCTGGTGACAGAGCCTCTTTAAACAAAATATGTATTTGACGTAATTTGTGCAAAATAGTACAATAACATCTTTTACTTGTCATCTGTTGTAAATACAAGTACAATGTACACATGGATTAGAACATTAGAGTTTGGATAACATGGGATATGCTGAAAGGAATGTACAGTATCTTGTATCACAATCCACATGGATGCAGTATGAGAATCTTAGATGTAAATGAATACGATGTGAAAGGTAAGTAAAGGTGATAGGATAATCTCGTATTAATGTAATTATCTATTACGGCAGGAGATTTGACTCTAATCCCTGAAATATTTGTTGTAATGAGGCTCAAGATTTTAAGATTAGAGGTTAGTCTTACTGTTTTATAGGTACATGGGATAAGTTATGGAGCCACAATGAGAGATGGTTGCAACGAAGCATCATACTAGTAGGGTTTTAGTAGAAATTCAAGAGGGAAATGGATTGTAATCAATCAGGGAGGGTAAAGATGAGAACATGAAGTTATATTCCAATGATTGTCAGTAAAGTAAGGAAACATAATTGGTATATTTAAGGTGGCTGTGTGGTGGCTGATATTAGGAGACTAAATGAAGAAGAAATGAGGGACAGGACTGAATAACATTTAAAAATAGCGGGTCTTGTAACAGAAGATTGCGCTAAAAAATAAAGATTTTATGTAAAAGACAGCTGGTAGTCCATTGGTTTTGGTATTGAAGAGACCTGGAGAGATTTCATAGAATGAGGTGTGGAGATCAGTGTTACCAACATAGAAGAGGTATGGACAATCATACATATCTACTGTGCATTCAAGTGAAATAAAAGAAAGAGCAGAAGGGGTCCAAGGACTAAACCCTTTAAATAAAAGGAGCTAAGTGTTTCTATAAAAAGCCAGCAGATTTGTAGGAATGAATAATGAACACTGATTCTTAAAAATATCATTAGAGGCTTTAGTGAAAGCTGTTTCCTAGTAATAAAGTGCTTGTATGCTGAACTGAAGGAGGTGTGTAAGGTAGCTGGCAGAGAGATAACAAATAAAATGGGAATTCATAATCTAAGGTTTGATGTAAAGCGTGAGGTACCAGTTTTATTCCATTTATTGTATATGCATTGATACTATTATTGTGGCGTAGATCCTTACTTTACATTTATCAACATAAAATTTCATCTGCCATATTTTTGCCCATCCTGCCATTTTATCTAGGTCTTTCTGTAATATTTTATAATCAAGATGAGTTTTAAGCATCCTACAAAGTTTAGTATTGTCAGCAAAACTGACACTTCCCTATCAATCCTATCCACAAGGTCATTAATAACGAGATTAAAAAGAATTGGCCCCAGCACAGATCCTTGTGTTACCCCACTGTTAACTTCAGCCCATTTTGAGTAAGTACCATGTGTAACGACTCTTTGATTTTGGTCCCTTAACCAATTCTTTACACAAGTGCATACATGGTCCCTCAGTCCCTGTAGCTTCTGTACAAGACTGGTGTGGTACAGTATCAAATGCTTTTGCAAAATCCAAATATATCACATCAGCCGCATGACCAACATCCAGATTTGCACTTACCTCCTCATAGAAACCGAGCATGTTGGTTAGGCACAACCTGTTTTTCATAAATCCATGCTGGTTATCAGTTATTAGATTTTTTTAACTGCCATATAGTTTTGCAGTTCTTTTCTTAGAATACCTTAAAATATTTAACATACCACAAACTTACAGTCCTGGATAAAAGTTTTGAGACTGACACAAATTTTGGTTTTCACAAAGTTTGCTGCTTCAGTTTTTATAGTGGCAATTTGCATTAACTCTAAATTGTTATGAAGAGTGATCAGATGAATTGCAATTAATTGCAAAGTCATTCCTTGCCATGAAAATTAACTTAATCACAAAAAAACATTTCCACTGCATTTCAGCCCAGCCACAAAATGACCTGCTAATATAATTTCAGTGATCGTCTTGTTAGCTCAGGAGAAAGGGTTAATGTTGACAAGACAGCTGATATCACTGTCAGGCTGATTGAATTATAAGAGCAGACTGTTTGCTTTAAATGGGGGATGGCGCTTGAAATCATTGTCTTCTTCTGTTAACCATGGCTACCTCCAAGGAAACACATGCAGTCATCATTGCTTTGCATCAAAAGGGCTTTACAGGCAAGGATATTGCTGCTTGTAAGATTGGCCCTAAATCAACCATTTATCAGATCATCAAGAACTTCAAGGAGAGAGGTTCAATTACTGTAAAGAAGGCTTTAGTGCTCCTAAGAAAGTTAAGAAGTTTCAGGACCGTCAACTAAGGAGGATTCCCCTTCATAAAGAAGACATGTCATCTGCCCAAAAAAATGCAGCTGACATCTCATTTAGATTGTCGGCACCTCACAAATTCTGGTGCTCTTTTTTTTTTTCTTCTATCCCCCTCCAGTGTTGAGATATCGGTGCCGTTAGTTTTGGTCCATGATAAGTAAATGAGTCCTTTGACTCTCAAGTGGACGGTTAACACTCCTCAATTGCCAAGGGGTAACGGAACTGGTTACAGTACATATGTGGTGCATTCTCTCTCTGTTTAAGTAATTAAAGTGTTAAAACTGAATGTACAGGGAGGAAATATTCTGGTCAGATGTGTCACTACAGCCCTTGTGAATAGTGATCACTTTAGTGAAATCATATTTTCAGGGTTTTTTTTACATATGAGTTTTTATACAAAGAGTATGTGATATATTAGTGTATATTTTAGAATGTTAGAATGTTTCAGTTTATCACATAATTTCTTATACACAGCGGTTTTCAGAGTTTCCAAGGTTGCCACTGTTTAATATCACCCCCCCCCCCCCAGATACTACTTTTCATTATTTATTTGATATATTACTTGTGGTACTGTACCTTGGCAAAGCTGTCTAGAGACCTTCAAACAGCAATAATCTTGGTTATACACATAAAAATAAGGGAAAAAAACATTAGCACCATGGTCTTTCATGGAAAAGTTTGTGATCTTTCTGAGTGTCTTAATCAGGAAGGTTCATATCAAAGTAATGGTCAGTCAATGGATACCCATATTAAGGCCTCATTCACACGAACGTACTGGTGTGCACGGGCCATGACTTGCGGCTCGGACAGCTGCGGAGTGTCACTCGCAGTCGCCCGCAGATCACGGGCCGTGCACATTGCCATGTGCATTAATTTCAACGAGCACCACAAGATACGGCCGTAATAAGACATGTCCGATCTTTTTGCAGTCCAGGCTCCTGGGCAATACCCCAGGAAACCAAGGTTGTGTGCATGAGCCCATTGAAATGAATGGGGCCGCAATTCACCCACAGATTTGCGGGTGAATTGCGGCCGCAAAACTACGTTCGTGTGCATGGGGCCTAAATCTAATTTAGTAGTACATTGTAAAAGGACCAGAACCACAATCTATTTATCTGTCTATCCAAAGTAAGAAATTTGGGTATTTTAACTGTACTTGGACTGATACAACTAAGCACTAAATGTGACAATATATATTGTCACCAGAAGATGATTTTAGGGACTGCGTTTGCAGACACAGAGAGTGTGTATCTAACAGTGTGTACACCAAGCTAAAGTACCCACCAGGAACAGTTTTAGGAGGTGGCAAACTGGGCAATTGCCCAGTTCTCTTTTTCTAGGGGACCCCCAAGGATTGAAACTTCAGGAGCAACCTGATTTTCTCAGTTTAAGTAGTCTGGCAAAGTGCTCATTTGCACTGTGCACTGTTCCCGTCAATACAATAAATGGTGTAGCTTTTAACGAATATGTACACTTTTGAAAAAAAAAATAGTGTGTTTGGTTGTAACTTTGCATTTACTTTTCATTAGAAATTATTTTAACTTCTTCAGATACAGCTGCTTTGTTTCCTGGATACACAGCAGCTGTATCTTGCGTTGAGACCGGAATCAAGTCAGCGAGACCGATGGGTTTAGTGTCAGCGAGTCCTTTCTGTCTCCTTCCCTGTATAATGACTACCAGTGGGGCCTACTTTGCTTGTTGCCATTGGTTTCCATTATCAATAAAACCGGCCTTGGTCTTCGCCTGCAGTCACAGTCCCTAAGATAAGCTCACTGGGCATGAACTTCAACAGACCAGATAGTAAAAAAATAGTACTCAGTTTGCAATACGTAAAAGTATAGCGTTCCTTTAAAAGTTAGGACATATACAACATTATACCTATAAAGGATATATTTAGTGGACATATTCTAATAAGAAATGATCCTCACCAGTAAATATAAAGCTTGTATTGAATCTTAGCCTTGAAGTTGTTAACAACACTGTCAGCAATATTTCTGCCAGCTAGTTATTAGAAACGTAAGACACCAAAATTTAATGCCAGCGAAATGTAAAAATCCCATTAGTTGACAGTCATTTATGTAAACTTCCTTTATAATACTCTTTCCGTGTTGAATTTTGTAAATTGCTATTATTGCTTTAAATAGAGATACTTCTTACAGATGACATGTATGCATTTATGAGGAAGTTTTATGTTTCACAGGTACATACAATTATAGTTTGAAAGTCAGATAATGGAGTCGAATCTTTGTTCTCAACCTACCACTACAATATTTGTATTTTCTATTGGTTGCATATATAGATATATTCTCTTCTAAAAAAAATCTGTCATTTCAGGGTAACATGGTGCAATGAATTAAACAAATTTCATAAAAGCAGAAATTATTGGAGCAATTATATATTTACATATTTAATTATTTATTATTGAGTCTACATTGTCCTTCTTGGCTTCATATTTATTAATTAATTTATTTATTCTCAAGTCAATTAGAATGACTTCAGTGGAATCAGTAAAAAAAAAAATTGCATGTAGTACTTCAACCCATCAGAACTCATGTTCTTCCATATACTATATTGTTACCAAATTTTTTTCTGATGGCAGTGATATCCTGTAACGCAATATGATTGACAAATATGAAATTTTTTGCCTTAAATATTAGACTCATGTTATTCCATACACTATGAGGCCCCATGAACACGACAGTAAAATCGCCCGTAATTACGGACCATAATTACGGACCATAATTACGGGCCCATTCATTTCTATGGCCGACAGACACCTTCCCGTATGTCTAGGAGGGTGTCCGTGCCGTAGAAACCTGCCGAAAAAAATAGGGCATGTCTTATTATTTTATTTTACGGACCGTGCCCATAACAAATGGGTCGTAATTACGGGTACGGTCATGTGCATGAAGCCTAAGAGTCAGACAACGAATGAGATATAGTGAATATTATGCGATATTTGGACTGACATACTGTATTATGGCTTATTCAGACGAACGAATTAACAGTCCGTGTGACAACTATTTTTTTTAACAGCCATCACACGTGTTCATGTATTTCTATGAGGTTGTTCACACGTCCGTTGTTTTAACGGACCGTGTGAAGGGCACATGAAAAAATAGGACATGTCTTATTTTTGTTAGCTTCACGGATCGCTCGATAGACTCAATTCTATGAGGGATCCGTGAAATGGGTCCCGCACAGGTGCGACTCGGATGTGAAAAACTGCAGTTTTTCTCACGTCCGATTTTGCACACACTCATTTGAATTAAGCCTTAGTTTGACTTAATTTGACATATACTGTCAGTTTTTTGATTATTTGTAACCTAACACATGCAGTGTTTTTGTCAATAGCCTTATAAACTGTCATCTATAATTAAGATGTTAGGAAAACATTTTGAATATTATTATTTGTCTTTAACCCCAAGGCGCACCACGACGCAACTGTACGTCCGGGTGGCCAGTGTCTTAGCGCACCAGGACGTCCAGTTAGTGCGCGGTTCCTGGTGCACACTGTCGGCGACAGTGTGCACGGGGAACCGGGAGGCCAGCTGTCCACTTATCCGATCAGCGGCTCATTTTCACTGGTTTCGGCAATTAACGCCTTAATTGTGGCGATCGATTGCAATTGCTGCATTTTAGGGGTTTCTAGCACATCGGCAGACTTCACAATGAAATCATGAGGTTTGCAGATGGCTAGCATGGCGACCGGAGGCCAAATAATGGCCTCCGTGTCTGCCATGAACGGAAGCCTATCAGGATCAGCCTCCTGATAGATTTACTGTCAGAGTGACAGAAAGTCACTGTGTCGTTCGCGATGCACACTGTTGGTGACAGTGTCAATGACAGTTTGCATCGGGAACCGGGAGGTCAGCTATCCCCGACAGCTGACACTCCGCTGTTGCCGATCAGCGTTTCATTGCCCCTATTTTAGGCAATTAACCCGTTAAATTTGGCGCTCGATTGCGATCGCCGCATTTAGGGGGTTTGTAGCACATCGGCAGCCCCAATACAATTGTGGGGGCAGCTGATGCTTGTGATGGCACCCAGAGGCCAGACAACGGCCTCCGGGTCTGCCATGTATGGAAGCCTATGAAGACCTGCCTCTGGCTGGTCCTCGCAGACTTGCTGTCAGAGTGACTGTGACGTCACACTGACAGTTGGAATACGTTACACTACCTAGGTAGTGTAATGTATTCTAGCCGCGGTCAGAGCTTCAAGTAAAAAAAGAAAGTGAAAAAAGTAAAGAAAAAAGTAAAAAAAAGTTAATAAAAATGTTTTACAAAAATATAAAAGTAAAAGATTTTTTTTTCCTATAATAAGTCTCTTATTATAGGAAAAAAATTAAAACGTTAAATAACAGTACATATATTTGATATCACCGCGTTCGTAACGACCCAATATATAAAACTATAATGTTATTTTTCCCACATGGCGTACGCCGCAAAAAAAACCTAACTAAAAACAATGCCAGAATCACTCTTTTTTGGTCACCACCCCTCTCAAAATATATAATAAAAAGGTGATCAAAAAGTCGCATGTACCCCAAAATAGTACCAATAAAAACTACAGCCGTCCCGCAAAAAACAAGCCCTTACACAGCTTTTTTGACTGAAAAATAAAAAGTTACGGCTCTCAGAATATGGTGACACAGAACAGAAATTATTTTATAAACAAGTGATTTTATTGTGCAAACGCTGCAAAACATAAAAAAACGATATACATATTTGTATTGCTGTAATCGTATCGACCTGCAGAATAAAGCAAAACTGTAATTTTTAGCGCATAATGAACGCCGTAAGAAATAAAGAATTTAAAACGCCAAAATCACAGTTTTTTGGTCACCAAAGCTCTAAATAAAATTTAATAAAAAGTGATGAAAACGTTGTATGTACCAAAAAATAGTACCAATAAAAACTACAGCTCGTCCCGCCAAAAATAAGCCCTCACACCGCTCAATCAATCAAAAAATAAAAAGTTATGGCTCTCAGAATGTGTTGATGCAAAACAATTATTTTTTTTTAACAAATAGTTTTTTCTTTGTAGAAGTAGTAAAATCTAAAAAAATATATGTATACATTTGGTATCACCGTAATCGTATTGACCCGCAGAATAAAGTTAAGTTGTCGTTTTTACCGCAGGGTGTAAGCGGTAAAAACGAAACCCAAAAAGCAATGGAGGAATTGCAGTTTTTTCCAATTTCACCCCACAAAGAATTTCATTTTCGCTTTCCCAGTACATTATATGGTACTTTAAATGGTGTCAATAGAAACTACAACCCTTCCCGCAAAAAATAAGCTCTATTGATGAAAAAATAACAAAGTCATGGCGTTTGGAAGGCGGGGAGTGAAAAACTAAAATGGAAAAGTAAAAAAGGATCAGTCCTGCAAATGTTAATTAATTTCTATTAAAAAAAATTAACTATTACCACATGTGGGGTATTGTCATAAATGCTCACTATACCCCTAGAAAAATTCCTTGAGGGAGGTTTCTACTGTTTTGGTCCCTCCGGGGCGTTGCAAACGCGACATGGCACTGAAAACCAATCCAGCAAAATCTGCTCTCCAAAATCCAATTGGCGCTTCTTCCCTTCTGAGCGCTGCCGTCGGTCCAAACAGAAGTTTATTACCACATATGGGGTATTTCCGTAATCGGGAGAAGATGCTTCACAAATGTTTGGGTGCATTTTCTTGTTTATTCCTTGTAAATATTACACATTGCTATGTTTTTTCAGAAAAAAAGTAGATTTTCATTTTCACAGACTAACTCCAATAAATATAGCAAAATACCTGTGGGGTCAAAATGCTAACTATACCCCTAGATAAATTCATTGAGGGGTGTAGTTTCCAAAATGGGGTCACTTTTGGGGAGTTTTCATTGTTTTGGCACCACAAGACCTTTTCAAACCTGACATGGTGCCTAAAATATAATCTAAAAAAAAGCAGACCCCAAAAACCATTAGGTGCTCTTTTGCTTCTGAGGCCTGTGTTTCAGACCATTAGCACACTAGGGCAACATGTAGGATACTCTTAAAAACTGAAGAATCTGGGCAATAAATATTGAGTTGCGTTTTTCTGGTAAAACCTTCTGTGTTACCGAATTTTTTTATTACAAATGAATTTTGGCAAAAAAAATATAATTTGTCAATTTCCCCTCTACTTTGCTTTATTTCTTGTGAAACGCCTAAAGGGTTAAGAAACTTTCTGAATGCTGTTTTGAATACTTTGAGGGGTGCAGTTTTTAAAATGGGGTGATTTGTTGGGGGATTCTAATATATAAGGCCCTCAAAACCACTTCACAAGTTAACTGGTACCTGTAAAAATGGCTTTTTAAAATTTTCTTGAAAATGTGAGAAATTGCTGCTAAAGTTCTAAGCCTTGTAACGTCCTAGAAAAATAAAAGGACGTTCAAAAAACGATGCAAACATAAAGTACACATATGGAAAATGGTAACTAGTGACTATTTTGTATGGTATTACTATCTGTTTTACAAGCAGATACATTTGAATTTAGAAAAATGCAAATTATTGCAAATTTTCTCTAAATTTTGGGGTTTTTCACTAATAAATATTGAATTTATAGACCAAATTTTTCCACTATCATAAAGAACAATATGTCACGAGAAAACAGTCTCAGAATCGCTTGGATAGGTAAAAGCATTCCCAAGTTATTACCACATAAATTGACACATCAGATTTGAAAAAATCGGCTGTGCCACAAGGCCAAAACAGGCTGCGTCCTAAAGGTGTTAACAAACTATCTGAAGAAGGTCATATTTTGACCGAAATGTCACATTGTTGTGGATTGTGAAATAAACTCCTCTATTGAAATACAGGTACTTTGTCTCTAAGGAGGACCTGTCATATCACCAAAAAAATACCACCTTACCTTTAATTGCTTATTGTCTCCAGCTTGTAGGTAATTTGTTTTCTCTATATGCTACCATTCCCTCGAAAACAGCGCCATTACTTTGATAACTTAAATTGCAAATTAATGAATAAATTGATAACTGGGCTGTCTCCACTGCCCAGTGTCAAAGAGGCATGAACCAGAGCCTTTCTGTCACTCAGCACAAACAGTGTCAGATCCAGCAGTGTGATCTTGTGAGACTTACACGATTTCCCGAGAGCATGCTCTCTTTTGATAGCAGCCCATGCAGAGGAGATCCACTAACTGAGGCACACACAGGCAGCCGCAGGAGCAAGAGAAGCAGAGGACATCCGAACACTGCAGGAGGGGAGGAAGGCTAGAACTGATTGGACAGTGACAGAGCTGCTTAGGTTCATTTGATACTGGGCGGTGGAGACTGTCCAGTTCTCAAATTTATTCATTAAATTCCATATAAAGTGCAGAAAGGAACACACTAATTGCAGTTTGACTCTTTTCGTGACGTGACAGGTTCTCTTTAAAGGGTATGTATCATGAGAAAATGACATATTATTTAAATCAGCATTTTATTATAAACAAAATTAAATTTTTGGTAATGTTTTCGTTCATGTAACCATTCATCTACGAAACCATACATATTTCAGTTTTCACAGTAGTCACTAGAGCACACACAATAAGTTGACATTTTCTGTTTTCTGCTGCTCACATGTCAGCTACTGTGCGGACTTGGACAGGGTCAGCAGAGTCATCTCATTATTATTAGAGGGTGGGGGGTTTAGTGACAGCGCTATTATACTACTGGAGGAATAAATAAAGCACAATAGTAAGACTATAAACACAGAGAAGGATGTGTATGCAGCTCCCCTGTCACTCCATAGTCTCTTGCGGAGGAGTAATACTCAATTTCTTCCTAGAGATTGCATTATTTTAATGACACTTTTCTGTCCATTAAAGGCTATGCAAACGTTTGAGCACATTTTTTTTTAAATATATAAAACAATGTATTCAAGTATTCTAGACAACTTTTTAATTGTTTTTTATTACAATTTTTTTTTTACTTTTTGAGATATGTATTTTGCGCTCAAACTCAAATCCATCAAGTCAGCAGGACTGACAGCTTCGGTGATAGCGGATCCTGCACGTCTCTGACACATGAACTTAGATGTGATCGACAACAGCTGGATCCTGCGTGTCAGAGACGCGAAGGGCTTGCTGTCACCTAATCGTCAATCCCGCTGACCTGATGGATTTGGTTTGAGCGCAAGATATAGTTTCCATGTATCCAGGATACACAGAAGCTGTATCTCAAAAGGTAAAAAGAACCCATTAAAAAAAAAGAGTCAAAACATTTTCTAAAATCTTCTAATACGTCGTGTATGTATATATATATATATATATATATATATATACATACCGTACATACATATACATATATATATTTTTATATATATATATATATACATATATATATATATATATATATATGTATAAATGTGCTCAACGTTTTACATAGCCTTTAACTCTCATAATTTGCAGCTGCCATAAAGCACATACACCTTGCTGTACGGTCTATACAGACAATGCAGGAAGAATGTGTGATATGGTCATGCCCAGGGCAGTTTCTAAAATTAAAAAAAATTAGCTACAACATTTAGAAAAAATAATAAACACATTACTTATTGAATCTAACTTGTAGTGTGTATGTGGTTTTATGAGTGGTGCTCCAGGACAACATTGTTTTTACGAATGCATAAGTGTATTTTTCAAAAAACGTAGTTGTGTTTATTTTAAAAAATTTATCCCAGACATTCACTTTCAGTTTATATGAAATTTGCCTATAATTTTCAAACTATGTAAAAAAAAAAAAACATATGATAAGGATAACACTCGAAAAATCTTTGTCATTGATATTCAATCTTCTGTTCTGGTCTTCTTAACACACCTAACCCAGTCTTGTGTACAACAGTTTGCATTTTCACGCTCTAGTGCACACACGACGCCTGTGTTCTACAACCGACAAGCTGAGATGACAGATTCATAAAACACATATAATTTACCATCATTAACAAAATGTTATATCAATTACCCAGTAAACAAAAACATACCAACTTGAATTCATATTTGTGGTTATTAAAAAGTGGCAGCTATCTTAAATTAGATTCTGGATGTAAAATATTCAGTGCTGAAAATTATTCATAGTCATTCTGCATGCACAGGGCATCGTATTCCACTTTGTAGTTTATTTGTTTGAAGGAAGTGAAAGAACTATTACAACCTTCTTAATAGAAGCAGATAATCAAACAAATCTTAATTTAAACTGCTTCTTCTGCTCATAAATCATAATGACATTTGGCATTGTAGGAAAACATAGTCATACTATACGACAAATGGCACACCTTCAGTCTACATAAGTAAAACTGACACCTTGAGAACTATACTAATTTCGGTGTAAAATGTAACTGATGCACTTAGAATTAAAATTTAAAAGACTAATAAAATGCACAGATTTTATAGATCGGCGTTTGCAGGTAAGTCGATGTAGCTACTTACCTGCAAATGCTGATGCTGCTGCAGAATCATCTGTAGCCTCTGGTGCCGACACGATGCAGGACCTGTGAGTGACGTCACAGATCTGCACTGCCAGAAGCTGGGCGTTCTGAAGAGAAGTGGATGATACTTCTCATCAGAAAGCCCAGCTAGTAAAAGTAGTAAACACGCCCCGATGTACCCACACATAATACACGCCCAGTTGTACTTTTACTTTTCAACACGCCCAGTTGTACTTTTGCAAGCCTCATTTGCATAAATACGAAAATGGTCATAACTTGGCCAAAAATGCTCGTTTTTTAAAAATAAAAACGTTACTGTAATCTACATTGCAGCGCCGATCTGTTGCAATAGCAGATAGGGGTTGCAAAATCTGGTGACAGAGCCTCTTTAACCTCTGGCATTAATTTTTGATAGCATAAAACCGAAAAATTTGCTAAAATCATCACTTTGTGTGCCGAATATTTCTTTACTATCTCTATTATAAAGCTATAGGCAGATTAAGCAGAATCTACTATTGACCAAAGATGGTGGACACATCGCTCACAACTTCTCGGCACAGATCACAATGCACGACCACAACACTGCTCAAGTCAATGAATCATTTGCCCATGTCTAGCTGCCCGCTGAAAGCAGACCTCTGTAACTGCTGCTGCAACAACTCAGGCAAGATGGATGCCCCCATAATCATAATTAATATAATATATCATTTAATATAAAATATACAGTCTGAAAGTAAAATATGAACAGATAGAAAAAATTAACTGAAAATTATATATATATATATATTGCTGTTTTGAAGGCAAAGGGTGGTCACATCAAATATTGATTTGATTTAGATTTCTCTTGTGTTCATTCACTTTGTAGTTTGTTAATTGATAAAAAAAAAACATTTATGGCAAGTCCACACGTAGCATAAAAACTGAGGTTTTTTTCAGAAACGGGTTCCATGGTGGAAAGTCCGCAGCATATTACAGTAGCAGCAAAGTGGATGAGATTTGAACAAATCTCATTCACGCACTGTGTAAACCGCCGAAAAAACATTTATAAATTGACCTGCTTTTCGTTTTTTTAATCTGCAGCATGTCAATTCATGCTGCGAAATTGATGGTTTTCTCATGTGGGTTTTCCTTATTGAATTCAATGGGGAGGTAAAACCCTCAACAAATGGTAGATGTTTTGCGGTGGAAAATCTGTGATTCTGTCGCAAAAATCGCAATTCAGAACTACAAAAAGTCTTACTTACCCTGATCTCTATACTCCTTCATCTAGCCTGGCCCCAAGGGATGACGTTTCATCCCATGTGACTGCTGCATCCTAGGAGGCCGGGCTACAGGACGTCAGAGGGAAGTGTCGCCATGACTACGAGTAAGCTTTTTCTTTTTTACCTCCTTTTTTCCGCAGCGCACTTTTCAGCCGAAAAACAATACCACATTTTGGTGTGGTTTTCCGTTCAAAATTTCCTATGTGGACCAGGGCGGTTACGCTGCATACTTTTACGCAGTGTATCCGCCCTGTCTGAACATACCCTAAGGCTGGGTTCACACGTGGCGGAATTTCACTTAAATTCCGCTGCGGACACTCCGCAGAGTTAATCCGCAGCGCAGCCGTTTCTCCATTGACTTCCACTTTAATTTAGCAGTGTTCGTTTAGACGATGCGTAAAATTCCGCTGCAGAGCATAGGCTGCGGAGCGGAATTTGGTGTCCGCAGCATGCTCTGTCTGTTGCGGAGCAGTGGCGGACTGGTTGCGGACTCATGGCGGAATTTCTCCATTGACTTCAATGGAGATTCTAATTTCCGCAATGAAGTCCGCAGCTGTCATGCACATGTTATGTGTGCTGCGGATGCGTTTTGCTTTTTTAACTTGACATTTCTTCATTCTGGCTGGACCTATGTATTTCTAGGTCTACAGCCAGACTGAGGAAGTCAATGGGGCTCCCGTAATGACGGGAGCGTTGCTAGGAGACGTCAGTAAATAGTCACTGTCCAGGGTGCTGAAAGAGTTAAGCGATCGGCAGTAACTGTTTCTGCACCCGGGACAGTGACTACCGATCCCAATATACAGCAACCTGTAAAAAAATAGAAGTTCATACTTACCGAGAACTCCCTGCTTCTGTCTCCAGTCCGGCCTCCCAGGATGACGTTTCAGTCTAAGTGACGGCTGCAGCCAATCACAGGCCAATAACAGGCTGCAGCGGTCACATGGACTGCCGCGTCATCCAGGGAGGTCGGGCTGGATGCCGAAGGAGGGACGCGTCACCAAGACAACGGCCGGTAAGTATGAATTTCTTTGACTTTCACAAGGGAAAGTGCTGTCCCTTCTCTCTATCCTGCACTGATAGGGAGAAGGGAAGTACTTTTACCGCAGTCCGCAGCAGCTAGTCCGCATCAATTTACTGCACATTTTGGGCAGATCCGCAGCAGAATCTGCAACGCAGATTCTGTGCAGCATTGATGCGGACAGTTGCGGAGGAAATCCGCCACGTGGGGGCATGCCCTAATACTTACATTTACTTTTCAGCATTTTTCCACATCTGCTGAAAGCTTTTGCACAGCACTGTATGTGTATATATATATATATATATATATATATATATATATATATATATATACATATATATATATATATATATATATATATATATATATATATACACGTATGTATGTATATATATATATATGTGAAGTGAATAATATTGAATATCTCTTTTTTTTCCCTTGCTCCAGTCGGGTCTAGGAAGGGAGGTGGTTCTTGGGGTTATTATGCTATATATATATATTTATTTGCGGCCTATATTTTGTTTTGTTAGTAGGCCTTTTTGATTGTGCTGTAAGGCAAGACTGTATATTTAAATTAAAATATTTTTGAAAGCAAAAAAACCCCAGAAACAAATAACAAAAAGATCTCTTTACAATGTCAAGGTGGGATATTATAAGGCAGCAAGTGAATAGTCAGCTCTTGAAGTTGATGTGTTGGAAGAAGGAAACATTTAAAAACATTTTTTTTAACGCTTTCCGATTTTTACTAAACAAACTAAAAATGAAATTTTTTTTTACATAAGGGATTTGCATGCACAGGTATCCCATAATATGTACGGATTATCAGAATTGTTCCTCAGGTCTAATGTGTAATCACTATCACATGTAAAAGGGACATTTCTGATACTCAGTATATATTATGGAATAGCTGTGCATGCAATTCCCTTATGTAGAAAAACAAGGTCCATTCTGATATAAAGGGAGGAAAAGACAGTCTGTCTATGTATATCAAGACAGTCTCTCTTCTCTCTTTATATCAGAGTTGTCCAGATTATTTTACATAAGGGGTTTGCACGCACCGCTATTCCTTAATTGCTCTGATTACTAAGCAGGTAAAAACAAAAGTCTCTCCTCTCTGTATATTAGACAGTTGCTTTCCTCTCTGTGTATTAGACAGGAGAGAGGCAGTCTAATGTAAATAGAGGAAAGAGTGGCAAAAGCTATATATGAGACAATCTCACTCATCGGATGTGCTGCATGGTGAGGCGACCCGGAAGATGTGGGGAGGAGGGTAAAGATGTTTGGGGAAGTGCAGAGGAGGTAGAAACTGGTGCGGGACAGGTCCGAGGGATGTAAGTTTAGAGAGTCTGCTGGACTTGCTGATGCTCTAGTGGCTTCTTCCTGTGCCTGCCATCTGATCAAAATAAGAATCGTGCTTTACTGAAAGTGTGAATTAATCAAACTAATTTAAAGGGGTTGTCCACTACTAGACTACTGATGACCTATCCACTGGAGATATCATCGGATGACCCCGCACCGATCAGCTGCTTCGGCTGCCTGCGCACACTGGATGTTATTGCACAGTATGCAATGTACGGAATCGGAAGCACTTGCACATTGCATAGCGGCCTTGCTGCCGAACTGCAGCTGCTACTATTCACTTGAATAGGAGCAAAGCTGCAGTACTGCAGCTCTGCCGCTATTCCGTGGCAGGAGCCATCTGCTTCCGGCATCGATGTCCGATGCCTTGAGGCAGCTGGAGAAGCTATATAATGATAGTAATATACTGTATATACTGATGATATACTAATGATTTACTAATGATATACTGCTGACCTATCTGGTGGATAGGTCATCAGTTGTCCGCTAATGGACAACCCCTTTAAGTAATCGACAAGCCCTAGTTTCTACCAAAAGTGGTCAAAGGAAGTACAACTGGTGAACTGGTGACATGGTCATGGCTGCATAAGGCACATTGATGTGCATGGTAAGTGAAGTTTAGCCTGTCTGATTTTGGTCCCTCAAAAAGCTACCGTAGCCCTTTCAGAAGTACTGAAAAAGTTAATTCTGGCTATGATAGTGTGTGAGAACACACCATGCATCACAGGTTGGTTCTTTAGCGCTACGTAGCAGCAGACCAGAGTGCCCATGGTGACCCCTGTCCACCCCCAAAAGTGCCTACAATGGACATGTGAGCATCAGAACTGGACCATGGAAAAAGCTGGCCTTGTCTGATGAATCACTTTTTCTTTTACATAATATGCACCTGGGGAACAGATGACACCGGGATGCACTATGGAAAGAAACAAAGCTGGCGGATGCAGTGTCATGCACTGGACAATGTTCTACTGGGAAACCTTAGGTCCTGGCATTCATGTGGATGTTACTCTAACATGTACCAGCTACTTAACCCTAAAATAAGTTATTAAATTCCCTTAAATAACTTTTTATTAAAGAGAACAAATCTGTTTTGTATCTGAAATTGCATAAGGAAAAATGTTGAAGTGTGTGTTATAAGCCTGAATGCTTGAAATGTATTGTCATTTTCATGGCTTGGGGCAAACATCTTAGATGACAGCTCATCTGGAAATCTCAGGCATGGTTTCTGACAGATCAGTTATGAATGGTTGGTGACAAGTACATTTCTCTGGAGAACTAAGCTGTCAAATAATTTGTGGATAGTAAACAAGGAATACTCTCCTCTTATTGCATGAAAAAACCCTTCAATTCCCTAATGCTGGGTAAACAGACTTTTATAAAACTTGCAAGGATTTCCAGGAAAAGCAACTTGCATTGTTGAAAATTCATTATAACAACAATTAAATTTTAGTTTTTTTTTAATCACAATTTTTCAACAATTAACTGTGATTGATTATTTTCTGATTACTGCATATGAATAATACAATATATTTAACATACTAAGGGGGGATTCACACGAACGTGTATTGGGTCCGTGCGGGCCGCGTGGTTTTCACGCGCCACGCACAGACCAATACAAGTCTATGGGGCAGTACAGACAGTCCGTGCTTTTTGCGCAGCGTTTGTCCGCTGCGCAAAAAGCGCGACATGCTCAATATCTCCGCGTATTTCGCGCATCACGCACCCATTGAAGTCAATGGGTGCGTGAAAACCACGCAGGTCACACGGAAGCACTGAAACAGCGCACCAGCTGTCAAAAGGATGAATGTAAACAGAAAAGTACCACGACAACCGAACCGAACTTCACCGGGTTCGGCCGAACTCGTTTTGGCGAACCCGGCAAAAAAAATTCTGGTACGCGACGTCAGGAGATAGTCACTGTCCAGGGTGCTGAAAGAGTTAAACTGTTTCAGCACCCTGGACAGTGACTTCCGATCCCAATATACATGAACGTGTAAAAAAAAAAATGAAGTTCTGACTTACCGATAACTCCCGGCTTCTTCCTCCAGTCTGACCTCACGGGATGACAATTCAGTCCAAGTGACAGCTCCAGCCAATCACAGGCCAAGCACAGGCTGCAGCGGTCACATGGACTGCCGCGTCATCCAGGGAGGTGGGGCCCGATGTCAAGAGAGGCGCGTTACCAAGGACGCGTCGCCAAGGCAACGGCCGGGAGGGAAGTTCTCGGTAAGTACGAACTTTTTCTTTTTTTTTAACAGGTTTCTCGATATTGTGATCGGCATTCACTGTCGAGGGTGCTGAAAGAGTTACTGCCGATCAGTTAACTCTTTCAGCACCCTGGACAGTGACTGACGTCGACTAGACTCATCTCTATGATGGCGGCTGCGCGAAAATCACGCAGCCGCGCATCATACACGGATGACACACGCAGCTGTCAAGTGTTTTTTGCGCGCGCAAAACGCCGCGTTTTTTGCGCGCGCAAAAATGCAACGTTCGTCTGAATCAGCCCTAAGTGTAACTTATTTGTGTATAGATGTTTCTGGGTGTCCATAGATTGGGTTGTATGCACCATTACCTGTCTTGGCCCAGGTTTACATGATCTCTCCATATACTTGTAACTAAAACCTTTTCTGAATGTATGTGTTAGGCCCTGTTCACACAGAGTTTTTTACACGTTCTTTGATGCGGAAATCACGTCGGAAAATGCACCAAAAACCGTCAGAAAACGCCTCCTATTGATTTCAATGGGAGGCGCAGGCGTTTTTTTTCCCGCGAGCGTTTACGTTTCTAACCTCTCATTGAAATGAAAGGCAGAGAAAGCGTTTTTCTCAGAGTTTTTGCCTGCCCAAGGCGCTCAATGGCCGCGGGTGAAAACGCAGCGAAGAACGCGGCAAACGGCATGCGAGCAGATCAAAATCTGCCTCATAATTCCAGACGGAATTTGGAGGCAGAATTTTCTGCCTGCAAAATACTCAGTGTGAACAAACCCTTAGGGCAAAGCCCCACGTGGCGGAATTGCTCTTGAATTCCGCTGCGGACACTTCGCAGCGTTAATCCACAGCGGAGCCGTTTCTCCATTGCCTCCCACTTCTTTTTAGTAGGCTTCGTTTAGACGAGGCTGAAAATTCCGCTGCGGAGCATAGGCTGCGGTGCGGAATTTGGTGTCCGCAGCATACAATGGATGTTGCGGACCAGTGGCGGACTGGTTGCGGACTCATTGCGGAAGTTCTCCATTGACTTCAATGGAGATTCTAAATTCCGCAATGAAGTCCGCAGATGTCATGCACATGTTATGTGTGCTGCGGATGCGTCTTGCTTTTTGGACATGACATTTCTTCATTCTGGCTGGACCTATGTATTT
This sequence comes from Rhinoderma darwinii, assembly GCF_050947455.1. Taxonomy (NCBI): domain Eukaryota; kingdom Metazoa; phylum Chordata; class Amphibia; order Anura; family Rhinodermatidae; genus Rhinoderma; species Rhinoderma darwinii. The sequence continues at coordinate 287,265,466 of NC_134690.1, read as the reverse complement.
CTAGGTCTACAGCCAGACTGAGGAAGTCAATGGGGCTCCCGTAATTACGGGAGCGTTGCTAGGAGACGTCAGTAAATAGTCACTGTCCAGGGTGCTGAAAGAGTTAAGCGATCGGCAGTAACTGTTTCTGCACCCTGGACAGTGACTACCGATCCCAATATACAGCAACCTGTAAAAAAACTAGAAGTTCATACTTACAGAGAACTCCCTGCTTCTTCCTCCAGTCCGGCTTCCAAGGATGACGTTTCAGTCTAAGTGACGGCTGCAGCCAATCACATGCTGCAGCGGTCACATGGACTGCCGGCTCGTAATCCAGGGAGGTCGGGCTGGTAAGTATGAAATTTGTTTACTTTCACTAGGGAAAGGGCTGTCCCTTCTCTCTATCCTGCACTGATAGAGAGAAGGGAAGCACTTTTACCGCAGTACGCAGCAGCTAGTCCGCATCAATTTACTGCACATTTTGGGCAGATCCGCCGCGGCATTGATGCGGACAGCTGCGGAAGAAAACCGCCACGTGGGGCCATGCCCTAAAGGTTTGTATTTATCAATATGGTAAACTAGACATGTGGTGTTATAACAATTAACCTTAGTACCTACTCCAATTTTCCATGACAATAATAAAAGATCTGTGGTATTATACAAATATGATTGTACATTTACACAATTTTACATTTTGTAAGACTTGCCATTTGTGCTGGGTGATGCAGGAGGCGGGGGCAACAAGTCAGGATGAGTCGATGACTGCAGATCGAAGTAATGGATGATCAAAATTTTGCTGGTAGAGTCTTAAATCCTGAGGACGCAGGATATACCACCGGCCGTCCAGCACAGCAGGACACCGCACGAAACCCGGGACTGTCCCGCTGAATCTGGGACGGTTGGGAGGTATGCAGTTGCCGTTATTACCCATATTAGCTTTCATGGGGCAGCTATTTCCAATACTTTGCTACCCCAAGGATCTTTCTCCTTCTCATTCTTATTCCGCAGAAACATGCTTGATTTAATCCATACTTGTAGCTTTGTAGCTATCCAGCTGTCGGCCCGAGGGCCACATGTATACCCTTATTTACCTCCTAGTGGATCTGGTCCCAGAAGAAGGCGACTAGATAGGGTGCAGCAAGGCACTCTGTCCTAATATAAAGAACAAAGCAGGTGTCATCTGATCTGTTATTCTGGCACAGAGGCTATTTTCCTACCTCCATATGTTTAAAGGTATGTGTCTATATGGATATATATATATATATATATATATATATATATATATATATCAGATATAAAAAAATGGCGACAGCACCCTGCAACACTAATGCCACCTAAACCACTAAATATAAATAGATATGCACTAAAGCTAAATCTACCTACAAATAGGGAGGTTCTTAGTGCACATTTTGATCAAAAAGTGTTAGCCCACCTGCCACGACAAGGCGACCTCTGTAAGGTGGGAACCTACGCTGCACATACACCCAGAACTGGGACTAAGCCTACATATATACCTGGGGATGGTAGGATCCAGCATTGAACTGATTAAAATCACCCAGGGCAGAGTGGGAGGAGTGCAAGAACAACAAGTGGAGGCAGTCACTAAACCCACATATATGGATACCATAAACACAACAAAAATTGAACAGCACATTCCAACTAAATGATACAAAATACGCAGGTGCAAGAACACCTATGACTGCAGATATACAGCAGATATAAAAAAATGGCGACAGCACCCTGCAACACTAATGCCACCTAAACCACTAAATATAAATAGATATGCACTAAAGCTCAATCTACTTATAATAGGGAGGTTCTTAGTGCACATTTTGATCAAAAAGTGTATGTATGCGTGTATGCATGTATGTTTATTCATGTATGGCCTTGTTTTGTGGTTCTTATTCTATCTTTTGTTTTATTTATTTTTTTCTGATGTGTTTAAATCATTTTTTAAAAACAATTTTTGTGGAGAAAACACAGACCACAAATAAGGCTGTGTAGCAAGGAATACTTAGAAGTAAAGTTCATTGGTAATATTACTGTAGGTGGAAAAGTAATTATCTTCTCTTACATCTTAGGTTTGAGTAGATATGAATATAGCAGGCAGCCCGGGAAGGAATTTAATTTTTAAATAATGATCTGTACCCTAGAGAGCAAAACACACTGCACACATACAAAAAACTCGCACGCACACATACACACACACAAACACACACACACACGCACGCTCACGCGCACGCACACGCGCACACACACACACAAACACACACACACGACCCTAAATTTTTGCTATGAAAATTATAACTAATGACACCATTTTAAAAAATATGTGAAAAAATTAGATATTTAATTTTACACGCCACAGGAAATAAGTGCGTTAAGACAACAGGGCTGTGGTATTTACTTCCAATTTACCTCATAAAGTTCAGCATTTGATTAACCTTCGGCAGGCAGTGTTTGTCTAATGAAAATTATTCTGACATATTTTTTTTTTTTAAATGTCAAAGTGTCACTGCTCAATGCACTGTTTTTAATGTATTTTTATGTTTTATGTTGGAGCGTAGGAAAACACTAATCGGATACGCTTCATAAAACTACACAGCGTATCCGCCCTGGAAGCCGCTGGGAATTCCGTCCGAAAAAACGCACCAAATATTTGTGCAGTATTTCAGGTGGCAAAAAGTTTAAACTTACCCCGGCCATAGTCATGGCGATACGACCCTCTTTTCTGAGAGTAGCCTGGTCTCCAGGGTTGACGCTGTAGTCCATGTGACCGCTGCATTCTTTGATTGGCTGCAGCAGTCACATGGCATGAAACATCACACCGGGAGGCTGGGCTGCGCTCAGAACAGGGGATTGTGTCGCTAGAAGGGGTAAGTAAAACTTTTTTTTATTAATTTCAAATGAAAAACATTTATGTTTCTCTCACTTGCGATTTTTGCGACGCAATCGCTGCGTTTCTGCCTTAAAAGTCGCACAGCTCTTTTTTGCGGATTTTACCTCCCCATTGAATCCAATGGTGAAAACCCACAACAGAAGAGCAGTCATTCCGCAGCATAAATTTACATGCTGCGGCTGAAAGAAACCGCACCGCAGGTCAATTTCTGAACGTTTATTTAGGCTGATTTTTTCCGCTGTGTGTAGTTACTGCCGAACGTTTAACTCTTTCAGCACCCTGGACAGTCACTATCCACCGACGTCACCTAGCAACGCTCCTGTAATTACGGGAGCCCCAAAGTCTTCTATGGGCCTGCCCGTGCCGTAATTACGGCCTAAAATAGGACATGTTCTATATTTTTCAACGGCCCGGGCACCTTCCCGTAAGCATACGGGGAGGTACCCGTGGCCAATAGAAGTCTATGGGCCCGTAATTACGGGCGTTTTTAAGTTCGTGTGCATGTGAATGGGGCCTGACGCTGCAGATTTTCTGCAATGAAATCCGCTGCGGAAAATCCACAGTTTTTGTGTTTAGTGTGTTCCCACACTGAACTTTACTTTCCTAAAATTGGGTGTATAGGTATTTAAAACTCTGTCATATGCTGCCTAGCAGTAAACTACAAACTTCTACCTCACCAGCGTATACTTTTAAGCCAGGGTTTATACTTTGTAATAGATTGCATGACTAGATTGGTCCACCTTTAAACATCATTTTGCAGTTTTTATTTGAAATCATTTATTTATTTAGTTATATTTAAATTGTACCTAATGTTTTGTAAGGGACTTATTAACCCCTTCCCGCTGTGGCCAATTTTGACCTTCCTGACATAGCCTCATTTTTCAAATCTGACATGTGTCACTTTATGTGGTAATAACTTCAGAATGCTTTTACCTATCCAAGTGATTCTGAGACTGTTTTCTCGTGTCATATTGGACTTTATGTTAGTGAAAAAATGTAGTCGATAAATTCAATATTTATTTGTGAAAAACACCGAAAATTTGCAAAAATTTGCATTTTTCTACTTTTAAATGTATCTGCTTGTAAGACAGATAGTAGTAACACACAAAATAGTTACTATTTAACATTTCCCGTATGTCTACTTTATGTTGGCATCGTTTTTTTAACGTCCTTAAAATTTCAGAAGCCAAAGACCAATTCAGTTCTGAAGTTGTTTTGAGGGCCCTATATTTTAGAAATACCCCCTAAATCACCCCATTTTAAAAACTGCACCTCACAAAGTATTCAAAACAGAATTTAAAAAGTTTCTTAACCCTTTTAGGCGTTTCACAAGAACTACAGCAATGTAGAGGTGAAATTTACACATTTCATTTTTTTGGGATGAGATTCATTATTAATAAAAACATTTCTGTAATACAGAAGTTTTAACGAGAGAAAAACAACTCAATATATATTACCCAGATTCTGCAGTTTGTAGAAATATCCCACACGTTGCCCTAGTGTGCTAATGGACTGAAGCACAGGCCTCAGAAGCAAAGGAGCACCTAGTGGATTTTGGGGCCTTCTTTTTTTAGATTACATTTTAGGCACCATGTCAGGTTTGAAGAGGTCTTGTGATGCCAAAACAAAGGAAACAACAACAAAAAAAACACATTTTGGAGACTACACCCCACAAGGAATTAATCTAGGGGTGTAGTGAACATTTTCAACCCACAGGTGTTTCATAGATTTTATTAGAATTTGGACGTGAAAATAAAAAAAATTTAATTTTTCAATAAGATGTAGTTTTAGCTAAAAATAAATAAATACATTTCCACAAGGAATAAAGAAGGAAAAAGCCCCCCAACATCTGTAAAGCAACTTCTCCAGAGTATGTAAATACCCCATATGTGGTCATAAACTGCTATTTGGGCTCACAGTAGTGCTCAGAAGGGAAGGAGCGCCATTTGACTTTTGGAGTGCAGATTTTGCTGGATTGGTTTCTGGGCACTATGTTTCATTTGCAAAGACCCTGTGGGACCAATACAGTGGAATCCCCACAGAAGTGATGCCATTTTGGAAACTACACCCCTCAAGGTATTCACCTAGGGGTGTAGTGAGAATGTTAACCCTGCATGTTTTTTTACAGAAATTAGATGTTGCAGAGTGAAAATGGGAATTTCTCCATAGATATGACAATATGTGGTGCCCAGCTTGTGCTACCATAACAAGACAGATCTCTAATTAATATGCTGTGTTTCCCGGTTTTAGAAACACCCTACATATGGCCCTAATCTTTGGCCTGGATGATCGACAGGGCTCAGGAGTGAAAGAATACCATGCAAAATTGAGCACTAATTTGGCGACTTACAAAGTATTGGTTCACAATTGCAGAGGCTCTGATGTGAAATAATAAAAGAAACCCCTGAGAAGTGACCCCTCTTTGGAAACGACACCCCTCAAGGCATTTATTAAGGGGTGTAGTGAGCATTTTCACCCTACAGGCCTTTTCCATAAATGATTGCACTGCAGATGGTGTAAAGTAAATATTGCGATTTTTCCCTAGATATGCCGTTTTAGTGGCAAATATGTCATGCCCAGCTTGTGCCACTGGAGACACACACCCCAAAAATTGTTAAAAGGGTTCTCCCTGGTTTGTCGATGCCATATATATAGAAGTAAACTGCTGTTTGGGCACGCTGTAGGGTTCAGAGGGGACGGAACGCCATTTGGCGTTTGGAGCGTGGATTTTGCTTATCATCAGGGGCATAGTCAGGTGGTAAAATAATGGGGTAAAAGACCCCAAAAATAATCCATAGATATTTGTTACGCTTTGAAGCAATCCTTTTTGCACAGGCCAGTGTCACACTGATAAATGTCCTTTCTTATCCCCCTTTTAGTATACACTCTGCACCTTTGCAGTTTGGGGAATTTAACAGGGAAGTGTTGTCCTGGTGTAATACGGGCACTCTGGCTTTCAGCAGATGTGTATGGGCCCTCCCCTTCCTGGTTCCCTAATTTTAGTGCCATGATAAATCGCCGCTTGAAACAAAATAAATATTCCCCTCGGGCCTGCACAACTGCATATTCTTTCTTTCCTGACTTATTGGAGCTTTAACTTATTTTATTTTTTCATAGACGTAGTTGTATGAGAGCTGTTTTTTGCGGGACGAGCTGTTGTTTTTATTGGTACCATTTTGGGGTACATGCGACTTTTTGATAATTTTTTATCCTTTTTTTTTTGGGAGGCAAGGTGACCAATTAACAGCAAGTCTGGCTTCGTTTTTTTTTAGTTCTTTTTTATATAACATTCACCACGTGTTATAAATTACATGTTAACTTTATTCTGCGGGTCAGTACGATTCTGGCGATACCAAATTTATAGCACTTTTTTATGTTTTACAACTTTTTGCACAACAAAATTACTTTTGTAAAAAGAATGTATTTTTCCTGTCACCATGTTGTAAGAGCCATAACATTTGAATTGTTTTGTCGACGGAGCTATATGAGGGCTTGTGTTTTGCAAGACGAGCTGTAGTTTTTATAGGTACAATTTTTGGATGCATGCGACTTTTTGATCACTTTATAGTACCATTTTTGGAAGACAAAGTGACCAAAATGACCAATGTTTTTTTAGTTTTTTTTTACGGCGTTCATTGCACAGGATAAAAAACATAATATTTTTATAGCTCAGACCGTTACGAATGTGGTGATACCAAATACGTATGGTTTATTTTTTTTTCAATAATAAATGACGTGATAAAGGAAAAAGGGCGATTGTGTTTTATTTTATTACTTGAAACTTTTATTTTATGTTTTCCAACTTTTATTTTTACTTTTTTTTACACTTTTTTTTATTTTACACTTTTTTTTAGTCCAACTAGGGGACTTGAAGGTCTAACTGTTTGATGGCTGTTCTAATACATTACACTAACTTTGTAGAGCAATTTATTATAACTGTCAGTCGTTCACTGACAGCAAGCCGATTAGGCTCTGCCTCTGTGTGGGGCCTAATCGGCTTCCGTAATGGCAGACCAGGAGGCCATTGTTAGGCCTCCAGTTGCCATAGTAGCAGTCGGCAGCCCTGCTATCGCATGGCAGGGCTGCCGATTTGCTACAAACCACTAGGATGCAGTGATCGCTTTTGATCGCTGCATCTAAGGGGTTAATGGCAGGGATCGGAGCTAGCTCCGGTTCCTGCCGTTACAGCAGGGTGTTCGCTGTAACATACAGCAGACATCCACTGCTGATGATACCGGCTTAGCTTTTGAGCCGGAAGCTTAGCTGGCGCCAACTTGCCGTTGGTATCGGAAGCCTTTTAGGCCCTGCCTCCGAGTAGGGCATAGGAGGCTTCCGTAGCTGGCAAACCAGGAGGCCCGTATTAGGCCTCCGGTTGCCTCTGCAGTCACCGGCAACCCAGCAATCATGTTCCTGGGGTGCCGGCGGCTAAAAACCCCTCAGATGCTGCGATCTCTATTGAACGCATCATAAGAGGGGTTAATCGGCCGGAACGGAGGCTAGCTTCGGTCCTAGCAATTACAGCAGGGTGGCGCACTGCACTATCACCGCAATGTAATAGTACTGCGGTTTGTGGGAGCCCCTGCCTGACAGCGCCGTATATATATATACAGCGGATGTCCGGAAGGGTTTAAAGGACCCCTACTATGGTGTATGGATTAAGAATATATTACTGCACCACTTACATGCATTGTCAAGTATACTTTCATTCTTAACCCCTTAATGACAGGCCTGAAAAGGCCTTAACGACCTGCTAAATGTTTTTGTTTTTACCTCTGCCTTTTAGCGGCCTTAAAGGCTGTGCACCTTTGAAAAGTTTTTTTTCTTGTTAATAAAAATATGTATCAGTGTGTTTGGTACAACTTTTCTTTATCCTTTTTTTTTGGTACATTTTTTGTTTTTTTAAATCCCATGAAGGGATAATTTTTTAACAACTCTGTTTTTCACTAATATTAGCATACTCATGTATGCTAATACACTATGACACATGCTGCTGTTAGGGCAACACATAGTGTACCCTAACGTTAGTCTTAGGCATCATTTACACGAGCGTAATATACACGCGTGCGACACGCGTACTTTTCACGCGTACTTTTCACGCGTGTCGTACGCACCTATATTAGGCTATGAGGCAGTGCAGACAATCCGTGAATTTTGCGCAGCGCGAGTGCGTTGCGTAAAACTCACGACATGTCCTTTCTTTGTGCGCTGTTCGCGCATCACGCACCCATTGAAGTCAATGGGTGCGTGAAAACCACGTAGGTCGCACGGAAGCACTTCCGTGTGAACTGCGTGATTCGCGCATCAGCTGTCAAACTCTGAATGTGAACAGAAAAGCACCACGTGCTTTTCTGTTTACAAACATCCAAACGGAGTGTCATAATGATGGCGGCTGCGTGAAAATCACGCAGCTGCGCATCATACACTGATGACACACGCAGCTGTTAAGTGCCTTTTGCGCATGCAAAATGCCACGTTTTTTGAGTGCGCAAAACGCACACGTTCGTGTAAATCAGGCCTTAGGGTCAGTTCACACGTAGTGTAAATACTGCGTATTTGGGATAGAACAAATCTCATCCATACGCTGCACAAAGGCTGAGCAGAGAAACTGCTCAGAAGTTGACATGCGGTGCGTTTTTTTAATTCGCAGCATGTCAATTGTATTTCCGTAAATGCTGATTATTTATTGCGGGATTTCCCCATTGAATTCAACAGGAAGTTAAATCCCGCAAAAAATACCAGATGTGGCATTTTTTACAGCGGAATCACAGTGATAAAAATAAAATCTTATACTTACCCAGAAGTCTGTGGTTCTTCGTCTAGGCAGGCCTCAGGGGATGATGTTTCATCCGATGTGACCACTGCAGCCAATCACAGGTCCTGTGTGAACATAGCCTTATAGAACAGACAGACCTCGATTCCTTTTCTAGGTCCCCAGAGCTGACTGTAGAGGGTTCTTCCAGTCTCCGATGGTGTCACCAGATTTCCAGTGACACGATCGAAGAGGGGAGTCTCCTTTGATCACTCCACAGTCATGGACCACGGCGACCAAAGAGTTAAACAGCTGGTGTTGGAGTTTCCTCCAAGCAAATCTCTATTCTGCAGGCTTCTCTAAGTAGAGGAGATATTGCTCACTGGAGCTCTCATAATACTTTTCTACTGCGACGCCAAAAGACATTGCTGTAGATTCAGGACCTGCACCGCCCACCGTCAACAGACAGTGGGCAGTTGGGAAGGGGATTAAAGGAGCTTTCCACTACAGCAAGTTGTATATTTCCCTGTAGTTGGACCCCCATTGATCGCTAGAACAAATGAGTCACAGCACTAGTGATGCACAGAGGAACCTTTTGTTAATTTCCTTGCATGACTCCACGCTAACCTGGTATTGTGCAAGTCCTGTAACTTAGTCCTATTTACTTTAGTGCAGTTTATTGCTCTGCTCCTGGTCAGAACGATATGTAAATCAGCTATGTATTAGATATGTTAATCTATCTTTCTACTAATCTCTTTTTTAAATTCCCAGAAACGTAAAATAAAGTGTCCCTCTTATATCTCTGACCTCATCCATAAATACTAACCAAGCCCCTTTCCCCACTTCTCTTCTGATCTTTTGGTGTCATCTACACTCATTACGTATTCCCAGCCCCCATCCCCTGGAACTCACCTTCACATCTTTTGAAATTTGATTCACACTTTATTATGTTCAAACAAAACCCACCTCTTCAAAATTGTTCTTCCTCTGTATCCTAACTTTTCATCATAGATAGATAACTCATCCATCCTAGCCTCCACCTATACCTTACCATACCATCGTATCTACTGTTCCACCTCGCAGATTGTGAATGTGACCTTTTCTCTTCATATTTTTAGATGAATTGCAGTCCGTATTATGGGATCTACAAGCCTGCGTAATGTGATAGTGCTACATAAATAAAGAAAAATAATAATAATATTGTAACGTTCGTGGCCGTAGACCGCCGACTCCTCTCATCCTGCCGACACCTTCCTTCCCGAAAATGCCAGCAGATGCGGCCGTCCTGGCCTGCAGTGACCACTAGGGTGCGCGCATGAGCTCAGTCCCAGCCTTAAAGGGCCAACACACACACATGTTTAGAATTTTATAATCACCCTGGACTATAAGAAGGGCCCTGCCCCTTCCCTCATTGCCTGAGCGTGGTTGTGTTTTCCCGTGTCAATCTAGCAAATGGTCCCTTAGTGTTTTCCTGTTCCCAGTGTTCCGGTTCCTGCAACCTGTATCCTATATCCCGTGCTACCTTGTTCCTGTGCCTTAAAAGAGATGGAGTCGTTTTGTGTTACACCACGCCTGGTGTCTGCTGCCAAGGTCCCATCTGAGCCTAGCCATCGCTACTGTCTGTACTACCAGACAGTAGCGATGGCTGTGCTCAGACTATAGACTTTACTTGATACACTGTTTGGCCAGCTGCTATCCCACTACGGCGGTACGGTCCAGTGGGTCCACATACCCACAGATCGTGACAAATATCTCCATTGGTAAGGAGACACGGACAATACTATGGTCTTCTCCACGCTTCTAAATGTCTTGGAAAGAGTCAGAAACACAGACTCTGATCTTAAAATCTAAGCAGTTTAGGTAGGTATAACCCATAATATTCTATTTTGCTCTCAATGCGATTAGCTCATATTAAAATAGTAAAAGTACAATCTGCACAACATTTTTAATAAATGGTCTGGGCAGTAACATGTAATAAATGTTTTTCGCTTAAGGTATTTTAAGCAATGACATTCTTTCTGAAACTTGTTGTACAATAAAGTCAGTTAACAAAGCTAGAAGGTAAATTACTTACACTAGTAATATTCTTGCTACAGCATATCCAAAATATCGCTGAAAAGTCTCTGCATGCTACAACTAAACAATGTCTGGTAAATGTGACATTTATGCTCTGCCGGGTGCCCCTGTGGAGAAGAAATCATTTCAAAGCTAAGAAAACCCAATTACTCTTTCAGACCCGTGACCTACACACAGGAGATCACACTGACAGGTATAGTCACATTTAGGAACATATATCAGCTTCGAAATAAAATAAAAATGTTCAGCCATTTACTGCAACTTAAATGATTTTCTGTCTTTTATTTTACTGCATAATATTTTTCACAGGGAAGCATAAAAAATGGACTGCTTAATGTAATTTCCTCTGCTTTCACGAAACAGAATATTTGCTAACTCCTTAAAGAGTAAAAATCGCAAAGTTATCAACAATGCAATGACTGGCATAATTAAAGAGTGAATTTTTGCACACACACGCTCAGTCTGATGACTTCACAAAGTAAATATTGGCAAAATCCCCTTGTAATGAGGTGGAATGCTAGAAAGTAAGCAGCAAAACGAAGGCTATAGTTTAGCCACACAGTACTTTCAGCATATTCCTTTAAGTCATGGAAGAACGGTGTTATTGGAGCATGTGACTAGGATGGACCCATTTAAATTAGAGTATCTATAAGAGATGTTTAGGGGTGGGGAAATACTGATACGTGTGCCAGGGGGGAATCAGAAAGCAGAGACCCCCATGTAAGAACAGTATATATAATAGAGCATCCCCCTTAATTGTGAGCCATAAATTTAATTTACTCAGTCCCTTACATGCAATATAATAGGCAGTAGGAAGCTTTGAAGGTGTCAGGGACTCCCTTATATACTATGCCACTGTGCAGCTGCAGAAGTACATAGAGCATGTCCACCCTTGATAAGGGCTTATCCTTATGTCTGCCAACATGTTGCATAAGTCATGACAAATATCTTATTTTGGATATGACAACAAGACAGTTTTTGCTATGTTAGTTGCCGAATTCTGTCACAGTACTCTGGATTATACCATTCATATCCTCTGAAGATATTTTACACATGCTACAACCAGGAGAATCAGTGTTAATGGAAAAATTACCCAGGCATGTTGTTCCATATCCGTATTTTGATCCTGCCAAGACAGTTGGCAGTGGCACATGTCTGGATCATTAAATGGACACTAACTTTTCAAACATCTTATGACAATTTAATAGTATACCTGATATAGATCAGCTTTGTAATTTACCTACTGCCACTAGGTGTCTCCCTTCCTGTAATCTGCTGTCCACCCACTGTTGTCAATCAAAATCTATCCCTCATTACAGAGGAGAGTGGACAGACTACAGAAAGTTGGGGGATTGTCTCTTCACTGCATGCCAATAGAAGTTTATGGAGATGAGATGGGGGAGCTGGAGGAGGAAGACAGACGAAGACACGCTGCCCATGCAAATCTATGGAGAGGGGATATTGGAGCAGTAGGAGGGAGCAGAGAGAGGAGACACACAAACATGCTGCCCATAGAAGCCTATGGAGAGAGCAGGGGGAGCAGGAGCAGAGTGTGTAAGATACACACAGACATGCTGCGGTTTTATAGTAAGTGTTATATCTCACCCCAGTGCTGGATTCTCAGCTACACTGCTCATTACTGCTGTACAATCTCCTCCATGCAGTTACTGCTTATATATATATTATATATATATATATATATATATATATATATGTATATATATATATATATATATATATATATATATATACATTGTTTCTCAAGTACACACATATGACAGCTTTTTCTGAAAAGTAACCCGAAAAGTTAGGTGCTCTTTAAGGTTGCGAGTCTGCTTTTTACATAATTAGTAGGTGATCAGTTTTTCTTATAGTGGTTGCTGAATATAGGAGAAGTAGGGTAAACAGTAAAGTGATCCAAGCACATAATTGGCATAATGTGTGTTGCACTTCTCAAAGTTTGTTTCCAGTTTGTGATTTCTTTTTAAGGCGCATTGTATAAAAAAAAACGTAAATGTTACATTATATTTCATTTAATCACTGGCTTATTGATGTGCACACTGTTTACTATCAGATGAATAGAATGTAGAAACAGCAGAAACAGACAATGTAATTTAGTGCTGTCTTCGATGGAGGAAGTAACTACATGAAGCAGGTATAGACTTCACCTTTCACAGAAATAAATGAAGCAAGCAGTTTATATGCAGTTTAGTGCATTACCACAAAAAGGGGCAGAGGGTTCTAAAAAAAACAACTACTGTAAAACAATTTTACTATGGGTTTTGTTAGCATGGACATTGAGGGCATTTCGCTAGGATATGCCACCAATGTCCAGTCAACGGAGGTCCAACCAGTGTCATAGCTATAGGGGTCGCAACAGTCGCAACTGCGACAGGACAGTGCAGAGGAGGAGAAGGATCTCCTCCACCCGTCGTGGAAACGGGGATAGGTAAGTAATTATGCTATTATATTTCTATTAGGTATATACATATTGGGGGCATTATACTGGGTATGGGAGGGGTGCTCATATGGTAGCTATTGAGGGGGCATTATACTGTATGGGGGCATTATACTGTATGGAACAGCTAAGGGGGGCATTATACTGTATGGGGGCATTATACTGTATGGGGCAGCTATGGGGGCATTATACTGTATGGGGGCATTATACTGTATGCGGCAGCTATGGGGGCATTATACTGTAGGGGGCATTATACTGTATGTGGCAGCTATGGGAGGCAATATACTGTGTGGGCAGCTATAAGGGCATTATACTGTGAGGACAGCTATGGGTGGCATTAGACTGTGGGGGGCAGCTATGGGGGCATTATACTGTGGGGGCAGCTATGGGGGCATTGTACTGTGGTGGTCAGTTATGGTGGGGCATTATACTGTGGGGGCATTCATAGGGTACGTCGGGCAAGGCAGCTGGGCATAGGCATGTGCAGGGGTCTGGTGGTGGTGGGGAGGGGTAGAGGTGCCCAAGCTGAATACTTGCACCATTGACCATGAGCCTTTAGCTACGCCCCTGGGTCCAACTAATAGAAAAAGTTGATGCTAGGAATGTTCTTTGCTTCTTCATTCTCTCTCCTGTCATCTCTGCCTTGTTTTATTCAGAGGAGCATGGTTGGCCCATCATAGTAATTGGCAAACCACGTGGCATTGCAAAAAGCTGATTAGAGCCAACAGGAGTGGCTTGGCGTTTTCCTAGCACATCTTCCACTTTGTTCTAGCAATCGGTGGGGTTCCCAGTAGTTCAGAACACTTGAATTCTTTATCCCCCCTCCTTATGAATACAGGCATATTAATATGAAACATGGCACCAATATCTATGCTGAGACAAGCCCTTTTAGGCTATGTTCACACGGAGTATTTTGCCGAGTTTTTGGACGCGGAAACCGCGTCGCAAAACTCGGCAAAAACGGCCCAAAAACGCCTCCCATTGATTTCAATGGGAGGCGTCGGCGTCTTTTTCCCACGAGCAGTAAAACTGCCTCGCGGGAAAAAGAAGCGACATGCCCTATCTTCGGGCGCTTCCGCCTCTGACCTCCCATTGACTTCAATGGGAGGCAGAGAAAGCGTATTTCGCGCTGTTTTATGCCCGCGGCGCTCAATGGCCACGCCGAAAAACGGCGCGAAAATCACTGCGAAAATCGGCGTGCAGGGAGAGGAATATCTGCCTTAAACTTCCAAATGGAATTTTGAGGCAGATATTCCTCCTGCAAAATACCCCGTGTGAACATAGCCTAAGACACATACCAAGAACTGCTTTTTTTCCCCAAATCTTTGGAAATGCACTGTATTCACACACTAAGCAAAGTTTGTGCCACATTTGCCCCATCGGGCATTAAAATATATAACAAATGCAATATTTTTGTAATGAAATGAACTGCCACATCTGATCAGACGCCAGTATATAGTAGAAATGATGAATGTGAAAATGAAAGAGTCTTAGCAAAGCACATTTAAGTGCAGGACGCTGCGGATAGATTGGGCTTTGAATTGTCACTGATGGGTTTCTCAATCATTGTCAGTAATTATGGTCTCCTATGGAGCCAGCAAACTGCAAGCAATTTTCCACTGTTGCTGCTGTTCACAGATTGTTTTAAAATGAAAAGTTTTCAGGAGACATATATACAAGAAACACGGTTTCATTTCTCCCAAATGAGGAAAGAAAATGAAATATATTTGTCTGATAGAGCAGATACATACTAGTGGTATAAATGTATGTCATTTACAAAATGGAGCCATGTCTCTGTTTACACACAAATTACACAATATTCTTAGGATTCATTACAATAAAAATTCATACGGGTCAGAATCTCAGTCCTGAAAATCAGAAACAGAATACACCAAAGTGCCATTTATCTTATAATCTACATTAAGTTATGATGTACCTTACACAGTAAATTAGAGACTAGGTTAGGCTAAGTTCATACTACCGTTACGATCCATTTAGGCTTCGTTCACATCTGCGTCGGACTCCGCTCATGGGTTCTGTCGGACCTTTCCGATGGGGGAACCCTTGAATGGAATCCAAACTGGAACAACCGTTTGAATCCCCATTGATTTCAATGGTGACAGATCCAGTGCAAGCGGTTTCCGTTTGCCACCGTTGTGTAAGGTTTCTCTTGCTTTGACGGAATCAATACCGTAGTTGACCTAGCTATTCATTTCATCAAAATAACGGAACCCTTACACAACAGTGACAAACGGAAAACAATTGCATCGGATCCGTCACCATTTAAATGAATGTTGATGCAAAAACCTGTGGTATCCGTTTGTTTCAGTTTGGGTTCCCCTGACGGAAAGGTCAGACGGAACCCAATGAAAGGAGTCCCGATGCAGATGTGAATGAAGCCTTAGCTCTCTTCCGTCAGCGAAAGAGAGGATCGAAAAATTTAATGGAAAGCAACGGTTCCATTAGATTTACCATTGATTTCAATGGTAATTCTTTTGTTTCAGTTGCTTTCCATTTGTCTCCATTCGCTAGGATTTCATTTATTTTTCACGGAAACAAAAGTTCTGCAGATGGAAACCTAGTGAACGTAGACAAACGGAAAGCAATTTGAATAAAAGAATTACCACTGAAATCAATGGTAATTCTAATGGAACTGTTGCATTCTGTTTAATCGTTCTCGCCTCTCTTCATCTAACAGAAGAAAGGTAAACATATACTAACTGTAGTGTGAAAGAAGCCTTAACCCCTTCCCTCTTTAGCCACTTTTGACCTTCCTGACAGAGCCTCATTTTTCAAATCTGACATGTGTCACTTTATGTGGTAATAACTCCGGAATGCTTTCACCTATCCAAGCGATTCTGAGATTGTTTTCTCGTGACACATTGGACTTTATGTTACTGGCAAAATTTGCTCGATATGTTCAGTATTTAATTGTGAAAAACACCAAAATTTAGCGAAAAATTGCAAAAATTAGCATTTTTCTCAATTTAAATGTATCTGCTTGTAAGACAGGCAGTTATAATACACAAAATTGTTGCTAATTAACATCCCCCATATGTCTACTTTAGATTGGCATCGTTTTTTGAACATCCTTTTATTTTTCTATGACCTCACAAGGCTTAGAACTTTAGCAGCAATTTCTCACATTTTCAAGAAAATTTCAAAAGGCTATTTTTACAGGGGCCAGTTCAGTTGTGAAGTGGTTTTGAGGGCCTTATATATTAGAAACCCCAAAAAAGTCACCCCATTTTAAAAACTTCACCCCTCAAAGTATTCAAAACAGCATTTAGAAAATGTCTTAACCCTTTAAACATTTCACAGGAATTAAAGCAAAGTAGAGGTGAAATTTACAAATTTCATATTTTTCTGCAGAAATACATTTTTAATACAATTTTTTTTATAACACAGAAGGTTTTACCAGAGAAATGCAACTCAATATTTGTTGCCCAGTTTTTGCAGTTTTAGGAAATATCCCACATGTGGCCGTAGCGTGCTACTGGACTGAAACACCGGCCTCAGAAGCAAAGGAGCACCTAGTGGATTTTGGGGCCTTATTTTTGTTAGAATATATTTTAGGCACCATGTCAGGTTTGAAGGGCTCTTGCGGTGCCAAAACAGTCAAAATCCCCCAAAAGTGACCCCATCTGGGAAACTAGACACCTCAAGGAAATTATCTAGGGGTGTAGTGAGCATTTTCACCGCACAGGTTTTTTACAGAAATTATTGGAAGTAGGCCGTGAAAATTAAAATCAACATTTCTTCAAAGAAAATGTAGGTTTAGCGATTTTTTTTCTCATTTCCACAAGGACTAAAGGAGAAAAAGCACCGCAAAATTTGTAAAGCAATTTCTCCCGAGTAAAACAATACCTCACATGTGGTAATAAACGGTTGTTTGGAGACAAGGCGTGGCTGAGAAGGGAAAGAGCGCCATTTGGCTTTTGGAGTTCACATTTAGCAGGAATGGTTTGCGGAGGCCATGTCACATTTACAAAGCCCCTGAGGGGACAAAACAGTGAAAACCCCAAACAAATGACCCCATTTTGGAAACTATACCCCTTGAGGAAATTATCTAGGGGTATAGTGAGCATTTTGACCCCACAGGTTTTTTGCAGAAATTTTTGCAAGTAGGCTGTGAAAATGAAAATCTACATTTTTTCAAATAAAATGTAGGTTTAGCTAATTTTTTTTCATTTCCACAAGGACTAAAGGAGAAAAATCACCATAAAATTTGTAAAGAAATTTCTCCCGAGTAAAACAGTACCCCACATGTGGTAATAAACGGCTGTTTGGACACACGGCGAGGCTGAGAAGGGAAAGAGCGCCATTTGGCTTTTGGAACTCAAATTTAGCAGGAATGGTTTGCGGAGGCCATGTTACATTTACAAAGCCCCTGAGGGGACAAAACAGTGGAAACCCCCCACAAGTGACCCCATTTTGGAAACAACACCCATTGAGGAAATTATCTAGGGGTATAGTGAGCGATTTGACACCACAGTTTTTTTGCAGAAATTATTGGAAGTAGGCCCTGAAAATAATAATCTACATTTTTTCAAAGAAAATGTAGGTTTAGCTAATTTTTTCTCATTTCCAGAAGGACTAAAGGAGAAAAAGCACCACAAAATTTGTAAAGCAATTTCTCCCGAGTAAAACAATACCCCACATGTGGTAATAAACGGCTGTTTGGACACACGGCAGGGCTTAGAAGGGAAAGAGCACTATTTGACTTTTTGAGATCACATTTAGCAGGAATGATTTGCGGAGGCCAGGTCACATTTGCAAAGCCCCTGAGGGGACAAAACAATGAAAACGCCCAAAAAGGGACTCCATTTAGGAAACTACACCTCTTGAAGAATGCATCTAGGGGTGTAGTGAGCATTTTGACCCCACAGATGTTTCATAGAATTTATTAAATTTTTTCATTTTCTCAACAAATAAAGGAAAAAAAGAACCCAACATTTGTAAAGCTATTTCTCCCGAGTACGGCAATACCCCATATGTGGTCATAAACTGCTGTTTGGGCAAACGGCAGGGCTCAGAAGGGAAGGACCGCCATTTGGAGTGCAGATGTTGCTGGATTGGTTTCTGGGCACCTGTGGGCCCAAAACAGTGGAAACCCCCCAGAAGTGACCCCATTTTGTAAACTACACCCCTCAATGCATTTACCAAGGGGTGTAGTAAGCATTTTAACCCTGCAGGTGTTTTGTAGAAATTTGTAACGGCAGGGGGTAAGGAGACGGACAAGTGAGCCCTAATCTACCCGCCACTCTGTCCCTGCCTACTTGCAACGACCCGCCCTAGGCGACGGGGTACAACTGGGCGGCGGTCCCTGCGCTCAGTAAGTGCACGACAAACACGACAAACATACAAGGAACACAAGCAAGGAAAAGGGGCCGTTGCCCACGGCAACACCGTGAGCAACCAGAGTGGTGAACGAGCCGAGTCAAGCCAGGAGTGTGCGAGGTACAAAACGAAAAGCAGAAGAGTAGTCGGTAAGCCAGGGTCGGTATGGAGCAGGATCAAAAATAGCAGGAGCTGTAGCTGGGCCAGGAACCACAAGGAAGGAAACCAAAGCAATAACAAGCACCGAGGGACAGGAAGTGCAGGCTTAAATAGACCGAGGGCGGGAGCTAGCTGAGTCTGGCCAGGTTACGATAGGCTCTCCCACTCCTAAGCCTGCCAGCCTGAATGGTGGAAGCAGGAGTCAGTCTCAGGGATGTATTCTCAGGTGCTGACTGATAAGTTCTGGGAGTTAACCCCGCAGTGCCTGGCAGATCCTTTACAAATTAGTGTGCGCTCAATGTTGCAGAGTGAAAATGGGATTTTTTTCCATAGATATGCCAATATGTGGTGCCCGGCTTGTGCCACCATAACAAGACAGCTCTCTAATTATTATGCGGTGTTTCCCGGTTTTAGAAACACCCTACATGTGGCCCTAATCTTTTGTCTGGACATATGACAGGGCTCAGAAGTGAAGAGTACCATGCGGAGTGGAGGCCTAATTTGGCGATTTACAAAGTATTGGTTCACAACTGCAGAGGCTCAGATGTGAAATAATAAAAAGAAACCCCTGATAAGTGACCCCATTATGGAACTGCACCCCTCAAGGCATTTATTAAGGGGTGTAGTGAGCATTTTCACCCCACAGGTCTTTTCCATAAATGAATGCGCTGCGGATGGTGCAAATTAAAAATTTATATTTTTCCCTAGATATGCCATTCAGTGGCAAATATGTCATGCCCAGCTTATGACGCTGGAGACACACACCACAAAAATTGTTAAAAGGGTTCTCACGGGTATGACGGTGCCATATATGTTGAAGGAAACTGCTGTTTGGGCACGCTGTAGGGTTCAGGGCCGAGGGAGCACCATTTGGCTTTTGGAGAGCGGATTTTGCTTGGTACTATATTTGTTTGAGTATTGCTGGTGTTTTATAATGTGGGGGTACATGTAAGCGGGGCGGAGTATATAAGGGGCATAGTCAGGTGGTATAAAAAAATAAAAATAATCCATAGATGTGTGTTACGCTGTGAAGCAATCCTTTCTGCACAGGCCGGTGTCGCACTGATAAATGGTGTCATTTCTTATCCCCCTTTTGGTCCACACTCCGCGCCTTTGTAGTTTGGGGAATTTTGCTGGGAAAGTATTATCCTGGTATAATACGGGCACCGTCGCTTCCATCGGATATGATTGGGCCCTCCCTTCCTGGTTCCCTAATTTTAGGTCCTTGATAAATCGCCTCTTGAAACAGAAGAAATGTTCTCCTCGGGCACAACTGCATATTTTTTTATTTCCTGACTTATTGGAGCCATAACTAATTTTATTTTTCATAGACGTAGCGGTATGAGGGCTGGTTTGTTGCGGGACGAGCTGTAGTTATTATTGGTACCATTTTGGGGTACATGTGACTTTTTGATCACCTTTTATCCTATTTTTTGGGATGCCAGGTAAACCAAAAAACGCAATTCTGGCACAGCTTTTTTTGGTTTTTTTTTATACAGAGTTCACCACGCATTATAAACTACATGTTACCTTTATTCTGCGGGTCAGTACGATTCCGGCGATACCTCATTTATAGAACTTTTTTATGTTTTACAACTTTTTGCACAATAAAATTACTTTTGTAAAAAGAATGTATTTTTTCTGTCGCCAAGTTGTGAGAACCATAACGTTTTAATTTTTTTGTCGACGGAGTTGTATGAGGGCTTGTTTTTTGCGGGACGAGCTATAGTTTTTATAGGTACCATTTTTGGATACGTGCGACTTTTTGATCACTTTTTATTGTAATATTTGTAGGGCAAAGTGACTAAAAAACAGAAACTCTGGTAACGTTTTTTACGGGTTTTTTTTACGCTGTTCACCGCGTGCAATAAATAATATAATATTTTGATACCTCCGGTCGTTACGGTCGTGGCGATACCAAATACATATGGTTTATTATTATTTTTCAATAATAAAGGACTTGATAAGAGTAAAAGGGGGATTGTGTGTTATTTGATTACTTGAAACTTTTATTGTTTTCAAACTTTTATTTTTTGCACTTTTTTTTACACTTTTTTATACTTTTTTTACACTTTTTCTCAAGTCCCACTAGGGGACTTGAAGGTCCAACGGTCAGATTTTTTTTTTTCTAATACATTGCACTACCTATGTAGTGCAATGTATTAGATCTGTCAGTCATTCACTGACAGCAAGCCGTTTAGGCTTCGCCTCCCGGCGGGGCCTAAATCGGCTTCCGTAATGGCAGAGCAGGAGACCATTGTGTCTCCTGTTGCCATAACAGCAGTCGCCAGTCCCGATTGCCTGTCAGGGCTGGCGATCTGCTTGTAACCGCTACGATGCAGCAATCGCTTTCGATTGCTGCATCGAAGGGGTTAATGGCAGGGATCGGAGCTAGCTCCGGTTCCTGCCGTTACAGGTGGATGTCAGCTGTACAGTACAGCTGACTTCCACCGCTGATGACGCCGGATCAGCTCCTGACCCGGCGCCATCTTGCCGGCAGCTACGGAAGCCGATCAGGCTCCGCCGCCGGGCGGATCTTGACCGGCTTCGGTGCTAGGCAGACCGGGAGGCCAGTATTAGGCCTCCGGTTGCCATTGCAGCCACCGGAACCCCGGCAATTTCATTACTGGGGTTCCGATGAGCTGCAAACACCTTAAGTGCAGCGATCGCGTTTGAGCGCTGCACTTAAGGGGTTAATGGCGGGGATCGAAGCTAATTTCGGTCCCCGCCGTTACAGTCGGATGTCAGCTGTAAGATACAGCTGAGATCCGGTGATGATGGGACCGGCTCAGCTTCTGAGCCGGTGCCAAACGTTTGACGTACATGTACGGCAAGATGCGGGAAGTCAGTACTTTCCATGACGTACATGTACGTCAAATGTCGGGAAGGGGTTAAAATGACAACTTGTAGTATGTTTTTTTTTTTTACCATAGAAGTGAGCTGATAATAGAAATGTGGTGGCAATGCTATAGAAGGTGCAGAGCTTACAGTGGTACCTGATTCATAATGTCTGAGGAGGTCTAAAGGCTACATACTGTAAAAAGTAGCAGTAGCAGGGGCGTAACTAGGAAAGACTGGGCCCCATAGAAAACTTTTGACTGGGGCCCCCCTCCCCTGGGTGTCACACAACCCCCCCCCCTTGTAGATAGTGCCTTTTTTACAGCCCCCCCTGTAGATAACGCCATACAGTCCCCCCTGTAGATAACGCCATACAGCGCCCCCCCTGTAGATAACGCCATACAGCCCCCCCTGTAGACTGTATGGCGTTATCTACAGGGGGGACTGTATGGCGTTATCTACAGAGGGGGCTGTATGGCGTTATCTACAGGGGTGACTGTATGGCGTTATCTACAGGGGGACTGTATGGCGTTATCTACAGGGGGCCGTATGGCGTTATCTACAGGGGGCTGTATGGCGCTATCTACAGGGGGACTGTATGACGTTATCTACAGGGGGGACTGTATGGCGTTATATACAGGGGGGACTGTGTGGCGTTATCTACAGGGGGGACTGTGTGGCGTTATCTACAGGGGGTCTGTGTGCCGTTAACTACAGGGGGGACTGTATGGCGTTATCTACAGGGGGACTGTATGGCGTTATCTACAGGGGGACGCCATACAGCCCCCACTGTAGAGAACGGCATACAGCCCCCCCTGTAGGGAACGCCATACAGCCCTCCCCTGTAGGGAACGCCATACAGCGCCCCCCCTGCAGGGAACGCCATATAGCGCCCCCCTGCAGGGAATGCCATACAGCGCCTCCCCATGCAGGGAACGCCATACAGCGCCCCCCCTGCAGGGAACGCCATACAGCCCCCCCCCCAAAAAAAATGCGACCTATAGTGTGTCCTACAAATAACATGCATCCCCTATCCACAGGATAGGGGATACATGTGTGATCGCTGGCATTGATAGGGAGAACGGGGGACTGAAAGTCCCCTGAAGTTCTCCATGACTAACCTCTGACTTCCGGCGTCTGTGTCGGCAGCACAATAAAAATGAAAGGAGCGCTGGTCACGCATGCGCACAAGCGCGACCGGCGCTCCATTCATTTCTACGGAGCTGCCGACACAGACCCCGGAAGTCTGAGGTTTGTGATGGAGAACTTCAGGGGACTTTTAGTCCCCTGTTCTCCCTATCAATGCCAGCGATCACACATGTATCCCCTATCCTGTGGATAGGGGATACATGTCTTTTGTTTAATGGCAGAGCGGGGAGATACCTCCCTGCTCTGCCGTAGTGTTCAGTAGCGTCCCGCTGTAGTAGCCATAGCGGGCGACACGGGCCCCCTCATGCCGCGGGCCCCGTAGCAGTCGCTACGGCTGCTACGGCGGTAGTTACGCCACTGAGCAGTAGTATAACTTAACAGAATAGATGGTCAAAGGACAGATAATATAGATGTAACTATCTTACTATACTAATGAATACTTCATGAATTATTTTACTTGTGCATATTTTAAATTGAGATTCTGGAACTTCATGCTACACCTCTGTTGAGAAGAATTTCAAATTCCTTGCCACTGCCTAACAAACCTGTCAGCAAAGTACAGGATGTTTTATGATAGTCTGTAGTCTGTAGCTAATTGAGTCCATTTATCATCCTTTATCTATAAAATAGCAAAATTCTCTGCTATACAAGTAATGCGTTTATTCACATTCAAAGTACAGTCAAATTTTGCTACAAGATATGCAGCAGTTAATTTTTCTTTATTCCGCCATGCAGCTGGGGGCAATTTATATTTGTTTTTATAATAATAATAATAATAATAATAATATTAATAAGGCTATGTTCACACGGAGTATTTTGGGGGAGGAATATCTGCCTCAAAATTCCGTTTGGAACTTTGAGGCAGATATTCCTCTCCCTGCACGCCGATTTTCGCGGCAATTATCGCGCCGTTTTTCGCCCGCGGCCATTGAGCGCCGCAGGCATAAAACAGCGAGAAATACGCTTTCTCCTGCCTCCCATTGAAGTCAATGGGAGGTCGGAGGCGGAAGCGCCCGAAGATAGGGCATGTCGCTTCTTTTTCCCGCGAGGCAGTTTTACTGCTCGCGGGAAAAAGACGCCGACGCCTCCCATTGAAATCAATGGGAGGCGTTCTCGGGCCGTTTCTGCCGAGTTTTGCGACGCGGTTTCCCCGTCAAAAAACTCGGCAAAATACCCCGTGTGAACATAGCCTAACAATAATAATAATAATATCACCATAATTATAATATTATTAATATTGATTATTTGCTCGCTTGCCTTTTATCAATTCAAAATGGAAACCTTTCAGACTAAATGTAAATCTACCAAATTCTACCCAAATACTACAGTAGTTATTTTGTCAAGAAATATGAAGCCTACACATATATAAGGCATATACATATAGAAGAATAATACCTCTATTAAATAAATCAACCTCTTTCTCTATGTTTCAGCAGTAGAGCTATGTCTGCTGTGCTATAAGCATAATAGAGGCAGCTGTAAATTGTAGCCTGTATTCTGTTGACAGTTTTGCAAAACAACATCTGGAACATTTGATTTCTTTTCCTCTGCCCTGCTTGTCCTTTTGTCAGAATACTCATAAAGGGAGCGATTCCAATAATAGAAATATACTAAGGAATTTCTTTATGTGCAATTCTCTAATACTGCATATATATAAGTGTATGTTTACTAAAGGAGAAGCTACAATTTAAACTCTATTTTGGACAGTACTTTATTAGTTTGGCCCTAGACATCAGAAATGCCGACCGACATATTTCCCAATATTGGATCGTATTCTAAATAGTTTTGATATGAAAGATTAGGTACAATATATTCTATTTCCCATCTTGAATAACCTCACATTGATGTACAGATAGTTCAGTTTAAATATATTCTATAATGTATTGGATGTTTTCTATGTCATGTGTTTGCAGCGTCATGGCTTTGGCCAAGTGGCTTAAGCTCTTGTCTGTATTTTTACCATATTACGTGTTGGTCTGTCACTGCTTTATTTAGGCAAAGGCATGTTAAATGAGCTGTGCTAAATTGCCACCTGAGTACATAAATTAGCTAATTTATTTGCCTGGTATATGAAACCCTCACATGAATTATTGTTTTTTTCCCTACACTTTATATCACCTTTATAACTCTGCCATTAATAACTGCCAGATTTAATTCAAGTAGCTGTAACACTGCTAATAGGGATTAGGTATTTATTAGCTTTGTTTTTGCTTGCCATTCTATAAATTATAATATAATTGTATACTTTAGTTCATTTCATATGCAATATATTCTTAAACTGTATTTTATTGTGTTGGAATTAATTTGAAGCATTATTTCCAGTACAACATATAAAACATTTATAAATATAGTTTGGTGAGAAACTATAAATGACTCAGTTTACAGTCCAATGCAATGCTCGAAAACAAGGGAGAGGGGAGTTGGCACCCTCTGTGGAATAAGATGTAAGACAGTGGGAACTATGTATAATAATTTTTTTAAAAAAGACGAAAACTAAGGAAAAATAGTGTTTACCATTGGCTCCCGCTTTCACGAACGCATCACTCAAACTTCTAATGTTTTAAAGAGGCGGTCTCATACCCTAATAAGGCATAGGGATGTCATAGAGAGGTGTCCTCTTCTCAGAACACCCCTCTATCAGCCACAGCAGGACTTAGTCCATTTGTATATTATATGGTTGGACATTCATTAGCATTTCAGGCCTACCACTGCTTACCATGGTAATCACAGGTAATCACCGGTGGTTTCTGAAGCCAGACCTGTGTTGATCAACTGATCGCTGGGCCAACTTCAATCTGAAGAACAGTTGCTTCATGGGACAACTCCTTTACAAGGTTTTTATTATACTCACGAATTTAGGAGAACAAAGGTGCGTATCAAAAATAACTAGAGAATTAGGTATACTATATAGCCAAACGTTTGTAAACACGCCTCCTTATTGTTGAGTTCAGGTGTTTCAGCCACACCCACTGTAAACAGGTGAATAAAGTCATGCACACAGCCGTGTAATCTCTATAGACAAATATTGGCCGCAGAATGGGATGTAGTGAAGAGCTCAGTGACTTTAAATGTGGCAATGTCATGGGATGCTTCTTTTGCCAGAATTCAATTTGTAAAATAGACCTGGAATATTTATGTAAGTTGTAATTCAAAATGTTGGTGCATAATTTCTGTTACTTGTATTGCAATGTTTATTATACTCCTTTGCTTAGTTACACTGCATTGTATATATTTTACGTGTAACATGGCAGTGTAATCTGTGGTGAATTTTGAGTAGTGACGCTATGGCATCGGGGGGGGGGGCCTGGACCTCGTACCACATGCTACCAGAGATGGAGTCCTTGCAGGGCTTTCTCCTCGTGGAAGCCCTGTGAGTACGCGTTGTAAAACACAGAGGTGCAGGTTCTAGAGTGTGGGGCTAGAAAATGGCTATAAGCTAGTAATTTTGGCACCATGATTTGTTGGGCGTGCACCTTTGTGTGAGAGAAGTCCCCTGCTGTTATACCAGGTCATGAGTAGTGATACAGTAAATAAAAAAAACTGTGGTACAGGTAAAATTTAGCGAGTTCAGAAGACGAAGAAGTGGAGCAGAAGGTTCGAACGGGTCACACTGAGCCTCAAGTACTCAGCCTGTAAAGGAGTGAATCGGGTGGGCTAAGTGCCCTCTGAGACGAGTGGGTTTGACTGGTCTGGAGAGACTATTGCAAATACTAGTGACATGGAGTTTAGTCTACCCATTGAGCAGAAAGTGACGGAGAGCAAGCGATCACAGCTAACCAAGTTCCCGTCAGTGCGAACCGTGCTGATGCACTGTTTTGTTGCCAAGCCAGAGTTACTATTTCAAGCAAGAGGACTGACCAGCTGAACGATTCCTAAAAGTCATGAAGGGCCTGTTCACTTCAGCGTCGGGTTCCGTTTGGGGTTTCCGTTCATCCATTCCATCAGAGGAACAGATGAATGGAAAACCAAACGTAAACTATAGCTTCAGGTTTGCATTACCAATGGCCTCAATGTTAACGCTTCCATTGCAGTTGGTTTCTGTTTGTTTCAGTTCCGTAAAGTTTCAGTTTTTTTAACGGAAATAATAGCGTAGATGATTACCCTATTGTTTCCATGAAAAAAACGTATACTGTGCAGAACAGAAACAAATAGATAACAGCTACAACGGAAGCGTTACCATTGAAATCATTGGTAATGCAAACCTGAAGCTATAGTTTAATAGTTTTCTGACGGAATAGAAGAACGGAAACCCCAAACGGAACCCGACCCTGATGTGAACACAACCTAACTGGTGAACTTTCCTTCATTTCTTGTAACGTTTAAGTGTGTGTTTTTCTATATAAAAAAAAATTGGAAGCTTTTCAGTAAAGTTGCTTCACAGGAAAAAGAACTGTCTGAACCCCTATATTAGGTGTTCATCAGAGTCATGGTTTTACATGGAGGAACTCGAGTAGCCTGCACAGAGCCCTGATCTCAACACCATTGAACACCTTTGGGATGTATTAAATTGTTGATTGTCCAACATCAACCTCACTAATGCTCTTTTGAGTGGACACCGATTCCGACAGACACACTACAAAATCTTCTTAAAAACCTTCCCAGAAGAGTGAAGGCTGTTATAGCCACAAAAGAAGACCCAGGTCCATATTAACACCTATGGTTTTGGAATGGGATCTCATATACTGTCGGTGTGAGGGTCAGGTGCTGCTAATGCCTCCTACATGAAATCGGGGAAAAAATGTCTCATCACCACTTGAGAGCTTAGAGCCTTGAGGATTTAGGAACATTTACCTTCAAGAATCAGCAGAATATCTAAACGCAGCAAATCCTAATTTATCATCCTAACGTTGCTAACAAACTGACATGTTGTAACTGTTTCATATAACCAGGATATCTGTTTCAATACTAATATGCCTGCAGTTATAAAGCATGGGATAAAGAACAGGAATTCCGGAAGTATTTTATATACCACTATACATGGAAACGTTTTATTATTTAATGGAATGTTGCAAAGTAAAATTAAAGTACAGTTAATTCCTTGAGAGTTAAATGCAGACCTCAGAAATCAAATCTATTTTACATAAGTCCTTTTGTAAATGGTAACATACATTCATGCTGTTAATGTATACTGTTAATATTTTATACATATGGTTTGAGGCAATAAACAATTAATGAAGCAGGAATGCTTTAAATAACTATGGAATTATACAATTAAATTAGAACAACAAAAGGCAGCAAAAAGAGCTTTCAAGTCTGTTCATACGGCTTATTTTCAGCCGTTATTCGGGCCATAAAGGGCCCCAAAAAACGGCTGAAAAAACAGAAGCTGAACCCCTCCAAATATCTGCCCATGGATTTCAAAAGGAAAAACGGTGGTTCATTCCGACTTAGTGTTTTTTTACGCGGCCATTTGAAAAAATGTCCCGTAGAAAAATGCCTCGTAAAAAGAAGTGCATGTCACTTCTTGAGCCGTTTTTGGAGCCGTTTTTCATTGGATCAATAGAAAAACAGCTCCAAAAACGGTCCTAAAAAATGCAGTAAAAAATTCCTAATGCATAAAAAATGTCTGAAAACATCTCCGTATTTTACAGCCATTTTATTTTTCCGTGTGAACATACCCTTACTGTGGCCTAACTTTCTATGTAAGCCTGAAGTAGGGGAGGGCTCAATCCTAGATTAGTGGTATGCGTTCATAATACAAATATTGGACCTGTATTCTGATACAGATGAAGACGAGCTGAATTTTTCACATGACTTTGTGATATTACAATATGACATTACAACCTGTTTTTTATTTTTTTTTGGACGTTTGATAAACGTACAAAGTAAGCATAACTTTTGACACACAAGAAGCAGTTAAATGATAAACCATATGTCTGCATCTGCAGTGAAATACAGCAAGCCATAAAATCTTCAAATCCCATTATAGCATTCTATCATAAAACTTTTAAAAAGAGGATTTCTCTCATGGGAGATCTATAAAAACATAATTGGGCCAAAGTCAAGCAAACTGATAGATAGATAGATAGATAGATAGATAGATAGATAGATAGATAGATAGATAGATAGATAGATAGATAGATAGATAGATAGATAGATAGATAGATAGAAAAATGATATGATAGAGAGAGAGGAATGGGTAGATGGAATATAGATATTAGATAGCTAGATACATAAGAGATATATGGATATTGGATGGATGGATGGATGGATAGATGGATAGATAGATAGACAGACAGACAGACATGAAATATACAGCATTTGTTAATCCCCTGCATTTGTTTTCACATACTGCAAGCTACAAGTGCTGCATAGAATTGAGTAAACTGTATTTGTGTTGCATTTCATATCTTGCGTTATAATTTTCCTGATGCCTTTGACCCGAAGATCTAATTTGTTAACTACTATATATTGGCAATGTCTAATAAAGTGATTACTGTACAGAAATTGCCCACTATTAATCTCCTTTATGAAAGTTTGTGGTGACCTAGGGTGACACAAAATAGATCACTGCTCCAAGTTCAAACAGGATTATGAATCGGCTGTTGACAAATTTCGAGGAAGAGCTGCAAATCATTTAATAGCTAATTAAAATGTAGATGGATGATAGAATTGTTTTTTATATATTCTTTGCAATGCTGTCACCTGTTGTGTCCTTAAATCAGTGGTTTCCAATTTGCTCAGTTGTTCAAGGAAGACAGAAGCAAAACTTGTCACTTTAACAGTAAGGCTATTTTCACACTCAGTAATTTCTGAAGATTATCTGTCCCGATTTGCGGGCTGAAAATCCTAAGCGTATTTCAGTAGCAGCAAAGTGGATGAGGTTTAAGGGCACATTCACATGTGGCGGAATTGCTGTTGAATTCCGCTGTGGACAGTCCGCAGTGGAATTCTGCAGCAGCCATTTTCTACATTTGCTTCTATACATTTTTAGAAAAGTTAGTTCAGACGTTGCAGAAAATAACTGTGTGGAAATGAGGCTGCGGTGCAGAATTTTCCCTCGCGCAGCATGCTCATGACGTTGCGGAGAAGCAAAATTTCACTGCGGATTTCAGCCTTTGCAATGCAAACACTGAAATCTGTGGCAAGTCCGCTGTGATATCTGCAACTAGAGATGAGCGAACTTATGAAAAGTTTGGTTCGGCTGGTTTGCCAAATTTCACGAAAAAGTTTGATTCGGACCGAACTAGTTCTGACCGAACCTGTAATTTCCGTGCGCCGAGCATGGTACTGTCCAGGGTGCTGAAAGAGTTAATGGGCTGCACTAACTCTTTCAGCAACCTTGGCAGTACCATGCTCAGCGCGCGGAAAATAAAATTTTTATGTAATAAAAAAAAATAAAAAATACGTTCATACTTACATTCCTCCTGTCCGGCCTCCAGCAATGATGTTTCATCCATGTCGCCTCTGCAGCCAATCACAGGCTGTAGTGGTGGTCACGCACGTCACGTGACCGCCTCTTCAGCCAATCACGGGCTGCCACGACCGCTGCAGCCAATCACAGGCTGCCGCGGCCGCTGCAGCCAATCACAGGCTGCCGCGTCAGGAAAGAAGGTCGGACTGGAGGAAGAATAGGGACTCGTCACCGAAACGGGGTTCGGTTGTCCCGGTTCGCTCATCTCTATCTGCAATGTCTGAATTACCTGTCAAAAATGCAAATATTGGTGCAGATTTGTTGCGTAATTGCCCCAAATCTGCACCATTTACAGCGGAAAAATTCTGCCACGTCTGAACGTGCCCTTACAAACTTCATCCACACACTGTGAAACAGTGAGAAACAGTGAGATGAACCTGCGGTCCAGATATTGAAATCTGCAGAATGTCAATTAATACTGCGTAATGGTTGCACATTTGTTGCAGGCTTTCACCAACTAGAAAAACCAAACATCCTTTTCCACGGGGAACTCCGGCAGAAACTCTGCACCAAATCGCGTTTGTTTTAGTGCAGACTTTCGGCTGGATGCGATGCATCCCTGCTTGCCTAGCTGATCTCTGTTAAGTCGGCCTCCTGGGACATTTTGTTCCATGTGACCGCTGCAGCAAATCACAGACTGCAGCGTCATGTCAGAGCAGGGACCAGGGGCGTAGCTAAAGGCTCATGGGCCCTGGTGCAAGAATTCAGCTTGGGCCCCCCTACCCCTCCCCAATACCACAAGACCCCTGCCGCGCCTATGCCCAGCTGCCTTGCCCAACAGCAGGTGCGTAGCTAAAGGCTCATGGGCCCCGATGCAAAAGTTCTTATTGGGGCCCCCCCACCGCAAACTTCTCATGGCCGACGGTCCACAGCTTTTAGCTGCATTGCTGGGTCTCCTAAATGACCCAACAATGCAGCACTAGCAGCCGGGGCGTCACTAAGGCTGGGTTCACACACCCTATTTACGGACGTAATTCGGGCATTTTAGCATTGAATTATGTCCGAAAATGCGGCTCAAAAGCGTTGGCAAACATCTGCCCATTCATTTGAATGGGTCTTATGATGTTCTGTGCCGACGGTCATTTTTTTACGTGCCGCTGTCAAAAGGCGGCGCGTAAAAAAGACGCACGCGTCAAAGAAGTGCCTGTCACTTCTTCAGACGTAAATGGTGCCGTTTTCCATGGACTCCATAGAAAAAAAGCTCCAATTACGTCCGTAATGGACGCAGCGAAAGACGCCTGCACATGCCTTTACGGCTGAAATTACGGTGCTGTTTTCTCATGAAAACAGCCCCGTAATTTCAGCCGTTACGGACGCTGCCGTGTGAACATACCCTCAGGGCTTAAAATGTCAGGGGAAATAGCCCCAATACATATGTGTCCGCCCAAAAAAAAATGTGTGTATAGGAGACAGCATAGCATATCCATAGCACTACGACCCTATAAACTATGGATAGGATTAGATACATTGGCTCAGCAGACAGTATCACACATGATTTGATTAGATACAGTGGCTGAGAAGACAGTATCACACATGATAGGATTAGATGCAGTGGCCCAGCAGACAG
This sequence comes from Rhinoderma darwinii, assembly GCF_050947455.1. NCBI lineage: Eukaryota > Metazoa > Chordata > Amphibia > Anura > Rhinodermatidae > Rhinoderma > Rhinoderma darwinii. The sequence continues at coordinate 287,233,838 of NC_134690.1, read as the reverse complement.
TATCACACATGATAGGATTAGATACAATGACTCAGCAGACAGTATCACACATGATAGGATTAGATACAGTGGCTCAGCAGACAGTACCACACATGATAGGATTAGGTACAGTGGCTCAGAAGGCAGTATCACACATGATAGGATTAGATACAGTGGATCAGCAGACAGTATCACACATGATAGGATTAGATACAGTGGCTGAGCAGACAGTATCACACATGATCGGATTAGATACAGTGGCACGGAAGGCAGTATCACACATGATAGGATTAGATACAGCGGCTCAGCAGACAGTATCACACATGATAGGATTAGATACAGTGGCTCAGCAGACAGTATCACACATGATTGGATTCGATATAGGGCCCAGCAGACAGTATCACACATGATAGGATTAGATACAGTGGCTCAGCAGACAGTATCACACATGATTGGATTAGATATAGGGCCCAGCAGACAGTATCACACATTATAGGATTAGATACAGTGGCTCAGCAGACAGTATCACACATGATAGGATTAGATATAGGGCCCAGCAGACAGTATCACACATGATACGATTAGATACAGGGCCCAGCAGACAGTATCACACATGATTGGATTAGATACAGGGCTCAGCTCACTGACATTGCGGCTCCAGCGCTGGACCCAGGAAAGGTAAGAATAATAATTTTGCTTCTTTATGTGTTACTGATTATTTTTGTGTGTTTGTGTTTTTTTTACAGGTTCGGTTGTTGGACTTCGGATTCGAGGACTTCAATGACGATGTTTTTTTTATTCTCAATAAAATGGTTAATGAGGGTTGTGTTTTTTTATTTCAATAAATTATCTTTTCTATGTGCTTGTATCTTTTTAAACTTTATTATCACCGCCTTAGTAATGACCGCTGGCTGATTGACAACCTCCATTACTAAGGCGGGGCTTAATGTTAGCAGGTGCAGAGGCCAACACTGACCCCCATTATTACCCCGGTACCCACCGCCACCAGGGGTACTGGGAAGAGCCGGGTACAAATCAGTACCCGACCATCTGTAGTGACGGGCAGGCACCGGGGTGGCCACAGGCTGGTAGTATTAGGCTGGGGAAGGCCAAAAACAGTGGCACCTACCACCCTGGTAATGCTGCCTGCTGCTGCTGTGTTGTATCTGGCTGGTTATGAAAATTGGGGGGGACCCCACATCGTTCTCTCCAATTTTTTTTTTTTATTTTTTTTTTTAAATGACGTGGGGTTCCCCCCATTTTTCATAACCAGCCAGATACAATAAAGCAGCAGCAGGCTAGCATTACCAGGGTGAGAAGGGCCACTGTATCTGGCCTTTCCCCTCCTGATAATACCAGCCTGCGGCCCCCCCAGTGGCTGACCATCACTACATATGGTCAGGTACTGGATCGTACCCGGCTCTTCCCAGCACCCCTGGTGGCGGTGGGTACCGGGGTAATAAAGGGGGTTAGTGTTAGCCTCTGCACCGGCTAACACTAAGCCCCGCCTTAGCAATGGATACTGTCAATCAGCCAGCGGCCATTACTAAGGCGGTAGTAATATAGTTTAAAAAAACACAAAGACATAGAAAAAATATTTTATTGAAATAAAAATAAAAACCACAGGACCCTCATTAACCATTTTATTGATAATGAAAAAAAAAGCTATCATCGAAGTCGTCCTGGAATCCGACGTAGTCCAACGACCGAACCTGTAAGAAAACACACAAGAAAAACGATTAGTAACACATGTGTTAGGCTTAGATACAGGGCCCATGTGTGATACTGTCTGTGGGAGCCTGTATCTAAGCCTAACACAAGGTAGGCTTAGATACAGGGTCCAGCAGACCGTAATCTTATACAGTATAAGATTACTGTGTGCTGGGGCCCTGTATCTAAACCTACAGTGTGGTAGGCTTATATACAGGGCCCAGCAGACAGGATCACGCATGGGCCATGTATCTAAGCCTACCATGTGATTGGCTTAGATACAGGGCCTAGCAGACAGCATCACACAATCTGTGATCCTGTCTCATGGGCCCTCTAAGCCTGCTACATCGTAGGCTTAGGGGTTGTGCAGTCCCTAAACACAGGATAGGCCATCAATAGCTGATGTGTCTCCCGGGACCCGCAAATCAGCTGTTTTGAAGGGGCCGCAGCACTCGTACGAGAGCTGCTTCCCCTTCATTTCACTTACTCGCTCACACTGTGAATCGCCGACACCGATTCACAGTGTGACCGGAATGAAGTGACCGGAATGAAGGGGAGCAGCTCTCGTACGAGTGCTGCGGCCCCTTCAAAACAGCTGATTGGCGGGTCCCGGGAGTCGGATCCTGCCAGTCAGGGCTAATCTTACCTTCCTCTTCAGCCGCGGCGGTAGTTCTGTCGTCTCGATGCTGTGCGCGGCGCATAGCGCTGTGACGTCATGCGCTGCGCACAGCGCTTGACGTCAGGACCTCCGCTGCGATCCGGAACCAGGAAGGTAAGTACAGTCTGTTACTATAGTAACAGGGGCCCGCGGCCCGAGTTACTATAGTAACTTTTTATTGATGTGGTGCGGTGGGACTGTGGGCGCCCTTGGCTTCGGGGCCCGGTCGCAATTGCGACCGCTGCGACCCCTATAGCTACGCCAGTGCCTCACAGTATAATGCCCCCCATAGCTGCCCCTACACAGTATAATGCTCCCCGTAGCCGCCCCCATACAGTCTAATGCTTCCCGTAGCTTCCCCCATACAGTATAATGCTACCCGTAGCTGTCCCCATGCAGTATAATGTTCCCCATAGCTGCCCCCATACAGTATAATGCTCCCTCCCCATAGTTGCCCCCATACAGTATAATGATCCCCGTAGCTGCCCCCTAGAGTATAATGCTCCCATAGCTACCCCACACACAGTATAATGCTCCCCATACAGTATAATGCCCCCCATAGCTTCCCAACACAGTATAATGCCCTCCATAGCTGCTCCACACAGTATAACACCCGCATAGCAGACCCCAAACAGTATAATGCCCCCCATAGCAGACCCCATACAGTATAATGGCCCCCATAAATGCCCCCATACAGTATAATGCCCCCATAGCAGCTCCATACAGTATAATGCCTCTCATAGCTGCCCCATACAGAATATTGTCCCATAGCAGCCCCATACTGTATAATGCCCCTCATAGCTTCCCCCCACACAGTATAATGCCCCCCTTAGCTGTCTCCACACAGTATAATGCCCCATAGCTGTCTCCCCACAGTGTAATGCCCCCATAGCTACCACCATATCAGACCCCCACATAATGTCCCTCATAACTGCCCAACACAGTATAATGCCCCCCATAAAGTATAATGCCCCCATAGCAGCCCCATACAGTATAATGCCCCTCATTGCTGCCACCATATCAGCCCCCCCTTATACAGTATAATTCCCCCATATGTGCATAATAGAAAAATAATACTATCCCCATTCCCACGATGGGTGGAGGAGGAGATCCTTCTCCTCCTTTGCCCTATGTTATAAGTGACTCGGCGCAGACAGGCGCGATGACGTCACTAAATCGCGCCGGTCTGCACCGAGCCGCTGTTGGCTCACGGCACAGTGAATGCTGGATCTGCATCCTGAGGATGCAAATACAGTTGGAACTGGGACCTCAGCGAGTGGCTCGTGACCACCCAGAGGTCTTCACACGACCCCCCAGGGGGTTACGACCCACAGTTTGTAATGTATTGTATCATGCAGTTTGTGTTTGCGGTGGAGAGAGGAGAGGGGGGCCTGTAATTTAAAGCCCCCCTCTCCTCTCTCCACCGCAAACACAGAAAGTACAATACAACACACATACATTACGGGACCACTCTGCAGCTTACCTGGAGTCCTCCATGCTCTTCTGCACCAGCTCTTCAATGGGACATCATGGTCACATGGTACACTGAGTGTACCATGTGACTGTGACGTCTATAGGGCCCCTGCCCGTAACCAAGAATTTCCGGCATCACGGCACATAAAGAATTAGTATTAGCGCGCTGTGTGGCAAGTGCGACCACTGTGACCCCTATAGCTACCCCACTGTCAGGGACGCCTTATAAGGTAGTGCCAGAAGAGGTAGGTATGTTTTTTTAAAAATTTTTTATCCTCTCTACTTCTCCACAGCGGTAAATCCACCTGAACATCTTCACCAAATCAAACACGGTTTGGTGCAGGCTTTCTGCCGGAATTTCCTGCAGAATCTGGGCCAGATTTGCTGCTGAGCTATATGCTGCAAAACTGACCTGTGTGAATATACCCTAAGGCCTTATTTACACGAGCGTTGCGCACCTCGGACATGAAAAACTACAGTTCCCCATAGATGAGAGTCTATGGCGGGATGCGTGACGCGTGAAAAGATAGGACATTTGCTATTTTCCCACGGACCCTTCACACGGTCTGTTGAAAGCACGGCTGTGTGAACGGCCACATTTAATTACATAGGTCCGTGGGACGACCGCTGTTTCAACGGCCATCCCACGGACGTTTAACACGCTCGTATGAATTAGGCCTAAGGATAGCAAAAATTATATCTGCCTGTTCGAGGGTGCTGAGTGTAAGAGTAGCCATCATGAAATATTAACTCTTAACCTGCTTAGGTTTGTCCAAACTATATAAATAATTTAAGAATGCATGTACAGCTCTCTCTTTATGAAATAATGATTATTTTCCTGAGAAATGTGTATTGCTGGTTAAACTAAAATGAGGCACACAGGAAGAAAGGTGTTAAAAACTACTGCCATTTTTAACATCATGACCAGTTTTTATAAAATTTCTTGCATTTTGTCATGAAATTATTTTTATAATGCGGAAGAGCCGATCATTTCTAAATTGAAGTGTATCTGTAAATGTATATAGACCTCTTTAAAGCAGGGGAAAAACAGGGACCAGCTCATTTATGGAACCAGTCACATGACACCTCTGGACTGTTTTTCATGCAGCGGTCCCTACCACTAGTTTAGCACTATTGGGGAATCTGATAGATGCCATGTTTTAAAGAGGTCTGGCGTAGTGACGGATTATTTTTAATTTCATATAAAAAATGCTCTTATAATTTCCTAAAATGATAAATGATTAATATTAATTACAGATCCTTTTAAACATTATTGTTCATGTATTTCTAGAAGATGCACCTTTTTCCTATAGGACACTATGTTGTCAGCCAGGTAATGCCTTACATCTGCTAAACATGCAAACCTATCTATCTAACTATCATAGATATACTGCTATGACATTTTTGCTAGATCTTGGCTTCAGATTAGGACATTTGCAATACATTTATATACAGAAATTGCATAGACTTTGAAGTATCTAATGAGTGTTCCCTTGATGCACTGTGCCTTAGAAGCCATTAGAACAGAACCAGAGTCAGGCATTTACAAAACCTGAACAAACACTCTTCACAAGCACATGTTTTGTGTCTCGGATGTTGGATACATTGAAATTGATTCTGCACAATAGAAGCAGCATTATTTAAAGGTTGCACAGCCTCCTGCTGGGTAACTTTCTTTGGAGAAATAATAGATCACAGCTGAAAATTCAGCCACACAACAATGAAACTCATTACAATCTACATCCATGGAGAGAGAGCGAAGAAATAGTAAAAAGATAACAGAAATCATTACCGTGTCTAACTAAAAGGCATTTATGCTAGATGTGGTTCAAAGTCTATTAAATGTGGATTAAAGATAATTAGGTCAGGGATTATTGCAGAAAGAGTGACACGCATTCCCTTTATTTCCTTGGTTATTTATTACTTCATTCAAAGACTTTGAGAGATAAAATGGTTTGCAAATAGAATTGTTATTAATTATTATTTTCATTAGCCCAGCGCATGTTATTAAGGCACGGTCGGTAATTACGTATTAGATGAGCACTTTTACTAGCTAGCAGAATAAAGCTGTAGGTTAGGTACACACATGGCGTAAAAATTCTGCCGTGGAACCTGCCTAAAAATCTGTATAAGAAGCTGCAATGAAATCTGCGTATGTTCAATGCGGATTTTGTTGTGGAATTTAGCCATGCATTTCACTCATTGCATGGCAATAAATAAAATCCACTGCATTTCTGCAACAGATTTTTTTTTTTTAAAACCCAATTACTACCATTGTACTGTACTTTGAGGTGGAATTTCTGTGAAGTTTCCGCAACCAAAGTTCCGCAACGAGAATGTGATGTGTTAATCCACCCTTATAGATTATAGAAAAGGGACTGAGACAGAGAATGAGTAATAAATCTTGCCAAATACATCCATACTAATGTAATACTTAATGCACTTTCACCAATTAGGGAAATATTAGGTGGTATTGTAATAGCTATATATAAAGGTGGTGACAAGACTGTATATACCATCGAGGCAGACTATATGCCTGTTAGGGGGCCCTTTGAAATAGGGGTCCCAGCCCTCATTGTGGGAACCTGTGCAGGACTCCCCTCTCTAGAGGATCTGTATTGTTAGGGCATGCCCCCACGTGGCGGTTTTCCTCCGCAACTGTCCGCATCAATGCCGCACAGAATCTGCGTTGCAGATTCTGCGGCGGATCTGCCCAAAATGTGCAGTAAATTGATGCGGACTAGCTGCTGCAGACTGCGGGAAAAGTGCTTCCCTTCTCTCTATCAGTGCAGGATAGAGAGAAGGGACAGCACTTTCCCTAGTGAAAGTAAACCAATTTCATACTTACCGGCCGTTGTCTTGGTGACGCGTCCCTCTTTCGGCATCCAGCCCGACCTCCCTGGATGACGCGGCAGTCCATGTGACCGCTGCAGCCTGTGATTGGCTGCAGCCGTCACTTAGACTGAAACGTCATCCTGGGAAGCCGAACTGGAGATAGAAGCAGGGAGTTCTCGGTAAGTATGAACTTCTATTTTTTTTACAGGTTGCTGTATATTGGGATCGGTAGTCACTGTCCAGGGTGCAGAAACAGTTACTGCCGATCGCTTAACTCTTTCAGCACCCTGGACAGTGACTATTTACTGACGTCTCCTAGCAACGCTCCCGTAATTACGGGAGCCCCATTGACTTCCTCAGTCTGGCTGTAGACCTAGAAATACATAGGTCCAGCCAGAATGAAGAAATGTCATGTCAAAAAAGCAAGACGCATCCGCAGCACACATAACATGTGCATGACAGCTGCGGACTTCATTGCGGAACTTAGAATCTCAATTGAAGTCAATGGAGAAATTCCGCCATGAGTCCGCAACCAGTCCGCCACTGGTCCGCAACAGACAGAGCATGCTGCGGACACCAAATTCCGCTCTGCAGCCTATGCTCCGCAGCTGAATTTTACGCATCGTCTAAACGAACACTGCTAAATAGAAGTGGAAGTCAATGGAGAAACGGCTCCGCTGCGGATTAACGCTGCGGAGTGTCCGCAGCGGAATTCAAGTGCAATTCCGCTACGTGGGGCTTTAGCCTTAGACAGAATTGCGTTGAAGAATAATTCCAAGGGTTTGGAAAGGGTGTGGAGGGGAAAAAACGCCCATGTTTTTTTATATTTGCATTAACATTAGAGGTTTGCAACACTTTAATAAAAATTCCCAGATTCATATTTCCTTTTAGGTAATTTGTTATACCAATAGTCTGACAGTTAGAACAACTTTTTTTATTTCAATGTCATCATCAGACCAATTTCCTGAACCTTAACCCTTTTACTGCCAAGGACGTGTCTTACACTTCAATAGCCAAGGACTGATCTGATACAACCTGACTACTAACGGCTCACACAGGCTGGATCACAGCCATTATTCTTGGCTTTAAAACAAGACTTGAATTGCAGATCTAGCTGCGATCTAGCCTGAATTCGAGCAGGTTGAAGTAGGAGGAGTAGAGGAGGGTTCAGTGGGGTATGTGCAGGCAGCGTGCAGGGAGAGGGAAAGAATCTGCGCTCATCCTCCTGTCCCTGTATGGCTGTAGATGTCTCCAGGGGGAGGGGTGAAATGAACTTTTGTTCATGTTATCAGCACCCCTTATGAATCAGAGAGCATACTTGTGATTGGGCTGTTTATTAACTCCACGACCCGGTTTACAAGTGGATGGATTGTGGCGTCAAATAAGTCACACCACGCATTTGCAGCAAACAAAAGAATCAATAAAGTTCGTACATTTTTCACTGTACCTATCCTCTCCATACCCAATCTTTAGCACAAAATTGACTGACCGCTTCTCTAGTCATACCCGTTACACACTACAGTCATAGCGATAACAATTATTACTAAGGAGGAATGTCTAATACATTTCTGACGGATGTAAAAGATTGTTGTCAGTCAGAAAACACATTTTCATCCACTGATATTTGCCATAAACGATCGTTTCTAACTAGCTCCACAAAAAAAAACATCATTATTAGTTAACGCATTAGACGGAAGGATTTGTGATTATTGATAAGGTTTAGGCTGTGTTCACGTGTTGCAGCCAATTTGCGTTTTTTTTTTTGCCGCAATTTAATTTTCAGAAATTTGCGCCAAAAAAGGCGCTTTGAATGTGATGTGTGAATGCAGCCTCAGAATTTGCATAGTAATTATATACCTATATTACCAATTTAATTTGAATTCAAAAATTGGTTAGCGCATTCCTGTGGTTTTGGTCTTTACAGTCACATCTATGAACATAGACATGTGTGGTATGTACAAATGCCTCACATCTTACAGTTCTTTGCAGAGTATAATTTGTTTGCATAAGGTCTGCTTGCGTACGCATTTAAATCACAAATTTCAATTTCAATTTTCATTATAAATGATTGTATAATGTAATGTTATGCATAATATAAGGTGTATTTTTACGTACGGTATGTTGTGCGCTCTAAAAAATTTAGATTTTGGTAGCATAGAAGTTCTTTGCAATGTGCAGTATATATTTGTAACGCATTTGTGGTTTTTGGCTAAATATTGCATGGCCTCTGTTTCAGCATTTTTTAGAGCACAAGCTCTTGTTAAAGTAGATGTTTATGGAAAAGTATATATGAACTTTGCATACTCTGGTCTATTATTTTTACATTGTTTTTGTATCTGCATCTCTGTTTTAGGCACAAATGTATGTTATAATACATGTTTTAAAAAAATAATTCCTGTTTTTCATAACATTACAAGAAGGTGGACATAGCTAACAACAGCACATCAAGACAACTGCAATCATCAGCTTGTTTGCTTTAAGGAAATAAATAGGGATTGGGGGTGCACTAACTTTTCAAGGTGCATAATACCTGTATTTCATTGGTTGTTACATTTTTTTAACCGATAAAGTAGGCAACGGCCCTCAAATTAAAAATTCTAATATTTGCAGCAAGAGGAACCACACTAGGTGTACACCACCAATATATAACTACCAATTGATAACGGAAAAGGGTAAAGAGGGGAAAGATGTGTTGTTCTATAGAGAATAATAATTGAAAATACAAAACGTTTATTTAGTATATTTTTGATTGATTAAAAAATCCAATGAAAGCATGATGTATCGAGTGCAGATGTCCCCTAACTCTGCACTAAGGACGTAATTCAGTCTGTATGTATTCTGAATACTCAGCGATAGTAAAAAATGAACAAAACACAATAGTGTGAGATTCCTCCTGTATGCGTAAGTCAATAGCCCCTAGTCAATACTAAATAAAGTTTTTTTATTTTCAATTGTTATTTGTAAAAAGGGGCAATTGACTATCTGTATTATCTCCCTTTTCTCCGTTCCTAGTCCGTTACCTCTGTTTCCTATATAGTCCGCTTACTTTGTATTGTTCACAATGTGCACACACTCCAGTCCTTCACACACCACAGGAGTAACATACAACCCTCGCAGATACTTAAATATATAAAAATACTTTACTCATAACATAGAAGTGACAAAGCAATATACATTACATCAAGATACAATACATTACATAGACAACACAACCACACACAGCTGCCTCCGTTCCTACCTTCCCTGGACACTTTACACATGTGACTAGTAATGTGTATGTATATATAATATAAATCTAGGTCCCAACCTTATACGGTCTCCTGGTACTACAACTATAACCAAAGCCACATACAGCACCTGACCATTAGTACATGTACATGTAGAGACTCATGCTTAAAGAGCATATATATATATATATATATATATATATATATATATATATCTACTCATCTATAATCAACATAAGATTCCTAGAATATCTCTACGTACACATATAAAGTCTGCTGTAATGTTATTATATTTATATATGATATAACTTAGCTTGCTCCTGATGTTAAGTGCTGATCGTCTAGGGCTGGCAGGAAAGAGCGAGCGAACCAGAAGTTCACATGGCCTATATGTTCCTATCCCTGAGTTGAAACCACCCCTTCCATTGACTCCGCCTTAAGACCACCCATATACCTTCCAATGTGCATCTGTACAGTATAGGTAAATCTATTCCCAGTATGCTCAGCTGTCTCTACATCCAGTTTACAATGGCTCCTTCCTGTACTGAGGTCCATTGTAATGCTAATAAGGCAGTAGATAAGAATCTATGACCAAATGGCTTCTGAGCATGCTGCCCCCTCAATGGGTGAACACCTCTGAATAACATCAGTATATACTTTATCTATTTACCAGGTATATTTTATATGGTCATAAGGCAGAGTGTCTGGATGGGAACAATATTCTCCTGTAACATTATTCTCTATAGAACCACACATCTTTCCCCTCTATCTCCTTTCCCGTTATCAATTGGTTGTTACATTTTTTTACATTTCCAGCTTAAAATCTAGAGATAAGTTCGGTCCAAATTTCCAAAAAGTTTTGGGGGTTGCAGCACATGAATCGCAGCAAATGTTTTTTCCTATTCCACCAAAGGACGATTTTTTTTTCCATTTTCCCACTACATTATATGGTACAATAAATGGTGCCGTGAAAATGTACAACTTGTCCTGCAAAAAGCAAGCCCTCATACAGCTATATCGAATGGAAAAATAAAAAAGACATCATGGAGTCAGACACGAGTTTCAGGGCAATCAGGGCACTTGCGAAACGTGGGAAATTTAGTAGGACCGAAACGAATCGAACCCAAAATGAACTTCAGGACTTTTGCACATCTCTTCTTAAAACTAGATTTTTGGTCTCTTCAATTCTGGTGAGTTTATGAAGATATGTTCATGTAAACATAAGCAAGTAAAGTGGTATGTATGAACTCTGCACATACTGAACTTTTATTTTAACCCCTTCAGGACCCAGCTTGTTTTAGCCTTGTGGACGCAGCTGATTTTTTCAAATCTGACATGTGTCACTTTATGTGGTAATAGCTTGGGAATGCTTTTACCTACCCAAGCGATACTAATATTGTTTCCTCATGACATAATGCACTTTATGTTAGTTGAAAAATTTGGTCGATAAATTCAGTATTAATTTGTGAAAAACAACAAAATTTAGAGAAAATGTGCAAAAATTTGCATTTTTCTAAATTTAAATGTATCTGCTTGTAAAACAGAGTAATACCACACAAAATAGTTACTAGTTAATATTTACCATACGTCTACTTTATGTTTGCACTGTTTTTTGAACATCTTTTTATTTTTCTAGGATGTTACAAGACTTAGAACTTTAGCAGCAATTTCTCACATTTTCAAGAAAATTTCAAAAGGCGATTTTTACAAGGACCAGTTCAGTTCTGAAGTGGCTTTAAGGAACTTCTATATTAGGAACCCCCATAAGTCACCCAATTTGAAAAACTGCACCCCTCAAAGTTTTCAAAACAGCATTTAGAAAGTTTCTTAACCCTTTAGGTGTTTCACAGGAATTACAGCAAAGTGGAGGTGAAATTTATCAATTTGATTTATTTTTTTAGAAAATCCATTTTAATCTATGTTTTCTGTAACACTGAAGGCTTTACCAGAGAAATGCAACACAATATTTATTGCCCAGATTCTGCAGTTTTTTTAAATATCCCACATGTGGCCCTAGTGTGCTAATGGACTGAAACACAGGCCTCCGAAGCAAAGGAGCACCTAGAGGATTTTGGGGCCTCCTTTTTATTAGAATATATTTTAGGCACCATGTCAGGTTTGAAGAAGTCTTGTGGTGCCAAAACAGTGGAAACACCACCAAAAAGTCAACACAGACTTGGTGGTTGTGCTGCAGATAGCGTAGGTGCGCGCATATCAACGGATGTAAGTAGATCTCCTCCTCATCTCTGCTTCTCCTCCTCGTCTCTTCTCGTTCCGTGGCGGCGGGAGTGGCGACGTCGATGTGTGAGCGAACGGCCGTGCGCGCATGCGTGAGGGCGCGCGTACGCTATCTGCAGCACAAACACCAAGTGTGTGTGTGTTCTCGCGGGAGGGAACACAGCGCAAGCCGCCCTGACACTGTCCTATAGCTGATTGGACAGTGTCAGAACGAAGACATCACGCCCCCTTGCCTTTTAGTTAGTTAGAAGCGCCTCATTGACTGTTCAGGGGCTTATTTACATATCGGGCGCCAAATATAATGGCACCAATATGTAAATAACGGAGGGAGTTAGAAAAATAATTTTACGTGAGACGGGGTTTGTGAAGCCTTTCCTATAACATGCTGCACTCAGCTGCACATGTTTCGGGAGGTGAAAGGTTCTCTTTAAATGCTGCATTTAAGGGGTTAATCGGCGGGGATCACGGCTGTAATCCCACCCGATGTCTTCGGTCCGTAACTAAGGCTGCTAGTAGCAGCCAGTACTGACAGATGCCGGGCTGCAAGGAATGCCTGTGCGCTTTGTTAAGAGCACACATAGATCAATGGGCTGAAGGCACAAGGACCTGCGCTGCAGCCTGTTAATCTACGTGGGGTGGTCGGGAAGGAGTTAAGGATGTGTGGTGTATCTAGTTTTCTCTGCTTGGGTCACATTTTTTTGCTACAATTATAAATTTGTATGCTTTTTTTTCAGAAAATGTACACTTTGACACTAAATTGCATGGCGGTACTAGTGTGCATAAAGTGCTGAATGGCACTTTTGCCAATGTGCCAGGTGTCTAATTTCAGAAAATTTATAGATATGGGGTTTAGCAGGATTTTTTATTTTGTAATTTAGCTTTATTTGCACGTGTTAAAAGTGTGAAAATTGTCAAAAGGGTTAAAGGGCTTTCTCATGGATACATCCCATGTCCATATGCCATATGTAAGAGTAAAAGCAGAATCCTTTCTGCCACACTTGAATTGTCCATATACAGTATTACATGGACATCCAATGTAATGTCCAACTTTTAAAGGGATTATCCGATATATATTTTTATTTTCTCCACTGCCCCCCTTACTAAGTCTGCTAATGAACTTACTGTTTCTAATTTGGTGCCATTCTATGCTCTCCCCACTTGTCTTGTAAGTTCTGACATCACCTTTTCAGCCTCCTCCACTGACGTGCTGTTTACCAATCACAAGGTCTAGGAGCAGATAATCTTAGCATATAATCTTAGGTATACGGCACATGACATATTGTTTCTGGGGTGGCATTTCCTCAGCCATGACCACGCATGTTAGTCTTCTAGCTTATTTTATAGCAGGAAGCGCACCTGTCTGTGTCCCCACTTTTTTCAGAGTGTCGACCACACATGAGTGCTTCCCATCTGTGTTTTGTATTAGACACTCCTTTAAAAGGCATTGTCCTGCACTTTCCTTGGCTGCACTATCCTTGGCTTCTAATAGAGATATATCAGCGCTATTAGTCGTTGATATGTCTTGCCAGTGCAGGAGACAATCATATTAATTTTTCCCTTTCCCCTGGTTACCTGATCTATACATAAACACATGAACTAGCGGGAGTACTGATGTAGCCATAGTTAACTTGACTCTGATAACTTACTGTGGCGTGATATCACACAACAAAAGCCATTGAAACGTCATTGAAAAAGTCAAGATAAGAGATCTAGCCACTGTTTATTTAATGCGTTAAAAGTCAAGGTAAAGACGGCTACATCTGTAGCATCATGCACACTCCCTACAGCATATAAGTCATGCAGGAAAATATAGCCTGAGTAGCAAGCAAAGTAAACAAACCAGACCACTAATGGATCTAAATAAAGGGCGCGGAATGTGAAAAGTAGCCATTTTTTTAAAGTAATAGTGTCAACATGTTGTGTACATATGGGGAAATGGATTTAACTTTTGTTTTTTTTGTGGGAGTTACAATAATATGTCTTTAATCAATAATAAAGCAGTATAATGTATGCTGCCCCTAGTAGTGACTGTAGGGAGCTAGAATTGTATTATTTAGGTTTATATCTATGCAGGCGATTTGGAGCTCTGTATCGGAAAAACAGAGCACCAATTGCTATAAAGATATTTATAAATAAAATCAGTATTGAACTTTAGACCTTAAAGCATACCTAACCTTTCAGGTAACTTTTCAGAATAAGCTGTCATAAGTATGTACATGTGCAATTACACAATTATTTATGGTCATTATATGACTTGTATGTATTTTATGACACTACAGCCAAGTCTAAGGACGTCGGAATCGTCCGAAACGCGTAGGCTCAAAAGGATCATATTCCCCCATTGTTCACACACCAGGACTATACCCTATTGGACTTTTTAAAGAAAAACCATTAAGCTGGAGGATTCCTCCCCTTCTTTTATTTTATATTTTATTAGCGGTATTCTAAAGGTTCTCTCTCTAAATCTCAGTTTTCCCTGAGCTAGTGGGTGGAGTATAACTGCTAGCATACCTTCCATACACTGCACACATAGGGAATAGAACATCCTGCCCTCTTATCTACATCTATTATATATATATATATATATACATATATATACATATATATATATATATATATATATATATATACATATATATATATATATATATATATATATATATATATAGAGCTGTAGCTGAGAATCTAGCACTGGGGTGACATAAAATACATGCTGTAAGCTGCTGCAGAGTGTTACGTAGGGTTTGTGGACCCACTGGGCCGTACTGCCTTGGCGGTATGGCAGCTGGCCAACAGGGCGCAGGTCAAAGTCTATAGTTCGTATAGGGTACCTGTGGCAGCTCGGACAGTGGCAAGGCAAGCTTGGCTGGGACTAGGCAGCGGGTAGACGTCAGGCGTGGAGTAGCAGGACAGGCGTAGAATAGAGCACAGCATGACTACAGCACAGCACGGCACTTGACCAGGATAGCACGGGATACAGGATACAGGAAACACTGGGAACTAGAAAACACTGGGAGACCATTTGCATAGACAAACTAGGAAACGACAAACAACGCTCAGGTATTGAAGCAAGGGGCTGGGCCCCTCTTATAGTCCAGGGCACTCATGGGCTGATTAAACATTAAAGTCCGGTGTGCGCGCTGGCCCTTTAAGAGCGGGCACGAGCGTGCGCACGCACCTTACGGGACCCGGCAGAGGTGAGTGGAAGTGAGCGCTGGCGTCTCCTGAGTATTCTGGGGCCAGTGCTCGCAGACCCATGGCTGCAGCCATCAGGGGGAGAGTGAACCTGACGGCCCACAGCTACGGACATGACACAGAGTCTGTGTCCGTGTGTCTCTCTGCCTCTTTCTCACTCTGCACCTGCTCCCTTCTCCTCCTTTTACTCTCCATAGACTCTTATGGGCAGATGAATCCTTATCCCTCAGGGAGCTGGTGGTCTGTCTCATCTTGAGGAGATAGATTTAGCAGTAAATTCCGAGTGAGTAAACAGTTAGGAGGGTGAAGGAAAGGAGTCTGATAAGGGGAAAAAGAGGCATTTTTCTCTAAAAAAGATACATTGAAAAGTTTTTTTAAAATTTCGATTGATTTATGCAAAGTTTGTTGAAAAGTTAGTGTCCATTTAAAATGACATGATGATAACAAGTGGAAATGCACCGTATTATTAAGTCATGTGACATGCATATAAATGATTTCTGTGTTCTGGTGACAATTAGCCTATCAATGTTAGTAGAATAACATGTTCTACTTGCACAGACCCAACAATAAACTTACAGTTCTACTCTTCTGAATGGAATATACATTAGGTAATATATTGTGTTTCTTTGTCCTAGCCTTCCCCTATCTTACTCAAATGTTTCTAATTTTATTTGCTATAAGTAGACTTTAGCTTAGCTTCCCTTTTACTTTCTTTTTACCATTTATTCGTTTTCTATCAGATAGTGAATTTGGAGCCATGTGCAAAAAAATTAAATAAAAACACACATAAAAAACAAAGCACAGGGTTACCATTCTGTCTGGTCTATAACTGAATGTTCAGACTTCACATAGTTGTCAGCTGTTATAAAATATAATTATGCAAATCAATAGCGATCACCTTAGTAAGCGGAATTTAAATAGGAGCCCAAAATGAGTTTCAGTAATCCTTGCTGTGTGGAAATTGAAAGATAACACTCATTGCAGGGGTGCCTTAAGATGTAAATGACAAGTGTTTCCACAGAACAAGTCATTCACAACCCAAATGTGTAACTGTACAGACACTTAATCATTATGACGAGACACAATTTTACCGTTGTCTGAGCAAACGGAAAATATGCAGGAAATCATAATTACAGTACATTATCTCAGAATAAAATACATCCTTTACATGCTGATAGCTGACTGACCTGTCAAACACTGCGGAGCAGCAGTGGATGTGATTGGTCAAATAATAAAAATGGTGACTGATGGGCAATATGGGCAATATCTGTGACAATTTTTAAAACGCTGTACAGTTCTTCATAAAACTCTCTAATATTAACAAATTTTCTGAAATAGTCTCAATTTCCATGCCAACTCTGAGCCGTTATGTGCTCCACTCCTGTAAGGTTCTACTCACATTCACAATGAAGGATGGCATGGAACTTATGTCAAAGACATATACAACTTTAAGTTAAGTCTATACAGCTGTATATGTCTACCATTGACACCCACTTTTGTTCACTACACATTTTAATATATTTAAAATAAAGGTATACTAATGCATACCTGCCACACATATGCCTAAAGGGTACTCTTCTTACATACGTTTAGCAAATGTAATCTACGGGCGTGTCAGTGTATATGCTCCGAACTGAGCATGTATGTTTATTAGGGAATCGGCAGAAATAGATGTTAGGGTATGTCATTTGTATGGCCACCTTAAAAAGGCTCTGTCACCAGATTATAAGTGCCCTATCTCCTACATAATCTGATCGTCGCTGTAATGTAGATAACAACAGTGGTTTAATATTTTTTAAAACTATCATTTTTGATCAAGTTATAAACAATTTTAGATTTATGCTAATTAGTTTCTTAATACACAACTGGTCGTGTTTTTACTTTTTACCAACTGGGTGTTGTAAAGACAAGTGTATGACGCTGACCAATCAGTGACCAATCAGCGTCATACACTTCTCATTGTTCCAGCCCATTGTTACAGTGTGATTGTGCAGTGAAAGAAGCTGGGCTGGAACAATAAGAAGTGTATGACGCTGATTGGTCACTGATTGGTCAGCGTCATACACTTCTCTTCACAACGCTCAGTTGGTAAAAAGGTTAAAAAAAAACGCCCAGTTGTCTATTAAGAAACTAATTAGCATAAATCTAAAATTGTTCATAACTTTGTCAAAAATTATCGTTTTTCAAAATAAAAACCACTGTTGTAATCTACATTACAGCGCTGATCAGATTATGTAGGAAATACATAATCTGGTGACAGAGCCGCTTTAATGCACCTTTTAAGAAACAAAATTCAAGATAAGATTGTAGTTGGCAACCTCAAATTTGCAAATGAATAATAGATATGGCGTAATACTTACACCAGATTTCAGGGCCCTTTGACAGACTCATAGATGTGCCCCAGAGACCCTAAAATTGTCCCTGCACACTAAATTACCATTGGTCGGATTTCCAATAATCCAATGATTATGAGGGGCTTCCCACTGTCCCTCATCAGCAGATCTCGATGGAAAGAAAATGAGGCATGTTTAATTTTAATGTCGTACTGTTGCCCAAATAAATAAGGGGAGGCCTCCATGACAGAGCTAGGAGGGAGGGTTTAATTAATATGGCCTATGGTAGGCTAAGGCAGGAGGGTGGGATCGAGCATGGGCAAGTAGAAGGGGTTTAGGCCTATTTAACATATCTTCCGTTTTTTCTTCACTGCACCCGTAGCTGTAGAAAGAAGCACAACGTTCCCGCCCACCCTTGTTTTCTTAATCTCTTGTTTGCTGGGTTACTGAGGGGTTCACTTTGTTGGCAGGTTGTTTTTGGAAGGATGTGTTGTATGTTTTGATGTGGCTGTCGTCTTGTGTGTTTTATTTGTCATGGCAGCTTGCAGGGGGAGTCCTTGGAGTTGGTCATTAAAAGTGGTGGGGGCAGCGCAAAATTTTTTGAAGGATTGGCTGGATACTAGGGGGCTTCTTAGGGAAGTGTTTTTTGATCAGTCATCTGCAGGTGTGCTTGGTGCCTTCGTGCCGAGTTATGACTGGGGTAAGAAATTGGTGGCTGCCAGATTTATGTAGCTTCAAGGACTTTCCCTGTTATTTATTCTTATTATGCCCTATTGATAATTTTATTGCTATGGTTTTAACCCCTTAATGACCGCCGATACGTCTTTCTACGGCGGTCATTAGTGGGCTTTATTCTAGAGCGCCGCTATTCTACGTCGCTGCTGTAGAATAAAGTAAACAGAGCAGGGAGCCGTGAAATCTCCCTGCTCTCGGCTGCTAGAGGCAGCTGAGGGCTGGGAGCGTCCCTGCTCTGCCGGGTGAGATCGATATTAGTATCGATCTCACCCGTTTAACCCTTCAGATGCGGTGCACAATAGCGAGCACCGCATCTGAATGGTTTTGGAGAGAGGGAGGGAGCTCCCTCTCATCTCACTGACACTCGGCGATAAAATCGCCGAGTGTCTGTGTCTTCTATGACAGCCGGGGGTCTAATAAAGACCCCCAGGTCTGCCTGGAGCGAATGCCTGCTAGATCATGCCGCAGGCATGACCTAGCAGATGCCTGTCCGTTTTAAACGGACAGGCAGTAATACACTGCAATACAAAAGTATTGCAGTGTATTATAATAGCGATCGGAGGATAGTGAATTCCCCTAGTGGGACTAGTAAAAAAGTTGAATAAAGTTAATAAAAATAAAAAAGTGAAACAAAAAAAAAGAAAAACCCACTTTTTCCCCTTACAAAATGCTTTACTATTAAAAAAAAATACAATAAAGCAAAAAAGTTACACATATTGGGTATCGCCGCGTCCGTAACGACCCCGACTATAAAGCTGTTACATTATTTAACCCGCACTGTGAACGCCGTAAAAAATAAAATAAAAAACAATGGAAAAATTGCTGTTTTCTGTTAATCCTGACTTTAAAAAAATGTGATAAAAAGTGATCAAAAAGTCGCATCTACTCTCAAATGGTACCAATAAAAACTGCAAGTCGTCCCGCAAAAAACAAGACCTTATACAGCTATGCCGACGCAAAAATAAAAAAGTTACAGCTCTTTGAATGTGACAATGTAAAAATGTAAAAAATGGCTTGGACATTAGGGCCCAGAATGCAAGCAGGGGGAAGGGGTTAATGTTATGACCCTGATAGGGTCGGGTTTTTGTGATGCAACTCCATTATGGGAATTCTATATTATCTAACGTTTTTTTGAGAAATATTGATATAATAATTCTCTGTATAATTTCATTAATAACTTGCTGCAGTGGCCATTAAATCCAACCTCTTGTTTCTTGTGTGTTTTCTATTCATTGGTAGGAGTTCAGTGGCATTTAATAGGTGAGAGGGGTATCACAATACACGACTCTACTTACTCAAGTCATGTCAAACAGCTGGCTTGTCTCCCTCTTCCAGGAGTGAGACAAACTTTCTTGGTGCCCAAGGCAGGGATTTCATACTGCGCTGCCCCCACCCACTCTTGCTCCCTTAAGTTTAGAATGATAACTGTTTGATGGACAATTATTCTGCCCACAGTTGTCAGCCCTGATTCACCCACTAACATGCATTCATGTTATGTACAGTATTTGAGTATAACATTCACATGCAATATATATGTACAGTTGTGTCATACCACATTATCTGCAGCTCAGAAATAGTCTCTGACTGTAGAAAGATATTCAAATGCAATTCCTGATCCAACAAATCATGTTTATTAGGAGGTCGGCGGAGATAGTTGCCGGTCAAACAATACTACTCACAACAGCTAACGTGTAAGGCTGACTTTTAGCTTAGCCTCTTAATTTTTATTGCATATACTATTAGATGTTAGGCTGTTATCTTCCAAATATTCTCTTAATATACAGATGGTCAACTCCACTGTGATTCACTAACTGAAGTTTCCTTCATTTATTACCAAAAATGTTGTTTGTAAAAAAGTCAAAACATCATGTCACTATGCTTATCTGTGTAGAATGGTCACAGTAAGCAGCAGGGGCTTAAAGAGGCTCTGTCACCACATTATAAGTGCCCTATCTCCTACATAATCTGATTGGCGCTGTAATGTAGATAACAGCAGTGGTTTTTATTTTGTAAAACGATCATTTTTGAGCAAGTTATGAGCTATTTTAGATTTAGTTTCTTAAAGACCAACTGGGCGTGTTTTTACTTTTGACCAACTGGGTGTTGTAAAGAAGTGTATGAGGCTGACCGATCAGTGACCAATCAGTGACCAATCAGCCTCATACACTTCTCATTGTTCCAGCCCATTGTTACAGTGTGATTGTGCAGTGAAAGAAGCTGGGCTGGAACCAGTGGCGGATTAAGTAGACTATGGGCCCTGGGCTGTTACCCAAACTTGGGCCCCCCTTCTCCCCCGCCGAACACTACCTTTTTGTGCAAGCATTAACAAATGGGTGTTACGATTCCCCTTGTCAAAGGGCTGTGTCCCTACATACTGACAGTCTCCAACCATCGCTGACAGTATCACACTGTGCAGGGACACATCCTCCTAACAAGGAGAATGGTAACACACATGTGTCTATCAGTCCTGGACTGCACAAAGACTTTTAGTGAAACACAAGGATTTCCTTTAATAAACATGTCAGGAGAGGTGACAGATTCTCTATAAATCTAGTGACTCACATGTGACGACTCCTCAGATTCTGGTAACTTTTTTCCTCTTTTCTTCTCCATCCGGTCCAGACTTCATGACGACTTCTCCCGGCCATGACCCATTTCTGCAGAATTTGTCACTTAGATGTCTTCTGTTGCTCACTTTTCCAACATTTCTACACATATAAACGAAAACAAAATGATCATGGTGCCACAGACTGTGTCTCTAACTATAATAGCACCAAACACTGCGCCCCTGAATATAATTGTGTCAAACACTGTATAGTAAAGCACCACGTGCACAAAGGCCCCTGTATATAGCGTCACACACATCCCCCTGTATATAGCGTCCCACACACATCCCCCCCTGTATATAGCGTCACACACACATCCCCCCTGTATATAGCGTCACACACACATCCCCCCCTGTATATAGCGTCACACACACATCCCCCCCTGTATATAGCGTCACACACACATCCCCCCTGTATATAGCGTCACACACACATCCCCCCCTGTATATAGCGTCACACACATCCCCCCCTGTATATAGCGTCACACACATCCCCCTGTATATAGCGTCACACACATCCCCCTGTATATAGCATCACACACATCCCCTGTATATAGCATCACACACATATCCCCCCCTGTATATAGCATCACACACATATCCCCCCCTGTATATAGCATCACACACATAGCCCCCCTGTATATAGCATCACACACATATCCCCCCTGTATATAGCATCACACACATCCCCTGTATATAGCATCACACACATCCCCTGTATATAGCATCACACACATATCCCCCTGTATATAGCATCACACATATCCCCCTGTATATAGCATCACACACATCCCCCTGTATATAGCATCACACACATCCCCCAGTATATAGCATCACACACATCCCCTGTATATAGCATCACACACATATCCCCCTGTATATAACATCACACATATCCCCCTGTATATAGCATCACACACATATCCCCCTGTATATAACATCACACATATCCCCCTGTATATAGCATCACACACATATCCCCCTGTATATAACATCACACATATCCCCCTGTATATAGCATCACACACATATCCCCCTGTATATAGCATCACACATATCCCCCTGTATATAGCATCACACACATCCCCCTGTATATAGCATCACACATATCCCCCTGTATATAGCATCACACATATCCCCCTGTATATAGCATCACACACATCCCCCTGTATATAGCATCACACACATCCCCCTGTATATAGCATCACACACATCCCCCTGTATATAGCATCACACATATCCCCCTGTATATAGCATCACACACATCCCCCTGTATATAGCATCACACACATCCCCTTGTATATAGCATCACACACATCCCCTGTATATAGCATCACACACATATCCCCCTGTATATAGCATCACACATATCCCCCTGTATGTAGCATCACACACATCCCCTGTATATAGCATCACACACATATCCCCCTGTATATAGCATCACACACATCCCCTGTATATAGCATCACACACATATCCCCCTGTATATAGCATCACACACATCCCCCTGTATATAGCATCACACACATCCCCCTGTATATAGCATCACACACATCCCCCTGTATATAGCATCACACACACATCCCCCTGTATATAGCATCACACACAGCAGTGATGAAGGGAGGGAGTGAGTTATGGAAGAATGAAGGGAGGGATGAACAGATGGAGAGAGTGAGTGATGAAGGGATGGGGGTTTGGAAAAGTACTCACCAGCCTGGAGCGCTGTGTAAAAACTTGACTGGTGGGCGGGCCTTCTTCCCGGCAGATAATCTGCTCATTCACTGTGATAGACTGACCTGATTTGTGGGCGGGGGTCACATGGGCACGACGTCATCAAAGGTCCTTTAGCCTTCAATTCGGAGCACATTTATTTAGAGAGGTAACTTTCACTATCCCGGCTAAGCCCGCCCCGAATTGTTCTGCCTGCACCTTCTCTCTGCAGTGAGTTAGCGCTGCATAGTTTTTACGATTATGTGCAGTTCGGGCAGCAATGGGCCCCCTGAGTGTCTCGGGCCCCCTGAGTGTCTCGGGCCCCGGGCGGCCGCCCGAAACGCCCATATGATGATCCGCCATTGGCTGGAACAATGAGAAGTGTATGAGGCTGATTGGTCACTGATTGGTCACTGATTGGTCAGCCTCATACACTTCTTTACAACACCCACTTGGTCAAAAGTAAAAACACGCCCAGTTGGTCTTTAAGAAACTAAATCTAAAATTGATCATAACTGGCTCAAAAATGATCGTTTTTCAAAATAAAAACCACTGCTGTTATCTACATTCCAGCGCCGATCAGATTATGTAGGAGATAGGGCATTTATAATCTGGTGACAGAGCCTCTTTAACAAGCTGTTATATGCATGTGGTATTTATTCATTAAAAGTGCTTAAACCAGTAACAAACCTAAATACGTATGGTCCTAGCATTTAGTGATTGGGAACAAGTGACACAGTTTACTACAGATTACTTTCCAATTACACATATGGCACTGACAACTTTTTATGTAGCTTTTATCTCTTTTCACCCATTTTGATAGGCATGTTTATTCTACAGCCTCTGAATATTATTACTGAGAGAAGAACAACTTTACATTGAAGATGTCGTAAAGATGCCAGAAAGTTAGCAATTGCCCGGTACACTAAAGGGGACCCTCATTACATATGCTGTGTTTTCTCACTTGTGATCTTTCGTTTCTTGAGGTGCACTCTACTGACACCTTGTTAAGCATTTTATCGATTGCCTGATTGCTCTTTTGATTTATAAGTCGTAATAGGGCAAAGCGCTTTATACTTCAGCAATTTAGTTTGCTGATTTGAACAAAATTAGTTTTCTGAAATGGCTGAGGCTAGCTTTTTGCCATCATGCCTGACTGCAAGTAGATTACTAGTCAGACGTGTGCTGGTATTATCAGGATGAACTGGCCTTGTCCAGCACTTTCTAATAGCTAGTGGGCAATCATATGTCTATTGGAATGTGCAAAACTATAGAAGAAAGTCAAAGGCGTGATGATGAATTATTTAATGAGAACATTTTAATTCTGTAATAAGGGATGGCTGTGTATTTACTAAATGTATGTAGCACTTAGTAAAATGTTATGTGATAGATTTGTACTGTAATGAATTCCACAGCATACTGTAATATATTAATCTATATTCCGACATTTAATCTGTAGCTAAGGATATAAATGGATTCATGTTGTTGTTGTGGGGACATTTTCGATGCCTTCGAAATAGGATTATGCTTTTTGTAACTATAAATCTATAATACAGCATTGCACTATTTTTTTTTTAATTCCATATGTAGAAGTTCTATGTATAGAATAATTGTATGCCTCTTCATGAAATTGGAGGCATACGTAGGTAAAGTAGAGACTCATAGAACTTTATAAGCACCATTATACAATTTTGTTCAACTTGGCGGTTGTACAAAAACACAAAATGACCATTTGCATGAGATCTAAGACCCATTTCAGACAGCAGGAATACAGTTGCATTTTAGAGTCTGTATATGGCAGTTCAGCTTAGCATGAGTATAGATCATCATAGGAAATTGCGGTCTTAAATTAAAAATGTTGTCCGTATTTTGGACATTTGAGTCCAGCCTAATGGAGATTTTAAATAAGATTTTAAACTTTTTAAGCCTAAAATATTTTGTGTGGATTATGTTATTTAATTACATGTCTAGGGCTTAACGAGAATTTTTTTAAAATTATATATATATATATTTTTTTAAAAATTTATTTACTCCAGCATTAACAAGACTGGATTTCCAAATGTTTTGGATTAACAGATTGCAAAAAAAATAATAATAATAATGTATGTATGTATATTTTATTTATTAAGGTAGTCAATGTCAGGGAGGAGACACAATTGTAGCTGCAGTTCACACTATTACAGCTTTCTCCCATTCATTTGAACAGTACAAGCAGATAAGGAATGAAGGGGATGCAGTGCTCGTACAGGCACTGCAGCCCCTTCAAACAGCTTATCGGCGGGGGGTACCAGTCGTCGGACCCCCAAGATCAGATATTGATGGCCTAACCTGAGGATAGGCCATCAATTTCTTCTGACTGGACAACCCCTTTAAGCAGTTCTGTACTCAAAAACATACCATACATGCATGAAATAGGTGGTAAATGTGATCTATCTTAAAATTTAGGCAGAATATTTTAGCATTCTGGGGTGAATTATTTATTCATTATTTCATATGCCAGTCTTAATAGAAGGAAAAATTAGAGCAAAGTGCGACACATTTGTTAAGGGGTCGAAAGACTCTTAAGAAATGTAATGCATCTTTCCACCACGGCCATGCGCTAATGATTCCTCCATATCGCCCATACAATAAAACAAAAAAAACACATACTCACCTCACCATTCCTCTTCTCCCCTCCAGCTCCCTCATCACTCCAGCATTGCTTGTACAAGGTCAAAAGTTGCAATTTGCACCAGAAATTAATTTTTTGGGCCCTTTTATGACTTTTCCATGCCAGCAAACTGTTGTAGAAAGATTGATAAATTACCCCCCTCCCCCTGTGTTCTCAGACTAGTAAAGACTTGCTAGTAGAGAATGAAACTGGTTTCTATACCAGTGAGGGTCCTTTCCCCAATTTAGGCCCTCAATCTATCACTACTTGTGCGTTCAGTATGTATAGACAGATTGATACTTTGTAACACTTTTTAAAAGAGATTTAAACAGTTTGAAAATCAATAGTAGGGAATACTCTCCAAGTAATCTAGTAATATGGAAGAAACAATAGCTTTGGAAGAACTAAAGGAAAATACACAAATTGTTATAAGTCAGCCAACAAAGGCGGTAACATTGTACTAATGGACAGAGATCATTATATCTGTATGTTTAGAAAGGTCCTGTCAGACAGTCATACCTTTGAAATATTATCAGGGTCTCCAACACAGGAATACCACTCTTCAATGCGGGAACTCCTAAATAAGGGACTGAGGGAGAAATGAACTTCATCAGATGAATATAAATTTTCTGTTTATCAAATATCCTACAATTTATTCTATTTAAACTTTGCCTAAGATACATAAAAATAGTAGTGATCCACCAGGAAGACCTATTGTATCTGGAAATTATAGTTTAAAGAAACATGCCAGTACTTATGTGGATAATAACATCAGACCATTTGTAGAGATCCTACCCTCAGATGTAAAAGATGCAAAAGACAAAGTAAAAGCTACAAGACATCACAGTCACCCCAAATACGTGGATACCGAGCCTAGACGTAGAGGCCCCCTATAGTAGTATCCAGCAATATTTAAGAATACAAGCGGTAGGTTAATATTTAAAAACATGAGTAATAATTTAAAATAACATAACAAATTTGTTATTGAGCAATTGAAAATAGTTTTGTTTTTAAAGGCCAATTCTACCACTAGTTAACCAGTTCAGGACCAGGCTATTTTGAGCCTTCAGGACCGGATACCATTTAGCCATTTTTAGCACGCGATAGTGAAATGGCTCTAACTTTTTTATTTGTTGGGCTAACGACATGATTTTTGCGATGTTTTTTTCCGTAGACAATGCAGGTTTCATTTTTTATTGTTTTTATACACATCCTTTTTGCTATTATAGAATTTGTATTCTTAAAGTTTGAAAATAATAGTAAAAAAATAATCTTTTTTACGTTTCAGCTATTTTTTTTTATAACATAGTTTTACCCTAAAATAGACCTTTTATTTGTGATCGTCATTGTCTACCATAAATTGTAATACATTACATGTCTATATTAGGATAATTGGGTCAGCGCTAGCTTTACAACAATGATTGGCGGGGGGGGGGACGTTTTTTTTTGGGGTGGGTATTTTATGTGTATTTATCATTATATTTTTTTTTGCACTTTACTATTTTTTTATTACTATGGTCTCTCCCTCAAAAGTCAAAAAATACCTTTGGGGGACTTTATGTATTTTTTTTCTTTCCTTTACATCATCTTTTTGCACTTTAACTGGGGCTGCACAGCAGCCCCAGTTACAGGAAAAATCAGCCCTCTCATAGTGACGATTGTCTAGTAAGACCCAGCAGCAGTCTGTCAGTAACGGCACCCGGCGATCATGTGACCAGTCACATGAACACCAGGAGCAATAGAGACAGCGGCGCGGCCACTGCCTCTATTCCTATACACAGCGTTCATTGAGCGCTGTGTACAAGTCATCAGAGAAGACAGAAGCAGCGAAAGCTGCTTCTATCTTCTCCTCAGGGTCCCCGGCAGTCACTGACAGCCGGAGACCCGAAATTCAGCTGCCCGATCGCTCAGGCAGCAAGTTAAAACCCGAGCCATAAAAAGTCTATGGCTCGGGTTTTAAGGACCCTGACCGCTGGCCGTAAAAACACAGCCAGCGGTCGGGAACAGGTTAAGGGGCACAGCCATGGGGACGACTTGTGCCCCATTGTAGGCTAACCTATTCCTGGGCTGGTGGGAGGATTTGCATGTGTTTAATGAAGACTTTTTTCACACACCATATTATTTATTGGGGAAAATACATAGATTATATTTTGATCCTGTGGGAAGGTGTTTACTTGCTTTTCCATGATTTTGAACACATTTTGAATTCCAACACTGTAGTTTATGGTTTACTTATGAGTTAAGTAAATCCACAATTAATTTTTTAGACCTCACAATATGGCTTGATGATGATCTACAGGTACAGAACAAGATTTACAGAAAACCAACAGCAACCAAAAGGCAGGAGATTTCCTAATGGCCAGCAATGCCAGATAGATTGATTAAGAGAGGTTATCCGAAAAAAAACCTAAAAAAGCCTATCACAGAGCTTTACAGACGAAAATATTTGCTGGCCGCTAATAAATGAGCAGTGATAGAAGAAAAAATGTTACAAGTTGCATAGGTAAATTTGATTCAAATGCTAAAATGTAAAAAAGGAATCCTAAAAAAAACCACTGGAACATATTGTTGACTGACGATGAACTAAATGTGGTATTAACACCATATCCAACAATTACATGCAGAAAAATTTCAAGGATGTGTTAGTACATAGTTTTCTAAATGATCCTAGATAATAAACCACAACTGCTACTTGGTTAGGGAAACCAGTTGGTTTTTATAAATGTGGTTTATAAATGTGGTAGATGCAAAGCCTGCTTATTTATGCCTATAGTAGAACAACATTTTCTTAACCCACTATAAGGGAGAAAATATGACATTATGCGGTCATAAATTGCAGTACAAAGGGTATTATTTATGTGTCAATGTGTCCTTGTGATTAATTGTGCGTAGATAAAACTACAGAAGAATTACGTTATCGGTGCTGAACACATAAGCACTATCAATGCTGAAAAAGAGACCCTCTTGGCAAGACATGTCAAATATTGTCATCGAAATGACCCCAAAACCCTAAAATTCTGGGGGTTACCGGCAATCAAATTAGGCTCTAGAAAGGGCAATCTGGACAATTTATTAATGAAAGAAGAAGCAAGATGGATCCACAGGTTGGATACCATGAATCCAAAAGGCCTCAATGAGGGCTTTACCTTTACTATACTTCTAACATAATAAAAATACTGTTCCTCTGATAATAAAGTAGAATAGATTTTGTGTTTCCTCCTGCGTAAAGTAAAAATGAAATAGTAGTCGTCCAATTTTGAAATTGTGATTTCTTCTAAGGTGACGTATGAAATTAGAATATAAATGTAGTTAATAATTTTTTGTTTATGAATAAATAAATAATAGAAGAAATACACTGATATTTTCCAAAAATAGCTCAGCACACAATTTTGGTACTGTCCATATATACGAAAAATAGATAATATATCAATAGGTCTGTATATTAATAATGTTTCTATTCATCATAAAAAATAATCATACAGTAATTTACATTGTGTCATATGTGTGGCCGACACTTCAGTAACCTTATTTAATTATGTAATTCTTTAAGTTCACGGACCTTTGCACTTAAATCGGTCCAAGGACTCTGTTGTATGAGAGCCTCCTTAGCCCGAATATCACTGAGGACGCTGTTTGCGCAGTGAAACGTGTCGGAGGGGCTTTTCTGATTTTTTAGAGCATTGCGATCTTAGGCAGTTAGGATATACAGACAGATACCTTCACTAGATATTTATCATTAGGCCTAATGCTACAGTCCAGTAGCCATTTCTCTGTCTTGCTCCTTCTATAGCTATTACCACACTGACATTAAACTATACTACTGAGTGTTCTTACTCCCGGACTGCTTTGTATTTTTAAACTTATATGTGGTTCGTCTTTTGGGTTAAATAAAGATTGGTACTAAAATAATAATTATATACTAGAATTTATTGTCATTTGGTAGTTGGGAAATCCTTTGTATATTAAAATTTGCCCACCAACTATCTTGGGTCTTTCAGCTAGCCAGTCTACCACTCCATAGGGGACATATTTATAAATAAGCTACAAAAATCAGCAGTATAGACATATACACAATATGACTAATACAATCATATTGCGGCCCTATTAATCAAAATCGTTATTGAAATAGTTTTTTGTCGTAGTTAAATATATGATAATAAAAGTTAAGTTTTGATACAGCAGAAGTTAGAGGGAATTCCATATTTGTGGAATACTGGATGTAGTCTAAGCTATACAATGTTCTATCAGAACTGTCATGATAAAATAACCTAATATTTATACATATTTCCTCAAATCAAACTTATTTTACTTTACTACACAGATCCAAGAAACACCACAAAATGCTGAAGAAGAAACCTAATTTAGCATTTTTTTACTTTTCAAAAATAATGGGACAGCTTTGTCTTGTAGATCCTTTGTAGGTGTCATTTTTTATTTGCAGTTTCTGCAACAGAAGAGACTTCTAGTAAATAATCTACATTAGCTTCATTCCTGCATTACAGTCCCATCTACTTTAATATTTCCCTCCATCCATCACTGAATGTACTTAAATGGTAGCTATTGGATTCTGGTATTATTTTCTTGTGAATCGTCCTGGTGACGCAAGTACGATTACATTCTTATTTATTTTGCAGTGAATACACTACAAGTAATGGGCTAGTTGAAGAAACTCTCCTTAAACAGTTACTTATCTGTATTAAGGAAAACTAGTTCAAGTAAAAAGGTATTGTCTAAAATAACCTTAGAGATGTACGCATTTATTTTCAGGCCTGCACTGGGAAAATTATATCTTCAGCCATTGGTTAGCATTGACATCACCTCTCATTTTGTAAATACTAAAAATCAGGGGCAGGACAAGGACTTTGGTGCCCAAGACAAACATGCTATTGTGCCCCTCACATACCTTCAACCACAGTACCCTCATAACAGACACAGCCACAGTGCTATTATAACAGTGAGTGATAACCACAGTACTAACATATTTGTGAGTCACAATTACAGTGCCTACATAATAGTGAAAGCCGTAGTGCCACCATTAATACCAGCCATGATGTCCCTCATAAATACAATGGCCACAATGCAAGTAATATTGCCCCCATATCTACCAGCCACAATGCCCCACTATGACTAATA
The DNA here is from genome assembly GCF_050947455.1 of Rhinoderma darwinii. Lineage (NCBI taxonomy): Eukaryota > Metazoa > Chordata > Amphibia > Anura > Rhinodermatidae > Rhinoderma > Rhinoderma darwinii. Next base: position 287,203,357 of record NC_134690.1, on the reverse strand, counting down.
ACCACAGGGATCAGGGCCATTAAGATTTTTGCAATGGGGTAAGCTTTGGTCCAAGCCAGGCACATTGAAGGAATGAACAGCTTACAAAATTGATGTTTGTGTGCGTTACAAGTTATCTTATAGCAATTTCCCCGCCTATATATAAAGCGTAGGATCCATTTTGTGTGCTGAAATAATACAGGTAAATGCTGTCTTTCAACAAGCACCTTATAGTTATTATAAAGTAATTGATCAATAGACTTTATAAGACACAGGAACAATGTTCCCTCTAAATTATTGGCAGCTCCTGAGTGGGGCAGTTAGGGAGCAGGGCAAGTCTCCATCAATGGTGGGCGATCTGATGACCAAAAGTAATACCCCCAGTAAACACTAATATAGCGACTAAATAAGAGAATAAGAAAATTTATTTTAAATTAGTTTTAATTACTTTTTTAAATATTATAATATTATATAATATCTAATAAGTCCACCAATAAAATAGACAGTTCTAAACACCAATTATAGCCATCAGTAAAATAATCCCTCATTACACTGTCCTTATAGATAGCGCCACACAGACCCCTGTAGATAGTGACGCACCCCCTCCCTGTAGATACTGCCACACACAGCCCCCTGTTGATAATGCCACGCAGCCCACCTGTAGATAGCACCACACACAGCCCCCTGTAGATAGCGCCACACAGTCCCCTGTAGATAGATCTACACAGCCCACCTGTAGTTAGCGCCACACACAGCCCCCTGTAGATAGTACCACACACAGGCCTCCCTGTAGATAGCGCCACGCAGCCCCCTGTAGATAGCGCCACATACAGCCCCCTGTAGATAGCGCCACACAGCCCCCTTGTAAATAGTGCCACACAACCACCTGTAGATAGCGCAACACAGCCAACTGTAGATAATGCCACACAGCCCCCTTGTATATACTGCCACACAAAAATCCCCCCTCCCCTTCTATATACTGCCACACAGCAATCCCCCTCCCCTTGTATATACTGCCACACAACAATCCCCTCTCCCCTTGTATATACTGCCACACAGCAATCCCTCACCCCTGGCATATACTGCCACACAGCAATCCCCCCTCCCTTGTAAATACTTCCACACAGCAATCCCCTCTCCCCTTCTATATGCTGTCACACAGCAATCCCCCTCCCCTTGTATATACTGCCACACAGCAATCCTCCCTCCTCTTGTATATACTGCCACACAGCAATCCCCCCTTCCCTTGTATATGGTGCTACACAGCAATCCCCCCTGTATATAGTGCTACACAGCCCCCCTCTCCCCTTGTATATACTGCCACACAGACATCCCCCCTCCCCTTGTATATACTGCCACAGAGAAGTCTTTCCTCCCCTTGCATATACTGCCACACAGCTCCCCTCCCCTTGTATATACTGCCACACAGCAATCCCACCTCCCCTTGTATATATTGCTACACAGCCCCCTCTCCCCCTGTATATACTGCCACACAGCAATCCCCCCTCCCCTTGTATATAGTGCTACACAGCCCCCTTCCCCTTGTATATACTGTCACACAGCAATACCCCCCCCCTGTATATTACCACACAGCCCCCTCAAAAAGCAAATTATTGTACTTACCTTGCCCCACACCCGCGACGGATGGAGCACTACACTGCCTCTTGGGCGGGATGCATGCGCAGACCGGCGTGATGATGTGACGTCATCACTCCAGCCTGCACAGGAAATCTTGCCAGCGGCTTATAGGCTGCAGGCCTAATGTGGCCTGCAGCCCATATTATTCGTTTGTATCTGTGTCCAGAGGACACACATACAAGTGAATGTGGCTGCTAGTGTGCCTCCAGTGTGCGGGCTTTAAACTTTAATGAGCAGGCGGACTGTGGAAGGTGCGCGACCTTATAGGTAATACTGCACAGGTCTATATAAAATGTGAGTATCTGGCCCCTAAATATGAATGCACTCATAGTCTACGGATGATCTGTAATCAGGAAATATGCTGCTATTATAATGTTTTTCATTATTTATTACACACGGTGAGAAAATTATTGAAATACATGCTTTGTTAAGATGAGAAAAATATTTTACTGATATTTTACAGATATAAACCAAAATTCTAGATTATTTCATACATTTAAAAACCTAACTCCCTGTGGCTAATTCAAAGTTCAACATTACAGTTCTGAAATATTAGTTTTTCATAGCATTTAATTTGATTCCATTTAGGTAAAGCCCCTGTGCATTTATTCCAGGCTAAAAGTTTAAGGAATCAATTATACAGAAAGCATAAAAGATGATGAAATGATAATGAGATGTTCCCTACTAGTATCGAGGACATTCTGATGTTTTTCTCTTTTCTCAAGTAAAGAGTCGAAATAATATTGATAATAAAGCCTGACTGAGCTGAGCTGGGTCTGACCTTATATGTAATATGTTTTTTTCTAAAAGTGATAAAGGATCTGGTTATTTTTGATCCTTACATGATCACTTTAAAAGAACAGATTATTTAATAGTTGAAAAATTGATCACAATGTAAAAGTTTTAGTATATTTATGTGTACCAAAAATCCAAAATCAGCAAGTGCAATGTAAAGTTACACGGAAATATCTTTCAAGATTTGTCAGGTCACCATTAACAACCATTTATAATTTTCCGCATCCCAAAAATATGTCCGAACAATTGAAAGATAGGAGGTGGAAAATTTCTCAATAAACACATGTATAAAATCATGGAAGAAAAAAGACTCCAGCATATGAATGTCAGATAAGATGGTGAATTCAGTAGTTGCTGAACAATTGGAATTTTGCTGTACTATTTTAAGGGTGTTTAACAAGATATTCTATAGTGTTGGCTATAGACAGTATGCAAAGCCATAATGCTGTAATGCTCCCACAACTCTATACATAATTCCATGTTTACAGTAAAGAAATACTGCTAGGTTTAGACTTTAGGCGTCTTGAGTTGCTAAAATTCACATAAACAAACAATTTATTTTTGATAACGGTACAGATACATTAAAAACAAATGCATCTTCTTTAAATTCAAGGCCAGGACAGAAATATTAAATTCAGCATTGGACATTCCCCCATGGCTGTGCTCAAGGCAGGAGCTACAGTCTGATTTTATAAAATCAAACACCAAAAAAAGGCCATTAGGTTTTCTAATGTTTAATATCATGATTTGCAAAACTATACCTGCATCATTTGTGTGATTCAACAATAACAATATTATTTTTGATAAAATATTACAAATTCTGTGATTGTACTCCTTTATATTTCCTTGCAATTCTAGGGGTCTTAGGATGTTATGCCTAGAAAGCCAAACTTCAAGTAAAACTATATAGAAATACTTTATGCAAAGAACTTAATAGGATCAAGGAATGTATATACTCTGTTTTCCATGAATTTGCTAAATGAGTTTGACTTGCAGTTGTCACTTAAAGAATATGCTAGTAAATGATCTATGCCTTTGATGTATGAGAAGCTTTGAAGTGTATCCTCTGGTGCACGTACCTTCCTTTCTTTTGATGGTAACATTGCTATTGTCTGCCTGGAAACAACATGTGGTAACCACCTTTGGCGTGTACTTTACGCAGTAAATTCTGATCTAAAGCAATAAATGCAAAAATAGATTTTCATTTAAAATATTAGGTAAAGGTAAATACTAATGATATATATATATATATATATATATATATATATATATATATATATATATTACATATACAATAATATACACTACCGTTCAAAAATTTAGGGTCACTTAGAAATGTCCTTATTTTTTAAAGAAAAGCATAATTTTTTTCAATGAAGATAACATTAAATTAATCAGAAATACACTCTATACATTGTTAATGTGCTAACTAACTATTCTAGCTGCAAACGTCTGGTTTTTAATGCAATATCTACATAGGTGTATAGAGGCCCATTTCCAGCAACCATCACTACAGTGTTCTAATGGTACATTGTGTTTGCTAACTGTGCAGGAAGAAAACACTTGAAAACCCTTGTGCAATTATGCTAGCACCGCTGTAAACAGTTTTGCTGTTTAGAGGAGCTATAAAACTGACCTTCCTTTGAGCTAGTTGAGAATCTGGAGCATTACATTTGTGGGTTTGATTAAACTCTCAAAATGGCTAGAAAAAGAGAGCTTTCATGTGAAACTCGACAGTCTATTCTTTTTCTTAGAAATGAAGGCTATTCCATGCGAGAAATTGCCAAGAAACTGAAGATTTCCTACAACGGTGTGTACTACTCCCTTCAGGGGACAGCACAAACAGGCTCTAACCAGAGTAGAAAGAGAAATGGGAGGCCCGATGCACAACTGAGCAACAAGACAAGTACATTAGAGTCTCTAGTTTGAGAAATAGACGCCTCACAGGTCCTCAACTGGCAGCTTCATTAAATAGTACCCACAAAACGCCAGTGTCAACGTCTACAGTGAAGAGGCGACTCCGGGATGCTGGCTTTCAGGGCAGAGTCGCAAAGTTTGAAGGAGAAAATTATTATTTCAAATAAAAATCATTATTTCTAACTTTATCAATGTCTTGACTATATTTTCTAGTCATTTTGCAACTCATTTGATAAATATAAGTGTGAGTTTTCATGGAAAACACAAAATTGTCTGGGTGACCCCAAACTTTTGAACAGTAGTGTATATAAAAGAAAAAACAACAAACAATATAGTAGAACTTTCTTTTGACACAGCAAGACATTGATAAAGTTGTTTGAATTCTTTTCAAAACAAAATATTTATTTAAAAATGATACAAAAACCTCTAAAATTCTATGACATTTAAAGGGTGAATAATATTCAACCACAGTGCTTAAAATCATCATTCAAATGCATATGTGTGCCTTTGAAAGTTATTTTGTGGATCTAATGCCTAATGTCAAAATATTGATGCTGCCCATAATATAGCAAGAAAAAATAAGAATAAGAACACCTTCAAGGCTGTTTGAAAACTATCCAAGATGGCTTGCTCATATACTGTACCTGTATGAGAGAATGCCAAGAGTGTGCAAAACTGTTATTAGGTGAAATGCTGGCCACACCAATCTCAACCAATGGTTAAACGTAGCATTTTGTATCGGAAACTGTCATAGAAAAGTGTATATTTTCTTTGTAATAGATATGTATACTACACATTAGGAATTTTCTTTGCATTTGGAATGACTCTTAAGTATGTGGACCAGTCTATTAGCATATCATTGCATATTCAGCCTCGGCACTAAAACCATACTGTGGCTCTGATTCATGTTCTGCTTTTAAAACGGCAGTAGATAAAGCACATATTTATATTTCGTTACTAGGTTTGTTTGGAAATGAAATGTTAACATGAATTAATATCAGTCATACACTTTAATTTTCATTACAGAAACTTAACTCAATATGTACTGTAAGTTTTAAAATTCCTATTTCTTTAATATTTTGTAATTGCAGTTTTTTGCATTAGTAGGTGGTGGGGATGTTAATTGTAATTTACTACTCCATGAAATATGTCAGTGACTTGTCAATTTAATATACCCAGTGTACACAGTCGACTTTGCTTTTGTCCATGACAAAACAATTTCGAAACACTATTGTCACTGCTATAAAAAACTTAAAGAGGGCCTGTCACTAAATTTTAGGGCACTAAAACACCAGCATGTCGCTATACTGGTGGGGTTCAGCGTCCCAAACATGCCCTTCTCAAAACTGTTCAAAACTGTTAATTTCAAGAGAAAACAGCCACTGAAATCCATTTATTTTTGGAGCTGATTAATGTTGAATGGAAGAAGTCTGTAATACAGTAAATAGTCGCTACAAGTCTGTTAGCGCTTCACAGCATTGAGCAGTAAAGGAAATGATGGGGAGGCGAGCGCCCCTTCAAAACAGCTGACCGCCATCGGTGTCGAGAATTGGACCTCCACTGATCAGATATTGAAGGTGTATTCTGAATATAGGCAATACATTTTTTCTCTTGGCAAAACCCCTTTAATGACACTAGACCAAATACTACCCCTTAGTCAGTGACGTAACAAGAGTCCTATATGCCCCAGGGAAAATTATGCATCTTGGCTTGTTGCTTAGATGTACAGACCTCAGCAGCGTTGCAGGTCGCAAAGACAACATAGCTACAAGTCAATTTTCTGATACCACTAAACAAGGAGCAAACAATACCTCTACATCATGACCATATATTACTACTGAACAATACAGATGTAGCGATCCCTTATCTTGACTTTTTCAATGACTTTTCAATGGCTTTTGTTGTGTGATATCACGCTGCAGCGAGTTATCATAGTCAAGATAAAGATGGCTACATCCATACCTTCACACCATGACCACATATTACCACTACATAGTGACTGAGTAATACCACTATACTGTTACTGAATAATAACTCCACACCATGACCACATAATACCGTGTTTCCCCGATAGTAAGACACCCCCGATTGTAAGACGTATCGGGGGTTTCAGGGGGGTCGGCTAATATAAGCCGTACCCCGAAAGTAAGACATATGTCTTACTTTCGGGGAAACACGGGGGTATTGCCGCCTCCTGCCCACTTCCGCGCCGCCCCCCTCTCCATACGTCACCGCGCCATCCCCTGCACTTGCTCCTGCTGCAACTGCCGGAATCGAAGCGCGCGCCGATTCCGGCAGTTTAACCCATTAAATGCCGCTGTCAATAGTGACAGCGGCATTTAATGTGTTTGACAGAGGGGGGAGCTCCCTCTGTCACCCGATCGGCGCCCCCGCAAACAAATCGCGGGTCGCCGTCGGGTTTCCATGACAGCCGGGGGTCTAACAAAGACCCCCAGGTCTGCCTTCAGCATCTGCCTGTTAGGCGATGCCGGAGGCATGACCTAATAGGTTGCCTGTCAGTTTTACACTGACAGGCAATAATGCTTCGGTATACTAAGTATACCAAAGCATTATATATGCGATCGGCACATCGCATAGTGAAGTCCCCTGGTGGGACTAAAAAAAAAAATGTAAAACAGTTAAATAAAGTTTGTGAAAAAAAAAAAAAAATAAATTCGACAATTTTTTTACAATATAAGACATACCCCGAAAGTAAGACATAGTGGGGCTTTTGGGGATAAAAAGAAAGTAAGACACTGTCTTACTTTCGGGGAAACACGGTACTACCCTACTGTAACTGAATAATAACTCCACAAGGAGCACGTATTACCACCACTTAATGACTGAATAATATCACCATGATGTTACTGAGCAATGCCTCCACATATTACCACATGGTGACTGAATAATATCATCATGATGTTACTGAGCAATACCTCTACATATTACCACCACATAGTGACTGAATAATATCACCATGATGTTACTGAGCAATGCCTCCACATATTACCACATGGTGACTGAATAATATCATCATGATGTTACTGAGCAATACCTCCACATATTACCACATAGTGACTGAATAATATCACCATGATGTTACTGAGCAATACCTCTACATATTACCACATAGTGACTGAATAATATCACCATGATGTTACTGAGCAATACCTCCACATATTACCACCACGTAATGACTGAATAATATCACCATGATGTTACTGAGCAATACCGCTACATATTACCACCACATAGTGACTGAATAATATCACCATGATGTTACTGAGCAATACCTCCACATATTACCACCACATAATGACTGAATAATATCACCATGATGTTACTGAGCAATACCTCCACATATTACCACATAGTGACTGAATAATATCACCATGATGTTACTGAGCAATGCCTCCACATATTACCACCACATAATGACTGAATAATATCACCATGATGTTACTGAGCAATACCTCCACATATTACCACATAGTGACTGAATAATATCACCATGATGTTACTGAGCAATACCTCTACATATTACCACCACATAGTGACTGAATAATATCACCATGATGTTACTGAACAATACCTCCACATATTACCACCACATAATGACTGAATAATATCACCATGATGTTACTGAGCAATACCTCTACATATTACCACATAGTGACTGAATAATATCACCATGATGTTACTGAGCAATACCTCCACATATTACCACCACATAATGACTGAATAATATCACCATGATGTTACTGAGCAATACCGCTACATATTACCACCACATAGTGACTGAATAATATCACCATGATGTTACTGAACAATACCTCCACATATTACCACCACATAATGACTGAATAATATCACCATGATGTTACTGAGCAATACCTCTACATATTACCACATAGTGACTGAATAATATCACCATGATGTTACTGAGCAATACCTCCACATATTACCACCACATAATGACTGAATAATATCACCATGATGTTACTGAGCAATGCCTCCACATATTACCACATGGTGACTGAATAATATCATCATGATGTTACTGAGCAATGCCTCCACATATTACCACATAGACGACTGAATAATATCACCATGATGTTACTGAGCAATACCTCCACATATTACCACCACATAATGACTGAATAATATCACCATGATGTTACTGAGCAATACCGCTACATATTACCACCACATAGTGACTGAATAATATCACCATGATGTTACTGAGCAATACCTCCACATATTACCACCACATAATGACTGAATAATATCACCATGATGTTACTGAGCAATACCTCCACATATTACCACATAGTGACTGAATAATATCACCATGATGTTACTGAGCAATACCTCCACATATTACCACATAGTGACTAAATAATATCACCATGATGTTACTGAGCAATGCCTCCACATATTACCACATAGTGACTGAATAATATCACCATGATGTTACTGAGCAATGCCTCCACATATTACCACCACATAATGACTGAATAATATCACCATGATGTTACTGAGCAATACCTCTACATATTACCACCACATAGTGACTGAATAATATCACCATGATGTTACTGAGCAATACCTCTACATATTACCACCACATAGTGACTGAATAATATCACCATGATGTTACTGAATAATACCTCCACATATTACCACATAGTAACTGAATAATATCACCATGATGTTACTGAGCAATACCTCCACATATTACCACATAATGACTGAATAATATCACCATGATGTTACTGAGCAATACCTCTACATATTACCACCACATAGTGACTGAATAATATCACCATGATGTTACTGAGCAATACCTCCACATATTACCACATAGTGACTGAATAATATCACCATGATGTTACTGAGCAATACCTCTACATATTACCACCACATAGTGACTGAATAATATCACCATGATGTTACTGAACAATACCTCCACATATTACCACCACATAATGACTGAATAATATCACCATGATGTTACTGAGCAATACCTCTACATATTACCACATAGTGACTGAATAATATCACCATGATGTTACTGAGCAATACCTCCACATATTACCACCACATAATGACTGAATAATATCACCATGATGTTACTGAGCAATACCTACACATATTACCACCACATAATGACTGAATAATATCACCATGATGTTACTGAGCAATGCCTCCACATATTACCACCACATAATGACTGAATAATATCACCATGATGTTACTGAGCAATACCTCTACATATTACCACCACATAGTGACTGAATAATATCACCATGATGTTACTGAGCAATACCTCCACATATTACCACCACATAGTGACTGAATAATATCACCATGATGTTACTGAGCAATACCTCCACATATTACCACCACATAGTGACTGAATAATATCACCATGATGTTACTGAGCAATACCTCCACATATTACCACCACATAGTGACTGAATAATATCACCATGATGTTACTGAGCAATGCCTCCACATATTACCACATGGTGACTAAATAATATCATCATGATGTTACTGAGCAATACCTCCACATATTACCACATAGTGACTGAATAATATCACCATGATGTTACTGAGCAATACCTCTACATATTACCACATAGTGACTGAATAATATCACCATGATGTTACTGAGCAATACCTCCACATATTACCACCACATAATGACTGAATAATATCACCATGATGTTACTGAGCAATACCTCCACATATTACCACCACATAATGACTGAATAATATCACCATGATGTTACTGAACAATGCCTCCACATATTACCACCACATAGTGACTGAATAATATCACCATGATGTTACTGAGCAATGCCTCCACATATTACCACATGGTGACTAAATAATATCATCATGATGTTACTGAGCAATACCTCTACATATTACCACCACATAATGACTGAATAATATCACCATGATGTTACTGAGCAATGCCTCCACATATTACCACATAATGACTGAATAATATCACCATGATGTTACTGAGCAATACCTCTACATATTACCACATAGTGACTGAATAATATCACCATGATGTTACTGAGCAATACCTCCACATATTACCACCACATAATGACTGAATAATATCACCATGATGTTACTGAGCAATACCTCCACATATTACCACCACATAATGACTGAATAATATCACCATGATGTTACTGAGCAATGCCTCCACATATTACCACCACATAGTGACTGAATAATATCACCATGATGTTACTGAGCAATGCCTCCACATATTACCACATGGTGACTAAATAATATCATCATGATGTTACTGAGCAATACCTCCACATATTACCACCACATAGTGACTGAATAATATCACCATGATGTTACTGAGCAATGCCTCCACATATTACCACAACATAGTGACTGAATAATATCACCATGATGTTACTGAGCAATACCTCTACATATTACCACATAGTGACTGAATAATATCACCATGATGTTACTGAGCAATACCTCCACATATTACCACCACATAATGACTGAATAATATCACCATGATGTTACTGAGCAATACCTCCACATATTACCACCACATAATGACTGAATAATATCACCATGATGTTACTGAGCAATGCCTCCACATATTACCACCACATAGTGACTGAATAATATCACCATGATGTTACTGAGCAATGCCTCCACATATTACCACATGGTGACTAAATAATATCATCATGATGTTACTGAGCAATACCTCCACATATTACCACATAGTGACTGAATAATATCACCATGATGTTACTGAGCAATGCCTCCACATATTACCACATAGTGACTGAATAATATCACCATGATGTTACTGAGCAATACCTCCACATATTACCACCACATAGTGACTGAATAATATCACCATGATGTTACTGAGCAATACCTCCACATATTACCACCACATAATGACTGAATAATATCACCATGATGTTACTGAGCAATACCTCCACATATTACCACCACATAATGACTGAATAATATCACCATGATGTTACTGAGCAATGCCTCCACATATTACCACCACATAGTGACTGAATAATATCACCATGATGTTACTGAGCAATGCCTCCACATATTACCACATGGTGACTAAATAATATCATCATGATGTTACTGAGCAATACCTCCACATATTACCACATAGTGACTGAATAATATCACCATGATGTTACTGAGCAATGCCTCCACATATTACCACATAGTGACTGAATAATATCACCATGATGTTACTGAGCAATACCTCCACATATTACCACCACATAATGACTGAATAATATCACCATGATGTTACTGAGCAATACCTCCACATATTACCACCACATAATGACTGAATAATATCACCATGATGTTACTGAGCAATGCCTCCACATATTACCACCACATAGTGACTGAATAATATCACCATGATGTTACTGAGCAATGCCTCCACATATTACCACATGGTGACTAAATAATATCATCATGATATTACTGAGCAATACCTCCACATATTACCACATAGTGACTGAATAATATCACCATGATGTTACTGAGCAATACCTCCACATATTACCACATAGTGACTGAATAATATCACCATGATGTTACTGAGCAATACCTCCACATATTACCACCACATAGTGACTGAATAATATCACCATGATGTTACTGAGCAATACCTCCACATATTACCACCACATAATGACTGAATAATATCACCATGATGTTACTGAGCAATACCTCCACATATTACCACCACATAATGACTGAATAATATCACCATGATGTTACTGAGCAATGCCTCCACATATTACCACCACATAGTGACTGAATAATATCACCATGATGTTACTGAGCAATGCCTCCACATATTACCACATGGTGACTAAATAATATCATCATGATGTTACTGAGCAATACCTCCACATATTACCACATAGTGACTGAATAATATCACCATGATGTTACTGAGCAATGCCTCCACATATTACCACATGGTGACTAAATAATATCATCATGATATTACTGAGCAATACCTCCACATATTACCACATAGTGACTGAATAATATCACCATGATGTTACTGAGCAATACCTCCACATATTACCACATAGTGACTGAATAATATCACCATGATGTTACTGAGCAATACCTCCACATATTACCACCACATAGTGACTGAATAATATCACCATGATGTTACTGAGCAATACCTCCACATATTACCACCACATAATGACTGAATAATATCACCATGATGTTACTGAGCAATACCTCCACATATTACCACCACATAATGACTGAATAATATCACCATGATGTTACTGAGCAATGCCTCCACATATTACCACCACATAGTGACTGAATAATATCACCATGATGTTACTGAGCAATGCCTCCACATATTACCACATGGTGACTAAATAATATCATCATGATGTTACTGAGCAATACCTCCACATATTACCACATAGTGACTGAATAATATCACCATGATGTTACTGAGCAATGCCTCCACATATTACCACATAGTGACTGAATAATATCACCATGATGTTACTGAGCAATGCCTCCACATATTACCACATAGTGACTGAATAATATCACCATGATGTTACTGAGCAATACCTCCACATATTACCACCACATAGTGACTGAATAATATCACCATGATGTTACTGAGCAATACCTCCACATATTACCACCACATAATGACTGAATAATATCACCATGATGTTACTGAGCAATACCTCCACATATTACCACCACATAATGACTGAATAATATCACCATGATGTTACTGAGCAATGCCTCCACATATTACCACCACATAGTGACTGAATAATATCACCATGATGTTACTGAGCAATGCCTCCACATATTACCACATGGTGACTAAATAATATCATCATGATGTTACTGAGCAATACCTCCACATATTACCACATAGTGACTGAATAATATCACCATGATGTTACTGAGCAATGCCTCCACATATTACCACATAGTGACTGAATAATATCACCATGATGTTACTGAGCAATACCTCCACATATTACCACCACATAGTGACTGAATAATATCACCATGATGTTACTGAGCAATACCTCTACATATTACCACCACATAATGACTGAATAATATCACCATGATGTTACTGAGCAATACCTCTACATATTACCACATAGTGACTGAATAATATCACCATGATGTTACTGAGCAATACCTCCACATATTACCACCACATAATGACTGAATAATATCACCATGATGTTACTGAGCAATGCCTCCACATATTACCACATAGTGACTGAATAATATCACCATGATGTTACTGAGCAATACCTCTACATATTACCACCACATAACGACTGAATAATATCACCATGATGTTACTGAGCAATACCTCTACATATTACCACATAGTGACTGAATAATATCACCATGATGTTACTGAGCAATACCTCCACATATTACCACCACATAATGACTGAATAATATCACCATGATGTTACTGAGCAATACCTCCACATATTACCACCACATAATGACTGAATAATATCACCATGATGTTACTGAGCAATGCCTCCACATATTACCACCACATAGTGACTGAATAATATCACCATGATGTTACTGAGCAATGCCTCCACATATTACCACATGGTGACTAAATAATATCATCATGATGTTACTGAGCAATACCTCCACATATTACCACATAGTGACTGAATAATATCACCATGATGTTACTGAGCAATACCTCTACATATTACCACATAGTGACTGAATAATATCACCATGATGTTACTGAGCAATACCTCCACATATTACCACCACATAATGACTGAATAATATCACCATGATGTTACTGAGCAATACCTCCACATATTACCACCACATAATGACTGAATAATATCACCATGATGTTACTGAGCAATGCCTCCACATATTACCACCACATAGTGACTGAATAATATCACCATGATGTTACTGAGCAATGCCTCCACATATTACCACATGGTGACTAAATAATATCATCATGATGTTACTGAGCAATACCTCCACATATTACCACATAGTGACTGAATAATATCACCATGATGTTACTGAGCAATGCCTCCACATATTACCACATAGTGACTGAATAATATCACCATGATGTTACTGAGCAATACCTCCACATATTACCACCACATAGTGACTGAATAATATCACCATGATGTTACTGAGCAATACCTCTACATATTACCACCACATAATGACTGAATAATATCACCATGATGTTACTGAGCAATACCTCCACATATTACCACCACATAGTGACTGAATAATATCACCATGATGTTACTGAGCAATACCTCCACATATTACCACCACATAATGACTGAATAATATCACCATGATGTTACTGAGCAATACCTCCACATATTACCACATAGTGACTAAATAATATCATCATGATGTTACTGAGCAATACCTCCACATATTACCACATAGTGACTGAATAAAACCCACCATGCTGTTACTGAATAAAACCTCCACAACAAGAACACATAACACTACCATACTGTTACGGAATATTACCTCCACACTATGGCCACATGTTTCCACTAATTAGTTACTGAATAATAACACCATACTGTTACTAAATAATTCCTCCACACCATGATCACATATTACCACTACATAGTGACTGAATAATACTAACATACTGTTACTATATAATAGATGTACCCATATAATAGATGGGTGACCCCCATAAAGCAGAAAGGTGCCCCTACATAGAAGATAGGGGACCCCCATATAGTATATAGGTGACACCCATTTTGTAGATAGATGACACCTATATAGTAGATAGGTGCCCCCATTTAAGACATAGATGCCCCCATATATTACATAGATGTCCCTATATATAAGATACGTGCCCCCATGTAGTAAATACATGCCCCCATGTAGTAGTTAACCATCATATAGTAGTTAGGCCCTGTGTAGTAGTTTGACCCCCTATAGTAGATAGGTGACCTCCATATAGCAGTTAGCACCCATATAGTAGATAGGAGACCCCTATATAGTAGTGAGGCCTCCCTTCTCCATTAAAGGGGTTATCCGGGCAGTAAAAATTATCTCCAAATCAAATACGAGTTTAAATTGGGTAAAAGTACTAATATTCATGTTTTCATTTTTGCGCTGTTTCCCTGTTTTGCCATACACTCCATGGTCGTCGGAAGTCCTGTAGTTCTGGTTGCAATGATGACACGCGCACATGACCACGTGACCGAGAGCGGTCTCCCCTTACAGTAATGTCGGCTTGTCATCATCCTATGTGACCCCCTAGCTCCAGCGGTGTTGGCACATCATCATCCCACGTGACAGTGAGGAGACTGGCGCTCTGACGTCCCTGCAGAAGTAAGCCAGCTTCCTTCTTCAC
This sequence comes from Rhinoderma darwinii, assembly GCF_050947455.1. Lineage (NCBI taxonomy): Eukaryota > Metazoa > Chordata > Amphibia > Anura > Rhinodermatidae > Rhinoderma > Rhinoderma darwinii. Next base: position 287,187,558 of record NC_134690.1, on the reverse strand, counting down.
TGAGCTCTGGGGTGGGTGGCGATCCATGGCAAGAGGAGGAACAACGTGCATGACGAGTTGTAGTTTATTACGCGCACAGATTAAGAGTTCGGTCTGTTAAACGGAAGTCTGCCTGTGGCTACAGTATTACATCGGTAATCGGTAAGTAACACTGAAATGCCAACTACTGAAAGCGGTTGAATGTTCACAAAAATGGATTAAGACTTGTTTATGGTTTTTTTTTCATACTGAACTGATAACCCCTTTAATTGCACCTCTTTCGCGTCAATGAAAATTAAAAATAAAGTAAACACACCAAATTCCGTACCCACGATGAGCTGCTGCGTCTTTGGATTGCCTGTCTGATGTCCTCAGCAACGTTTAGTAGGCCACAGGCCTAAAACAGTCTGTGGCTTGCTAGAGTTAGTGGCGGGGCAGGGAGCCAACGGCTCTCCGCTCTGCCATAGTGAAATAAGCAGCGCTCGCACAGGGACTCAGGGCTTGCGAACGCCCTATCCCTATATTCCTAAGAATTGGGGTGACTGTTTTCAGAGGATTTGAGGATTATCATTTGTGGTCGCTCTGCGTTGAAGCCAATAAGAGATATGTAAATGAGTGAGCATGTTTGGCTGTTTACAAATATCCCATATACCTTAATGAACAGTGAGCACGCATGAGCTTCTCTTCTAAATCAAATTATTCATATCTACCATATCCAAAGACAGATATATTATCCTTTATCTTTATGCATTTTCTTATTTTGAACCGACATCAGGACTTTGTATCCCGAGGTTTGAAAAACTCATGAGCAGAATCACATATTTCCTTTAATGCTAAAGATTAAAAAAGAAAAGAGCAAGGCCACGTACAGTAGTCAACCTTTTGTGCATTTGGAGACTTGACATAAATTCAATAGCAGTATCCTTTTACTGTGCCTCCTAAACTTCACTTTGCTGCTAAGTTTTTATTTTCACTGCATAAGAGGATCACATACAAATGAAGAAATCCCAGGGCAAACGGAACGTGTCTTAAGGTTTCTAGCATGTCTTGTGTATGCCACACAGCATCACTGTGTGTAATATAAAGCGGAGAAGGAGGCTGTTAGAATGCTGCAAGCTAAAAATGTGACTTAATTTATTAGCTCCATTTAGGAAATTGTCTGGAGGCTGCCGGACCATTCTTCTAAATTGTAAGAAATAGAAAAGAGAAAACCAATTACTCCCTAACAGCATATAACCAGTATAAAAACGGCATGCTTTCTTAACCTGACTGTGATTGATTTTATATGTCTCTCTAACAAACTAAATAAATACACACACAGCATATGTCTGAGATGGCAGTGCCGTATAATAAAATATATTGTGTAGGATATAAAATTTAATCTGATTATTATGGTGCAACTGGAATGAGGAAGATGGGCTGAAAAATAAAACACCACCTGGATGATATTATTTTATTTGAGCAGGGGATTGAACAAAAGGAAAGAAAGCTGAGCGGTTGTGTACATGAAGGGCAGATGTGCATTTTCACTAAACTATATTCCCAATAGAAAATTGTCAAACTCAATGTTACCTGGCAGTAAATGGCTAAAACCTGTATAGAAACTACATCAATGATACAACTAAATGATTTGTCTACCATTGAACGCGCAAATAAAAACACTTATACAAGTAATTTCTCCAGTTGTTACTCTACCATCTCTAACTGCCTGTGAATATTTTGTAGACACCCCACTATACCTACATTAATAAGTAAACAAGGGGAATGCACTATGACACTGCACAGTCAACATAGCTGCCCACTCGCACCCTAGTACCTACTAATAAAAACTCAACGGCTTAGTGTTTCTAATAAATTAACATCATAGTTTGTACTGTTGAAAAAAGACACATGTCCATCAAATTCTACCAAGGAATGAGAAAGTGAAGGGTAACATTTCTACACATAGGAGCTAATATTTTTTGGTTCTAGGAAATTATCTAAGCCTTTTTTAAAGCCATCTACTGTCCCTGCTGTGACCAGCTCCTGCGGTAGACTATTCCATAGATTCACCGTTCTCAAGTAAAGAAGGCTTGTCGCCTCTGCAGATTGAACCTTTTTTTCTCCAGATGGAGGGAGTGCCCCCTTGTTTTTTGAGGGGGTTTTACATGGAACAGGATTTCACCATATTTTTTGTATGTGCCATTAATATATTTATATAAGTTAATCATGTCCCCCCTTAGTCGTCTCTTTTCAAGGCTAAGTAGATTTAATTCTTTTAACCCCTTCCCTCTTTAGCCACTTTTGGCCTTCCTGACAGAGCCTCATTTTTCAAATTTGACATGTTTCACTTTATGTGGTAATAACGTCGGAATGCTTTCACCTATCCAAGCGATTCTGAGACTGTTTTCTTGTGACACATTGGACTTTATGTTACTGGCAAAATTTGCTCGATATGTTCAGTATTTAATTGTGAAAAACACCAAATTTTATCGAAAAATTGCAAAAATTTGGATTTTTCTCAATTTAAATATATCTGCTTGTAAGACAGGCAGTTATACCACACGAAATTGTTGCTAATTAACATCCCCAATATGTCTACTTTAGTTTGGAATTGTTTTTTAAACGTTCTTTTTTATTTTTCTACGATGTTACAAGGCTTAGAACTTTAGCAGCAATTTCTCACATTTTCAAGAAAATGTCAAAAGGCTATTTTTGCAGGGGCCAGTTCAGTTGTGAAGTGGCTTTGAGGGCCTTATATATTAGAAACCCCCAATAAGTCACCCCATTTTAAAAACTGCACCCCTCAAAGTATTGAAAACAACATTTAGAAAGTTTATTAACCCTTTAGACATTTCACAGGAATTAAAGCAATGTAGAGGTGAAATTTACAAATTTCATTTGTTTTTTGCAGAAATTCATTTTTAATCAATTTTTTTTGTAACACAGAATATTTTACCAGAAAATGCAACTCAATATTTATTGCCCAGGTTCTGCAGTTTTAGGAAATATCCCAAATGTGGCCGTAGCATGCTACTGGACTGAAGCACCGGCCTCAGAAGCAAAGGAGCACCGAGTGGATTTTGGGGCCTTATTTTTATTAGAATATATTTTAGGCACCATGTCAGGTTTGAAGGGCTCTTGCGGTGCCAAAAAGGAAAATCCCCCAAAAGTGACCCCATTTGGGAAACTACACACATCAAGGAAATGATCTAGGGGTGTAGTGAGCATTTTGACCGTACAGGTTTTTTACAGAAATTATTGGAAGTAGGCCGTGAAAATTAATATCTACATTTTTTCAAAGAAAATGTAGGTTTAGCTATTTTTTTCCCATTTCCACAAAGACTAAAGGAGAAAAAGCATTGCAAAATTTGTAAAGGAGTTTCTCCCGAGTAAAACAATACCCCAGATGTGGTCATAAATGGCTGTTTGGACACACGGCAGGGCTTAGAAGTGATGGAGCGCAATTTGGCTTTTGGAGTTCAAATTCAGCAGGAATGGTTTGCCATGTCACATTTGCAAAGCCCCTGAGGGGACAAAACAGTGGAAACCCCCCACAAGTGACCCTATTTTGGAAACTACACCCATTGAGGAAATTATCTAGGGGTATAGTGAGCATTTTAACCCCACAGGTTTTTAGCAGAAATTATTGGAAGTAGGCCCTGAAAATGCCAATCTAATTTTTTTCAAAGAAAATGTAGGTTTAGCTAATTTTTTCTAATTTCTACAAGGACTGAAGGAGAAAAAGCACTGTTAAATTTCTCCTGAGTAAAACAATACCCCACATGTGGTAATAAATATCTGTTTGGACACACGGCAGGGCTTAGAAGGGAAAGAGCGCTATTTGGCTTTTGGAGATCACATTTAGCAGGATTGGTTTGCGGAGGCCATGTCGCATTTGCAAAGCCCAAAACAATGAAAATGCCCAAAAAGTGATTCCATTTAGGAAACTACACCCCTTGAGGCATTTATCTAGGGGTGTAGTAAGCATTTTGACCCCACAGGTGTTTTATATAATTTATTAGAATTGGGCAGTGAAAATAAAAACAATCCTTTTTCTTCAATAAGACGTATCTTTAGCTCAAAATTTTTGATTTTCTCAACAAATAAAGGAAAAAAAGAACCCAACATTTGTAAAGCTATTTCTCCCGAGTACGTAAATACCCCATATGTGGTCATAAACAGCTGTTTGGGCACACAGCAGGGCTCAGAAAGGAAGGAGCACCATTTGGAGTGCAAATTTTGCTGGATTGGTTACTGGGCGCCCGTGGGACCAAAACAGTCGAAACCACCCAGAAGTGACCACATTTAAGAAACTACACCCCTCAATGCACTCACCTAGGGGTGTAGTGAGCATGTTAACCCTGGAGGTGTTTTGTAGAAATTAGTGTGCACTTCATGTTGCAGAGTAAAAATTGGATTTTTTCCATAGATATGCCATTATTTGGTGCCCAGCTTGTGCCACCATAACAAGACAAGCTCTCTAATTATTATGCTGTGTTTCCCGGTTTTACAAACACCCTACATGTGACCCTAATCTTTTGCCTGGACATTCGACCAGGCTCAGGAGTGAAAGAGTAACATGTAAAATTGAGACCTAATTTGGCGATTTACAAAGTATTGGTTCACAATTGCAGAGGCCCAGATGTGATAAAATAAAAAGAAAGTGACCCCATTTTAGAAACTACACCACTCAAGGAATTTATTAAGGGGTGTAATGAGCATTTTCAACCCACAGGTCTTTTTCATAAATGAATGCGCTGCGGATGGTGCAAATTAAAAATTTATATTTTTCCCTAGATATGCCATTTCAGTGGCAAATATGTTGTGCCCAGCTTATGCCACTGGAGACACACACCCCAAAAATTGTTAAAAGGGTTCTCCCGTGTATGGCAATGCCATATATGTGGAAGTAAATTATTGTTTGGGCACACTATAGGGTTCAGAGCGGAGGGAGTGCCATTTATATTTTGGAGAGCGGATTTTGCTTGGTAGCAGATTTGTTTAAGCATTGCTGGTGTTTCCGTTTATAATGTGGGGGTACATGTAAGCTGGGCAGAATATATCAGGGGCATAGTCAGGTGGTATAATAATGGGGTAAAAAAACAATAATATGATCCATAGATGTGTGTTACACTGTGAAGCATTCCTTTCTGCACAGGCCAGTGTCGCACTGATATATGGCGTCCTTTCTTTTGCCCCTTTTGGTCCACACTCCGCACCTTTGCAGTTTGGCGAATTTTGCTGGGAAGTGTTGTCCTGGTATAATACGGGCGCCCTCGCTTCCAGCAGATATGTTTGGGCCCTCCCCTTCCTGGTTCCCTAATTTTAGGGCCTTGATAAATCGCCTCTTCAAACTATATTCCCCTCGGGCTGCACAACTGCATATTTTTTTATTCCTGAATTATTGGAGCCTTAACTAATTTTATTTTTTCATAGACGTTGTTAGGGATCTGCCAGGTACTTCATCTAGCTACACTCCTGGGATTAATCAATCCACACCTGAGGCCAGACCTGTTCGACTGACACCTTCTCCCACCAACCAGGGTGGCAGGCTCAGGAGTGGGAGAGCCTATCGCGGCCTGGTCTCTCGGAGTTAGCTCCGCCCCCTGCCCTTTATTACCTGCCCTGTGCTCTCCCTCAGTGCTTGTAATTCTTTTGGATTCCTGGCCCCACTGCTGCTTGCTCCAGCCTGCTTCTGCCGTGCTTCTGCCTTGCTGCAGTTCTGCTTGACCTGCTTTGCTTGCCCTGGCTTGCTTCTGTCTCCGTGTCCGCTCGGGTGTACTCACTTCGTCCTGGTCCTGACTGTTCGTTCGCCGCCCCGTTTCCTCGTGGCGTTCCGTGGCTACTGCCCCTTCCCTTGCGTGTTCCCTGTTTGTCTTCCTGTGCACTTAGCCAGCGTAGGGACCGCCGCCCAGTTGTACCTCGTCGCCTAGGGCGGGTCGTTGCAAGTAGGCAGGGACAGGGCGGTGGGTAGATTAGGGCTCACTTTCCCTTCACCTCCTTCCTGCCATTACATAATTACAAGCCCTTACCTAGTCTACCATTTCTCCTACGCTGACGCTATCATGGACCCCCTTGAGACCCTGACCCAGCAGATGCAGGGCCTCTCCCTACAGGTCCAGGCCCTGGCCCAAAGGGTCAATCAGGGTGACGCTGCTTTAGTAGTACCCCTCACCTCACCTCTAGAACCCGACCTCAAGTTACCTGACCGGTTTTCAGGGGACCGTAAGACGTTTCTCTCCTTCCGGGAGAGTTGCAGACTGTATTTCCGCCTAAAGCCCCACTCCTCAGGTTCCGAGAACCAGCGGGTGGGTATCATCATATCCCGACTCCAGGAAGGGCCCCAAGAGTGGGCCTTCTCCTTGGCTCCTGACGCCCCTGAACTTTCCTCTGTTGATCGTTTTTTCTCTGCCCTCGGACTCATTTACGACGAGACTGACAGGACTGCTTTAGCCGAGAGTCAGCTGGTGACCTTACGTCAGGGTAGAAGACCGGTTGAGGAATACTGTTCTGATTTTAGGAAGTGGTGCGTAGCTTCTCAGTGGAACGATCCGGCCCTAAGGTGCCAGTTTAGGTTAGGATTATCTGACGCCCTGAAGGATCTGCTGGTTAGCTACCCCTCGCCTGACTCCCTTGACCAGGTTATGGCCCTAGCAGTACGACTTGACCGACGTCTCAGGGAACGTCAGCTAGAACGCTTCAGTGTGCTCCCCTCTGACTTTTCTGCGATTCCCCCCGAGGTCCCGTCTCCTCGCCCCTCCACGGAGGACTCGGAGGTACCTATGCAACTCGGGGCCTCCATGTCCCCTCGACAACGTAGGGAGTTTCGCAGAATGAATGGTCTCTGCTTCTACTGTGGGGACGACAAGCATCTACTGAACACCTGTCCAAGGCGCAAGAATAAGAAGCCGGAAAACTTCCGCGCCTAAGTGATCATCGGGGAGGTCACTTGGGCGCACAGGTATTTCCCGTTAATGTGAAACGCAATAAAATTTTGCTTCCCTTTCAGGTCTCGTTTGCTGGCCGGTCTGCCACGGGCAGTGCTTTCGTGGATTCTGGCTCATCTGCTAATATCATGTCTGTGGAATTTGCTATGTCTCTAAAGATGCCTTGTATTGATTTACCTTATCCTATCCCTGTAGTAGGAATCGACTCAACACCCCTTGCTAATGGTTATTTTACTCAGCATACTCCTGTTTTTGAACTCCTGGTTGGCTCCATGCATTTGGAGCAGTGCTCTGTACTGGTGATGCAGGGATTATCGTCTGATCTGGTTTTAGGCCTTCCCTGGTTGCAGTTGCATAATCCCACATTTGATTGGAATACTGGGGATCTCACCAAATGGGGTAATGAATGTCTGATGTCATGTCTTTCTGTTAACTCTATTTCTCCCCGGGAGGAGGTAAACACACTTCCTGAGTTTGTTCAGGACTTCGCCGATGTGTTTTCTAAGGAGGCCTCCGAGGTGTTGCCCCCCCATAGAGATTACGATTGCGCCATCGATTTGGTGCCTGGTGCCAAGCTTCCTAAGGGTAGGATATTTAATCTTTCATGTCCTGAACGTGAAGCGATGAGGGTGTATATCCAAGAATGCCTAGCCAAGGGTTTCATTCGCCCCTCGACTTCTCCTGTAGGTGCTGGCTTCTTCTTCGTGGGGAAGAAGGATGGTGGTCTTAGGTCGTGCATTGATTATCGTAACCTGAATAAGGTCACCGTAAGGAACCAGTACCCACTTCCTTTGATTCCGGATCTTTTTAATCAGGTTCAGGGAGCCCAATGGTTTTCTAAGTTCGATCTACGGGGGGCATATAACCTTATCCGCATCAAAGAGGGGGATGAGTGGAAAACTGCGTTCAACACACCCGAGGGTCATTTCGAATACCTGGTCATGCCCTTTGGGTTGTGTAATGCCCCTGCTGTCTTCCAGAATTTTATTAATGAAATCCTGAGAGAGTACCTGGGTAATTTTCTTGTTGTGTACCTTGATGACATACTGGTGTTTTCCAAGGACTGGTCCTCCCACGTGGAGCATGTCAGGAAGGTGCTCCAGGTCCTTCGGGAGAATAATCTGTTTGCTAAGACTGAAAAATGTGTCTTTGGGGTACAGGAGATACCATTTTTAGGGCAAATCCTCACTCCTCATGAATTCCGCATGGACCCTGCCAAGGTTCAAGCTGTGGCGGAATGGGTCCAACCTGCCTCCCTTAAGGCGTTACAGTGTTTTTTAGGGTTCGCCAACTATTACAGGAGATTTATTGCCAACTTCTCGGTCGTCGCTAAGCCTCTTACGGACCTTACCCGCAAGGGTGCCGATGTCCTCCATTGGCCCCCTGAGGCCGTCCAGGCCTTTGAGACTCTCAAGAAGTGCTTTATCTCGGCCCCCGTGCTGATTCAGCCCAACCAAGAGGAGCCATTTATTGTGGAGGTTGACGCTTCCGAGGTGGGAGTGGGGGCCGTCCTGTCCCAGGGTACCAGCTCCCTCACCCATCTCCGCCCCTGTGCTTACTTCTCTAGGAAGTTTTCGCCCACGGAGAGTAACTATGATATTGGCAACCGCGAACTTCTAGCCATTAAATGGGCTTTTGAGGAGTGGCGGCACTTCCTGGAGGGGGCCAGACACCAGGTAACGGTCCTTACGGATCACAAGAATCTGGTTTTCCTAGAATCGGCCCGGAGGCTTAATCCTAGACAAGCTCGGTGGGCACTATTCTTTACCAGATTTAATTTCTTGGTTACCTATAGGGCTGGGTCCAAGAATATTAAGGCTGACGCTCTGTCACGTAGTTTCATGGCCAATCCTCCTTCCGAGAAGGATCCCGCTTGTATTTTACCCCCTGGTATAATCGTCTCTGCCACGGATTCTGATTTAGCTTCTGATATCGCGGCTGATCAGGGTGCAGCTCCCGGGAACGTCCCTGGGGACAAACTGTTTGTTCCCCTGCAATACCGGCTGAGGGTACTCAGGGAAAACCATGACTCCGCTCTATCCGGTCATCCTGGCATCCTGGGCACCAAACACCTCATTACCAGAAACTATTGGTGGCCTGGGTTGCCTAAAGATGTTAGGGCTTACGTCGCCGCTTGTGAGGTTTGCGCTAGGTCCAAAACCCCTAGGTCCCGACCTGCGGGCCTACTACGTTCCTTGCCCATTCCCCAGAGACCTTGGACCCATATCTCCATGGATTTTATCACCGATTTGCCTCCATCTCAGGGCAAGTCGGTGGTGTGGGTGGTAGTCGACCGCTTCAGCAAGATGTGCCACTTTGTGCCCCTTAAGAAGCTACCTAACGCCAAGACGTTAGCTTCTTTGTTTGTGAAACACATCCTGCGTCTCCATGGGGCCCCAGTCAATATCGTTTCTGACAGAGGGGTACAATTTGTTTCCTTATTTTGGAGAGCTTTTTGTAAAAAGTTGGAGATTGATCTGTCCTTCTCCTCCGCCTTCCATCCCGAAACCAATGGCCAAACGGAAAGGACCAACCAATCCCTGGAACAATATTTAAGGTGTTTCATCTCTGACTGTCAATTCGATTGGGTCTCATTCCTTCCCCTTGCTGAATTTTCCCTGAATAACCGGGTCAGTAACTCGTCAGGGGTCTCCCCGTTTTTCTGTAATTTCGGGTTTAACCCTAGGTTCTCCTCCGTCTCCCCTGGTTGTTCCAATAATCCTGAGGTAGAGGAGGTTCATCGGGAACTGTGCACTGTCTGGGCCCAGGTTCAGAAGAACCTAGAGGCGTCCCAGAGCGCACAAAAGATTCAGGCGGATAGTAGACGTTCTGCTAACCCCCGGTTTGTCGTCGGGGATTTGGTCTGGTTGTCGTCCAGGAACTTGCGCCTTAAGGTCCCGTCCAGGAAGTTTGCTCCCCGATTTATTGGACCTTATAAGATCATTGAAGTCCTCAACCCTGTATCCTTCCGTCTGGAGCTCCCCCCATCCTTTCGCATACATGACGTCTTCCATGCCTCCCTCCTTAAACGCTGCTCCCCGTCCTGGTCCCCCTCGAGGATACCTCCTGTTCCCGTTCTCACCCCTGAGGGGGTGGAATTCGAGGTGGCCAAGATTATGGACAGTAGGATGGTCCAGGGCTCCCTCCAGTACCTGGTCCATTGGAGAGGATACGGGCCGGAGGAGAGGACTTGGGTACCTGCCCGTGATGTTCACGCTGGGGTATTGATCAGGAGGTTCCACCTCCTCTTCCCCACTAAACCGGGTCCCCTTAGTAAGGGTCCGGTGGCCCCTCATAAAAGGGGGAGTACTGTTAGGGATCTGCCAGGTACTTCATCTAGCTACACTCCTGGGATTAATCAATCCACACCTGAGGCCAGACCTGTTCGACTGACACCTTCTCCCACCAACCAGGGTGGCAGGCTCAGGAGTGGGAGAGCCTATCGCGGCCTGGTCTCTCGGAGTTAGCTCCGCCCCCTGCCCTTTATTACCTGCCCTGTGCTCTCCCTCAGTGCTTGTAATTCTTTTGGATTCCTGGCCCCACTGCTGCTTGCTCCAGCCTGCTTCTGCCGTGCTTCTGCCTTGCTGCAGTTCTGCTTGACCTGCTTTGCTTGCCCTGGCTTGCTTCTGTCTCCGTGTCCGCTCGGGTGTACTCACTTCGTCCTGGTCCTGACTGTTCGTTCGCCGCCCCGTTTCCTCGTGGCGTTCCGTGGCTACTGCCCCTTCCCTTGCGTGTTCCCTGTTTGTCTTCCTGTGCACTTAGCCAGCGTAGGGACCGCCGCCCAGTTGTACCTCGTCGCCTAGGGCGGGTCGTTGCAAGTAGGCAGGGACAGGGCGGTGGGTAGATTAGGGCTCACTTTCCCTTCACCTCCTTCCTGCCATTACAGACGTAGTGGCATGAGGGCTTTTTTTTTGCAGGATGAGCTGTAGTTATTATTGGTACCATTTTGGGGTACATGCGACTTTTTGATCACCTTTTATTCTATTTTTTGGGAGGCCAGGTAACCAAAAAAAAACACAATTCTGACAGACTTTTTAAAGTTTTTTTTATACAGCGTTCACCAAGCGTTATAAATTACATGCTAACTTTATTCTGCAGGTCAGTACGATTCCGGCGATACGTAGTTTATGGCACTTTTTTATGTTTTACTACGTTTTGCACAATACAATTACTTTTGCAAAAATAATGTATTTTTTCTGTCGCCAAGTTCTGAGAACCATAACTTTTTAACTTTTTTGTTGACTGAGCTGTATGAGGGCTTGTTTTTTTGCGAGATGAGATATAGTTTTTATAGGTCCCATTTTTGGATATGTGCGACTTTTTGATCACTTTTTATTTCAATATTTGTAGGGCAAAGTGACCAAAAAACTAAAACTCTGGTATAGTTTTTTTACGGGTTTTTTTTTACGCTGTTCACCGCGTGCAATAAATTATATAATATTTTTATACCTCAGGTCGTTACGGTCGCGGCAATAGCAAATACGTATGGTTTATTATTATTTTTTAAATTATAAAGGACTTGATAAGGGAACGGGGCGATTGTGTTTTATTTTATTATGTTTTCAAACTTTTATTTTTTCACTTTTATTTACACTTTTTATACTTTTTTTACACTTTTTTTCAAGTCCCACTGGGGGACTTGAAGGTCCAGCTGTGTGATGTTTTTTTTCTAATACATTGCACTACCTACGTAGTGCAATGTATTAGATCTGTCAGTTATTCACTGATGGCAAGCCGATTAGGCTTCGCCTCCCGGCGGGGCCTAATAGGCTTCCGTAATGGCAGAGCAGGAGGCCATTGGGTCTCCTGTTGCCATAGCAGCAGTCGCCAGTCCTGATTGCCTGTCAGGGCTGGCGATCTGCTAGCAACCGCTAAGATGCAGCGTTCGCTTTCGATTGCTACATTGAAGGGGTTAATGGCAGGGATCGGAGCTAGCTCTGGTTCCTGCCGTTACAGATGGATGTCAGCTGTAACATACAGCTGACTTCCACCGCTGATGACGCCGGATCAGCTTCTGAGCCGGCACCATCTTGCCGTCGGCTACGGAAGCCGATCAGTCTCCGCCACCGGGCGGGTCCTGACCGGCTACCATGCTAGGCAGACTGGGAGGCCAGTATTAGGCCTCAGGTTGCCATTGCAGCCACCGGAACCCCAGGCAATTTAATTGCTGGGGTTCCAATGCGCTGCAAACACCTTAAGTGCAGCGATCACGTTTGAGCGCTGCACTTAAGGGGTTAATGGTGGGGATCGAAGCTAATTTTGGTCCCCGCCATTATAGCCGGATCTCAGCTGTAAGGTACCGCTGAGATCCGGCGATGATGGCACCGGCTCAGCTTCTGAGCCGGTGCGAAGCATTTAGCGTATGGATACGGCAATTTGCGGGAAGTCATGGCTTTACGGAAAATGTCGGGAAGGGATTAACTTTCCTCATAACTTAGATTCTCCATGCCCCTTATTAGCTTTGTTGCTCTTCTTTATATTTTTTCCAACTCCAGGGCATCATTTCTATGAACTGGAGCCCAGAACTGAACTGCATATTCTAGATGAGGCCGCACTAATGCTTTGTAAAGTGGTAATATTATATCCCTCTCCCGTGAGTCCATGCCTCTTTTAATACATGACAATATCTTGCTGACCTTTGAAGCAGCTGATTGACATTGCATGCTGTTATTTAGTTTATGATCTACAAGTGCACCCAGATCCTTCTCAACAAGTGATTCTCCCAGTGTAGCTCTCACTAGGACATATGATGCATGCATATTGTTCGTACCCAGGTGCATAACTTTACATTTATCTACATTAAACCTCATTTGCCGAGTGGATCCCCAAACACTCAGTTTGTTTAAATCCGCTTGCAATTCACGAACATCTTCCATAGACTGAACAATACTACATAGTTTGGTGTCCTCTGCAAAAATAGAAATAGTGCTATTAACCCCTTAACCAGTTCAGGACCGGGCTATTTTGCGCCTTCAGGACCAGACATCGTTTAGCCCTTTTTAGCACGCGTTAGTTAAATGGCTATAACTTTTTTATTTGTTGGGCTAACGACGTGATTTTTGCGAAGTTTTTTCCGTAGACAATGCAGGTTTCATTTTTTATCGTTTTTATACACACCTTTTTTGCTATTTTAGAATTTTTATTCATAAAGTTTGAAAATAATAGTAAAAAAATAAGCTTTTTTACGTTTCAGCCATTTTTTTTTGGTAATAACATAGTTTTACCCTAAAATAGACCTTTTATTTGTGATCGTCATTGTCTACCGTAAATTTTAATATATTACATGTCTATATTAGAGTAATTGGGTCAGTGCTAGCGTTACAACAATGATTGGCGGGGGGGGGGGAACAGTTTTTTTGGGGTGGGTATTTTATGTGTATTTATTATTTAATTTTTTTTTGCACTTTACATTATTATTTTTTTATTACTATGGTCTGTTCCTCAAAGGTCAAAAAAGACCTTTGGGGAACTTTATATATTTTTTCTTTCTTTTACACCATGTTTTTCCACTGTAACTGGAGCTGCACAGCAGCCCGAGTTACAGGGGAAATCAGCCCTCTCATAGTGACGATTGTCACTAATAAGGCTGTGCTGGGTCTTGTTAGACCCAGCAGAAGTCTGTAAGTAACGGCACCCGGCGATCATGTGACATGATCACCGGGAGGAATAGAGACAGCGGCGCGGCCGCTGCCTCTATTCCTATACACAGCGTTCATTGAGCGCTGTGTAAAAAGACATCGGAGAAGACAGAAGCAGCTAAAGCTGCTTCTATCTTCTCCTCAGGGTCCCCGGCAGTCACTGACAGCCGGAGACCCGACATTCAGCTGCCCGATTGCGCGGGCAGCAAGTTAAAACCCGAGCCGTAAAAAGTCTATGGCTCAGGTTTTAAGGACCCTGACCGCAGTCCGTAAAAATACAGCCAGCGGTCGGGAACCAGTTAAAAACCAGGCCATTTTGCACGTTAATGACCAAGGATTATTTCTTGTTTTTTCATGGTCGCATTCCAAGAGTCGTAACTTTTTTTTATTCCGTCGACATAGCCGTATAAGGGCTTGTTTTTTGCGGGACGAGTTGTATTTTGTAATTGTACCATTTTTAGATGCTTAGAATATATTGATTAACTTTTATTAACTTTATTTTAGGAGAGAATTGAAAACAAGCAGCTATTCCAGCATTAATTTTCACGTTATAAATTTACGCGTTTACTATGCAGCGTAAATAACATGTTAACTTTATTCTATGGGTCGGCATGATTACGGGGATACCAAATATGTAAAGGTTTTATATGTTTTCCTACGTTTGCACAATAAAAACCCTTTTAGAAAAAAATTACTTGTTTTTGCATCGCCGCATTCCAAGAGACGTCGTTTTTTTATTTTTCCGTCAATGTGGCCGTATGTGGGCTTGATTTTTGCGGGCCAATGTATAGTTTTCAATAGTACTATTTTGGGGTACATAGGACTTATAGATTAACTTTTATTTAATTTTTTATGGTGGGAATGGGAGAAAAGAGAGAATTTTGCCGTTGTTTTTTTGCGTTTTTTTTGGACGCCGTTCATCCGGCGGTTTAATTAATATGTTAATTTTATTGTTCAAGTCGTTACAATCGCGGGGATACCATATATGTGTATGTGTTATTTGTTTTGACACTTTTACTAAATAAAACTACTTTTTGGGCAAAAAAAGTAGTTTTATTTGATTTTGACTGTAATTTTTTTTTTCCACAAACTTTATTTAACTGATTTACATATTTTTTTTTTAGTCCCACCATGGGACTTCACTATGCTATCAGCCGACCGCATATATAATGCTTTGATATACTTAGTATACCAAAGTATTATTGCCTGTCAGTGTAAAACTGACAGGCAATCTATTAGGTCATGCCTCCGGCATGGCCTAACAGGCATTTGCTAAAGGCAGACCTGGGGGTCTTTGTTAGGCCTTCGGCTGCCATGGAAACCCGACGGCGACACGCGATTTCTTCGCGGGGGCGCCGATGGGGGGACAGAGGGAGCTCCCTCCCTCTGTCAAACACATTAGATATCGCTGTCACTATTGACAGCGGCATTTAATGGGTTAAACTGCCGGAATCGGAGCGCGCTTCGATTCCGGCAGTTGCAGCAGGAGCCAGGCTGTGTATAACAGCCGTGCTCCTGCTGCTGATCGCGTGGGTACAGTAGCAGTACCCGCGCCATCACAGGACGGATATATCCATCCTCCTGCGCGAACTAGCAGCTGCAGAGGACGGATATATCCGTTCTTCGGCGTTAACAGTTTAATCCCATCCTCGATCTTTAATAAATAAATTTAATAATAGTGGTCCCAGCACTGAACCCTGGTGTACACCAATTATAACCGGGGATCATTCAGAGTAGGAATCATTGACCACAACTATTTGGATACGGTCCTAACCAATTCTCAATCCAATTACAAACTATATTTTCTAAACCTATAGTCCTTAATTTACCCATTAGACGTCTATGAGGGACAGCGTCAAATGCCTTTGCAAAGTCCAAAAACACTATATCCACAGCGGCCCCTCTGTCTAGGCTTCTGCTCACCTCTTCATAAAAACAATCAGGTTGGTTTGACAACTTCTGTCCTTAATAAAACCGTGCTGGCTGTCACTTATAATACTATTTTTTTGTCACATAATCCTGTATTTAGTCCCTCAATAGCCCCTCAAACATTTTTCCCACAATGGATGTTAAGCTTACTGGTCTATAATTACCCGGGGAAGACCTAGAGCCCTTTTTGAAAATAGGCACCAAATTTGCCCTGCGCTAGTCCCTTGGCACTATACCAGTCACTAGAGAATCTCTAAATATTATGAAAAGGGGACAGAAATAACTGAACTAAGCTATTTAAGAACTCTAGGGTATAACCCATCTGGTCCTGGGAATAACAGCTACAAAATATAACACAAGCTTTAAAGATGACCGGGCAGCTCTTCTGACATGTCTGTTGTAGTTTACTTGCATTTCTTATAAAGTGTTAATTCAGAAGTAAGTTTTCTTAGAACTCTACATTTTGCCATTCCTGTTTTATCTCTTATAAATGTATTAAAAAAATGACAACTGGGTTTACCATTTCCCTTGTCAATAGGGTGTGTCCCTACGCAGTTCGCATATCGTGTATTTGTTACAGAATTTTGGTTGCAATATCTGCACCAACATTCTGCAACAACTTACAGTTCAATATCAGTGAATAGGATTTAAATAAACCCCATTGTCTTCCAGTGTAAAAAAGAAATAACATATTTCTAGACATGCTGCAGTGCAATGCAATCGGGGGAAATCCACAGGTAAATCCTTTGTGGAATTTTGTTGCAAATTTCTAGGCTGGTTCAACAGCGTAATATTTACGTGATGTGTGAACCCGGCCTAATATTTCAGAACTGATTGGAAAGTGTTAAAGTGTATGGGGACAGGGGAAGAGTAACACCCAGTTGTCAAGCATTTTCAAGAGGAATAACAGAGGAATAGAACAACACATCGTCCTAGGAAAAGATGCTCCAGAATTTTTATTTTTGGGTTAATGCATGTATTTACTGAAACAGGTATGTCAGGAGAGCTGACAGATCCTCTTTAAATATAGAATACAATGTTTATAGAGCACCATGAATCACGTCTCTACAAAAAAATCTGAACAAATGCTTGAAAATATACTTTCATTTACAATGTAATAGAAAAAAGACAACAAGTACTGAAACCTTTAATGAGAAAGCAGGACATGCTGTCTCTAGTCTATGCTATAAAATAATTGATCCTTCTAGGGTAGTAGCAAGGAGAGTATTTTATTTCTACAGAAGACAAATGGACTTAGACCTTGATCACAGTCTCACTGTCTGGATGAATAAATAATTGGATGTTTTGGTTGTATTATACGGGTTATATGGAGAAAGAAC
The DNA here is from genome assembly GCF_050947455.1 of Rhinoderma darwinii. Lineage (NCBI taxonomy): Eukaryota > Metazoa > Chordata > Amphibia > Anura > Rhinodermatidae > Rhinoderma > Rhinoderma darwinii. The sequence goes on along the minus strand of NC_134690.1, from coordinate 287,170,743 downwards.
TGATGTATTTTCCATGTACAAATGGTATAATGGGACTTAAAATTATAATATTTCATTGACGGGAAACAGGATTACCCATTTATTGACCCATTAATAGATTTCTCTGAAGAAGCTTAAAATAAGTATAAACTGATGTATGTAGTGCTTTTTTAAGGATACAATACTAAAAAAGTAGAATGTATCATTTTTTTCAACAGATCAATAAAGAGTCTCAGTCACCAGTTTATAACTCCCCTATCTCCTACCTAATCTAATATGCGCTTTGATGTATATAACTACTGTTTTTTTGTTTTTTTTTAAATAATTTGTTATTGACCAAGTTATGAACATTTTTCGATTTATGCAAATTTTTTCTAAATGCCCAACTGGGCACCAATTCACCAAGTGGGCGTTGCATAGAAAAGTGTATGACGCTGACAAATCAGCGTCATACACTTCTCTTCATTCCAGCCCAGCTTGATTCACAGCACAGCGTGATCTCGCGAGATCTTGCTGTGACGTGACTTCCTGACGCAGGTCCTTCACCGGAGCGACGGAAGATTGAACAGACCTCCGCTTCAAATTCAGATAATCGTTCTGGCACGGCTGGAGGTGAAGTCTGTTCAGTCTTCCGCTGTGCTGTGAATCAAACTGGGCTGGAATGAAGAGAAGTGTATGACGCTGATTGATCAGCGGCGTACACTTTTCTATGCAACGCCCACTTGGTGAATAGAAACAAAAACCCAGGTTGGGCATTTAGAAAAAATTTGCATAAATCGAAAAATGTTCATAACTTGGTCAATAACATATGTTATTTAAAAAAAAAACAAACAGTAGTTGTCTACATCAAAGAGCCTATTAGATTAGGTTGGAGATAGGGAAGTTATAAACTAGTAACAGAGCCTCCTTAACCCCTTAGTGACCAACAATACGCCTTTTCACATTCGTCACTAAGGGGCCTTAGGCTAGGCTGGCGCCTTTTCACGCAAGGTGAACACCGTAAAAAAAAAAACGCAAAAAACAATGTCGAAATTGAAATTTTTTTTCCATTGCCCCCCAAATAAGTCATAATAAAAATGAATCAATAAGTCCCATGCACCCCAAAACAGTACCAATCAAAACTACGTCTCGTCCCACAGAAAACAAGCCCAAAAAATCACTACATTGATGGAAAAATAAAAAAGTTACGGCTCTTGGAAAGCAACGATGCAAAAACAAATAATTTTAGTTCAAAAGTGTTTTTATTGTGCAAAAGTCCTAAAACATAAAAAACCTCTACATATGTGGTATCACCGTAATCGTACCGACCCATAGAATAAAGGAAACATGATATTTACGCCGCACAGTGAACGGCGTCAATTTAAAAACACATAGAACAATGGTGGAATTTCATTTTTTTTTTATAATCCCCCCCAAAAAAGTTAATAAAAGTTAATAAAAAAATTATATGTACCCAAAAATGGTGCTATTAAAAAGTACAACTAATCCCGCAAAAAACAAGTCCTCATTCAGCTATGTAGACGAAAAAATAAAAAAGTTATAGCTCTTTGAATGCGACTATAGAAAAACGTATAAAATAGCTTGGTCATTAGGGCCTAAAATGAGCTGGTCACATGAAATTATGTTATTATGTACATACCTATGTACATTAGTTCACATCCAGTAAACTTTGATATCCATATTTTTTTAGGAGAATAATATTTATGGATTGGTTAGTCTCAATTATGTTTTTAAACGAAGAGGAAGTTAGCCATAGTTATAAGTTGTTAACTAAAAGTTGACAATCTGCCATTTATGGTGGTATCTTATGAGAAGAATGTAATGTGTTTGAATTGTTTTACTGTTAAAGTTGACAACTCAAAAAAACTGAATTAAAAGAAATCTGAACACACAGATATACGGCATGCCCAAAAAAGATACTTTAACAAGGTGAAGGGGCTTATCACTGCACTACAGAACAGCCCAGGACCATGTTAGATATTACTGAGGTACACAAACGTTTTAATGTGTTAATATAATGTGTATGTGCAAATTTATGTATATCTTTGGTGTGTATGTACTGTATACACACTAAATGAACAAAAATATTGGGATATCTACACACAGGACCGGCTCCAGGTTTATGTGGGCCCTTGGGCGACAGAACCTTAGTGGCCCCTATGCGGTGCAACTCGAGCGGTGGCAGTATAAAGGCAGAAACATAATGCCTGAAGGATGTAACCATGGATTACTTAACATTCACATGTACACTACCGTTCAAAAGTTTAGGGTCACTTAGAAATTTCCTTATTTTTTAAAGAAAAGCACAGTTTTTTCCAATGAAGATAACATTAAATTAATCAGAAATACACTCTATACATTGTTAATGTGCTAAATGACTATTCTAGCTGCAAACATCTGGTTTTTAATGCAATATCTACATAGGTGTATAGAGGCCCATTTCCAGCAACCATCACTCCAGTGTTCTAATGGTACATTGTGTTTGCTAACTGTGTTAGAAGACTAATGGATGATTAGAAAACACTTGAAAACCCTTGTGCAATTATGTTAGCACAGCTGTAAACAGTTTTGCTGTTTAGAGGAGCTATAAAACTGACCTTCCTTTGAGCTAGTTGAGAATCTGGAGCATTACATTTGTGGTTTTGATTAAACTCTCAAAATGGCTAGATAAAGAGAGCTTTCATGTGAAACTCGACAGTCTATTCTTTTTCTTAGAAATGAAGGCTATTCCATGCGAGAAATTGCCAAGAAACTGAAGATTTCCTATAACGGTGTGTACTACTCTCTTCAGAGGACAGCACAAACAGGTTCTAACCAGAGTAGAAAGAGAAGTGGGAGGCCCCGCTGCACAACTGAGCAACAAGACAAGTACATTAGAGTTTCTAGTTTGAGAAATAGACGCCTCACAGGTCCTCAACTGGCAGCTTCATTAAATAGTACCCGCAAAACGCCAGTGTCAACGTCTATAGTGAAGAGGCGACTCCGGGATGCTGGCCTTCAGGGCAGAGTGGCAAAGAAAAAGCCATATCTGAGACTGGCTAATAAAAGCAAAAGATTAATATGGGAAAAAGCACACAGACATTGGACAGAGGAAGATTGGAAAAAAGTGTTATGGACAGACGAATCGAAGTTTGAGGTGTTTGGATCACACAGAAGAACATTTGTGAGACGCAGAACAACTGAAAAGATGCTGGAAGAGTGCCTGACGCCATCTGTCAAGCATAGTGGAGGTAATGTGATGGTCTGGGGTTGCTTTGGTGCTGGTAAAGTGGGAGATTTGTACAAGGTAAAAGGGATTTTGAATAAGGAAGGCTATCACTCCATTTTGCAACGCCATGCCATACCCTGTGGACAGCGCTTGATTGGAGCCAATTTCATCCTACAACAGGACAATGACCCAAAGCACACCTCCAAATTATGCAAGAACTATTTAGGGAAGAAGCAGGCAGCTGGTATTCTATCTGTAATGGAGTGGCCAGCGCAGTCACCAGATCTCAAACCCATAGAGCTGTTGTGGGAGCAGCTTGACCGTATGGTACGCAAGTGCCCATCAAGCCAATCCAACTTGTGGGCGGGGCTTCTGGCAGCATGGGGTGAAATTTCTCCCGATTACCTCAGCAAATTAACAGCTAGAATGCCAAAGGTCTGCAATGCTGTAATTGCTGCAAATGGAGCATTCTTTGACAAAAGCAAAGTTTGAAGGAGAAAATTATTATTTCAAATAAAAATCATTATTTCTAACCTTGTCAATGTCTTGACTATATTTTCTAGTCATTTTGCAACTCATTTGATAAATATAAGTGTGTGTTTTCATGGAAAACACAAAATTGTCTGGGTGACTCCAAACTTTTGAACGGTAGTGTAAGTCATGGGCCAATGAATCCAGTGCCGTTTCTGCGATGTGTGAATCTTGATGTACCGGTTACGTGGAGGTTGTGATTTCTGAAAGACCTGGTATCTGTAGGCTTGAGTATTTCAGTACCTCGAGGAATTGGAGGTAAACGTGATGTTGATAAACTGCCCCTACCAATACCACCTATAATATCCCTTACAGGGGACCAACCCCCACAAAAAGGCAACCTTAAAGAAAATAGTTATGGTTCAATTTTAATGCCACCTTTCTACTCCCTACAGTAATACCTCCCTATGTGCTCCCACACAGTAGTAATGTCCAATTTTTGCCGCTAAAGAATAGTAGTTCTCTTTCGTGCCCCCCATATATTAGTTGTGTCCCTATATATTAGTAAGGCGCCCTTTGTGTCCCTATATATTTTTAGCTCTCCTTTGTGCCCCCATATATTAGTTAGGCCCAGGGGTGCTGCTAGGGTCTTAAAAGATCAGGGGCACAAGCCCTGAGACATATATTTACCCCCCAAAAAAATAAAAATAAACGTTTACATACATATCGGAGATAGCATATCTATAAGACTAAGGCACCTATAGCTACACTGCTGGATATAATTGGATGCATTGTCTCAGCAGGCAGTATCATACATGATAGGCTTAGATACATGGCCCCAGCAGTAGGTATCCCTGTACTAACAAATGTCCACCCCCCAAAAAAAATATGTGTGTGTGTGTGTATGTATATATGAGACAGCATATCTATAGCACTCTGACCCTATAGCTATGGATAGGATTAGATACAGCAGCTCAGCAGACAGTATCACAGATTATAGGCTTAGATATAGGGCTCAGCAGACAGTATCACACATGATAGGATTAGATACAGTGGCTCAGCAGACAGTATCACACATGATATGCTTAGATATAGGGCTCAGCAGACAGTATCACACATGATAGGCTTAGATATAGGGCTCAGCTCGCTGACATTGCGGCTCCTGTGCTGGACCCAGGAAAGGTAAGTATAAGAATTGTTTTGCTTTTTTTATGCGTTACTAATTTTTTTTGTGTTTTTTTTACAGGTTCAGATTCGAGGACTACTTCGATGATGACGTTTTTTTTATTCTCAATAAAAGTGTTAACGATGGTTGTGTGTGGGTTTTTATTTCAATAAAATATTTCTTCCATGTCCTTGTATTTTTTAAACTTTATTACTACCGCCTTAGTAATGGCCGCTGGCTGATTGACAGCGTCCATTACTAATGTGGGCTTAGCGTTAACCGGTGCAGAGGCTAACACTAACTCCAATTATTACCCCGGTACTCACCAGGGTTGCCGGGAAGAGCCGAGTACGATCCAGTACCCGACCAGCTGTAGCGATGGGTGGGAACTGGGGCACCCGCTGGCTGGTGTTATTAGACTGGGAAAAGGCAAAAACAGTGGGCCCTTCCCACCCTGGTAATGCTAGCCTGCTGCTACAGTGTTGTATCTGGCTGGTTATGATAAATTGGGGGGGGGACCCCACGTAGTTTTTTTCCAATTATTTAAAAAACGAAAAAAAAAAAATAGAAAAACCAGCCAGATACAACACAGCAGCAGTCTAGCATTACCAGGTTGGGAAGAGCCACTGGTTTTGGGCTTCCCTAGCCTGAAAATACCAGCCTGCGGCCATCCCAGTGCCCGACCATTGCTGCAGATGGTCGGATACTGGATCGTACCTGACTCTTCCCGACAGTAGTGGGTACCGGGGTAATAATGGGGGTTAGTGTTAGCCTTTTTACTGGCTAACATTAAGCCCCGCTTTAGTAATGGATGCTGTCAATCAGCCCGCGGCCATTACTAAGGCGGTGGTAATAAAAGTTTAAAAGAAAATACAAAGACATAGAAAAAATATTTTATTTAAATAAAACCCCCCACACAACCATCATCAACCATTTTATTGGAAATAAATAAAAACCGTCATGGAAGTAGTGCTCGAATCCGACGTAGTCCAACGACCGAACCTGTAACAAATCAAACACAAACATTTTTTGGAACACAGACTTAAATACAGGGCCCATGTGTTATACTGTCTGTTACACCATGTATCTAAGTCTACCACAAGGTAGGCTTAGATACAGGACCCCAGCAGACAGTAATCATATACTGTATGTTGCAGTAAGGTCAATTGTAAAGAAACATTTGCAGAGAGCGAAAGAGGCTCAAAGCAGAATTTATAATCGATCCATAAGAGAAATTTCAATCCTGGGGACAGAGTCCTTATATTAGTACACACCGTAGAAAATAAGTTCTTGGCCAAGTGACAAGACCCCTATTAGATTGTAGAAAAGGTGGGTGAAGTAAACTACAAAGTATACCATCCAGACAGAAGGAAGCCTTTTCAAGTTTATCATGTAAACTTGATCAAGCCCTGGAAAGACAGGGAAATCTTGGTGGCCCCAAATATTGTGAAAGGTAATTTTCCGCAACCAATTTCTTCGGTAAAAATAGTTGAGACCCTTTCAACGTCACAATAGCAAAAAGCCAAAGAATTCCTGCAGGAAAACGAACTTAAGTTTTCTGACCTACCAGGTCGTACACACCCTTATTAACCTGTTCCCGCACCACAACGTAATAGCACGCCCTGATTCGAGGGGTGATGCTTGGAGCAGGCTCACGCATTACAACTGACACCCGGGACTAATGGCCAGGAACAGCGATCACACTGTTCCTGGCCGTTTAACCCCTAAATGCTGCAATCATTCACGATCGCAGCATCCGAGGCATTAAAAGCTAATACCCCATATCCCCCAGTTTAGTGCCTTTGCTGTAATAAACATAATTTAAAAAACCTCACCTAACACGTTCCCACGATGAGCTGAACGGTCCCGTCACTGTCTTCTCACTGGTACTTGGCGCCGCAATGCATTGTTATTGTGGATGCGAGCGGAGCCAAGTACCAGTGAGAAGACAGTGACGGGACCGTTCAGCTCGTTGTGGGAACGTGTTAGGTGAGGTTTTTAAAATTATTTTTATCTGCTCTTTTCTGCAATCTGCTGCCGCACACCATGGACGGCTATAGTTAATTTAAGTAGGTGGACGGTGTAAAGCACCCGGCGGCCGAGTGGGCCCCTACAAGAGCAGTGGGCCCCGGCACTTGCCCGGGTTTGCCGGGTGCTGACGCCGGCCCTGTCTACACATTACACCTACAGGAGATTTTATGACATTCCATTCTAAATCCATAGGCATTAATATGGAGTTGCGGCCCCGCTAAAACAACTTAAACTCTTCTGGGAAGGCTTTCTACAAGATTTTGGAGTGTGTCTATGGAAATTTTCGCAAATTTATCCAGAAGAGTATTTGTGAAGTCAGACACTGATGTTGGATGAGAGGGCCTGGCTCACAATCTCAGCTCTAGTTTAACCCAAAGGTGTTCGATGGGTTAAGGTCAGGGCTTTGTGCTGGCCAGTCAAGTTCTTCCACACCAAATTCGCCCAACCATGCCTTTATGGACCTTGCTTTGTGCACTGGAGCACATTCTTGCCGGAATAGAAAAGGGCCTTCCCCAAACTGTTTAAAAGCATACAATTGTTCAAAATGTCTTAGTATGCTGAAAAATTAAGATTTCCTTTTACTGGAACTAAGGGGCCCACATTCAATAATATCACAGATACCTGTGTGACTTAGCATACTTCCATTCGTCACGCAATATTATGTTGCTCGTTGTGTAGCTAGGGCTCATGTGGACACATGGGGCTATGCTATGTCCGACAGATACCTGTGCGACATAGCATTCTTCCATCCGTCACACAATTTTATGTTGCTTGTTGAGTAGCTAGGGCTCATGTGGACACATGGGGCTATGCTATGTCCCACAGACATCTGTGCGACATAGCGTTCTTCCATCCGTCACACATATTTTCTATGTTTTCAATCAAAGAACTAGAGATAGTCTTTAGGATGATGAGGACTCAGCTGAGACCCAGATAGAGTCTCCAGTTGCCTGACCCTCCCAGCCTGCGCAGCTGCCTCTGGAACGGGACCCAGAAGTTCCATCGAACCCAAACAGTGACCCTACTCCTCCAAGAACAGGGGGCCGCAAGTGGGGTGGTGGACAGCAGAAGACAAGGGACTTAATAGATTCCCAGGTGCTGGCCCACCTGTCCAAAAGATCAGAGGAGACAGTGGAGGACACCTTTGGACAAAAAAAAGTATTGCACAGGAATTGTTTTCCATGTTTTCCAAAAATAGGATCACTAAAGAAATCATCACTGACCAGGGCATCCCGAAATGTTAGGAAAAAGCTATGCAAGCTGTTTATAGAAGATCCTACACATGTACTTTTGTGTATCACTCCCAAACAGATGGCTTAGTAGAGCGGTTTAACAAAACCATAAAACATATATTAATAAAAGTTAGTAAAAAAAATATGGCTGTAATTGGGCCTGCTTTTTGCCATACTTGATGTTTTCCATTTGGGAGGTGCCACATGCTTCAACAGGGTTCTCTCTCTCTTTGGGTTGGTCTATAGACAACTTCTACTGTGTTTACTTGATATAGTCATGGAAAAATGGGAAGCAGAGTCTACCCCATATAAAAGTGTCATAGAGCACGTGGCAGAAATGCAAGACCGTATTGTTGCAGTAAGGCCAATTGTAAAGAAACATTTGCAGAGAGCAAAAGAGGCTCAAAGCAGAATTTATAATCGATCCGTAAGAGAAATTTCAATCCTGGGGACAGAGTCCTTATATTAGTACACACCGTAGAAAATAAGTTCTTGGCCAAGTGACAAGACCCCTATTAGATTGTAGAAAAGGTGGGTGAAGTAAACTACAAAGTATACCATCCAGACAGAAGGAAGCCTTTTCAAGTTTATCATGTAAACTTGATCAAGCCTTGGAAAGACAGGGAAACCTTGGTGGCCCCAAATATTGTAAAAGGTAATTTTCCGCAACCAATTTCTTCGGTAAAAATAGTTGAGACCCTTTCAACGTCACAATAGCAAAAAGCCAAAGAATTCCTGCAGGAAAACGAACTTAAGTTTTCTGACCTACCAGGTCGTACACACCCTTATTAACCTGTTCCCGCACCACAACGTAATAGCATGCTCTGGTGCGGGGGGTGATGCTTGGAGCAGGCTCACACATTACAACTGACACCCCGGACTAATGGCCAGGAACAGCGATCACACTGTTCCTGGCCGTTTAAGCCCTAAATGCTGCAATCATTCATGATCGCAGCATCTGAGGCATTAGAAAGAGGGGTGCGCCCCCAGTTCATTGCCCCCCGCGTTCCGATCGGATGGAAAGATGCACGTTAAAAAAACCAAAACACATACTTACCCTCCGATGTCCTGCAGCCCGGCCTCCTGGGATGACGATTCATCCCATGTGACAGCTGCAGCATATGATTAATTTCAATGGGGAAAACCTGCAACACAAAAGCAGCGATTATGCAAATACTATTGACATGCTGCAGATTAAAAAAATGAACCGCAGGTCAAATTCTGAGCGATTTTTCCACAGTGTGTGGATGAAATTTGTTCAAATCTTATCCACTCTGCTACTACTGTATTGTGCTGCAGATTTTCCTCAAATTTCCCTAAATTTGTTGCGGAAATTCCATAGTATTTACGCTACGTGTGAATTTACCCTAAAAGCGATTGGGCAAGCCCAATTATCCTAATTTCAAAGCCCAGTGGTACTTGGAGGTTTTCTAATGAATATAGAATACTGAATGAGGTTTCAAAATGTTATGCTTATTCCATGCCTAGGGTGGATGAACTAATTGAGAGGTTGGGTAACACAAGATATATATATAACAGCGCTTGATATTACAAAGGGTTGGTGGCAAATTCTGTAAATAGATTAAGGAAGACTACCTTTGCAATGCCAGATGGGTTGTTCCAGTAATGTTGTCGTTTGGGTTGCATGGAGCCCCTGCTACTTTTCAGAGGTTGATGGATCTGAACTGTAACCCCGGCCATGGGTGGTGCTCATGCCGGCGGTCCCAGGCGCGCGGTTGCCGACCTTCCCCTGCCAGCGGCCTGGTCCCACTGCTGTTTGCTGCCTCCTGTGGCCGCGCTACTCACTGTCGCATGTCTCATAAGGCACGCGCGCACTCCCTAGCCCGTCACGTAAAAGGGCAATCGTGCATGCATTGACTTTGCTGTCCAATCAATCCCTTATGCTCTAGGCTTATTCAAAGCAGCTCACCAGATCACCTAGTGCCTGAGCAACTTTGGTGCCGCTTAGTTGTTTCCTTCAAAGGTTCCTGTTTGTATCCCGCTACCTGCTGCCAGTCCATATCCTCCTATCTGATACCAGTCTGCATCCTGCTACCTGCTGCCAGGCTGTATCCTGCTATCTGCTACCAGGCTGCATCCTACTACTTGCTGCCAGTCCATGACCTACTATCCGCTAACAGTCAGCATTCTGCTATCTTCTGCCAGTCCGTATCCTGCTACCTGTTAACACTCGGTATCTTGCTACCAGCTAGCAATCTGTATCCTGCTAATTGATATGAGCCTGTGGCCCAATATCTGTTACGAACTGTGTCTTCAGATCTGTACCCGTCTGCCAACGTATCATCTGCCAGTGCCTGTACCTACGGTGAACTTCATCGCTATTGCCTGATCCGCTGGGCCTGCTGCCACTCACACAGGTTCACCTCAAGAAGTAGCAACCTGGTATCATCCATGCAGCAAAGTCCAGATCCCTGTATGGGGGGTAATGTAAAGGATCTGCCAGGCACAGCTTCGGGGTTAACGCCCATAGATAATCAGTCTGCACCTGCTTCTATGTCTGTGAGACTGACTGCATCTTCCACCACTCAGGGTGGCAGGCTTAGGAGTGGGAGAACTTATCACAGCCTGGCCAGACGGAGCTAGCTCCCGCCCTCTGTCTATTTATACCTGCCTTTCCTGTTCCTCCTTTGCTTGTGATTCTTCTCGTTTGGTTTCCTGGCCCTGCTGCAGCTTCTTGTACCATTGTCCTTGCTTCATATTGACCCCGGCTTGCTGACTACTCTCCTGCTCTGCGTTTGGTACCTCGTACTCTCCTGGTTTGACTCGGCTTGTTCACTACTCTCCTACTCTGCGTTTGGCACCTCGTACTCTCCTGGTTTGACTCGGCTTGTTCACTTCTCTTGTTGTTCACGGTGTTGCAGTAGGCAACTGCCCCTTTCTCCCCCTAGCTCTGTGTACCCTTGTCTGTTTGTCTGTCGTGCACTTATTGAGCGTAGGGACCGTCGCCCAGTTGTACCCCGTCGCCTAGGGTAGGTCGTTGCAAGTAGGCAGGGACTGAGTGGCGGGTAGATTAGGGCTCACTTGTCTGTCTCCCCACCCCCGTCATTACAGGTAAAGGGTGAATTCTGTCACGATCTGTGGGAATGTGGACCCACAGGGCCGTAACGCAGAAGCGGGATACCAGCTGGCCACACAGGGTACCAAGTAAAGTCTATAGCAAGGGTACCTGTGGTAATTCAGACAGTAGCGATGGTTAGTCTCGGATGGGACCTTGGCAGCAGACACCAGGCGTGGTGTAACACAGCATATGTGATCAGTGGCACAACACGACTATAACTCTCTAAGGTACAGAAACAAATTAGCACGGGATACAGGATACAGGTAACAGGAACAGGAACACTGGGAGCTGCAAAACACTAAGGGACCATTTGGAAGACTAATACGGGTAAACACAACAACGCTCAGGCACTGAGAGAAGGGGCAGGGCCCTTCTTATAGTCCAGGGTGAGTATGGGTCAATTACAGATTTTCCACATGTGGGCACGAGCGTCTGCCCGCACTCTACGGGACACCGCAGAACGAATCGTAAGTGAGTGCTGGCGTCTCCTTAGGAGGAGATACGGGCCAGCACTCACAGATCCATGGCTACGGCCATCGGGGGGTGAGCAATCCCGAAGGTCCACGGCCATAGGCGCAACAAATACCAGGAAAGCTACTTAGACAATGCCCTTACAGGTGGCCCTAAGTCAAACCGGTGGAGTAGCACAGTGGGTCCACAAACCGCTGGTCATTACATGATCTTGCGCCCATATTGTGACTATGCAGCTGCCTACCTGGACCATATGGTCATTTTTAGCTCGGATTCGAAAAGTCACCTCTGTAAAGTTCAGGCTATTCTGAATTCCATGATTGATGCAGGCCAGACAATAAACCTTGAGAAATGTGCATACGGTTGGTGGAAGCCAGATTCCTTGGGTACATCATTGGCAAAGGGCTAGACAAGCCTCAGATTAACAAAGTTGAGGCAATACAGAACTAGCCACGGCCGCTGACAAAGAAACAGGTCAGGAGTTTTCTCTGCACCACTGGCTATTATCGTAGGTTTGTGCCAAATTGGCCTGCTTGGTGACTGAAGTGCCCATCTCTCCGGTCTAGAGAAGAGGGATAGGGATAAATAAATCTGCAGCAGGAAAAGTATTGGAGGGTGTGTGTATATCTCACTTAGTTTGTTAAGATGGGTGAGATTAAAATATTCAGGAAAGCCGTGTTTCCTCCGCAAACCTAGTTTGTTGAGGCTTTTGTAAAATGTGTGTTCTGGGACTGGATTTCTATGAAATGGCAGGTAGGATTGGTAGTGGTACTTCCCCACTCCAGTATGGGCGTTACCCCTAGCTCAGGTGAAGCTAAAATAAAAACTCCTGGTGGAGGTGCTCCTGTGTACGTGATGTCAATGTAGAGGCTTCAATTGGCAAAAGCAACTCAGGATACATGAAAATAAAAATTATGAGCAAAGCAAAGTGAAGGTGAAATTTCAAAATTTCATTTTTTTGTGCAGATATTAAATTTTAATCCTTTTTTTTCGGTAACAGAGAAATACAACTCGGAATTTATTACCCTGAATCTGAAGTTTTTAGGAATATCCCATATGTGGCCCTAGTGTGCTACTTGACTGCAACACAGGCCTCAGAAATGAAGGAGCACTTGTGGATTTTGGGGCCTTCTTTTTATTCGAATATATTTTAGGCAACATGTCGGGTTTGAAGAGGTCTTGTGGTGCCAAAACTGTGGAAATCCCAACAAAATACACAATTTTGGAAACTACACCCCCAGGAATTCATATAGAGATGCAGTGAGCATTATGACCCTACAGGTGTTTCATAGATTTTATTAGAATTGGGCCATGAAAAGGATTTTCCAATTTTTTCCAATAAGATGTAGATCTAGCTCACATTTTTTTAACTTCCACAAGGAATAAAGCAGAAAAAGAACCCCAATATTTCTACATCAACTTCTCCCGATTACGGAAATACCTCATATGTGGTCATAAACTGCTGTTTGGACAAACGGCAATGTTCAGAAAGGTAGGAGCGCCATTTGGCTTTTGGAGCGCAGATTTTGCTGCATTGGTTTCTGGCCGCCATGTCACATTTGCAGAGCCCCTGAGGTACCAGTACAGTAGAAAACCCTATTGGAGTAAAAAGTGACTCCATCTGGGAAACTACACCTCTTGAGGAATCCATCTAGGGGTATAATGAGCATTTTGACTTCACAATTTTTTTTCTGAATTGATTAGCATTGGACAGCGAAAATAATATATATATTTTTTTTCAATAAGATGTAGTTTTGGCTCAAAATGTTTCAATTTCACAAAGAATAAAGGAGAAAAAGCACCCCAAACATTTATAAAGCAATTTCTCCTTGAGTATGACAATACCCCATATGTGGTCATAAACTGCTGTTTGGACACATGGCAGGGATAAAAATGGAAGGAGCGCCATTTGGCTTTTGGAATGTAGATTTTGCTGGATTGGTATCTGGGCGCCATGTTGCATTTTCAGAGCCCCTGTAGTAATAGTAAAGGGAAAACAACCCAAAAGTGACTCCCATTGGGAAACTACACCACTTGAGGAATTTATTTAGGGGTATAGTGAGAATTTTGAGCTGAAGGCTTTTTTTGCTAAATTAATTGGGATTAAGCCGTGAAAAAAAATAATAATAATATTTTACAATAAGATATAGATTTAGATCAACCTTTTCCATTTTCACAAGGAATAAAGACTTAAAAGCACCTCAACATTTGTAAAGCAATGGCTCCCAAGTATGGTAACACCCCATACACCCCATACACTGCTGTTTGGACATATGGGAGGTTTCAGAAGAAAAGGAGTGGTATTTGACTTTTGGAGCGTAGATTTTGCTGCAATGGTTTGCAGATGCCATGTTGGATTTGCAAAACCCCTGATGGACCAAAAAAAAGTGACCCCATTTTAGAAACTACACCCCTAAAGGCATTTATCAAGAGGTGTAGTGAGCATTTAGACCCCACAGGTGTTTTTTAGAAATTAATACGCAATGGAAGTGAAAATTAAAATGTTTCCACTGATATGCCATTTGACCGCACAATATGTTGTGCCCAGCTTGTGCCACTGGAGAATCTTACCCCATAAATTGTTAAGCAGGTTCTCCCGGGTATGGTAATGCCTTACTTGTGGATGTAAACGTCTGTTTGACCACACTGAAACGCTAAGAATGGAAGGAACGCCATTTGGAGCGTGGGTTTTGATTGGTAGTGGTTTTGTTTGGGGTATTGCTGGTATTTCAGTTTATAATGTGGGGGCATATGTAATCTGTGTGGGGAACATCAGAGCATAATAAAAAGGTATAATAATGGGGTGAATAATACAATTATCCATCGATGTGTGGTACGCTGTGAAGCAATCTGTTATGCACAGGCCAGTGTCGCACTGATAAACGGTGTCCTTTCTTATCCCCCTTTTGTAAAACTCTGCAACTTTTTGGGACTTTTCCTCTTCTGCAGTTTGGGAAATTTTGCTGGGAAAGTGTTGCCCTGGTATAGTACGGTCGCTCTCGATTCCAGCAGAAGAGAACCTTCCTGGTTCCTGAATACTAAGGCCTTGATAACCGCTTCTAGAAACTGAAGGAATGTTCCGCTCCGGCCTGCACATTGTTATGTTTTTTCATCACCGCATTACTAGTGCCATAACGTTTTTTATTTTTCGGCTGAGTGAGGGCTTGTTTTTTGTAAGACAAGATTTTATTGGTACCATTTTGGGACACGTGATTTATTTAACACTTTTTATTTTATTTTTTTGGCAGAGGAAATTACCAAAAACAAGCAATTCTGGAATGGTTTTTATTTATTTTTATTTATTTTTGGCAACTACCATGTGCCATAAATAACATGTTAACTTTATTCTGCGGGTCGATATGATTACGGTGATACCAAATTGATGAAATTTTTTTCATGTATTGCAAATTTTGCACAATAAAAAATTATTTGTTTTCTGTGTCACAATATTCTTAGACCTATAATTTTTTTATTTTTGCAGAACGGGCTGTCGTTTTTATTGGTATTATTTTGGGGTAAAAGTGACTTTTTGATCACTTTTTATTCCATTTGTTTTTTGAGGAGATGAGACCTAAAAACAGCAATTCTGGTGTTGATTTACATATTTTTTTTTACGAGGTTCACCGTGCGGGTCGTTTTTTGATATTTTTTTGTTTTAATTTTTTCCAATGATAAAATATTTATTATGTAAAAAAAAGGCAATTTCGTTTTTTTTAACTTGAAACTTTTTTCGTTTTTTACAAAATTTTCATACATTTTTTTTTGTCCCACTAGGGGACTTGAAGGCCTGCAACATAGTGCAGTGTATTAGAGCTGTCAGTGTGAAACTGTCAGCAAGCCTATTAGGACCCGCCAGACGTGGGTCCTCATAGGCTTCTGTTCTTGGCAGACCCAGGGCAATTGTTAGGCCTGCGGTTGCCATACCAACTATCGGCACCCCTGAGATCGCGTCGTTGTGGTGACGATTGGCTAAAAAACCCTCAGATGCTGTGGTCGCTATTGTGCGCGGCATCTGAGGGGTTAATAGGCTAGCTCTGGTCCTGGCCAGTACAGCAGGGTATCAGATGCAGTGGCGTAACTACCGTGGTAGCAGCTGTAGCGGCTGCTACGGGGCCCGCGGCTTGAGGGGGCCCATGCCGCCAGCCGACACGCCCCCCCCATATGGCCAGTGATACAGCGGAAGCGCTGATACTATGGAGCCCGCGTCACTACAACGGAGGTGGCCCCCGTGATAGCGACAGTCACCCCCTCTTGCAGTAATTGTACATGCGTCTATAGCACGCAGGTACAAATACATGCATCAGCGCTGGATAGCCGGGCACGTTCACTGCCCAACCATTCAGCGTCTTCCAATGACGCTGATTGTTGGGGCAAAATCGTTGCGCTTTTGATCGACGCTGAATGACGTCTATATATGGGGATGTGGGCCACTATTTACAGGGGGGGTCTATATGTTGGGATGTGGGCCACTATATACAGGGGGGTCTATATGTGAGGTAGTGGGCCACTATCTACAGGGGGTCTATATGTGGGGATGTGGGCCACTATCTACAGGGGGTCTATATGTGGGGATGTGGGGTACTATCTACAGGGGGGTCTATATGTGGGGATGTGGGGCACTATATACAGGAGGAGCTATATGTGGGACACTATATACGGGGTGGGCTATATGTAAGCACTATCTATAGGGGAGCGATTTGTAGGGCACTATCTATAGGGTGGGCTATATGTGGGACACTATATACAGGGGTGGGTTACCTGTGGGGCACTAGCTACAGGGGGGTCATATGTAGGGCACTGTGTACAGGGGTGGGCTATATGTGAGACACTATATACATGCGGAGCTATATGTGAGGCACTATCTACAGAGGTGGGCTATATGTGGAGCACTATCTATAGGGGAAGCTATATGTAGGGCAGAACGGTGGCTCAGTGGTTAGCACTATTGCATTGCAGCTCTGGAGTCCATATGTGGGCACTATCTACAGAGGGCTGTATGTGGGGCACTATCAACAGGGGCTTCTATGTAGGGCACTATCTACAGAGGCTCTATGGGGGTCACTATCTACAGGGGGCACAGTGTATGGTACTATTATAATCAGGGACCCAGTGTATGGCACTATTATAGTTAGTGGTGCAGTGTATGGCGCTTTATTATATTTAGAGGTGTTGAGAATTTTAACTTCGTTTATAGATGCAGAAATGTTTTAAAAGTGAGAAACTGAAGACATATGAGTGGAAAACTGCAGAAATGGGTCGTGGCCGGGAGAAATCCATCATAGAGGTCTGGACTGGAGGGAGAAGAAAATAACTAGAATCTGAGACGTCACTGGTGAGTCACTTAATGTAAATGTTTATTTTGCCTCTAATCAGTACTGTAGTCATGGTATGATCTGCAGCGAGATGATGGGTGGTATGATTTTTTTTGTGAAACAGCATCTCCCAGCATATACTTACTATTGTTTGGGCCATGCTAGGAGCTGTAGTTTTACGCCGCCCAAACATATACAGCAGGGGTTGCACTAAATTGAGCTGTATTTTCTGGTGCTCTATATACGTACTGAGCTTTGTTCTGGAGCTGTATATATGTACTGAGCTTGGTTCTGGGGCTGTTAATATGTACTGATCTTGGTTCTGATGCTGTTTTAAAGTACTGAGCTTTGTTCTGGTGCTGTATATATGTAATGAGCTTGATTCTGGGGATGTATATATGTACTGAGCTTTGTTCTGGTGCTGTATTTATGTACTGAGCTTGGTTGTGGTGCTGTATATATGTACTGAGATTGGTTCTGGGGATGTATTTATGTACTAAGCTTGGTTCTGGGGCTGTATTTATGTACTGATCTTTCTTCTGGTATTGTATATGTGTATTGTATATGAGTACTGAGCTTGGTTCTAGTGCTGTATTCATGTACTGAGGTTGGTTCTGGTGCTGTATATATGTCAGAGCTTGGTTCTATTGCTGTATTTATGTACTAAGCTTGGCTGTGGTACTTTATATATGTATGAGCTTGGTTCTGGAGCTATAATTATATAGGCTATAGTTATAATAACAAAATTGCAGGCAGATGGAATTGTTCTCAATTCATTGTATATTTCATGGGAACCTGTCCGATAGTTTTAACTCCTTGAACCACCACCATGCGGTAATACATGACCTGACAATATTTCCAAATGTATGTTTTTTTCAGATGCAGCAAATCTTTTAAATCTACTTTTAAAACGGTGCACACTATAGGCTAATTACTCATTAAAGGGTCATGGGGTGGTGTCGCTACCCTGAAGAGTCACATAGTCCTGCCTCCAAACCCACCTTTCCATGTTTGATTGACATCCTCCTGGCTGATACAACATTCTCAGATCTGCAGTTGCCTTGTGGCACTATATACAAGGGGGGGGGGCTGTGTGGCACTATACAAAAGGGGGGATGTGTGGCACTATACACAAGGGGGAGCTGTGTGGCACTATACACAAGGGGGAGCTGTGTGGCACTATACACAAGGGGGAGCTGTGTGGCACTATACACATGGGGGAGCTGTGTGGCTCTATATACAAGGGGCGGTGTGGCACTACTAAGGGGGGCTGTGCGGCACTATCCACTAGGGGGGCTGTATGGCACTATTAACAAGGGGGAGGGCTGTGGCTCTATCTACAGGGGGCTGTGTGTGGTGCAATCTACAGGGGTCTGTGTGTGGCTCTATCTACTAAGGGGGGCTGTGCGGCACTATCTACTAAGGGGGGGCTGAGTGGCACTATATACAGGGGAGGGGGGCTGTGTGGTACAATATACAGTGGGAGTTGTATAGCGCTATATACAGGGGGGCTTTATGGTGATATGTACAGGGGGGCTGTAGGGCACTATCTCTACAAGGGGGAGGTGGGGGCGCTATCTACAAGTGGGGGGTGACACTGTCTATAGGTGGGGCTGTATAGCACTGTCTACAAGGGCGCTGTATGGCACATCCTACAGGGGGCACTATCTATAAGGGGGGCTGCTTGTGGCACCTGGGGGGCCCCAGTCAAGAGTTTTCTATGGGGCTCAGTCTTTCCTAGTTATGCCCCTGATCAGATGTAATATACAGCTGACACTCAATGGTGGTGGTGCGGGTTCAGCCTCTGAACCTGCACCATCACCGCGACGTAACTGTACTGTGGTATGTGGGAACCACTTCCCGGCAGCGCCTTATATATTCCTGCATACGGGAAGGGGTTAAAAGTTAGCAAGGACAGATGGAAACAAGTCCCTCCTGTGGCGGTGCCTTGAGTTTCAGGTCAGTTTTTTTAATTAACTATTATGACTATGAAATAGCATAATTAAGTAATAAAAAATGTTAAAATATCAGCGCTTTAGGTCCTGTTCACACACCGTGCATACGACGCATATTTTGGCGCACTGAAAAACTCGTCAAAAAATGCTTGACTAAACTTCCCATTCATGTCAGTAGGAATGCGCCCAATTAGTACATGCAACACGGGGCTTTTTACACAAGCGTATTTAAAAAACTTGCCAGGTGTTCCCATAGTCAATGGGAGTACTAATTATGCGCCAAAAAAACACGCAGAAATCTCACACAAAACGCATTGAAAATGCATGTGTTTTAAAAAGCGCCAAAAACGCCTGTGTTTAAAAAGCTCTTTAAAAAACGTTAGAGTATTTGATATGTTTAGACGTTGTATTTTTTGAGCGCTGTGTGAACACGCCCTAACTGTTTGTAACAATTTTCATAACCCTGTAACTAAAGGTAAATAGGACTACACTTGGTGGCCTAGCTGTATTTTTACATTTAACACAGAAATTATAAATGTTCATTGTCGGGAGGGCAGGGGTTATGTGGGTGTTATCGGGCCTAGTCAAGTTTGCTATGAGGCCCAGTCTTTCCTAGTTGCGCCCCTGATATGTGTGTGTGTGTGTGTGTGTGTGTGTGTGTGTGTGTGTGTGTATTTGTATATATAATGTGTATATTTATGTGTATCTTTTGCGGTGCAGGAGCTGGCGGATTTGAAAATGATCAGAAGGGGGTTACTTTGCACTAAGCCAACCAATGTGTAAGCACCGTCCTGGTAAATACTGTGTTTCAAAATCCCAGATGATGTCTGGGATCTCAGACCACCATGAATGTCATGAATAAAAGGCTTCTATGGAGCTTGAATGCCCCTTTGATACTGCCTAGAGATTTCTGTTACTGGAAAGATGACATTACATTCTAACCAAACCACTGATGTGAATGGTGTTCACTAATCAAAATGCTTCAGAATTATGACACAAACTGCATTTATAAAGTGTATTAGACACTTTTTGCCACTCATCCGACAAGGGAGTGTGGCTTAGTGAGAAATGGGCATGGTTTCAGATACGCTAAATTGCGCCCAAATTTTGGCACAAAAAAAGCAGTCTAAAGTAAGTTAATCAAGATGTGGTATGTAGCTATACAAAAGTGTCTAAAGATGTGCCAAATTTATCATCCAGCATGAGACACTGTAATCATGTGGCACATCTAGTCTATTTCTAAGATGTCTGAAGTCAAGACAGTAATAGTAAATCTGCTCCATTATGTTAGGTTTTTTTTTAACAGAAATCTCTGGGTAGTGCCAAAGGGGAGATTCAGTGCTCTATAAAGACATTTCATTGTGTGTACGTATGACATATTAGTAGGTCATTTTGAATGAATTTGCTCTGTTTTGCAAACTACATAAAAAAAAAAAAGTTGGATCTTTGATATTGAATTACTAGTTTCCTGTTTACAATTTTCTAATATTTAAATAGTGTTTGAATTGAGAGGCATAATGTATGTACCAGATTATCAAATAATCCTAATTCAATATGTGATTTCTATTGCTAATTAACCCAATGCATATTCCATGGAACAAACCTGCAAATGGACTGTGAATATACCTCATTTTCCCTGCAGAGAAAGATGGCGTGTGAGCACTACAGATGTAGCCAATGTTATTACAATCGCAATGACATTGCAACCAACAAATTAGGACATTAGGTAATCTGCTTTATAGACAGACTAAATCTGTTTCAATGCTGCTTTAATTTTGACCATCCCCCTTAATATTAAATGTATTTTATTCATAAATGGGATTTATTTTGCTCTATTCTGCAGAATCTGTCATTCTGCATTCTGTCACTTCTAGCTGTAAATCCTGTACTTCTCTACAGATTAGCTCTTAGAGTGTGTCAGAAATGACAGGTTGTTTGCTTTTTGTGGTTGGGGTGAGAAACCACTGACAGATCACTGTCACCCCATTGTTATAATAAAATAATAGCAAAATAAAGTTTTATCTGCATAGGGCCAGCATATCAGTCTTATTCTTTGTGAAGGATAAGTCATTTTACTGTATCAACCTATCAAATTATAATATGCTTAGGAATTAAAGATGAGCAAAGTTCCCAAAATTTGATTCGGTCCAAATAAATTTGCTGTGAATAGCAAGATCTCAGATTTCCGTCTGACTCTGTGATGTCTGCTAGGACTGTATCCTAATTAGATACAGTCCTAGAAGACATCAGAGAGTCAAGCAGGCTAAATGGAGCAGTACGAATTCAACCCCTAAAATAAAATAAAAATACAATGGTCGTTCATAGCAATGCCTGTAATTGGCTGTAGAAGTCACATGGGACAAAACTACATCCCATCTGCCGGGCCTCCTGAAATAACATTGTTTTGTCCCATGTGACTGCGGCAGCCTGTGATTGGCTGCAGTGGTCACATGGGACAAAACAACATCATCTTAGGAGGATGGCAGGGACGTGTAGCTACAAGAGACCAGGGGAGGTGGTGAGTATGGTATTTTATTTTATTTTTAATCTCCGCTTCTGCCCTCTTTTTTTTTCTATGATCTGTAAAACGCGGCCGGCACAAGTTTCGTATTTCAGTGAATCTGAAGCCATAGGGAAATTTGGACCAAATCAGTTTGCTCATCTCTATTAGAAACATCTTGGGGGCAGATTTACTAAGCTGTGTGAGTTTTAGACCAGGCAGTCAAAGGATGCACCAAATTTATCACCGTGGTGCATGCTGTGTGATAAAATTGGTGCATATAGCTGGACTTGCTAGGCACTTATATCCACCTTTGATATATTTTGCGACATAATTTTGTGCCGGAACTTTGGTGCAATTTGGCATATTTTATGCCACGCCCCTTTTGCTAAGCCCACCCTTATTCTTAAGTGTCTAAGAGAGGCGCAAACATCTGTTCTAAAATGTAATGCGACAAATTGTATCAGATTTTTCGACACATTAGTAAATCTGCCACATTGTACAAAAATATGAATCTAGTACTGTTTTCTTTCTTTCCATAAAGTATTCCAGCAATATTCTAAGTTTACCCTTCACTATACATAAATATATACGTATATATAGATTGATTATACTTTACTGAACGTAGCTTTTCCTACTTCAAAGATGGCCGCATCGCGTTTTCGCTCCATTGCGCATGCGCGAGTGCTCGCCGGATATCCGTGATACCCCCGAACTTGGCAAAATTCCACGCATGCGCAGTAGCGCTTTTCACTGACCGCGATGGCGGCACCGTGTTACTATGTCCCATGAGGTGATTTTCTTTTTCTTTTTAATTAATTTTTAAAGGCACACACATGAATTACACATATGTTAGCACTGTCTCTAATTGGATATTTTAACCATGTTGCTATTTTTATGATATTCACTGTATTTTATCCATCATATCTGGTGACTATTTGTTTACTATTTATACACCACTTTTTACTGTATATTTGCTACACTGTTTTTACAATCCTATTTTGCCCATTTTACTTGATTGTATGAATTTTGATTTTTGATTGACACTATGTTATATACTTGCATTGTATCACATGTTAATTGCTTGAGAAAGGCTCTAGAGGACAGAGCTGAAACGTTGCACAGGGGGCAATAAAAGTACCCACTTCATTCACATTTAATACGGAGTGCTGCCTATTTTTTGAATACTACATAATTTGGAATTTGGTCTGTTCCTGGTGGCTTGCACCCACAGTTTGCCGGCGCTGCTGGATCCTTTTGTTGTTTGTCTATATATATATATATATATATATATATATATATATATATATAAAATGAATGTCCTGAACTACCTACCAGCATGCAGTCGGAAAAAAAGCCATGAGATATGAGCCATGAGCGGTAAGATATCCTTGTGTATATGGGGGCATTTTCACTCTCCCTCAACGGAAGAGATCAGGGGAAAAGGCATTGACAGGATAGATTTCAACCTGACTGATGCTTTCTTCCTGCAGTGGAGATAATCCACTACCAGAGGGGTCTGGCAATGGCTTATTCCCCTGTTCCAGCATGCAATTGAACATGTACGCTCAGCCAAGCATGCATGTTTAAGATGGCGTCAGGAGAAAGAGTTGTTGGCCAATGAGCAATCTCATGTGTATCGCCGGCTGAACATAATGGTATCAATACTCTTTATACCCTGGGGTCCAATGTTAAGTCTAATAACTCTCCACTCTAAACTATGTAATTTTCTTGTATCACATTAAAAAACAGGCAAATCATAATCAGAAGGTGCTTTGAACCTTTAAAAAAATCTTATGATTTTATTTTTGGGGGTCACTGAGCTTGGACCTCCACTAATGCCCAAAATGTAATGTCCATTCTTAACAAGGCTTCAAAGCTTCTTTTGTGTTCACTGACTTTCATGCTTACAAGAAAGTGTCATCGCAATTAAATGTATTTCCAATCAGGAGTTGCTTTGGCGTTTCCAAGTTATGGGGATAAGTACCACACTCTGGGCATTGGTGGGCTTTCCAGGGGATTCACTTTCAATCAAAGCCTTATTTTAACCCCTTCCCGCCGCAGCCATTTTTCAGATTTTCATTTTTGTTTTTTCCTCCACACCTTCCAAAAGCCATAACTTTTATATTTTACCGTCTATATAGTCCTATGAGGGCTTGATTTTTGCGGGACGAGTTGTAGTTTTTCGTACCACCATTTATTGTGCCATATAATGAACTAGGAAACAGGAAAAAAAATATTTTTGGGGTAGAAAATGGAAAAAACAGTGATTCTTCCATTGTTTTTTGCACTTCGTTTTTACGGAAATCACTGTGCAAACAAAACAACATGTTTAACTTTATTCTGTGGGTAAATACGATTACGGCGATACCAAATATATATAGTTTTTTCTATATTTTACTACTTTTACAAGTAAAAACCTAAGTGTAAAAAATAACATTTATTTTGTGTCGCCAAATTCCGAGAGCCGTAACTTTTTTATTGTCCCGTCGATTAAGTGGTATGAGGGCTTATTTTTTGCGGGATAAGCTGTAGTTTTTAACTATACTATTTTGGGGTATATGCGACATTTTGATCACTTTTTATTTCATTTTTTGTGGGAGATAAGGTGACCAAATAATAGAGATTCTGGCGTTTACAATTTTTTTTTCTTTACTGCGTTCACCGTGTGGGTTAAATAATTATATATTGTAATAGTTCAGACTTTTACGGATGCGGCGATACCAATTATGTTTCTTTATTTATTATTTTACTATGCTCTAGGGGGAAAATGGGAAAAGGTGTTTTTTTAACTTTTAATAACATTTTTTTGACACTAAAAAAAATGTTTTGCTAATGTTTACTTTTTTTATTAGTCTCCCTAGGAGACTTCAACCAGCGATGATTAAATCGCTTGCACTATATACTGCAATCAGGGGCATAACTAGGAAAGGCTGGGCCCCAAAGCAGTCTTGACCAGGGCCCCAAGCAGCCCCCCTTATAAATAGTGCCCCCTGTAGAATGTGCCATACAGCCCCCCTGTAGACAGTTCTATAGAGCCCCACCTATAGACAGTGTCACACCCCATTTGAAGATAGCGCCCCCACCTCCCCCTTGTAGATAGTGCCATACAGCCCGCCTGTAGATATCGCCATAAAGCCCCCACTGTATATAGCGC
Organism: Rhinoderma darwinii; assembly: GCF_050947455.1. Taxonomy (NCBI): domain Eukaryota; kingdom Metazoa; phylum Chordata; class Amphibia; order Anura; family Rhinodermatidae; genus Rhinoderma; species Rhinoderma darwinii. The sequence continues at coordinate 287,146,183 of NC_134690.1, read as the reverse complement.
TCTACAGCTCCTACTGTATATAGTTCTACACAGCCCCCCCTCCCTTGTATATAGTGCCACACAGCCCGCCTTAGTAGAAAGTGCAGCACAGCCCCCCTTAGTAGAAAGTGCCACACACAGACCCCTGTAGATTGTGCCACACTCAGCCCCCTTTAGATAGAGCCACAGCCCTCCCCCTTGTAATTAGTGCCATACAGTTCCCCATGTGTATAGTGCCACACAGCTCCCCCTTGTGTATAGTGCCACACAGTTCCCCCTTGTGTATAGTGCCACACAGCTCCCCCATGTGTATAGTGCCACACAGCTCCCCCTTGTGTACAGTGCCTCACAGCCCCCCTTTGTGTATAGTGCCACACAGCCCCCCTCTTGTGTATGGTGCCACAAGGCAATGGCGCATCCGAGAAAGTTGTATCAGCCAGTTTGTCACTCAAACATGGAAAGGTGGGTTTGGAGGCAGGTCTATGTGACTCTTCAGGATAGTGGCACCGCCCCATGACCCTCTAATGAGTAATTAGCATATAGTGTGCCGTTTTAAAGGTGGATTTTAAGGATTTTGCTGCATCTGAAAAAAACATACAAGGGAATGTTTGGAAATATTGTCAGGTCATGTATTACCGCATTGTGGCGGTTCAAGGGGTTAAAACTACCTGACAGATTCCCATTAAATATACAATGAATTGAGAACAATTCCATCTGCCCTGCAATTTTGTTATTAGAAATTTATCATATATAATTACAGATCCAGAACCAAGCTCAGCACATAAATACAGTACCACAACCAAAATCAGTACATAAATACAGCACTAGAACCAAGCTAAGTACATATATACAGCACCAGAACCAAGCTCAGTATATAAATACAGCACTAGAACCAACCTCAGTACATAAATACAGCACTAGAGCCAACCTCAGTACATAAATACAGCACTAGAACCAAGCATTGACATATATACAGCACCAGAACAAAGCTCAGTACATATTTACAGCACTAGAACCAAGCTCAGTACATAAATACAGCACTAGAACAAAGCTCAGTACATATATATATATATACAGCACCAGAACCAAACTCATTACATATATACACAGCACCAAAACCAATCTCATACGTATATACAGCACCAGAACCAAGCTCAGTACTGACATACAGCATCAGAACCAAGATCAGTACATATATACAACGCCAGAACAAATACAGCTCAATTTAGTTCAACCCCAGCGTATAGGTTTGTACGGTGTAAAACTACAGATCCCATCATGGCCCGAACAATGGTGAGGGTATGCTGGGAGATGCTGTTTCACAAAAAAAAAACATACCACTCATAATCTCAAAGGCAGATCATACAGTGACTACAATACTGATTATAGGCAGAATAAACATTTACATTAAGTGACTCACCGGTGACATCTCAGATTCTAGTTCTTTTCTTCTCCCTCCGGTCCAGACCTCTATGTTGGATTTCTACCTGCCATGACCCATTTCTGCAGTTTTCCGCTCAGATGTCTTCAGCTTCTCACTTTTACAACATTTCTGCACCTATAAACGAAGTTAAAATTCTCAACATCTCTACATATAATAAAGCGCCATACACTGCACCTCTAACTATAATAGCACCATACACTTTGTCCCTGATTATAATAGTACCATACAACCCTCCATAGATAGTGCCCACATATGGACTCCAGAGCTTCAAGGCAATAGTGCTAACCACTTAGCCACCGTGCTGCCCTACATATAGCTTCCCCTATAGACAGTGCTCCACATATAGCCCACCTCTGTAGATAGTCTCTCATATAGCTACCCCTGTATATAGTGTCCCACATATAGCCCACACCTATAGAAAGTGCCCTAAAAATAGCTCCCCTATAGATAGTGCTCTACAAATAGCCCACCCCTGTATAGTGTCTCACATATAGCTCCCCTGTATATAGTGGCCCACATATAGAACCCCCTGTAGATAGTGCCCCACATATAGACCCCCCTGTAGATAGTGGCCCACATATAAACCCCCCTGTAGATAGAGCCCCCACTATATATAATGCCACTCACGGTTTTATGAGAAAAAAACCAAAAACTTTACATACTCACATGATCCCATTCCCACTCTGTGGCAGGTCTGCTGGAGCTGAACGAGCATCGTCCAATGACGCTGATTGGCGGGGCAGAATCAGTTGCCCCGTCAATCAGCGCCTTTCAAGCATGGAAGCGGCGCAGTGACATCATCGCGCCGCTAGCCAATCAGCGTCATTGTAAGGCGCTGAATGGTCGGGCACGTAACATGCCCGGCTGTTCAGCACTAATGCATGTATTTGGCTGTCACTAGCACCAGGGCCCCCTCCGGTGCTAGCGATGCCTACAGGCATGAGAAGGCCTGTGTCGCCCAGCCAATACTTGTTGGAGACTCGGCGGCGCGGGGCCCATAGTAGCGGCGCTATCACTGTAGCAGCCATAATGGCTGATAGCGGTGCCACCGTGCATATGGAGAGGCGTGTCGGCTGGCGGCACGGGCCCCCTCAAGCCGCGGGCCCCGTAGCAGCCGCTATGGCAGCTACTGTGGTAGTTACGCCACTGACTGCAATACTAATGTATTGCAGTATATTGTGATTCTGACAGTCTTCTATTAAGCCATGACGGAGGCAGCGCTTATAAGGAGCACAAAGATGGCGGACCTGGGGGCCTTCAGTAGGCCCCCAGGCAGCCATGGCAACCATCGCCACCCTACGATTGCATTGCGGGGGGGGGGCGATGAGCTGTTAGAGGGTGTCGCCCCGCTCTTTCTAACAATTTAAACGCTGCGATCTCTATTGAATGTCACTGATTCATTTATCTGTTCTTAATGATGTTCACTGTACACTTTATGGTTAAGGCAGCTCTCGTATTGTGAGGTATTTATCACTGCTTCTATACGCATAGTAAGGGGAATGTACCGTCTGAACCACCTTACATTAGTAGCACAAATTATAAATAGAGATACAGAAATACTTACAATACACATATATCCCTCGCTCTGGGGTTGCGCATGCTGCAGAGATGTCGGGTGCCTGCCTCGGTCTCCTCTTGTCAATACGCCGGCTGTGCGCTTGCGCTATCTCCATAGAGACTCGTCTTCGGAGATGCGCATGCGCAGTAGAGGTGTGACGACAGGCGATGGAGGCATCGCGACCTTTGACAGAATCTCGCGCATGCGCCGTGGACCATTGGTGAGCGGACTTACCCGGAACATTCAAGTTCGATGATTAGGGACACTATAAAAGGAGGACAGGATACAGCTTAGATTGTACCCCCTGAGGAAGCTAGAACAGCGAAACGCGTGTTGGGGTGTTACTTCTTTGTGTGGATCACGGGCTCACCTTCATCTCCATGGGTAAGATTTGATACACTGGCTCCCCTGGTGTTTCCAGGTTGGTAGTATATTACACCATAGGGCGTTCTCATGGTATATTGTCTTTAGTTGTACGGTATTGTGGGTTGAGTATCTTCCTTCAAAATGTCATGTAATATTCATTTGATACGTTTAGATACGTTTAGATAAGATATTGTGACATTGTATAATTATAGACAGCAGACCTCTTTGATACATACTGTTGAAATTAACCTATTGACTCATTGGTTTGTGGTTTTCTGTCTACTATATATACGTCCTTCTGTTACGGTGTAGCATTGATATCACCCCTGTGGTTATATGTAACTTTGGAGTGATCCACACATATTTTCCTTTTTAGAACCTCGCTCTGTTTTTATTATTATGTTATGTGTTTATATATTATATGCAATAAAATTTATACCTTTTATATGATATGTAGCATTGTGACTCTTAGTTATCATTTTTCTGCTATGATATAGTAGAGTCCGCTACTCTTTGAGTTGATATCTCGGGGGTGCCTTGAACAAATGTGTTGGTCGCACCTAACCAGTCACTGTTTCCTGTGAGACATCTATTGATAAGATCTCTATTGACAGCGGCATTTAACGAGTTAAACGAGCAGGATCACGCTCGAGCACGATCCCGCTAGTTACTCGGAAGCCTCAGCTGTAATATACAGCCGACACCTGCATCATATGGAGCGGGTTCACTCCGTGAGCCCGTTCTATACTTCCCCTACCCGACTTTGGCGTATGGATACGTCAAATGTCGGGAAAGTCTTAAATAAGGTAACAGCCTCTTTTTAAATGTCTTATTTTTTTTTTTGTCTTTGTTAGCTCTTGAAATGTTTTATATGACAGAGACCATGCAACAGGAAAATTGTCAACATCATTATTTCTGCAAATTTGTAACTTTTTTCGTAATTTCTTGTAATTGATGATTTTGACTCAACGTGCTGTTTTCTTGTTTCTTGGTTTGTTTGACCTTTCCCATCCCTTGTTCATGACATATTCGTCTTCTACCTCTGTTGCTGTGAAATTGTAATGGGCATATAGAATGGGTCAGATAATAAAAGTGGCTGGTACATTAACTTTCAATTTCATGAATGTCTAAATACTGGAGGAAAGAAGATGGATAACAACTATTTCGGTGTTGTACTTATTTTACATTCATAAGCAATCTATGTATATCCCTATTTTATAAGCAAACATGGCAACTTTACATTTTGACACTGATATTTTTATTCACATTTGAAAATCATTTAATATGCTTTGTATTTTCTAGTTATGTGTGTCAGGGCTATTTAACTTAATCATTGCTCTGCAATATCCTTTGCATGCAGTTTCTCACATAGCTCACTTTGATTTAACAAAGGTACGATCCACAGATATCAAGACAGGAAAGATTGTTTTAAAGCTCGATATATATATATATATATATATCTTGACGTTTATGTGTTGGAAGCAGGAAAAATGGGCAAGCGTCAGGATCTCAGCGACTATGACAAGGGCCAATTTATGATGGCTAAACAAATTGATCAGAGCGTCTCAAAAATAACAGATCTTGTAGGGTGTTCCAAGTATGCAATCGTTAGTGTCTGCCAAAAGTAGCCCAAGGAAAGACAACTGGTGATCCGCCAACAAGGTCATGGACACCCAAGGCTTATTGATGCGCGAAGGCTAGCCCCTCTGGTTCGATCCCACAGAAAAGCTTCCATAGTACAAATTAATGAAAAGTTTGAAGGTGATGGACACGATTAGAAAAAACAAGGCTGCTTTCTTCTAGAAACAGAACCACACCTGTTGACGGGAATATGTCTGGTATTGCAGCTCAGATCCATTCATTTAAACTTATCCACATAAACCTGTGGACAGGTGTGGCACTGTTTTTGAACGAAAGCAGCCATGTTTTTCTAATCTTGCACAACCCTTTTAATTCTGGATATAATAGAAAAGTGTCAGAACACACAGTGCATCGCAGCTTGCTGTGTTTTGGGTTGCAAAGCTGCTGACTGATCAGAATGCCCATACAATTGCCTGGCCTCTGCCGAAAACACCTAAAATGGGCATGTGAGCATCAGAATTGGACCCTGTTATAATGGAAGAATTTGGCCTTGTCTGACAAATTACATTTTCTTTGTGGATGGCTATGTGAGTGTGTGTCACTTATCCAGGGAAGAGAATGGCAACGGGATGCACTATGGGAAGTAGGCAAGACAGCAGAGGCAGTTTGATGCTCTGGGCAATGTTCCGCTGGGAAGCCTTGGGTCCTGGCATTGTTGTTGGATGTTACTTTGTTACACATACCACCAACTTAACAATAGTTGCAGATAAAGAGGTAGTCATAGTGGTTTGGACCAGAGAGAGAAGAAAAGAAAAGAGAGACTCTAATCAGCTGTGAGTCAGCTTATTCATTCCTCTGACTTATTATTACTGTACTTACTGTATGATCTGTACAGATGATGGAGTGTACCATTTTTTGGGGGGAAAGCAACTCCCAGCTTATCCTTACCATTGTTCAGGCCATACTGGAAGCTGCTAACCTGACTTTATATATATCTACTGGGCTTTGTTCTGGTGCTGTATATATCTACTGAGCTTTGTTCTGATGCTGCATATATGTGTCACGATAACAGGGTATGCGGACCCACTAGGCCGCTCCGCCATAGCGGAGAGGCAGCTGGCCTGGTCACAGTCTATGCAAGAGTCTATAGCAGTTCGTAACACAAGGGTACCTGAAATAGTCCAGACAGTGGCCGAGGCTTCAGCACAGATTGAGCTGGGTGCAACAGGTTGCGCCAGACATGGCGGATAACATGGGAAGTGGAAGATGACACTGGACATGGCAGATGACACGGGATGTGGCAGATAATACTGGATATGGCAGATGATACTGGACGTGGCAGTAGACACTGGACTTGACAGATGACACTGGACGTGGCAGACGACAGCAGGTGCAGTAGGACACGACTCCAACACTAATAAGCTCAGGAACAACAACACAGCATGGGATACAGGATACAGGTAGCAGGGCACGGGTAACAACATGAACGGGATAATGCTAAGGGACCATTTGCAAGACTGACATGGGATTAACGAACAATGCTCAGGCAAGGAGTAAAGGGGCAGGACCCTTCTTATAGTCCAGGGAATTATGGGCAGTTGATGATGATTTCCTCCCTACTGGACACCGCGGAACCGGAGCGGAAGTGAGCGCTGGCGTCTCCTAAGAAGGAGATGCAAGCCAGCGCTCACAGATCCATGGCTGCGGCCACCGGGGTGTGAGTAAACCCGACAGTCCGCGGCCATGGACGCTACAATATGTACTGGGCTGGGTTCTGCTACTGTATATATGTACTAAGGTTGGTTCTGGTGCTGTATTTATTAACTGAGCTTGGTTCTGGTGTTGTATATATATGTACTAAGCTTGGTTCTGGTGCTGTATAGGATATATTTATAATAACAAAATTGCAGGGAAGATGGAATCGTTTGTATATTTAATGGGAACCTATCAGGTGCTTTTATCCCCTTGAACTGCCACCATGCGGAAATACATGACCTGACCATATTTTCAAACATTCCCCTGTATGGTTTCTTTTTCAGACGCAGCAAAATATATAAAATAGACTTTTAAAACGGCGCGTGCTAATTACTCTTTAAAGGGTCATGGGGCGGTGCCGCTATCCTGAAGAGTCACACAGTCCTGACTCCAAACCCACCTTTCCATGCTTGATTGGCTATTCTACATGACCACCAGTCTCCTCCAAATTTCTTGGATGCGCCACTTCCTTATACTTGCAGCGAGTTGAACTCTGCCCAGCTTCATCACAAGTACAAGCTAAAATCGGCCCTGATAGAAGTGGCCTCTTCCAGCAGGATAATGTACCCTGCAACACCGCAAAAAATTGTTTAGGGATAGTTTGAGGAACATGACAAAGATTATAAGGCATTGGCTTCCAAATTCAAAATAGATCTCCATCCGATCAAGCATCTGTAGAATGCGCTACATAAACATGTCCGATCCATGAGGCCCCACCTAGCAACTTACAGAGCTTAAAGGATCTACTGATATCATCTTGATGCCAGATACCACATGCCAACTTCAGAGGTCTCGTAGAGTCCATGCCATGTCCAGACGTGTGTATATATCAATTTTGTATTTACTGATTTATTACGACAGACTATCTGTTAGTCCAGTATTGTTTATGTTTAAGCAATTGATCATCTGCAAATATTTGTATCTGGTATTGCACACTGAGCATGTACAAACATTCATTGGCTTGTGCATGTCTTTTATTTTCAAAATGACTTAAAGAGGTTGTCTGGTTTTAAAATCCCATTTTTAAACTTCTTGTTAGGCCCAGTTCCCACAGCGTTTTTTACGCTGATTTTCATGTGGAGTCGTAAGAATCAATGCCAAATAATAACCCAAATCTCACTCCATTGATTTGAATTGGAAGTAGAGGCACTTTTTTAACCGGACATTTTTTGTCTGCTTGCAAGAAAAAAAAGCATCATACGTTAAAGGGAATGTATCGCAAATTAAAACCTTTTATTTTTTAAGTAAGTTACTTATTTCTATTATATTTTTAACATTTTTTGCTGTATTTTTTTTTTCTTCCACATGGTGGAAAGTATTAAAAATTAAATAATAATTTGACATGTTTTTCCTATGTTGGCCACCAGAGGGAGCACTTCCCAGAATTACAGCAAGGTGAATAAGGCAAAGCAACCTGACTCACAGCTGCCGTAAATGTGGGAGGGAATCTCACTCCCCCCCTCCTACAAGCCAGGAAAAAATGCCCCGTCGGAACAGAACGCTAATGGGCAGATGTTTGGAGGCGTTCTGCTTCCGATTTTTCAGCGGTTTTTCGGGATGTTTACGGCCTGAAAAATGGCTGAAAACACTGTGTGTGAACATATCCTTAGAATGATGAAAGTAAATAGAATGACTTTTCAGTTGACAGGTTCACATGGTGTGTTTTTGCACATTTTACATGCCTCTCCTGCTAAATGTCTTTATCCCTCCATCCTGCTGACAGTCTCCTCCAGGATCACCACCCAATACTGCTGACAGTCTCCTCCAGCGTCACCATGCAATCCTGCTGACAGTCTCCTCCAGCATCACCGCCCAATAGTGCTGACAATCTCCCCCAGCGTCACCATACAATCCTTCTGACAGTCTCCTCCAGCATCACTGTCAGCAAGATTATATGGTGACGCTGGAGGAGACTGTCAGCAGCATTGGGTGGTGATGCTGGAGGAGACTGTCAGCAGGATTGTATGTTGACGTTGGAGGAGACTGTCAGCAAGATTGGGTGGGGACGCATCACCATACAATCTTTCTGACAGTCTCCTCCAGCATCACAATACAATCCTACTGACAGTCTCCTCCAGCATCACCACCCAATACTGCTGACAGTCTCCTCCAGCGTCCCCATACAATCCTGCTGACAGTCTCCTCCAGCATCACCATACAATCTTGCTGACAGTCTCCTCCAGCATCACTGTCAGCAAGATTGTATGGTGACGCTGGAGGAGACTGTCAGCAGGATTGTATGGTGACGCTGGAGGAGACTGTCAGCAAGATTGGGTGGTGATGATGGAAGAGACTATCAGCAAAATTGGGTGGGGACGCATCACCATACAATCTTGCTGACAGTCTCCTCCAGCATCACCATACAATCCTACTGACAGTCTCCTCCAGCATCACCACCCAATACTGCTGACAGTCTCCTTCAGCGTCCCCATACAATTCTGCTGAGTCTCCTCCAGTATCACCATACAATCCTGCTGACAGTCTCCTCCATCGCCCCCATAGAATCTTGCTGACACAGTAAGAAAGTGTCAATAAAAAAAAACTTTGTGTGTGAAAAATTAAATAAAGTCAATATAATATTATATTAAATAAAAACACATTAATTTATTTAAAAATAAAATTATGATACTGTCCCTTTACTGTCACTAGTTTATAAGTGCCCTATCTCCTAAATAATCGGATCGGCGCTGTAATATAGATAACAACAGCGGTTTTTATTTGAAATACGATAATTTTTGAGCAAGTTATGAACAATTTTAAATTTCTGGTTATCAGTTCTTAATGACCAACTGGGTGTTTTTTTACTTTTTATCAAGTGGGTGTTGTAAAGAGAAGTTTATGATGCTGACCAATCATTCTCTTCATTCCAGCTCATCTTGTTTCACTGCACAGTGTGATTTCGTGAGATCACGCAGTGATGGGACTTCCTCCCATAGGTCCTTTACCGGAGCGATGGAAGAGTCAACAGACATCGCCTCCAGCCGTGCCAGGACGTTTATCTGAATCTGCAGTGGCTGGAGGCGATGTCTGTTCAGTCTTCCATGGCTCCGATGAAGAACCTGTGGGAGGAAGGCCCGTCACAACGTGATCTTGCGAGATCACGCTGTGCTGTGAAACAAGCTGGTCATGAATGAAGAGAAGTGTATGACGCTGATTGGTCAGTGTCATACACTTCTCTTTACAACGCCCACTTGGTGAAAAGTTAAAAAATACCCAGTTGGTCATTAAGAACTAATTAGCATAAATATAAAATTGCTCATAACTTGCTCAAAAATGATAGTTTTTCAAAATAAAATGACTGCTGTTATCTACATTACAGCACCTATCAGATTAGGTAGGGGCACTTATAAACTGGTGACAGAGCCTCTATAACTTGGAGCGGTTTCCGCCTTTGAACCTCCATTAAAACTAATGGGAAGAGGAAAAAAACAAGGCGTTCATTTGGAGTGTTTTTGTTATCGAAAACCACCTGCAGTTTTTCCATTTGCTAAATAACGCCATATAATGCCTTAATTTCCCAGTGAGGGTGCTACAGGGAAACTGAACACTGATCTGTGATCATCTTATTTTCAATTAAAAGCCAGCTAACAAGGGAACAACATCTTTAATTGCCTGAAAGGGTGGAAATAGTGTATATGTGTAGATAGATAGATAGATAGATAGATAGATAGATAGATAGATAGATAGATAGATAGATAGATAGATAGATAGATAGATAGATAGATAGATAGATAGATGATAGATAGATAGATAGATAGATAGATAGATAGATAGATAGATAGATAGATAGATAGATAGATAGATAGATAGATAGATAGATAGATATGAGATAGATGGATAGATAGATAGATAGATAGATAGATAGATAGATAGATAGATAGATAGATAGATAGATAGATAGTAAGTGCACGACAGACAACCAGACAAGGAAACACAGAACAAAGCGAAACGGGGCAGTTGCCCACGGCAACACCATGAGCAACAAGAGAAGTAAACGAGCCGAGTCAAACCAGGAGAGTACGAGGTGCCAAATGCAGAGCAGGAGAGTAGTGAACAAGCCGAGTCAAACCAGGAGTGTACGAGGTACCAAACGCAGAGCAGAAGAGTAGTCAGTAAGCCAGGGTCATATGAAGCAGGGTCAAATAGTACAGAAGCTGCAGCAGGGCCAGGAAACCAGCAGAGAAGAATCACAAGCAAAGGAGGAACAGGAAAGGCAGGTATAAATAGACAGAGGGCGGGAGCTAGCTCCATCTGGCCAGGCTGTGATAGGCTCTCCCACTCCTAAGCCTGCCATCCTGAGTGGTGGAAGATGGAGTCAGTCTCACAGACATAGAAGCAGGTGCAGACTGATTACCTATGGGCGTGGATACAGAAGCTGTGCCTGGCAGATCCTTAACAGCTATGTCGCCAGAAAACTAAAATGGTTATGGCCTTTAGAATATGGAGACACAAAAACAAATACCTTTTAAAAAAAAAAAGTGTTTTATATTGTGCAAAAGTAATAAAACATTAAAAAAAAATATGAATTTTGTATTTCCATAATCACAACGAAACACAGAACGATGTTATTTTGACATTTATACCAAATGGTGGACGGCATAAATTTAAGACACAAAAACGAATGGTGATATTTCCCTCCCTTTTTTCTATTACATCCAAAAAATAGGTTAATAAAAGTTAATCAATTAACCCAAAATGGTTCCATTCATAAAAACAACTCGTCCCACGAAAAACAATACCTAACACGGCTATGTCTACAGAAAAATAAAGTAATGGCTTTTAAAATGCGACTATGTAAAAACTGAAAAAATCGCTTGGTCATTATGGCCCAATATAGGTTGGTCACTTAAGGGATAACAGTTCTCTTAAATATTGATGTGCAGTAAGTGTATACTTTTCTCTTGTAAAGCTTATTGGTTTGTCCTCCAGACTTCTCTGACCTTCAGTTTCTGGATCAGAAAGTAAATATCTGGCAGCTATCATAGTCAACCATAGCAGCTCTCATTGAGCTCTTTTTGTGTTTCCAGATTACCCAGAGGGTCCTCTCTTTCCCTCCCGCTGTTCTCCTTGGCAGCCTTTAATAGTGCAGAGACATGTTTGATCAAACCTATGCATGAGTGTAAAACATGATCGGTTATCATTGACTTTATTTTTAATTCAGTGATAAGTGCAGAGCTACATATATTGTGTCTAGATTAATGGATTTCCCAGTAGCAAAATGACAAGTTTTAATAGCATATCATAATCTCCTGGGAGCGAAGGAATCTGAACTTATCTCAAGAATGCCCAACCACTGCTAATATTACGTACTGAATTTTAGTATACCATCATGTTCACTAGAAGGAATTGTACTATTGTCTCTCATATAGGGATATAGTGATATATGTTTGTGTTTATATTAGGATCTATAAAAAAAAAAAACAGTCACTTATATATTGAATTGCTTCAATTTAGGAGAATATGAAGAATATATCATCTTCCCCATGTCAAAGTAGATAAAGAAAAAAATGAGAGTAAAATGTTACTCTTAAAGACTGCATCATGTAACATCCTCCCTCTCAAGAACACTTTGACTTGCACAGTGTCAGTAAATCATATTTTCCCAAGATGCAAATCAAACACAGTAGAAGCCAAAAGTATATTGTACTATCAACTGCTGTAGAGAAACAATAAATTTAATGTAATGCAGTCAACATCCTTGTCCCACCGGCATCTTTACGAAGGTAAACAAATTGAACTTGTTCATTTTATCCTGACAGCTCATTAACATTGACACATTTACCAGACAGTGGGCTAATAGCAATAAGTGAAGACGGACTTTTTCCAGCATATTTTTTGGAGATTATTTTTGCTGCTGCAAGTAAAAAAAAATGGTTTGTATACTCATATATCACTTTATAATTGCACTGAAAAGCCTTCCATAACATTTCTTAAATCATATTTTAATTAATTCTATAAAGACTAACATAACATGAATCTCCTTTTTATATGCCCTAGTCTACTGTGTAAATATGAGAACTTCCAATTGTCCTTCATTTGTCTATTTACACATCGGAGCTCCCTTTAATGTGAGAGAAACACATGTATAACAAAACTATCTGCTTTGTAATAAAGCTCTGTTCGCACTAGCATCATGGCTTTATAGGATCATGACTGCTGCAAAACATTCAACTTCCGATGAACCCAAATGGATACCAACGGACCCTATTAACTTTACTAGGGTCCGTCGTTTGGTTCTGGAGTTCTCATGTCACAAAAAAATGTGAAAAGAGCCTTATTCAAAAATGGATATGTTTTAATCATTTTAAATTTGTCAAATAATACATTTTCCAGCCGCAGCCATTTTTCGGATTTTTACGTTAATTTTTTTTCCTGCCCACCTTCTAAAAGCCATAACTTTTTTATTTTTTCCATCAATATAGCCATATGAGGACTTATCTTTTGCTAGACTAATTGTAGATTTTTATGGCACCATTTATTGTACCATATAATGTAATGGGAAACTAGAAAAAAAATCTTTGTAGGGTGGAATGGGAATAAAATGCCATTTTTTTGGGGGGCGGGGGTTTAGTTCTTACGGCATTCTTAGTGTGGTAAAGTCCATATGTTAACTTTATTCTGTGTGTCAATACGACTACGCCGATACCAAATTTATAGTTTTTAAAATATATATATATATATTTTACTACTTTTACAAGCAAAAAACTGATTGTTAAAAATAAAATGTTTTGTGTTGCCATATTTTGTGAGCCATAACTTATTTATTTTTCTGTTGATTGAGTGGTATGAGGGCTTATTTTTTGCGGAGTGAGTTGTAGTGTCTATTGGTAGCATTTTGGGGTACATGAGACTTTTTAATCACTTTTTATTCTATTTTTTTGTGGGAGATAAAGTGACCAAAAAACAGCAAATCTGGCATTTAATTTTTTTTTTATGGCGGTTACAATGCAGGTTAAGTAATGTTATATTGTAATAGTTTGGATGTTTACGGCTGTGGAGATACCAGTTATGTTAATTTCTTTTTTAGGAAAGAGTGGATTTTGAACTTTTAATATTTTTAATATTTTTATATATTAAAAAACCTTTTAACTATCCTTATTAGTTCCTCTATTGGACTTGAACCAGTGATCGTTGGATCGCTTGCATGATATACTGCAAGCATAATCTCGTTGTAACCTGTCACCTACAGCGTAATCTCGCGAGATTACGCTTGCTCTGCTGTAAATACCACAGAAACAGTAACGAAGTGCAGAGATTGTGAATAGACATCCCGTGGAATGTCTATTCACTGTCTAAACACTTCAGTATCGTTAATGTGTTAGTATAAGACAGCACACAGTCATCTAAAAGGATCCCTATGCGTTGACTAAATGAATGGAGAGGAGTGCATGACGCTGATTGGTCAGCTTCATACAGTCCTTTGTACAACGCCGACTTGGTCTAAAAAAAAAACACGCCCACTTGGCATTAAGCAACTAATTAGCATAAATCTAAAATCGCTAATAAAGTGGTGAAAATAGATTGTTTTTTTTAAATAAAAAGCACTGCTGTTACCTACATTATAGCGCCGATCTCCTTATGTAGGAGATAGGGCACTTATAATGTGGTGACAGAGCCTCTTTAAAGCTCTGCACCAACTGCGATGTTTTCTCTTGGCTACAGTGCTGATCCTTTCTGTCACGAAGTGGGGTGTGGACCCACTGGGCCGTACCGCGTAGCAGGATAGCAGCTGGCCAAACAGGTATAATGCAATGTCTATAGTTCTGAAAGGGTACCTGAGGCAATGTAGACAGTAGCGGTGGATTCAGGCTAAGATGAGGCACCGACAGTATACAGACACCCGGCGGGGTGCGACACAATAGATGCAGTGGAAGGCACAAAACGACTCCAACTCTTGAAGGCACAGAGGCACGGTAGCACTATACAGGGTACAGGCAGCAGGAACGGGAAACACTGGGAACTGGAAAACACTAGGAGACCACTTGCAAGGACAAACTTAAGGTAACACAACAACGCTCAGGCAAGGATCGAGTGGGCAGAGCCCCTTTTATAGTCCAGAAGCATTCTGGGCTAATTGCAGCTATTCTGCAAATGTGCGCATACTAGCTTCAAAGCTACGTCCTCTACCTCTGGTGCCTCACGTTTATTAGGCTTTCAAAATATGCTTCAGATACCTCATACTCTAGATGTGGAACAAGCAGTCAGTGGAAACAACCCCAGGTTACCAAGCAGTACAATTACACCTATGACTCTCATTGCCACTTTTCCTTTTTTAGGACCACCCAACACACGGTGGGGTCCGAAATAACAACACCAGTTGGCTCATATGACTCCAGGAGTGACAATATGCAGATCTTCAGTCTATCCTCCCTACACTTAAATCCCCACCAAGAAACTTTATTAAGTAGGGGACTGTCATATACACCTGCACCTGCTTTTGATGACTTCGTCTGGTCAAAAGATATTAATCTTTTTGCTAGGAAACTAGCACTACACAAATACTTCAAAAACCTTACCCGAGATGGCACATCATATAGCCATGAGGAACTCAAAACCCTGAGGGATCTTGAAACTCTACTGGAGGAAAATGAATTTGGAGCTGTGACCGCCACCGGCCCCTTCTCCTCCTTACGACCAAAATCCAAACTTACTCCACCATTTTCCCAGTATAGTCACATCGACATTTTTGTCAAGATGGTGTGTACTGACCTGGGAAAACTGAAAAATGAGAGATCTAGGGTCTTTGGGAACCTAAGTGCTAGCGAGAAAATGATGAGATAGTTTTAAAACCCTCTGACAAGGGAGGAAATGTGGTTGTGATGAACCGAATGGTCCATAAATTATTAGATGACACCACCACCTATGTCATAATGACAGGTAATCCCACTGACCGGTTTTTGGCCGAACTACATCTCCTCCTTTCGGAGGCGAAAGATAAGAATTTACTAACCACGGATGAATTCAAACGACTGTATAACCCTAGCCCTACTATAGCAACCTTTTATGCCCTGCCGAAAATCCACAAGGCTGTACGTCCACCTCCCGGGAGACCAATTGTGTCAGGAAATGATAATCTCACACAGGGGATAAGCCTCTATGTGGACGAAATCTTGTCACCGTTTGTCTCTTCCCTGCCCTCCTTTTTAAGGGACACTAAGGACACTGTCGCCAGGATCCAGGAGATCCATGTCACTCAAACCACTATACTTGCTACCATCGACGTCGAATCACTATACACTAACATTCAGCACCAATTAGGTTTAGATGCAGTTAAACACTTCTTAAGCACTAAAGGCACTCAATTTCATTTACACAATGATTTTGTTCTATCACTGCTACAATTCCTTCTCACACACAATTTTTTTACTTTTGATAGGAAGTATTATAAATAAAATTAAAGGCACGGCTATGGGGACTGTATGTGCACCCACTTATGCAAATTTATTTCTAGGGTGGTGGGAAGACACTATTATTTTCACAGATAATTTACTCAATTTCACATCACATATTCTATTCTGGGGGAGATTTATCAATGACATTCTCATTTTCTGGGACGGTGACACTGACTTATTTAATGATTTCGTTCTGACACTTAACAACAATGATATTGGCATGAGATTCACTCATGAAACACATAAGAGCGAGATCAACTTTCTTGACCTTACGATCTCCTTGGACCCTGGCGGTAGTGTCCATACCGACATATTTCGTAAAGCCACTGCCACAAACAGCCTTTTACATTGGCAGAGCCATCATCCACTGCCCCTTAAAAGAGGTATACCGATAGGGCAATATTTGAGAGCTAAGAGAAACTGTTCTGACGAACAATCTTTCCAGATTGAATGTGATGTACTATACAATAAATTTGTGGCTCGTGGTTATCCAAAAAAGTGGCTACACAGGGCCTATGCTAGGGCTAGGGCAACTAATAGACAGAATCTGATCCAGAATAACGGGACCAACCCTGTTAAAACCGAGTCATCCAGTGCCATACGCTGCATTGGTACATATGATGTTTGCTCCTCTCAATTTGTGGACATCCTTAAAAAACATTGGCCAATACTCACTATTGACCCAGACCTTAAAAAAGTCATTTCTGCAACTCCAAGCATTACGTATCGTAGGGGTAAAAACCTACGAGAACTTTTGGTACATAGTCATTACTCTACCAAACGCAAGTCTCAACAAACCTGGTTAAAATCCCCAGTCAGGGGCTTCCACCCATGTGGTCGTTGCTCCTTCTGTCCTCTCATGCCTATGACAAAAACCTTTACAAATCCATCTGACGGGAAAGTTTATACGATTAAGCAGTTTATCAACTGCCAGAGCAGTGGGGTAATATATATAGTGAAATGCCCCTGTCCCAAGCTATACGTGGGCAAAACCGTACAGGAACTGAGAAGGAGAATCTCGAGACATCTGAGCACTATCAATCATAAAGAAGATACTACGCTATCCAGACACATGCACCAGCTACATGGTGGCGATACTAAGCTACTTCAGTTCTGGGGTGTCACCCAGATTAAATTAGGACCAAGAGCTGGCAATCTAGACCGCATGCTATTGCAAGAGGAGGCACGATGGATTCATCGTTTGCATTCTCTTAGCCCCTCGGGTCTTAACGAAGGTTTTACGTTTACGGCTTTTCTCTGAGATTGTTATATCTATATATGTAGTTTAGTGCCACTATTACAGTGGTACTTGTCCATAATCCGATTTTATCCTTACACTTTCCACTTTATATATTGGACACTGTACAGAATTACAGACACTGTCCAACTATTGAGTTCTGGCGGACTCTGACTCTCCCCGTTTCATTTGGGATATCCTCAAAAATGTTATATATATTTTGTTTTTTTATGAATTCAATGATTAAAGAACCATCTACATGAGTTTTGAGAAGCATTTATTTGTGCTCATGTGTATCATTTCAGTATACTCTATATGGATCCCTCTCCCTGGTAGAGGTTTATTATGTGTGCTTGCTTAAAATTAATTTACATGTGAATACAACATCTGTATCTGTAGTATCTTTATTATAATGGCATCACTACCTTACTACATTTTTTATAGCTTTGTGCCTCATCACCCTAAATATCCTGCAGTGATATGGAGATACATCAGCGGTTTCCATTTGTTCCTTAGCAGTCTATTGCTATATATCGGCATTAGCATAGATCGGCACAAATATCGGCTCATTTATATATATTTTTTTATCTATCTATTATCTTCTAGCACAATAATATAAGCATTTCTAACATCAGCTACTTCGCACCCATAATGGATGTGAACAGAAACCATAATTCACACATCTCGACTCCTGAGAGTGGTCTATTAATACAAGAGTCACTATGGCCCTAGTACGCATGCGTGGGCGTTCCTATCTGGACGTTCGGGCTATTGACTACTTCATTGGCATTTGTAGCTGCCACTCAAGTGGTGGGCTGATGGTTCCCACCCACCTTCACTGCCATTGGTCCAACCTACATACACACCCCCCCCTAAGACGTCACTGAGGAGTCCCATAATACTGAGAGTTTCTCGGCGCGCCGCCATGAACCCCTGAGGACGCTACATACGTAGCGAAACATGTCGGGGGGGCTCTCTGTTCTATTTTAATACATGCTGGAGGTTAGGGCAATACTATCTAATAATCTAACAATTTAACTGCCTAGAAATCCGTTGCTGGTATCGGTGACCGCTGAACTTGCCTGTCTGCAGATACAGACGACAGACACACGTGCTCACTGGTATAGCTACTGTTTGTACAGACGGTACACTGCTGCCACCACGGATGATACAGACGGCAGGCACATGTGCACACTAGCATAGCCACGCACGGCTATTGTCCCTATCCATGCATTGAAAATTTTAACCCTGTATGTTGGTTTTGTCTGTATGTCTGTTTGCGGCAATAGCATAATAAAGATTATAAACATAATTTAATGGTAGTTGGGAAATAGGGTTCTCTTTGCCTCTGGCATTCGTTTTCCAATTGTTATATTAGACCTGCCAACTACCAAGGGTCCAAACCTTTTCTATCTTGCGATCGAAGATGATGTAGCCCAGGAGGGGTAGAGACTTTCTCTCAAACAAGCACTTCTCCAGCTTGGCATATAAGTGATTCTTCATTAATCGAAGCAAAACTTGGCGGACATGTCTCTGATGAGTTGCTGGATCTGGGGCAAAAATCTAAATGTCATCGAGATACACCACAACACAGACATAGAGGAGATCACAGAAGATGTCATTGATGAACTCTTGAAAGACCGCGGGAGCGCTAGAAAGGCCCGAAGGGCATAACCAGGTATTTGTAGTGCCCATCACATGTATTAAATGCTGTCTTCCACACGTCACCCTGAAGAATCCGGATTTGGAAAAAAAAATGTGCTCCCCGTATGGGATCAAACAGTTCAGGGATTAAAGGCAATGGGTATCTGTTCTTTACCGTAACCTAGTTGAGACCCCTGTAGTCAATGCAGGGTCGGAGGGATCCGTCTTTCTTTTTAATAAAGAAAAACCCGGTCCCAGCTGGGGATGAGGATTTGCGTATGAAGCCCCTCTCTAAATTTCCTTGATATAGGCGGACATCGACTGGGTTTCAGGTAAGGAGAGAGGGTATACTCTACCGCGAGGAGGAGACGAATAAGGGACCAGGTCAATAGGACAATCATACGTTCGGTGTGGCGGCAACGTCTCTGCCTCCTTCTTGTCGAAGACATTCGAGAACTGAGAGTAGCAAGAGGGCAACCTTGCCAATGACTGATGCGGAGGAGGCTGAAGAGGATGGATATGCCCCAGACAGCGGTTGAGGCACTTGGGACCCCACTGGAGAACCTTTCCGGAGTTCCAATCCAGGACTGGGGCATGTAGATGGAGACAAGGCAAACCCAGCAACACGGGGTTGACGGCCTTGGGTAGGACAAAAAGGGAGATGAGCTCAGAATGAAGGGCTCCCACTTGAAGCCTCAGCGGTTTGGTCACAGAAAATATTGGGTCGGGCAGCAGCAGTCCATCTACTGAGGCAACGATTAAAGGCTTCTCCAGAAGGGTAGTGGGCAAGTGAAGAAGATCCACAAGGTCTCCGTGTATAAAATTGGCTGCAGAGCAAGAGTCCAGATAGGCAGAGGCCATATGGGACCTCTCGCTAGCGACAATAGTCACAGGGATGGACAGCTTGGAGGAGAGTTCTCTGTCAAATGCTGTGTCGCCCAGGGTTGTCTCTCCAACCAATCCTAGGCATTGGAGTTTTTTGGGCTTCTGTGGACACAGACGCACGATATGGCCAGCGAGTCCCCAATATAGACAGAGTCCAGAAGTGCACCTGCACTGTTCCTCCTGGACAGAAAGTCTAAGCCGATCTAGTTGCTCGGGACCTCGGGTGGAGCAACAGATGAGGACAAGAGGGGTTACTGGAAGTTGGGAGCCAACCTAGGAAGCCCTCTCTCTCGATGAACCTCTTGGGATCTTTCTCTGAGCCTCATATCAACCCGGGTGGCAAGTAAAATTAGGTCGTCCAAGGTAGGTGGTAGATCACGAGCAGCTAGTTCGTCCTTGATCTCGGATGACAGACCATGCCAGAAGGAAGCTACTAACGCCTCAATGTTCCAGGACAGCTCTCCTGCCAGGGTCCGGAACTGAATGGTGTACTCGCCCACGGAGGTCTCCTCCAGGCGAAGGTCCAGTAGAGAAGTAGCTGCCGACTAAACTCGTCCAGGCTCAGAACACAGTGCGGAGTTACCGCAGGAACCCCTGGAAGTCTCGGGTCTCGAGTCCATGTCGTTCCCAGATTGGGTTCGCCCACACCAGGTCTTTGCCGGCAAGCAGAGAAAGAATGAAGGTGATCCTGGCACCGTCTGAGGGAAATGCTTTGGCGTGCAGGGTGAAGTGGATATGACATTGATTGAGAAATCCCCTGCACGCGCTTGCATCTCCCGTGAAAACTAGGCGGTAGTGGCAGCGAGAACCGAGGATCAGAACTGGTGCTGACAGGAGGTGTAGCAGGACGATCAGTCAGAGAAGCTGGAACAGGAGCAGAGGAGGAAGCAGCTAGCGCCCCTAGCTGTAGTGCCATAGAGTTTACTGCCACAAGGAGTTGATCCTGTCATGATCACAGGTCCTGCAGGTCTGCTTGCAAGGCTTGAGAAGATAACAGGCACTTGAATTGACCAGCGGGGTCCATGGCCTGAGCGTACTGTTGCGATGTGGGGTGTGGACACACTGGGCCGTAGCGGGATAGCAGCTGGCCAAACAGGTATAATGCAATGTCTATAGTTCTGAAAGGGTACCTGAGGCAATGTAGACAGTAGCGGTGGATTCAGGCTAAGATGTGGCTCCGACAGTAGACAGACACCCGGCAGGGTGCGTCACAATAGATGCAGCGGAAGGCACAACACGACTCCAACTCTTGTAGGCACAGAGGCACGGTAGCACGGGATATAGGGTACAGGCAGCAGGAACGGGAAACACTGGGAACTTGGAAACACTAGTGGACCATTTGCAACGAGAAACTTAAGGTAATACAACAACGCTCAGGTAAAAGATCGAGAGGGCAGAGCCCCTTTTATAGTCCAGAAGGATTCTGGGCTAATTGCAGCTGTTCTGAAAATGTGCGCGTACTGGCCCTTTAAGGCAGTGCATGCGCAGATACGCGCGCACTGCAGGGGACAGTGTCCGGACCAGGAAGTGAGTGCCGGCGTCTCCCAGGAGGGAGATGCCGCCGGGAACTCGCTCGTCCATGGCCGCGGCCATCAGAGGGTAAGTCAGAACGACGGTCCGCGGCCATAGACGTTACACTTACAAGTTGCTATATATATATATATACACATGCACCTAGCTCTAATCTTAGGCATGTGGGTGAGGTATAAAAACCAGATTGAAAGCAAAGTTTTTTAGCTACATGAAACCTCAAAAATCGGATTAAGTGGTGTGGGATGATTGTTCAATGCATCCTGTTGGTCAACGTGCCAGTTAATGTCACATGTCTCAAACTGAGAGGGACAGAATCCTTGATCTGAGAGACCTTGGCTTATCACTCCGGCCGATCGCTATGCGCCTAGGCCAAGATGTCAGCACCGTTCAACGTTACGTGTCCCGCAGATTGGGAGAACAACAATGAACGGGAATGGCTGCAAGAGGTGCGTGGTGGTGAACTTCTGCGTAGATGGATCGTCTGATCGAAAGAATGGCACGTAGTGATCCATTCTGTACTCCAGGTGAAATTGGATGTCACATCCCAACCCTAGGGCAGCAACTAGTGTCAAGACAAACCATCAGAAGGTGTTTGCATGTCCAGCTACAAGTGTTCCATTGACCACATGTCAACACTCTCATGGTGAACAACAAGACTACAATGGAGGCTAAAATCTAGGTCTATCCTCTTCAGCGATGAGTCCTGCTTTTGTTTTGGACGCAATGATAGCCGCAGATTGGTCTGGAGACTACGTGGGCAACGCCATGAAGTGGCTTCACAAGGGAACATCACACCGGTCCTACTCCAGGGATCATGGTATAGGGTGGCAGAATCTACGGTAGCTGGACCCCTTTAGTCTATATTTCAGGTACACTAACAGCTCGGCATTACATTGATTGGTCATGGAACCAGTCCTACGGTCATTTCTCCAAAGTGTCCCAGAAGTCGTTTTTTAACAGGACAATGTCAGACCACATGTTGTTCGTACTACTGTGAGCAGCTTGCCATGCCTAATCATGCTACCATAACCTGCAGCGTCTCCGGACTTGTCTCTCATCGAGCACATCTGGGACGTCATTGGTCGGCAATTGCACAGGGAGCTGCCAATATTGATCACTTGCATGCCCAAGTGCATTCAGCGTGGCTTACATTCCTGTCAGTCATTAATAACCAAGGCTTGTAAGTGTATTTCTGCGCGTGGTGCTCATACTCGATACTGAATAAATCAAGATGTTTGGATTATTTTATATTTTTCTTATCATTTGCATATCATTAACATGTCTATCGATCTTGTGTTTTTCCAAAAAATTCCAAAACTTTTCCTTCTTGGTGTTGCAATTTCAATGTT
This sequence comes from Rhinoderma darwinii, assembly GCF_050947455.1. NCBI lineage: Eukaryota > Metazoa > Chordata > Amphibia > Anura > Rhinodermatidae > Rhinoderma > Rhinoderma darwinii. The sequence continues at coordinate 287,123,460 of NC_134690.1, read as the reverse complement.
GGAGTGTGTGTGTGTGTGTGTGTGTATGTATATATATATATATATATATATATATATATGTATATATATATATACACACATATACATATATATATATATATATATATATATATGTATGTGTGAATAAGTATATGTGCGTGTGTGTATATATATATAAATATATATATGTCTGTGTGTGTGTGTGTGTGTGTGTGTGTGTGTGTGTATATGTGTGTGTGTGTATATATATATATATATATATATATAAATAATATATAAATATATATGTGTGTGTGTGTGTGTGTGTGTATATATATGTATTATTTATTTAACTATCTGTATCACTATAGAACACATTATCATACCATTATAAATCTTGGTGAATGGATGCTGTCAGATTTAATTTCCCAAAGACTGTTTAAAGGTGAATTTTACTGTGGTGAGAGCAGTGTGGTCCCTCTGTAGAAATGTAACTGTCAGAGCAGTAGCATCCCCCGAGTGCTCGTGGATTGTTGGGAACACATAAATGTGTTAAAAGAACTATGCAGATTTCAGCCTACAGGTCTCCTGATTAATAAAAGAAGATGAGGATGGTTTGGATGAAAGACTATATTTGTCAGTGTTGCTGCCTGTATAATATACTTCTTCTTCAGTCAGTCAGTCAGTCAGTCAGTCAGTTTTATGAGGTATAGGATCAACTTGATATATAAACTGCAAAATAATGAATAAAAGTAAATATATGCTGTATATATGCTAAAAGTCTTTTATTTTATGTTACCTGAACATTTAAAAAAAAATTCTCTGACACTATTAAGTGTTTACTTTGATTTTTATTTGCCGAGACTGAATGTTTACAGGGAGAAGATTTCCATTTCTTTTTAATCACAGGCAGCTTTACAGACTTTTAATTAAAGGCAAAGACCGTAATTAAAATCTTTATTAGCTTTCTTAAGTGAAAAGCCAGCCTCAAGGGATCCATCTATTCGTACAGGTCACTACACAGATTAGCAGGGGCAAGGACATATTCATGAAATTTTTTTGATAAATGTATATTGTATTTAACATTTAGCAATCATCTTTTAAAATAATTCAAACAAGGTTTCAAATATACAGTACATGCCTGCTGAGCATTTATCTAAGTCTCTTTCTATATAAAGTATTAAATTATATACGGTACGATGATTTATTCAACATATTTTACAGTTCTAGATAAATGGTACTCAAAGTATACTTGCCGAGATACAGTACGATCACAATTTTTTTTTTAAAGAGTAACATGATTGTTGATAGCTGTTAGTATATAGGCTATGATTAGATCACGACTGATCCTCCCATACACATTTGGATGTTCTGCTCAGAAACGAACCATTCTCAGGGCCTGTTCACAACTGTGTCGTGTGTTTCCATTGTTCTGCTCCATCAGAGGAACAGAATAAGTGAAAACCAGAGGTGATGGTAGCATTGTCACACAGACTCCACCGGTGGCCGACGGAACTCATTGAATTTAATGTGTACTGTCAGCATGTCTGTGGATTTACCTAAAACAATAGCGCAGCGTTTCCAGTAATCCCTGCCGGATCTCCAGCGGAGATGTGAACAGGCCTTTAGATTGTGGCATCAATTTTGAGATTATTGTTGTATGTTAATAAACTAAATTTAAGACTTTATCCCACCAAGATACCTTTTGGTCAGAATAAGTCTGGAACGTGCACTATATATTTCCTATAATAGCAAGCGCAACATTATTTGCAACCCCAGCGGTCATCTGTAATCTTTGGGTGAACCCAGCAGCAAATGCAGTGCCTCCACAGGCGAAATAAAACATGGTGTCCTTTGAAATGCATGGTGGCATTTTAAATCAATGGACTATCTGTAAAATGCAAGTAGGCACTGGGTCATAGAAAAACTCTTTATAGCCAATCTGTATTTGGGCTAATTGATGGAAGGGCCAAATGAGGGACTCCTTCTATTAACACACAATATTCTAACGAGGTGTTTGAAAATAATTTTATTAAAACAGAAAAAAAACATTTGAAAAGACACTCAAAATATGTCTGAGGAGGTAAAAAAAAACCTTATTTAAAAATATATTTACAGTTTAAACTATTATTTATAAGCATCCATTATCAATAAATGTTCACAGACAATGCAGTAAATGTAAAAGAAGCGCTATTTTAATGAAAGAACATTTCTTAACTTCACTTTATGTTCTCATTCTGAGAATGCTGCACATAAAATCTAGTGCCCCTAAATAATGGTATTTAGATGAGCATTTACAATGCCTATTATGATTTTGGGCAAATAGCATAAAAACGTAGCTGATCAAAACACCTGCTTCTTTTATGCACTATGTTTTGCTATTTATATTATTTTATCGCCCACTTTGCAGCACTGAGAATGCTAATTCTGTATTAAAAATGCACATGCATCATTGCTGGCTCATCACGGCAATGATGTATTTCATAAATAAAGACTATAAAATGTTTAATGTGTGTTTCATGGGAACAATACATCGAGGAGTGATATTTCCATTGAGTAGCGTAAGTTAAGAGTAAATTAATAATGATTATGTTAGAAGACATCATTTAAAAGCCACAGCCAATGGACGCAGTGTAGACTACAGTGACTACTGTTGGGCTGGGTTCACACGACCTATTTTCAGGCGTAAACGAGGCGTATTATGCCTTGTTTTACACCTGAAAATAGGGCTACAATACGTCTGCAAACATCTGTCCATTCATTTGAATGGGTTTGCCGACGTATTGTGCAGACGACCTGTAATTTACGCGTCGTCGTTTGACAGCTGTCAAACGACGACGCGTAAATTGACTGCCTCAAACGACGACGCGTAAATTGACTGCCTCGGCAAAGAAGTGCAGGGCACTTCTTTGCCACGTAATTTGAGCCGTTCTTCATTGAACTCAATGAAGAGCAGCTCAAGATATACGAGCGTCACAGACGCCTCGTATATTACGAGGAGGAGCATTTACGACTGAAACGACGCAGCTGTTTTCTTCTGAAAACAGTCTGTCATTTCAGCCATAAATGACAGCTAGCGTGTGAACATACCCTTATACTGACCACTTCTAAACCCTCTTCTACCTGCATACAGCAATTTAAAAGTTAGCCATACACCAGTGATTTCAGACAGTTGTCTGAATGACTTGTCGTTCACGGTTGGCCTGTGCAGGCTGTCATTCTGGACGGCAATGCCATAAACTAATGCCTCGATCTGTGGCTTCTGTTGATTGGTTGCATATCTGTCATTTTAATGAAAATCTATCCAAGTACTTGTAATGACTGCACCCGACAACGACCAAACAAAATCGTACATGGTAGATATCTCTAGTGTACTAATCTCATTTTAGTGCATGGAGCCTTTATTATACTTCCGTTGAAATTCAACAGAATAAAAACCCTATCTTATACCATATATACGAAGATTTGTCCCCTAGAAGGAAGTCTTTACTGTATATGCTTTATGTCACATTTTTAGTCCATGTTTTGTAGGTGAGTTCTTCAGAACTAAACGCAACATTCCAACGGGTCTAAGTAATGTTGAATCAAGATTTACCCTTATTTCGCAGGAAATATCTGTGCTGTATGCAATTACTTTTCTAGTTTCACTGCTGGGAGCTATGATTTATTCATTTAAAACCAAAAGATCAGATAAGTACACCCAAGTTTATGTTTTCCGTAGTTCTTGCCAATGCTTTACCCCCCGTATAATATATTATTTATTCTGCGTGTTAGAAGAGGATGGAGGAGATGTTGGGCATGTCTGGTATGGGAAGGGTTTCCGAATGTCTATTCACTGTTGAAGGAAGTAATGTAGTTGAGGCCACATTTCAAATTATCTTGCAAAGGAAAATAATACCTGTATTTAAGTTAACCCTTTCAAGACCGAGCTCATTTTGGCCTTCAGGACCAGCCCCATTTTTTCAAATCTGACATGTGTTACTTTATGTGGTAATAACTCCGGAATGCTTTTGCCTATCCAAGCGATTCTGAGATTGTTTTCTCGTGACATATTGTACTTTATATTAGTTGAAAAATTTGGTCAATAAACTCATTGCTTATTTGTGAAAAACACCAAAATTTTGAGAAAATTTGCAAAAATTATGATTTTAATAATTTTAAATGTATCTGCTTGTAAAACAGATAGTAATACCACACAAAATAGTTACTATTTCACATATTCCATATGTCTACTTTATATTTGCATCGTTTTTTGAACATTATTTTATTTTTCTAGGACGTTACAACGCTTAGAACTTTACCAGCAGTTTCTCACATTTTCAAGAAAATTTCAAAAGGCGATTTTTACAGGGACCAGTCCAGTTCTAAAGCGGCTTTGAGGGCCTTATGTACTAGATAGACCCCATAAATCACCCCATATTAAAAACTGCACCCCTCAAAGTATTCAAAACAGCATTCAGAAAGTTTCTTAACCCTTTAGGCGTTTCACAGGAATTAAAGCAATGTAGAGGGGAAATTGACACATTTTATTTTTTTGCTGCAATTCATTTGTAATACATTTTTTTCTGTAAGACAGAAGGTTTTACCAGAGAAACGCAACACAATATTTATTGCCCAGATTCTGCAGTTTTTAGAAATATCCCATATGTGGCCCTAGTGTGATAATGGACTGAAATACCTAGTGGATTTTGTGGCCTCCTTTTTTTTTTAGAATATATTTTAGGCACCATGTCGGGTTTGAAGAGGTCTTGTAGTGCCAAAACAGTGGAAATCCCCCAAAAGTGACACGGTTTTGGAAACTGCACCCCTCAAGGAATTTATCTAGGGGTATAGTTAGCATCTTGAGCCCACAGGTCTTCTGCTATATTTATTGGAGTTTGCCTGTGAAAGTGAAAATCTACTTTTTTTCTGAAAAAATATTTAAAAAAAAGAATATTTGCAAGGAATAAAGAATAAAAAGCACCCCAAAACTTGTAAAGCTACTTCTCCCAATTACAGCAATACCCCATATGTGGTAATAAACTGCTGTTTGGACCCACGGCAGAGCTCAGAAGGGAAGGAGCGCCATTTGGATTTTGAAGCGCAGATTTTGCTGGATTGGTTTTCTGTGCCATGTCGCGTTTGCAACGCCCTGGAGGGAGCAAGACAGTGGAAACCTCCCAAAAGTGACCCCATTTTGTAGACTACACCCCTCAAGGAGTTAGCATTTTGACCCCACAGTTTTTTTGCTGAATTTAGTGGAATTAGGCAGTAAAAATGAAAATCTACTTTTTTCTGAAAAAACATAGAAATGTTTAATTTTTACAATGAATAAAGGAGAAAAATCACCCCAAAATTTGTAAAGCAATTTGTCCTGATTACAGCAATATGCCATATGTGGTAATAAACTGCTGTTTGGACCCACGGCAAGACTCAGAAGGGAAGGAACAATATTTGGCTTTTGGAGCTCAAATTTAGCTGGAATGGTTTTCGGGTATCATGTCGCATTTGCAAAGCCCCTGAGGTACCAAAACAGTGGAAACCTCCCAAAAGTCCCTTTAGGGGACTGGAACGAGTGATCATTAGGTCGCTGCTACAATACACTGCAGTACTAATGTATTGCAGTATAATATTATTTTTACAGGCTTCTGTAACAGTGCGATCGCTGTTCCTGTCCATTAGTCCCGGGTGTCAACTGTAATACACAGCGAACACCTGCAGAATATGGCGCGGGCGCAGTGCATGAGCCCGTTCCATATATAACCCCCTGCACCATGACATGCTACTAAGTCGTGGTGCGCGAAGGCGTTAATGCGCAGCGGATGGTGCAAAGTGAAAATTAAAATTTTCCACTGATATGCCATTTTAACGCACAATATGTTGTGCCCAGTTTGTGCCACTGAAGACAAATACCTCATACAATGTTGAGCGGGTTCTCTCGGATATAAAATATCATATATGTGGACGTCAGCTGGTGTTTGGGCACGCTGTGGGGCTCAGAAGGGAGGGAGCGCCATTTGGCTTTTGGAGCGCAGAGTTTGCTAATAATAAGAGGGTATAATAATTTGGAAAATAAATGATAATCCGCAGATATGTGGCCAATGTCGCACTGATAAAAGGCGCCCGATCTTATCCGCTTTTGGACACTGCACAATTTCTGTCGCTATATTCTGAGAGCGAGAACTTTTTTTATTTTATCTTCACCGGAGCCGTGCGAGGACTTATTTGTTGCGGGACAATCTGTAGTTTTCATTGGTACCATTTTAGGGTACATGTGATTTTTTTATCACTTTTATTAGATTTTTTTGGCAAGCAAAGGGACAAAAAAACAAATTTTTTTGTCTTTTTTTTTTACACTTTTCACCATGCGCTATAAATGACATTTTACTTTATTCTGCGGGTCGATACGATTACGGCGATACCAGATGTATATAGTTTTTTTATGTTTTGTGGCATTTGCGCAATAAAATCACTTTTCGATAAAATTATTTATTTTTTGTGTCACCATATTCTGAGAGACATAACTTTTTTATTTTTCAGTCAAAAAAGCTGTGTAAGGGCTTGTTTTTTGCGGGACGGGTTGTCGTTTTTATTGGTACTATTTTGGGGTACATGCGACTTTTTGATCACTTTTTATTCTATATTTTTGGAGGGTTAATTACCAAAAAAATAGTGATTCTGACATTGTTTTTAATTATTATTTTTGCGCTGTTCACCGTGCGGGAAAAATAATATTATAGTTTTATAGTTTGGGTCGTTACGAACGCGGTGATACCAAATATGTGTACTTTTTTTTAACATTTTCATTTTTTTCCTATAATAAAAGTCTTATTATAGGAAAAAAAGCATTTTTTTGTTTGTAACTGGTTCTCATAGGCTGCTGTGCATGGCAGACCCGGGGGCCGTTGTATGGCCTCCGGTTCTGCCTTATAACTGACTGCAGCACCCGCAATCGGTCCCCGGGAAAGATTGTTGTAGCAACAAACTTTCCAGTTTGTTGTAGTAACAAACTTTCCAGTTCGCTGCTACAACAAACTTTCCCTGCGATCACATGACCGGGACCTGAACCAATTAGGTCTCGGTCATGTCTCCGGGACCAGAGGCAGGGGTTAACAGCGCGATCCGGGTGTCAGCGCTACTCTGAGACACCCGGATCGCACTTATAACACCCATCGTGAATTCACGTCGGCACTGCACAGAGCCCAGCAAATGCCGACGTGAATTTACTGTGGTCGGGAAGCGGTTAAATACAATTTGCCTTCAACTACATTATGTCATAATATCCTATTTCCAAGCTTTGCCATAGAAAATTGCAGCACTTCACGATTACTATGTATTTAATATCCTGAGAGATTTGTGTTTTGTTAAAACCATCAATTATCCCTTAGATTATACATAATTTAATGCGCTGTAATAATTCCAGAACATAGGCAATAATTGTCATTGTTAGTTTAAAAGAGCTCCCCTAGAGGTGAAAGCAGGTTGCCTTAACAATGTTTACTGTACGGACATGCATAATGTGTCTACTATGAAAGCCATAATGCTAGCGACCAGTTCAATAATGCAGATAATTGATTATTGCAACAGTTTTACTGCCGACATTAATGATTGATTTGCAGAATTGATTTCTTGTTTGTAATTAAAATGATTACCTTGATATTTCAATAACTTCATGACAGAAAGAAATGTAGAGAGAAAATATTGAACCCACAAGAAAACCTGATTAGATGATTGTAACAAAACAGCACTGTGAGACTAACCTATAGTCAAAGGTGTTCATTTAATGACATAACTGTGCAGCTCGTAGTTCACTAGGACGTAAATATGTGTCCTTGTCAATGTTCTCTCTAAGCCATTATAGAGCCAAAATAATTAGCTATACAGCAGCCAGATACACAGTACCACATAGCATCCAGGTAAATTGTTTGATACACTGTCTAGATAAATAGTTTTATAGTGTCTATGCCAACATCCCTGCTAGTCTAGGCAGTGAAGGGCTTCATAGTAAGATTCCCGGTGGTCTAGGGTAGGGAAGGAGTTTATTTCAGCATCCCTGGTGGTCTAAGGCAGAGAAAGGGTTAATGTGTGTATCCATTATGGTGGTCTATGACAGAGAAGGGTTCAGATTTTTATACCTGGTGTCTAGTGGGTTACTCACCTCTCCAGGACCCAGTATTGTAGCTGTGACAGGAAGTTGAACACTGATCATTCTTTCTGGTTCCTCCTTGCACTGATCACAGAGATCAGTGCAGGGCAAGGATCGAGGACTCCTCAGTCGGGTCGCTTAAAGGGTATGGTAGTCATAGTGATTAGGTGGGCACAGCTATGATCACCCATAGGAGTGCAGCTTTGATTGACAGCCACCCTCCCCTAGAAACTTTCTATTGCATTGGAGAAACCTTCCAATTTTACAGATGTAGAAACTCTTTAAATACACTATGGCAAGGAACTTTAACTTCACTTTATTTAATAGTTTTTGATGTGTTAAGTGATAAATTGTCAATCTGCAGCAAGTTATCAGGGTCAAGTTAAAGTTTGCTACATCTGAACATTTGAATGTAAAAACAATCCTACAAAACTTCCCATTCGCACAATACATTTTTGCTGCTTCTTAGGTGCTACATTGTTTCCTTTTGTAACATAGTCTTATTCTACTTAGCATTTAATGCAGGGATAATATTTCTGAGACTCCAAGGAACATTTATAATAGATGCACAATTGCACAATTGCTTTGCATACATGATAATTTTTTTTTTAATTGGTACATTTTTATATTTTAAATCAAACAATGCCAGCAGAGTACTAAAAAGATAAAACAAATTAGATAAAGTAATTAAGTAATATAGCAAATTTTAGATGAGCTTATAGTTTAATTATTTTAGTGTGTGTGTTTTAAATGTAGTGCAAACACAATGTTAGAGATTATTAAGGGAACAAGAGGGAAACATTGCCTTTTTGGAGTTTTTCTTCTTTATCCGCAGTCTTTATTTACGTAAAGCAGGTTAGATTAATTTTTAACCCCTTATAGCACCACTATATCCTGTATATTGAAGTTGGAATACTTCGATTGTCCTGATTGCATGGTCATATTTGTCTTAAGTATGGCATACACGCACAATAATGTGACCATATAACTAATGTACCCATACTATAGGGTGTCATCTCATAGTATACGTATTTATTGTAGCCATGAAACTGTAGAAGCATTTGCATTTTTAGCCATAACTAATCCAGAATTAAAGAGGTTGTGAAGCAGATGAACATGTCTATTAACAGTGTGAATACGCAAGTTTATCTATTTTGAGAGGCTTTCGTCCGTGCGGGTAGAGACAATACCTTAAAGGGATTTTCACAGAATCATAAATTATCATCTATCCACAGGATAGGTGAACATGTTTGATCGCTGGGACCCCCACCGATCATGAGAACTGGGGTCATAAACCCCCGTTCCTCCTCACTGCTTGACCTCAGAAAACGACTCTGCTTTTTCCGTCATTCCCATAGACTTTGAATGGAGCTTGAGGACGTGGTGGATTATTTTAGTCTTCGCCTCACTGCATTTCGGGAGTAATACCATTTATTTATTTTTTCGCCAATTTACTTTTCTGGGTATATTTTGTTTTAAAATATAAAAATTTTGTGTGTCATTTATATTTGTTTTGAAATAGAATGTGCAAAAAAAATAATTTTGCTACTTTTTTTTGTGTGTATTATTTTCATTGAGCGCCGTAGAACTTATATTATGTTTAAAATGTATTACACTGGTTCTAACAACTAAGGGGAAATAAAATATCTGCATTATTATAATAAAAATTGGGTTTATTCTTTATTTTTCATGTGCGTGGACACCCACTGATTAGATGGCCTATCCTAAGCATCGGCCATCAGAATTCCCAGAAAATCCCATTAATCCTTTAATTCTCCTGTACATAGCAATGTGTACATTGTGTAACAAAGTACATGGTTATGCTGCTAAGAACTAGGACCCAGTTTTAGTTTTAAATCTTAGAAATTTATGGCTTATCCCATCGCTGGGACCTGCACCTATCTCTAAGAGCGGGATTTTTATTCTTTTATACTTTTTCTTTTCTTACAATTTATAATATTATAATTTTGTGTTTCCACTTTTGGGGCTCAGGTTAGAGAACACATGAGCTTTTTTGATCTCTGCTGTACCTATATATAAACCATTGATAACAATGATATAATGGTAAGAGTCCATTAAATAATTGTTACCAGTGATCTGTGTACACAGACATGGAGTAGACGCATCTTCTCTGCTTGCATCCAAGCCACAACTGCATTGGAAATCCCTGCGACGTCATTAATAATGCCACAGAATTCCCTAGCAATCACCCGAATGTAGAAGAAGTGAGTCTGCATTCAGGAATATAGCTGTTAGTATGAGCACTATGTTCAGGAGTTTTTAGCGACTGGGAACTTATTATTTCAGTTCCCTGTCACAGTGCAGGATCTGGCTGCCACCAGTAGTTAAAATGTCACGTAAGTGTGGGGGATTTTACATTGGACCTCAGCAGTGTAAAGTTACGTCTTTGATTCAGCTATTAGCGCCCCAACAATATTACCACATTTTATTACACAATGTTGCTCTAGTATTACAGGAATTATTAGTCCCTCTGAGAATTCACACTTTCACAGGTTTCCAGGTCACAGAACTCCCTCTACAAAGAGTGTGTCCATCATAAAAGAATCTTAAACTTATTTGCCTGTCCGTTTTCTGTGGGCAAGTTTCTATATAGCATTGAAGCTCACAATCTGTAGCTGCATAAATCATTAGATATGTGTACAATTTGCTCAATATTTCACATTGTATATTCTCCTCGGTAAATACTAAAAAATGTAAAGCATTTCAAACTCCCAAACGTAATTCTACTGTGCCTTGATGTGCAGATAATTTGATGGTGCCTGTGGAGCTGTGAATCTTTGTGTGTCAACATAAGGCCTCATGTAGTTTTGAAGAATCAGTATGTTTCTGTAAAACCAATGTTTGTTGCAGATAAAAGACATATGCTACCCAAAAATGCAATACTTATAGAAATAAACTAAATACGAAGAAAATCAACTATAATACGAAAAACTGAATGTCCCAGAGATTTACACAATCCTGTATTATTTCATAGACGACTTTATTCTTTATTGTTTATTACATTGTGAATCGCAAAAGGTAGTCAACGCTCTATAGCAACTTGCCCATAGAAAATGGACAGGCAAATAAATTTGAGATTTTTCATGATAAACACACTCTTTGTAGAGGGAGTTTTGTGACCTGGAAACCTGTGAAAGTGTGAATTCTCAGAGGGACTAATAATTCCTGTAATACTAGAGCTACATTGTACAATAAAATGTGGTAATATTGTTGGGGTGCTAATATCTGAATTAGAGACGTAACTTTACACAGCTGGGGCCCAATGCAAAATCTGTAACAGTCCCCCACACTTATGTGAAATTTAGGATTTTGGTGACAACCAGATCCTGCACTGTGAAAGGCAACTAACTAAAATAATAAGTTGGTCAAAATGTATCCATTTTGGGGTTCATTCTGGATAAATGATAGGCAAGAATGAACTGTTATCTAATTAGAAAGTGGTATGCCTCCTTTAGTAACATTTCATGTCCACATTTCATTTCACAGTGTCACAATACCATTAAACTGAAAAAGGTATTGCATTGAGACTTGGCACAAGCTATCCAGTAAGCAACCTCTGAGGTATGCTTGGTAAAGCCTAAAACTACCATAACTGTAGAGGAGTCCTACCTACAGCCATGGGAGACCTTAGCTATGTGCGACTGGTGCGGTCGCACAGAGCACCGGTGGGTGAATATGCCCCGCCCTGTGGCTACTGCTCGGGGGTGCCAGCAGGTCAGGTGTCACTCACTGACCTTAATAATGGCTGCCCCTCGCCACGACTCACCCTTCTCGTCTTACGTCCTGAGTGATGATCAGGTGTGATGACATCACTCAGGACGCAAGACAGGGAGGATACTATCTTTCCATGCGTTCCTGGTCTGGTATGAACCGCTATTTCCCCAGGGCTCAGCTCCAGCAGCATCAGTGGGTACAGTGCACTGTTTGTAAGAAGCCCAGAAGGTCAGTCAGACTGTGGGCTTTGGTTGTATGGGGGCACTGATAGGGGTCTAAAAAGGGCAAAAATGGCAAATGGGCAGGGAATTCAGTGCCACCTTGGTGCCCATTTGCCACTTATTGCCCCTTTAGTGTCCTGTTCAGTGCCCCTTCGATGGCCATTTGCCAGCCATTTATTGCCCATTTATTGTTCTTCTGTGACAAAGGTGCTAAAGGGGCAGTAGATGGCAAATAGGCATCAAGGGGGCACCGAACATAAGGACACTGAAGGGGAAATAAGTGGCAAATGGGCACCAAGGTGGCACTGAACGACACTGTTAATAAATGGCAGATGGGCACATTGTTCAGTTCCTCCATAGTGCACATTTACCATTTGTTGCCTTTTTTGACCCTATACACATTAGGTTAAAGGGGTAAAAAGAAATTCTGTTGAAGCAGTAGAGGAGTTAAAATAAAAAAAGAACTTAAACTTACCTCTCTCTTCCCAGTTGTTCCTGTGCTGGGGCTCCTGTCACCTCTGCTCTCTGTTTGTATATAGAGCTGCAGCAGTGACATTGGCTGCAGACTATGTATGGCCTCAGCGGTGTTCAGATGAGGCTAGTAATAGGCTGCAGCGGTGATGTACTGTAGACGTGATGTCACCACTTCAGCCGCTCTGTATACAAATCGAGAACAGAGGTGACAGGAGCCCCCAACTCAGGAACGTCTGTGAAGAGAGAGGTAAGTATGGGCTGCTGTTTTATTTTAACCCTTTCAGGACTGAGACATTTTTTTCTTTTTCGTTTTTGTTTTTCACTTTGTAGTTTCTATTGGCACCATTTAAAGTACCATATAATGTACTGAGAAACGGAAACAAATTATTTGTGTGCTGAAATTAGAAAAAACTGCGATTCCTCCATTGTTTTTTTTGTTTTTTGTTTAATTATTAATGTATTCTCCGGGAAAGTTCCCAGAACATATGGTAAACAGTCCCGTACACCTGATAGAGGTTAAAAAAGCCTCAGTTTGGGTGGGACTGCGCTATGTTATGCAGTGGCGTCCAGTAAAAAAAAATTATACTGAATGTAATTTGTGTCCATTTAATGTATGCATCAGGAGCTTTTCCACCGCATATGATAAATGGACAGGCAGGAAAACAATGTGAAAACAGCCTTAACATAACATAGGCCTTGTTCACACGGTGCTAAAAAAAACAACAAGAAGTGTTTTTGTAAAGCGCTTTTAAACTACAGCCGTTTTTGATGAGTATTCGTCGCCTTTGGAGTATTTTTTTGACTATGGAAATTAGGCGCGCTTTTGGCGCATTTTCGGCACGTTTTACGTGCCAAAAACTTAGGTTTGTTACTACCGGGTATGTACCTTCCGTTGTTTGAAAATTGAGAAGCTGAAGACATATAAGCGGCAAACGGCAAACTGCGGGAGAAGTCATCATAGAGGTCTGCAACGGATGGAGAAGAAAAGAGAAAAAGAACGGCTATCCGGTGGATAGGTCATCAGTTGTCCGGTAGTAGACAACCCCTTTATCTTAAGTTACATACTCACCTGATCTTGTTCCCGCACCGTCCTCTAGCAACGCAGGCCTGCTCTCTAATGAGCAGGTCTGCTGAAGCTGAACGACGCAAGCGGCATGATGACTCATTGCGCTGCCTCTGTCTTTGAAAAGCGCTGAATGGCAGGGAAAGAAACTAAAGTACAGTACATACATTACACACTATACATACACTGTACACATACAGTACAAACATACAATAAACACATACAGTACATACATTACACACTACACATTCACTATACACTACAATACATACATTATACACTACACATACACTGTACACATACAGTACATACACACATTACATGCTACACATACACTATACACATACAGTACATACATACATATACACTATACCCATACAGTACATACATTACACACACTTACCTCTTGTGCAGGCTGCTGCCTATATGGATTTTCTCTTGTTGTGATGGGAGACTCCAGAGGAAGCCATTAGCAAGAGTTGGTGAGTCCATCATGGCAGGATTTCCCTTCAGTTGCAGAGCAGACATCCTCCTTGCCTCCCTCTCCATCCCGACACTGAGCAAGATCGCATTACAATGGCGACAGGAGAGTGGAGGTCAGGGGGGTTAATAAGGTGGCACAGGAGAGATGTGATGTTCTTAAGGTGGCAGCGCATCTTACAACTGCTAAGTGGTGGGAACCTCGGCCAGCAGCTACGTAATCTGCCCCCTCTGAGACTCTGCAGGATGTCACTTGAGACCAGAGGCTCAACTCGCCTCATGGTGAATGCGGTACCTGAGTACAAGGAAAAGGTAAACCAGAAAGCACATAACGAATCCTGCAGGATAATTCCCACTCCACACTAAACCACGAAGAACTCGTGCTCAAATAAAGAAACTAAACTGACAAGCAGAGATAATTCCATTCCTGAAGTACATATATAAACATAGAGAAATGTAATTTCTGGGTCAGGACACATAGAGCAACAGAGAGAAATTCAGACCAAGAACCAGTCTGAACACAAGAAAAACAATAAAGAAAGTCAGAGTGAAATCAACCAGATTGGCCAGATTCATTAACTGATCGGCTGCCCAGCTGGGATCAGGTGAGACTATGACACAGAGCAAGAGTTGGTGCCAATTTGAGATGTTGGCACATTTCTGGCACCTAGCACATCTGCATTTAAATGTCATTATTTCTATATTTTATGAAGTGCCAACATGATCCACAGGGCCCACAACAATAATTGCACAAGTGGAGTTAACGATGTAATTTCCTATCAAAGGTGTCCAAATGTAAACCAGAAAGTTTCAACTCAAGTCAATTGTGGAAATGAACATGAACACATCAACTAAATCCAAAGAAGCACGGGACCAGAATACAAGTTTTATGCAGATGGCAACCTGATTGGCAACATACCAAGGCCCTAAATCTGAAAAACAACAATGCCAATCTCTGTATACTCAAAACTTTCTGTACCCAATTTAAAACTGTAGTCTACATGATTGTACCAATTTACATAATGATTTTATTAGTTGGCTTCAGTTTCAGCATTTTTTTTAGCATTAGTGAGGGCTTAGATCTCCAGCAATGACATGAATAGAATATAACCCAATATAGTAGACACTTCTGTGTACATAACAGTTTTTTCTTTTCTTTTGTTAAATTGTGCTGTATGATCAAATTGGTCCCTCATTATGGGGCTGGATTTTTCACCCAAAACAGAACTGTCTGGTGTTTGTTTCCCCTTCCACATCCTTTCCATGACATCTGGGCCAATTCCCCACTCCCTTGCTTTCTTAGGGTATGTTCACACGCTTAGCAAAAAACATCTGAAAATACAGAGCAGTTTTCAAGGGAAAACAGCTCCTGATTTTCAGACGTTTTTTTAATTAACTAGCGTTTTTCTCTGACGTTTTTTACGGCCGTTTTTGGAGCTGTTTTTCTATAGAGTCAATGAAAAACAGGTCCAAAAATGGCTCAAGAAGGGAACACCGTTTTTCCCATTGAGATCAATGGGCAGATGTTTGAAAGTGTCCTGCTTCCGATTCTTCGTCCACTTTTCTGCCGTTTACGGCCCGAAAAATTCCCGAAAATAAGCTGTGTGAACATACCCTAACAATGTAGTTGGTTTGGAGAGGGGAATGTTGCACAGGTTCTCACTAACCAGTAGCAAAGAGAATTGTACTAACCAGTAGGGCCTTTTAACAACCGCAAGGTTTGCCTTTATGGTATGTACATCCTTTATTGTGTTTTTTGTTTATGTATGTATATGTACCGGTTACAACAATGCTTAAGGTAAAAATAAAAGGGAAAAAACCCTATAAATATGTCTTATTGTTTCAATAATAGATGGTTTACAGCCATAGTCCATCCTATTACCTCAATCTGCCACATATTCATATAGCTATATTTGCAATATATATAGTTCTACTTCAGCAGCAATGTACAATACTGATTCATTTTTCCTTTCCAGTGACAAGTCCTTGTCATTTATGTAACCTCTAAACAAATTGAGATGGAGCAGACAATTTATGCCATTTTCCCAGAGTCACAACCTTTGAAAAGTGTCATTTTAGACTGATTACCTCATCTACAAGATTTCCTCCCATTTTTTGCTGGTCGTGTGACTGAAGAGCAATATGTAAGCTGCTGTAGGAGGCTGAACACCTCTGGAATATGTCATCTGTGACTGATAACCTGGGTAATATGTATTGCACACACAGGATAACCTTTGTCATATTCTGCTTGGCAAAGTGCTAACTTTTAGAATCAGTCATTTTCTGAATTACGGGAAGCTATTACACTTGCAATGTCATCCTCAATAATGCTATTTAAACAGCAGATATTCAGGCGCCTCACATTCTTTTCTTTGAGCAGTAGGCATTGTTATTTAGATTGCATTCCACCTGCTGAAATTGCCTATGGAACAGTAAATGATAAGCTGCCGTATTCCTCGTCACAGCTCGCACTGCTCAATTCATGTTTCATTATTATTACCTTTCAGGTTAATTTGTGGTCATATCGCTGCCTTTTGAGTTAATAAGAAGTGTCTCAAGCCATGAAGATAATTATTTTGACCCGCATTTCCCCAAAGCATATACCACAATAAGAAAAATACATGAAGATAGATGTTTTTCTGCCTTTATACCCAATGATTGTACTTTCTGTACAAATTTTAATTAAAGATCAAATAAAAGATATTGTACCCACTAGATAAACTAAAAAAAGCATAATCAAAAAACATTAAATGAAGAATTTTATAGTGTAAAACTCCAGCTGTGAACGGCTGCATTATTCTTACAAGTTTATTTTCCAAAGGAAGATAATTAAAACAGAGAATGCAGCTAATCTCAATGAATCACATACCGGAAAACATATTCAAAGTACATAATGAAAACAGCTTACGAGTAAACAGGCCGCTCTTAGATGGTCCTAATATTACTGTGTCAACACCTGGACCTCCCGCCATTCCACTGAACCACACTTAGATAACCATGGTAACTTATGTCTAGTTCAGCAGAACCGTGGGCGGTTCAGGTATTGCTCCGCATTATGGACACTTAAATTAGCCCTTATTACGGCCGGCTGAAAGCAGCTTGATATAAAGATCAATTAACTAACATGGTATTATTAGAACATTAGACCATGATAATATTACTATTTACGTCAATGCCTATTATATTAGTATAGACTCAAACCTATAAAAAAAAATATGGGCTTCTACATCTGAGTAAGAGTCAATTACCATTCACCAGAGTTAAATGTGTTGTCTCATGAAGACAACCCCTTTAAAAAAGAAGCTTACTCTGTGATCAGCTGTTTGCCACATGTCCGTCTTCTCTCATCTCCAGTGATCAGCTGCTATCGCATGGGGAAGTCAAGGCTGGCCACACATTTCTTCTGTAGCAAACTCTGCAGGGGAAATGATAATCTGGAGAGGGCTTGATGCATTATCATGTACATGTACGTGATAAGCGTAATAGGGAAGTATGGAGTGCGATCACGGACTGAGGGCGCTCCATATGCTATGGGTGTCAGCTGTGTTTTACAGCTGACACCCAGGACTATGGCCAAGATCAGCGATCACGCTGTTCCTGGCTGTTTAACCCGTCAAATTCTGCGGTGAATCGCAGCATCTGAAGAGTTGAAAAGAGGTGGGCATCCCCCTCCAACAGCTCATCGGCACCCCCCCCCCCCCACCACAATCGCGGGGTGCCGGTGGTTGTTATGGCAGCCCAGGGGCATAATGTAGGCCCCCAGGTCTGCCTTTTGTCTGCCTCTGTTAATCCGTGTCTCTGGCACGGTTTAGAGAAGCAAAAAGGATGGCCAACAAAGACAACCGGCCGTCAGTGGCCAGGAACCACTCAGATCACCCATAATAATAGAAATGTATATAATGAGCAGTACAATGATAACATGCCCATATATAACGATAAATGGTAGTGTTAACTAAATAGAATAAATAATAAATAGCATAAGAGATGTACTGGAATCAATCTATAGATAAACCATAATCCAGATATAAATGAACCAAAAAATACAGGCTAGAAAGCCACAAAGATGAACTGAAAAAATAAACACAAGATGAAGGCTAACACATACCCTCAGAGGCGTTTTCTTTTGCCAATACCTGATGTTGCCATTCCCACTCCCCACTATGTCTCAAGGTATGTGTTAACCTTCATCTAGTGTTTATTTTTTCAGTTCATCTTTGTGGCTTTCTAGCCTGTATTTTTTGGCAAGTAAAAGGCAGGTAACATAGGAGTAAACTGCAGAACACAACTTTACTTATTTTGAGGCACACGCATGATGGGTTTACTATAGGCACAGTTCTTGGCGGTTACAATAAACAGCTCAGAGGCACGATTGGTATAATCATTCAGAGGCACAACGTTTAGCAGTTACAGACTTTAAAGAGGCTCTGTCACCAGATTCTCAAATCCCTATCTTCTATCGCATGTGATCGGCGCTGCAATGTAGAGAACAGTAACGTTTTTGGTTTTTTTAAACGTTCATTTTTGGCCAAGTTATGAGCTATTTTATATATATGCAAATGAGCTTTGAAATGGACAACTGGGCGTGTTTTTTTTTCGTATGTCCAACTGGGCGTGTATTGTGTTTTTAACTGGGCGTGTTTACTTGTTTTACTAGCTGGGCGTTGTGAATAGGAGTGTATGATGCTGACGAATGACCAATCAGCATCATGCACTCCTCTCCATTCATTTTCACAGCAGCCTCACGTTCTTATTAGAACGATGTGCAGCCACATACACAAGTGTCCTGATAATGAATACACATGACCTCCAGCCTGGACGTCATGTGTATTCAGAATCCTGACACTTCTGAATCTTTTCTGTGAGATTCCAGCAAGCCACGCGTAATCTTGCGAGATTATGAGGTAATGATGAGATTATGTGGAAATCTCACAGAAAACATTCAGAAGTGTCAGGATTCTGAATACACATGACGTCCAGGCTGGAGGTCATGTGTATTCATTATCAGGACACTTGTGTATGTGGCTGCACATCGTTCTAGTAAGAACGTGAGGCTGCTGTGAAAATGAATGGAGAGGAGTGCATGATGCTGATTGGTCACTGATTCATTACCATTAGTCTATGGCCAGTCCTAGACCTGCACTGCCTAGTGGATGCTTCCTGCAAACCTCCTTTCACAACACAGCTGTCTCTTGCTAAGCGCCCCTGTATCCAGCAGCTTACGTTCTGCCCAGTTCCAGCAACTTTCACCTTCCTCGACACTCCACTGCCTCACTGACTCGACTCCTGTCTATAGGACCCACAACTTATTCCTCCCTCTTGCCTAACTCTGGCGACTTATTCGGACACCCCTGTCCTTTCACTGCTGCATCACAACCCTAATAACTACTAGCAGTAAAACTTCTTCTGTATAAAGATCCTTAACTGGATACTAACCTTTTAAACAACTTATGCTAATCTAAAAGTATACATGATAAAGATCAACTTTTGTAATTTTCCTACTTTTAAAATCGAGTTGTTTTATCCATGCAAATTCTGTTTGATCTTACTGCCACTAGGTGTCTCCCTTCCTGTAATCTGCTGTCCACCCCCTGTTGTCAAGCAAATTCCATCCCTAGTTACAGAGCACAATTGAAGGACTGCAGGAAGTGAGGGGTTGTCTCTTCTCTGCCTGCCAATACAAGTTTATGGAGAGGGGAGGGGGAAGCAGGAGAAGGGAGAGAGTGAGTCGGAGACAGACACGCTCCATAAAAGTCTATAGAGAGGGAAGAAGGGAGCAGGAGCAGAGTGAGAAAGACACAGATGTTCTGGTAAAATTTCTGTCACCCCAGTGCTGGATTTTCAGATACAATACTCAGTACTGCTGTATAATCTCCATGCTGCTGCAGCTTCTATATGTCACGCTGGGTTCGTGGACCCACTGGGCCATACCGCCTTGACAGTATGGCAGCTGGCCAACAGGGTACAGGTCACAGCCTTCAGTTCGTATAGTGTACCTGTGGCAGCTCGGACAGTAGCAAGGCAGGCTCGGCTTGGACTAGGCAGCAGGTAGATGTCAGGCGTGGAGTAGCAGGACAGCACGACTACAGCTCAGCACGGCACTTGACCAGGATAGCACGGGATACAGGATACAGGTACGGGGAACACTGGGAACTGGAAAACACTAGGAGACCATTTGCATAGACAAACTTTGGGTATGACAATAACGCTCAGGCACGGGAGGAAGGGGCACAGCCCTTCTTAAAGGCCAAGGTTGCTCTGGCAGCAATCAGCTCAATCTCCCACCTGCGTATGCTTTGGCTTCTTAAGTCTGGACTGAGCTTGCGAGCGCACCCTAGTGGTCACTGTGGAAGAGGATGGACGTATGTGCAGACATCTCTGGAGAGAAGGGAGTTGACTGGTTGGAAGGAGTTCGTGGTCAGCGACCACAGACGTTACACTATATATGTGATAGATAGAGAAAAGAGAGGAGGATTCTCCTTTTCTATGTGTGCTGTGTATATAAGACTTTTTAGCTGTTAGGCACCGCCCACTAGCTCAGAGAGAACTGAGAATTTGAGAGAGAGCCTGCAAAAAACTGCTAAAAAATGCAGCATACAAGTCATATAATAGCCAGACATAGGTTTATTTTTCATGCAACAGTTAGGTATGCTTTAGCTCCTCCCGCAAGGAATGTCACAATGCTGTGCTATGCGTCCGCACGTTGTCAAGTCCAACTAATTTGTCGCCATCAGTGTCCCCTTAAAATAACAGTACTATATTTACATTTTATTATGTGAACATCATGACACAACCTGCAAATAAAAGGACATTAACCCCTTCCCGACATCCACCGTGTATATATATATATATATATATATATATATATATATATATACGACGCTATCAGGCAGGGGTTCTTGCAAAGCGCAGTACCATTACATTACAGTACCATTACATTGCGGTGATCATGCGGGCTCAGGAGCTGAGCTTGCACCATCACCGCCGGGCGACAGCTGTATGTTACAGCTGAAACCCTGATGTAATGGCCAGGACTGGAGCTAGCCTCCGATCCAGCCGATTAACCCCTCAGATGCTGCGTTCAATAGAGCTCGCAGCATCTGAGGTGGTTTTAGCAACCGACACCCCAGCTACGTGATCGCTGGGTTGCCGGTGGCTGTAATGACAAACGGAGAGCTAATACTGGCCTCCCGGTCTGCCAGCAACGGAAGCCTCCTATGCCCCGGTCAGAGGCGGGGCCTAAAAGGCTTCCGATATAATGGCAAGATGGCGCCGGCTCAGCTTACGGCTTAGAAGCTGAGCCAGGGACATCAGCAGTTGGTATCCGCTGTATGTTACAGCGGACACCCCGCTGTGATGGCAGGAAACTTAGCTAGCTCTGATCCCTGCCATTAACCCCTTAGATGCAGCGATCGAAAGCGATTGCTGCATCTTAGTGGTTTGTATCAAATCGGCAGCCTGCCATGCGATGGCAGGGCTGCCGACTGCTACTATGGCAACATGAGGCCTAACAATAGCCTACTGCTCTGCCATTACGGAAGCCGATTAGGCTTCGTCCGGAGGCGGAGCCTGATTGGCTTGCTGTCAGTGAACAACATAGGTAGTGCAATTTATTAGAACATCAATCAAACAGTTGGAACTTCAAGTCCCCTAGTGGGACTTAAAAAAGTGTAAGAAAAATAAAATTTGTAAAAAATAAAATAAAGGTTTCAAGTAATAAAATAAAACACAATTGCCCTTTTTCTCTTATAAAGTCATTTATTATTGAAAAAAATAAAATAAACCATACATATTTGGTATCGTCGCGGCCGTAACGATCTGTACTTTAAAAATATTATGTTATTTATCCCGCGCAGTGAACGCCGTAAAAAAAATGGTACCTATAAAAACGATATCTCGTCTCGCAAAAAATAAGCCCTCATACAGCTCCGTCGACGCAAAAAATTAAAAAGTTATGGTTCTTTAAACATGGCGGCAGAAATAATACATTCTTTTTACAAAAGTAATTTTATTGTGCAAAAGGTTGTAAAACATAAAAAAGTGCTATAAATTAGGTATCTGTGGAATCGTACTGACACGCAAAATAAAGGTAACATGTAATTTATGATGCATGGTGAACGCTGTATGAAAAAAAATATGAAAAAACGATGCTAGAATTGCTGTTTTTTGGTCACCGTGCCTCCCAAAAAAAAGGATAAAAAGTGATTAAAAAGTCGCATATACCCCAAAATGGTACCAATAAAAACTACAGCTCGTCCCGCAAAAACACAGCCCTCATACTGCTACGTCTATGAAAAAATAGAGTAGGTTAAGGCTCCAATAAGTCAGGAAAGAAAAATATGCAGTTGTGCAGCCCGAGGGGAACATTTCTTCTGTTTCAAGAGGCGATATATCAAGGCCCTAAAATTAAGGAACCAGGAAGGGGAGGGCCCAAACATATCTGCTGGAAGCAAGGGTGCCCGTATTATACCAGGACAACACTTCCCAGAAAAATTCCCCAAACTGCAAAGGTGTAGAGTGTGGACCAAAAGGGGGATAAGAAATGACACCATTTATCAGTGTCAGACTGGCCTGTGCATAAAGGATTGCTTCACATCGTAACACACATCTATGGATTATTTTGTACTCTGCCCAGCTTACATGTACCCCCATATTATAAGCTAAAATACCAGTAAAGCTCCAAACAAAAATTCCACACCCCAAATGGCGCTCCCTCTCTTCTGAACCGTACTGCTTGCCCAAACAACCCTTTACTTCCACATAGAAGGCATTGCCAAACCAGGAAGAACCCTT
Source organism: Rhinoderma darwinii (assembly GCF_050947455.1). NCBI lineage: Eukaryota > Metazoa > Chordata > Amphibia > Anura > Rhinodermatidae > Rhinoderma > Rhinoderma darwinii. Next base: position 287,100,614 of record NC_134690.1, on the reverse strand, counting down.
TTAAAAAAAATTGTGGTGTGTGTCTCCAGTGGCACAAGCTGGGCACGCCATATTTGCCACTGAATTGGCATAGCTAGAGAAAAATTGCTATTTTTACTTTGCACCAATCGTAGCGCAACCGTTTACGGAAAAGATCTGTGGGGTGAAAATGCTCACTACTTAATAAATCCCTGTGTGGTTTCCAAAATGCGGTCACTTCTCATTGGTTTCTTTTATTATTTCACATCCGAGCCTCTGCAATTGTGAACCAATACTTTGTAAGTCGCCAAATTAGGCCTCAACTTCGCATGGTACTCTTTCACTCCTGAGCCCTGTCGATCATCCAGGCAAAACATTAGGGCCACATGTAGGGTGTTTCTAAAACCGGGAAACATAGCATAATAATTAGAGAGCTGTCATTTCATGGTGGCACAAGCTGGGCACCACACATTGGCATATCCATGGAGAAATTCCCATTTTCACTGCCCAATTCTATTAAAAACTATGACACAACTGTGGGGTCAAAATGCTCACTACACCCCTAGATGAATTCCTCAAGGGGTGTTGTTTTCTAAATGGGGTCACTTTTTGGGAGTTTTCACTGTACTGGTACCTCAGGGGCCTTGTAAATGCGATATGGGGCAGAGAAACCAATCCAGAAAAATCTGCGCTCCAAAAGCCAAATGGCGCTCCTTCCCTTCTAAGCCTTGCCGTGTGCCTAAACAGCAGTTTATGACCACATATGGGGTAATTACATACTCTGGAGAAGTTGCTTTACAAACTTTGGGGGCATTTTTTTCTTTATTCCTTGTGGAAATTATTTTTTCTTTAGCTAAAACGACATCTTATTGGAAATATGTAAAACTATTTATTTTCACGTCCAAATTCTAATAAAATCTATGAAACACCTGTGGGTTCAAAATGCTCACTACACCCCTAGATGAATTCTTTGTGGGGTGTAGTTTTCAAAACTGGGTCTTTTTTGCAGTGTTTTCTTTGTTTTGACATCACAAGACCTCTTCAAACCTGACATGATGCCTAAAATAGAATCTAATAAAAAGAAGGCCCCAAAATCCACTAGGTGCTCCTTTGCTTCTGAGGCCTGTGCTTCAGTCCAGTAGCACACTAGGGCTACATGTGGGATATTTCTAAAAACTGCACAACCTGTGCAATAAATATTGAGTTGCTTTTCTCTTGTAAAACATTCTGTGTAACAGAAAAAAATGAATTAAAAATGAATTTCTGCAAAAAAAATGTAATTTGTAAATTTCACCTCTACTTTGCTTTAATTCTTGTGAAACGCCTAAAGGGTTAAGACATTTTCTAAATGCTGTTTTGAATACTTTGAGGGGTGCAGTTTTTAAAATCGTCTGACTTATGGGGGATTTCTTTTATATAGGGCCCTCAAAACCACTTCAGAACTGAACAGGTCCATGAAAAAATAGCATTTTGAAATTTTCTTCAAAATGGGAGAAATTGCTGCTAAAGTTCTAAGCCTTGTAACATCCTAGAAAAATAAAAGGACGTTCAAAAAACTATGCAAACATAAAGTAGACATGTGGGAAATGTAAACTAGTAACTATTTTGTGTGGTATTACTATTGGTTTTACAAGCAGATGCTAGATATTTGTATCTAGATATTAGAAAAATGCACATTTTTGCACATTTTCTCTCAATTTTGGTCTGTCAGGAAGGTCAAAATTGGCCACAGCGGGAAGGGGTTAGTGTCATATATATAAAACACATAATAAAACATCACCCAGGCACACTTTACACTTTATGTTATTTTATGAATACAGAGCGTTTTCTTTAAGTGTATTTTGCTGTCAGGTATTAATAAAGCTTTTCAATCTGTTTTTTATTTTCTTAACTTTGCTCGGTTCTAGTGTCTGTCAGCTTCAGGAAAATTAACCTGTCTTCTCAAGCCAGATGCAATCTCTTTTTTATTACACCTGTCATGTTCATTTAGTAAAGCCTGCCAAACTCCAAAATTGTCTCTGAGGGCATCAGGAATTTTACTTGTATTTTTATTTTGTTTTGTTGTGTTTTTTTTTTACCTTTTAGTTATCACTTACAAGAGGTGAAATTTAACTCAATGAATTGGGTCAAAATATTTACTGGTCTAAATGCTACAGTAATAACATTTCTAACAAGGTAATGTGAACCCCACGTGTTCAATACCTCTGTGAAGATTGCATGTCATTTGATGTACATGTAAAGAAGTGTATCAATACTAACAATCTCATGCAGGTACTCCATCAATTCATATTTTAGCCACTGAAAGTATTACAATTCCCTAATTTATTCTTATTTTTTTGAAATATTTCCTTTAACTGTAGGAACTTGCAGTAACACTAGAAATGTTAATGACCTGCAGACCGGTCAATAGACACAGACTTTTTTTCCCCAGAGCCTACGGGTTATCATGGGAATGCTTTCTCAAATCCAAAGTGATTGATTCTGATATTTTAATAGGAGGAGTGCTAATACATTATTCAGGGTAAAGAGTGGGACACACACAGCAAAAAGGGCATGTTCAGACGTGGCGGAATTGCTGTTAAATTCCGCTGTGGACAGCCTGCAGCAGCCGTTTTTTTTTCATTCTGCGGCAAGTCCGCAGTGAGTGGATGAGATTTGTACAAATCTCATCCACACACTGCGGAAAAAATCTGCAGAGAAGCCGTTCATAAATTGACTTGTGCTGCAGTTTTTTGAGCAGCAGCATGTAAATTTAATGGGGAGATAAAACCTGCAACAAATATGCAAATGTTGCGATTTTTGCAGTGGAAAAGCTGCGATGCAAAAATCACAAAGCAGTAAAAAAAACACATATTTTTTGTCTTAAAAATAATAAAAAGGTTAATATTTACCCCCGGGCGTTTTCATAGTGACGCGATCCTCTGTTATGAGCGCAGCCCGCCATTTTGGGTGGACGTTCCATCCCATGTGACTGCTGCAGCCAATCAAAGTCTGCAGCGGTCACATGGACTGCAGCACATGGGCTGCTTGAGCTAACTTACTGCTATTTCTGATACCCACTATACTTTAAATGGATTTGTCTCCATAATTTTTAATCTAAATCCACCCAAAAGTGGACCTTCTGGTCTGTCGTTGAGACATGTTAGAAAATTACAATTTCGAATCATGGAACAGCTTAATCCATTCAGCAGCTCTCAGAGACTTATATCACAGGAGATCTCGGACACAACATTCTAAGCAAAAAGAGATTCAAGTAGATGGTGCTTTGCTTAGAATGTTTTTGTCATGGATTCCACCAATAAGATTTTCCATCAGTAATCTCACGCCACCTCCATGAAAACACACTGCGCATGTGCTAGTTTCCCGGATATCTAGGAAACTAGCGAATATACTAATCCCGTTCAGGAAAATAGTGCATACGCAATGTGTCTCCATGGAGGTAGCGCGAGATTACTGATGGGCATGTTGAGTCACATGCCCTATCACCAGCAGCCATTTTCAGGACATGAGATGTGTATTGTGAGGGCAGAAGTTTTAGTTTATCAAGGGGACTTGGCTTTTTACAGTAAGAAAACATGCAAGAACTTTTAAGGTTGGATTCACACATGGCAGATTTTGTTTCAGAAATTTCTGTGACAAAAAATCAGCTCCATTTATCTCAATGGAGCTATTTATCCAGCAATTTCTGCAACCAAGTCTGCCGCGTGTGCATTTACCTTTTATATATGCCTATTTTACACACATTTGTAATAACTACCCGTAAAGCGACCAAAACCTTTAAACATTTTAGAAAACGGATTCAATTGCACGAATTTAACCCTTAGCCTGAATGAGTGGGACAAACTTTCAAAATAAAGGAATATGAATTCAAATGGATTGCGACAAAAGTTAGACAATGCTAATTGTTTCTATTTGCATTGTACTGGAAAGAAACTATATTTTTCGAAGCACTGAGAAATAGATAAAATAATATCGGCGCATGAGGAATGGAAGACTCATGCTTCACTAAGAACAAAACAGGCAATTTCATGGCTCTAGTCGCATCGGCATCCGATTTTAGCCAGAACGACTAGATAGATTTAGGCATTTGGAAGAGTGGAAATACGTGCTTTGTTTTCCCACATTTCCCACCAAGTTCCATTCATCTCCATAAACAGGTGCAAAGCCTTGTGAACCTTGTATGACACACGGCAGTACATTGTTATGATTTCATATGCGGTATACTAAAGCATTGCAGTGAGAACGCAGGGTCTACAATGACAGCGTTAGCCATATTCTCATTAAACAATACAAATATTTTAAATGTGAATACTTTATCATTTCTTTGTGTTTTCAATTTCTGCTACAGTTTATAGACTACTTAATCACCAGCGGGTGTACAGATCTGCATGAATGGAGACATGTTTGTCCGTGTTCCTATGTGTCAACCAAGTGTTTGTAGACTATCTAATTTAATCTATGATGTCCTTAGGAGCATTGTCTTTGTCCTGTATTGATTCAGTACGTCTTCAACTCTCGGGAGAAAATCCTTCAGCATGCTCATGCATAGCATTTCTTAATTTTTCTTATCACAGAACTGTGCTGTTTTTATAATGACCTCCCTTTGTATTTATAGAGAGGTTGCGGCTTTATAACAGACATTCAGCTCAATCTTGTGTGTTGACAGGGAAGAAAGCATTTCCACAGGGAATAAAAACCTTCTTTTCTTTTGCAAACCTGTGAAAGAGGAAATTGGACACAGTTCATATAATTGTCAGAACCCAAGTTACCACCTTAAAATTATTTATTCCTAAAAAGAAAAAAAAAAAAACTTTTATACAGTTAGAGAAATTATATGATATAATATAATATATAATATGATGTGCCAAGCAGGACTGTCATTGGAGTCAATGTTGGCTTATTTCTATAAATAATTATTTTCGTTACTTTACATTTTTACGGTTTAGTGTGAAAACAATAGCTGATTCTTACTTCCATAGATTGCCATTGTCGCTGCTACACAGATATCTTTTCCGATATGTAGGATTTGCCTGGTCTGTATCCATCCAATAGGCCCGGTGAAAAGAGAATACTCTTCACGCATTTACAAGGTCAGTCTTCTAAGGAGCATAACATAAGCAAAATATTTGTCCCTTACTTAATCCCTGTTATCGATATATATGCCTGAAAACAGACAGCTGCAAGGAGATAAAATGCATGCCGAGCACTTGGGAGAATACGGGACATTTATTTAAAAGTGGAAGCCATATGCCAAATTTGACTCTACAAATCAATGTTTGGAGTAAAATTATCCATATTTTGTAAGAGATCCAAAATATGTAAAGAGGATAAGTGAAAATGACTTCAGATGGGGCAACAAATTCACTTTAAAAAAAAAACAACTCTAGTACGAGCACAACTTTTCTATCTATCACCTTCACATACAATATAGAGGAATGGGGGGTTGTCTTTTTTTTACTTTGGGGACAAGCCCTGTAGAAGCAAATGCAACCAAAGTTATATAACATGAAAATACAAATGCACTGAAAAAGTAACTGAAACATTTTGTAGCTTACATATCACACAGTAGGGGTGTAGAATAAAGTCTCAACAATACTGAAATTCCATTAATAACAATGTAACATCTGGGCCAAAATGCAGCAAAACAGGCATGTATGAATCTGCCATTAATGTAACAGTAAATAAAAGACGGAAGAGGAAAGGAGGGAGCTGCAGCTGCATTCTCTCACTTAGGGGGGAATTTATCAACCTTTCTATGCCAGTTATTTGGCATAAAAAAAAGTTGCAAAAGGGTCCAGAAGTTGCAATTTGCACTGCAAATTGCGACTTTTGGCTTTTTACGCCGCCTCAAGGAATCCATTATAGTATACACCAGCAAATTGGTATAAAATATATTGGAAATCGATGCCAGCCCACTTAAATTACATTTCATGGATAGACGCCATAGACACTTGGCACACATTTTATAACCCACAGCATACATTTAGCAAACTAACAATAGGCAACAACATTGGTGCCGAAAGATACACACAAAAAAAAAAATACTTAAAATTCCTCAGTCCATTTTAAACAAAACTTTTTTGTTAGAATGGTCCTCAAAGATAAGCTCATCACAGGGTATTTAACTAATGGGACCGGCAACAATGGCCTGGAATTAGTGCGGTATTCTAGTAGAAAGTGTGTGATTTCACTACATCATGGCATAGTAAAAAAAGCATTACACAGTCCGCATTGAAAATAATGGACTGTCCCTGTGATGAACGGACATGCTGGGTCCTCTAAGGTGAAAGACACTCTTTGTAACTACTTTCCCCTCTAATGGAAAATCCTTAATGTGGTATTTGAAAATGAGATTTCTAAACCAGACAACCCCTCATGTAGAAATCCTCATGTAGAAAACTTAGTTAAATGGAAAACATTGAAGTCAGCTATAAAAAAAACAAAAAAAAAACTTTGCTACAGGTCAATCAAAATACCATAAATTCTCTGCTAAATACTGAATACCTAGAGTATATATTTCGGCACGGTATATTGATGTGATAGTTTAGTGCCACAAATTTGCCCCTATGAAGCTAAAGGGACATATACATGTCAATGGATCATTATCACTAAAGAGATGCATCTCACTAGGTAAGCAGAAGATCCATCAATGAAGTGATAATGGCTGATGCCACAAAGCTATTTTGGACCTGGAAAGGTTTCATTGGCATAACAATGAATTCAGACTATTATACTGACATGCATTGCCCATAGATAGTAATGCGTCAGTGAAATGAAAGAAATCCGATATTAAGAATGGAGGAACATTCCCAAAGCCAACCAGCTCAAGAATTTGTCTTTTTGAATCCAAACTGGCATATATCAGATTATTTTATGTTACAGTATGACAGGTGCAGCACCATACACCTTGCATGATACACTGTTTAATAATATGAACGTAGAATGTATTAACCTGAGTATATTGTAGAGTTAATTATAAATTCCCCCTCCCAAACTCCAAAGAGTATACTGTAAAAGTTGACATGATCTCGTACTAATAATGGTTTTAGGGTTGGATCTAGCCTTTGTTCTTCTAGTTGAGGAATGTATTGTATTTCCACATAAATACTGTGGTATAATGTGGTGCTAGAGACGCACTAACAAGGTTTATTGTTTTTTCACCCATCCAGCATTTAGTTTGATTGCTTTTTCCAAGTCAATATTAGGACAGATGAATTGGTAAACCTTTAGATCTGTGGATGTAAACAGAAGTGACAGCTATATTTGCTGTTTGAATTTAATTAACCTACAAAGATGAATCTACAAGACACAGATGTGAAAAATTCTTGTCACTTCTTATCTTCCTACAACACTCAAACATGAACCTTATAACCTGTTTCTTGTTATAAAATATAGATGCTGTTAAATAAGATTTTCATGTATTTCAACTGTTGACGTGAGGATATTGACACAACGTGACGCTAGACAATTGCTCTAAACAGTGAGCCTCTTCCTTTAACCTTTTGATGGAGTTACAGCCCCTATTTGCCAGTTTACATTTTTAAAGAAATTATAGTCCATAGTCCCAGTATTAATGATAGGGATTTATATTAATGTTTGTCCCCGTCAGCGATTATATGGGCAAATCATGTAAACTGTCCATGTAGCCCCCTCTGAGCTATCTGAAGAATTCTGCACCTTCCCAGTGTTTATTCATCTCTACTTACTCCCAATAGCTGGAGCAGAGAATGCCAAATCATCAGCTGGCAGAGCTTGCAATCTTTATTGTAATCTGATCTGGAAAACAAGGATTAGAAATAATAAAAAAAAATTGTGAAATAACTGAAAGTTTATATTACCAAATTGCAGTTTTAATGGTTTGCGAACTATAATACAATTAAGTACATCTGCCTTATAATAAAGCAGTGGTGGGAAACCTTCAGCAATCCAGCTATTGTAAAACTACAACTCTCAGCATGCTCTGACAGCAAAAAGGCTCTATTATTCCTGCCAAAGACTCTCAGGCCATACTGGGAATTGTAGTTTCACAACAGCTGGAGTGCTGATGGTTGCTCACCCCTGTAATAAGAGTTTGGAATGGTGGAATTGTGAAGACCCTTAGGGTATGTTCACACGTAGTCAACAAAAACGTCTGAAAATCCAGAGCTGTTTTCAAGGGAAAACAGACCCTGCTTTTCAGACGTTTTTTTACCAACTCGCATTTTTCGCGGCGTTTTTCGCGCCGTTTTCGCGGCCTTTTTTTACGTCCGTTTTTGGAGCTGTTTTCATTGGAGTCTATGAGAAAACAGCTCCAAAAACGTCCAAAGAAGTGTCCTGCACTTCTTTTGACGAGGCTGTATTTTTACGCGTCGTCGTTTGACAGCTGTCAAACGACGACGCGTAAATAACAGGTCGTCTGCACAGTACGTCGGCAAACCCATTCAAATGAATGGGCAGATGTTTGCCGACGTATTGGAGCCGTATTTTAAGACGTAAAACGAGGCATAATACGCCTCGTATACGTCTGAAATTTGGCCGTGTGAACATACCCTTAGGGCTCATGCACACGTCCGTATTTCAAGCTTTGTAAAAGTTACAAGTTATATAGTCATAATGCGGCATTTATAGAAACCTATGGGGTCCTACTGTACCTCCTTAGGAGGCATACAAAGTTTTTTCTGTTGTCTTTTTATGGAACCCGAGAGAAAAGAAAATGAGGCATGCTCCATCAGATGCCATATTATGAAGTTATACTCCACTAGTAATGTTGCTTTACAGAGGCGCAATATGGCGGCACATAGAGCTTACATGGAATATTACAGCTTTGCTGTGTTCAGGAGGCTTTAACAATGTGGCAAAATTGTTTAATAAGATAATGACAATATCACTCAGAACAATTTAAAATTCGGCAAAATATATTACATATGTAATATAAATTATATATGTGTAATAAGTTCACGCAATAACTAAATGCAAATGTGACAACCCCAAGGTTTTTGGGTAAGGGCACACGGAGCAGTCACAGTGCGTTTATGTTGCGTTTTTAAACCGCAGCGAGTCATTTTTCAATATAAGTCAATGGTGAAGTGTTAGGGTATGTTCACACGGCCTATTTACGGAAGTAATTTGGGCGTTTTTGCCCCGAATTATGTCCGAAAATAGCGCCTCAATAGCGCTGACAAACATCTGCTCATTGAAAGCAATGGGCAGACGTTTGTCTGTTCACACGAGGCGTAATTTACGCGCCGCTGTCATATGACGGCGCGTAAATAGACGCCCGCATCAAAAAAGTGACCTGTCACTTCTTTGGCCGTAATTGGAGCCGTTATTCATTGACTCCAATGAATAGCAGCGCCAATTACGTCCGTAATGGACGCGGCGTTCAAGCGCCTGCACATGCCGTTACGGCTGAAATTACGGGGATGTTTTCAGGCTGAAACATCCCCATAATTTCAGCCGTTACGGACGCCCTCGTGTGAACATACCCTTAAGGATCTGCCAGGCACAGCTTCTGTATCCACGCCCATAGGTAATCAGTCTGCACCTGCTTCTATGTCTGGGAGACTGACTCCATCTTCCACCACTCAGGATGGCAGGCTTAGGAGTGGGAGAGCCTATCATAGCCTGGCCAGACAGAGCTAGCTCCCGCCCTCTGTCTATTTATACCTGCCTTTCATGTTCTTCCTTGCTTGTGATTCTTCTCGTGTGGTTTCCTGGCCCTGCTGCAGCTTCTTGATCTATTTGACCCTGCTTCATATTGACCCTGGCTTACTGACTACTCTCCTGCTCTGCGTTTGGTACTTCGTACACTCCTGGTTTGACTTGGCTTGTTCACTACTCTCCTGCTCTGCGTTTGGTACCTCGTACACTCCTGGTTTGACTCGACTCGTTCACCACTCTTGTTGCTCTCGGTGTTGCCGTGGGCAACTGCCCCTTTTCCCTTGCTTCTGTGTACCCTTGTCTTTTGTCTGTCGTGCACTTACTGAGCGTAGGGACGGTCGCCCAGTTGTACCCCGTCGCCTAGGGCCGGTCGTTGCAAGTAGGCAGGGACTGAGTGGCGGGTAGATTAGGGCTCACTTGTCTGTTTCCTTACCCCCGTCATTACATGAAGTTTGTGTTATGGACAGACTGCTGCTATTATATTACAATGTGTTTTTTGTGCGGTTGGCCGCATCTTCATAATGTCCGACCGCATGCAGTTACTGACCGCGCTGCCAAAGTTGTTGCTGAACTGCTTGCGTTTTTGCTAAGTGTAAGGCCACACGATGCGTCGTTGACCCGGTTTTGATGTGTTTGGAAACTGCGTGCGTTTTTTGTCTCTGTAAGGACTTATTCAGACGAACGGGATATACGTCCGTGCAAAGTGCGTGATTTTCATGCGCGCCGCACGGACCTATATTAGTCTATGGGGCAGTGCAGACAGCTGCGTGATTTTTCCACAGCATGTGTCCGCTGCGAAAAAGTCACGACATGTCCGTTCTTTGGGCGTATTTCGCGCATCACGCACCCATTGAAGTCAATGGGTGCGGGAAAATCATGCGCACCACACGGAAGCACTTCCGTGGGACTAGCGTGATTTGCGCAACAGCTGTGAAAAGGATGAATGAAAACAGAAAAGCACCACGTGCTTTTCTGTTTACAAACATCCAAATGGAGTGTCATAATGATGGCGGCTGCGCGAAAAGTATGCAGCCACGCATCATACGGGGCTGTCACATGGAGCTGTCAAGTGCCTTTTGCGCTCGCAAAACGCCCCGTTTTTTGCGCGTGCAAAACGCACACGCTTGTGTGAATCCGGCCTAATGCTGCAGTTTAGTTGCGATTTTAAGGGAAATAAAATGATGGACATAGTTTTTACTGGTGTTGAAGTTTGTTAGGTGCTTCCTGTATATAGGTCATTACGATGCATTGCAGAACTGTTATCAAAAACACAAGCAGTTCAGCAACAACATTGGCAGCGCGGTCATTAACCGAATGCGGTGGGACATTATGAAGATGCAGTTAACTGCACAAAAACACATTGTAATATAATAGCAGCAATCTGTCCATAACACAAACTTCACCATTGACTTCTATTGAAAAATGACTTGCTGCAGCTTAAAAATGCAACATAAACGCACCGTGACTGCACCGTGTGGCCTTACACTATCAGTTCCACAATGCATTGTAATGAACTATATACAGGAAACACCTAACAAACTTCAACACGGGTGAAAACTATGTCCATCAATTATTTCCTTTAAAAACGCAACAGAACTGCAGCATTAGGGCATGGCCAGACGAGGCGGAATTGTTCTGGAATTCTGCTGCGGACATTTTCTCCATTGCTTTCCACTGCTTTTTAGTTGGATTCGTGCACATGTTGCGGAAAACTCCGCTGCGGACCATAGGCTGTGGTGCGTAATTTGGTGTCCGCAGCATACATAGGCTGTTGCGGACGTGTAGCGGACTTGTTGTGGACTCATTGCGGAATTTCTCCCTTGACTTCAATGGAGATTCAAAATTCCGCAATGAAATACGCAGATATTATGTGTGTTGCGTAGTGTATTGCTTTTACGAACATGATATTTCTTCATTCTGGCTGGACCTATGTATTTCTAGGTCTATAGCCAGACTGAGGCCCCATGCACACTAACGTAAAAACGCCCGTAATCACAGGCCGTTATTACGGCACGGGCAGGCCCATAGAAGTCTATGGGGCTCCCATAATTACGGGTGACTACGTGTGTGCACCCGTAATTACGGGAGTGTTGCTAGGCGACGTCAGGAGATAGTCACTGTCCAGGGTGCTGAAAGAGTTAAACGATCGGCAGTAACTGTTTCAGCACCCTGGACAGTGACTTCCGATCACAATATAGATCAACATGTAAAAAAATAGAAGTTCATTCTTACCGAGAACTCCCTGCTTCTTCCTCCAGTCCGGCCTACCTGGATGACGTTTCAGTCCATGTGACGGTTGCAGCCACTCACAGGCCAATCACAGGCTGCAGCGGTCACATGGATTGCCGCGTCATCCAGGGAGGTCGGGTTGGATGTCGAAAGAGGGACGCGTCACCAAGACAACGGCCGGGTAAGTATGAATTTATTTCACTTTTTTACTAGGGAAAGGGTTTTCCCTTCTCTCTATCCTGCACTGATAGAGAGAAGGGAAGTACTCTTCACCTGAATACGCAACGGCTAATCTGCATCAATTTCCTGCCCATTAAAGGCAAGCCGCAACAGAATCTGCAAGTGTCGGCAGAAACACGCCACGTCTGTTCATGCCCTTACAGAGACAAAAAACACATGCAGTTGTAATACACCGCTACGGCCCCACTCTAACAGCGGAGATAAGAGAAAAATCCTCTATCCGCCGTTAACCCCTTGAATGCCGCGATAAAAGCTGATCACTGCGTTCAAGGAGGGGGAACTGCACTTTGATCGCATCACAGAAAATAAGCTCATAACTTGTATGGCCAGACAGCCCAGGGTCCATTGAAGGACCCCAGGGCTGTCTGAACATATTTCCTGTTGTTAGGGAATACTTAGATATGTCCTAACAACTGCCTGCGTACAATCAGTAAACAGGCTAATGTACTGGCATATAGATATATGCCAGTAAATGACAGTTAAAAAAATCTATGGTATTTAAAAAAAAAAAGTAAAAAAAAATACACAGAAATACATATTTTTTATAATTAATAAACTTTTTAAAATATAAGTCCCAAAACCTGAAATAATATAGACATATTTGGTATCGCCACGATATATAGCGCCGGGATGCAAAGAGGGAAATCTAAAAAAATTGTTCTGTCCTCAAGGCCAAAATTGTCCGTGTCCTTAAGGGGTTAATGGGATCATTACATATTGTGCGATAATCCTTCAGAGATGATTCTGTTTCTCACACAGGGAAATAATTTACAAAGAGCCAAAATCCCAAATAAACCAAAGGTCATTCTCAAATCAGATGAGAGAATATGCAGAATGTGTTATCCTTTTAGTAATAGGCATTTATTAACAATGGGCCACCATGCCTTCAATGATTTAAGCCAAACTTCCAAGCAGACAACTGTCCTCATGACATGTTAAATAAAAGCCCAAGAGATTCTAGGAATTTGCATGAAGTTTGAAGAACACAGCAACATTTCTGAGGGTGTTAATGTGGCTGCACATTGTATAAGATAAACATTCAAGACAAGGACGGATTATCCGAGCTCTATTATGTAAAAGGAATGTGCTCTTCCAGAGGCAACCTGGCATTTCATTTGCATGTGTTTATACTTAATCAACAACGGGGTGCAATGTGTTGCCAGGAAACATTATTTAAGCATTCAGGCAGCAGAATGCCCCTGGGAGCAACATGGCAAATAAATTGAATAGCAAAATGATATTAGAAAATATTCTAACAAACATATAAGCAGTAAAAGTCTCATCAATTTTTAAAATTACTAATTATTTGTACAGATAAACATAACATGGTATAACTTTTACATTTTTCAGTCAGGTACAGTATAGTGCATTTGTGTACGTTTTGTCAATGTCTTAGTCACCATCAAATGTTTGACCCAAAGTGTGACCCATATCTCCTTCTCTGTGTCAATGATATAACTATGGTATAATAAAGTGCCGCACTGCATAAGGTTTGGCCTAGACCTAGACTGTTGTTTTGAAGTGAGCGATAAATCGCTTTCCATACGAATGCATTAGGCTAGGGCTAATTATCTCACTACAAAAAAATCGCTGTAATATCGCTGTGATAAATTCGCTGTTTATAGGAATGCATTGAGTAACTTTAATTTTTTTTTCAAAATCGCTCCAGACAAGTATGTAGCTCTGAAATCCCAGCATGTAGCGATTAAAAATAAATCGCTAGCAAATCTCTTGACTGAAGAGATTTTAAAGAGATTTTTAAGCTACTCAATGCATTCCTATTATAAACAGTGAATTTATCAAAGCAATATCCCAGCGATCTTTTGTAGTGCGATAAATACTCTGTATGTAGCCCTAGTCTAATGCATTCCTATGGACAGCAATATATTGCTCACTACAAAACAAGAGTCTAGGTGTTGCCCCAGCCTATTCACACGACAGGGATTCACGGCCGTGTGACGACCGTTTTTTGAACGGCCATCACACGGCCGCATGAGGAACAATAGACCCCAAATGAAGCTGTTCACACGGCCGATTTTTTGACAGCCCGGTAAACCAGGCCATCAAAAAATGGAGCATGCCCTATTTTGGGCCATTCTCCCGCCCACACGTCTCCCGTAGAAGTCTACAGCTGTCACTTGGATATGATCCGAGTGATGGCCGTGCTTTCTGCCGCTCACTCGCTCTCTTCTGCTTCTCACAGTGCGAAGTGCGTGTGAGGAGGAGGAGGAGATTTTTTTTGCTCCCTGAAGGAGCGGAATCCCTAATCCCAGGCAACATATATGGACAGTGACGTCAGGTACTTCTCCTGAAGTGGAATCACGGGCCGCTGTGGCCGGGTATTCCGCTTCAGGAGCAGGGGACCGCTCCAGGAGAAGTCCCTGACACAGCTGTGGCCGGTGATTCCGCTTCTGGAAAAGTCCCTGATGTCACTAGATGGACAGTAACATCAGGGACCTCTCCTGGAGCGGAATCACGGGCCGCTGTGGCCGTGTATTCCATTTTAGGTGAAGGGGACTGCTCCAGGAGAAGTCCCTGATGTCACTGTCCATATATGGACAGTGATGTCAGGGACTTTTCCTGTAGCAGTCCCCTACAGTGGCACTATCTACAGGAAGTGGGGGTGCCATCTATGGGGGGTGCCACCTACGGGTGGTGTGCCATCTACGGGTGTGCTATGTACAAGGGGCCTGTGTGGCACTACTTAGAGGGGGCTGTGTGGCACTAGCTAGAGGGAGGCTGTGTGACACTACCTAAAGGGGGGCTGTGTGGCACTACCTAGAGGGGGGCTGTGTGGCACTACCTAGAGGGGGGCTGTGTGGCACTACCTAGAAGGTGGCTGTGTGTCACTACCTACAGGGGGGCAGTGTGTGGCATTATCTACAGAGGGCAGTGTGTGGCAGTATCTACGGGGGCTGTGGCAGTATCTACAGGGGGCTGTGTGGCATTATTTACAGGGGCTGTGTGGCAGTATCTACAGCGGGTAGTGTGTGGCATTATCTACAGAGGAGCTGTGACAATATCTACAGGGGACAGTGTGGCATTATCTACAGAGGACAGTGAGTGGCATTATCTACAGAGGGCAGTGTGTGGCATTATCTACAGGGTAGCTGTGACAGTATCTACAGTGGGCTGTGTGGCATTATCTACAGAGGGAAGTGTGTGGCAAAAAATTGACAAATGAAATTCATCAGTTTTTAAAAAGGACAGGGAAAAAAACTGATGCAAAGCGGGTCAAAATCAGCCGTTAAAAACGGAAACACGGCCCGGAATGGAAACAGGATGGATGGAAAACGGTCGAGAAAAACGGACCAAAACTGCAGTTTTTATCTGCCGACACTCGGACCCTGTCGTGTGAATAGAGGGACAATAGGAAGAGACTCTGCCTATCATAAGATATAAACTGTATACTGATTTTAGCTAATAAATGTTACACTACATTGCAAATCAAATCAATGTAATCCATTTTTATTACATCAACACAGCTGCAATTTATTTTAACCCCTTGAAGACCGAGATAATTTTGGCCGAGAGGACATGAAAAACTATTTTATTTTGCCTCTCGCTATTTCGCGGTCATAACTTTTACTTTTTTTAACAATATAGTTAATAAGGCCTTGCTTTTTGTTTTGTACTTAGAGTTGTATTTTTATGTAGGTGTAATTGTTTTGGTAAATATACATAAGCATTTGTTTTAATATTTATTTTGTGGAAAACGAAGAAAAAGAAGCATTTTTATTATTTTTTTTATTCTATTGGGACTTCTATTTAAAAAAATATTTATTACAAAAATTTGTGTTTGTGTGCTTTGTTTTTTTTCCCACATATTTTTTCACATTACTTTTCTTATTTATTTATTTTTACATTGTATTTTTTTTTTACTTTAATGCGCTGTTATATATCTATCTATAACTAAGTATGCCCTAACAACAGGGAATATGGTCTGCCCATACGAGGTATAGGTTCCGATTGCATCACAGGGATTCCATGTGATGTAATAAAAAAGGGGTTTCCCCCTCAATCTCTCCATTTGTATGCCGGCTTTAGATCAGCGTTGATCACCACATACAAATGGTGAAATGGCGGAGCTTAAAGGTTTCTTTGATCTCCCCTGGTAGAGCATGACTGTGGCTGCGTGTTACAGCCATTGCTCCTCTCCTGATTGCATGTGCACAGTAGCAGTACTTGCACAATCAGCATGACTATTATGCCCATCATGATGCAGCCACAGCCTGCCACTCAAAATGAAACCATGTACAATATAATACAGCAATAAATACAATATTCAGAGGAGGGAAACACAAATTGCTCAGATACAAAGGATGTAGCTAGGGGATGGTGCAGGCCAAGCATGTAGCCTTGGAATTCATATTCAATCATCATAGACAATGTGTTAGGATGATTTAAATTACATTTTATTTTAACTGCTCTGTTAGCATGTAATATGGGCGCTAATTGGTGGCTATTGAAAATAAGGGCTTTTTCTCTCAGACCGTTTTAAAGATTAATGTTAACTATTTAGTGTATGTCTTACACTCAGATATTAGATTGGTAATGAAAGTGGCTGGATTGTGGAAAAGGCTTGCATACACCACTACTAGAATAACATGAGATTATCCTGGATATTGGGGCAAGTAATAAGTGTCTGGAGGAAGGGTTAAATATCAGTATAAACATATGAGGATCTGACATTTCAAGCAAGACATACACTATCAAGCTTGTTATGTCATTTCAGCAATCTCACCCTCAGGATCATCTCTAGAGAATTTAGAGATGAGAATTGAGGGTGGACAGCCAAAAATAATCCCTCCCATTAGCAATTTTTTCCAACTAGATAATTTGTAATTTTGCTTAAATGCCATATAGTGACCAAATAAGGCTGATTTCATACCACATAGATTAGTTAAAATCGTTAACAGATAGTCTTAGGTAGTAGAAGGGTTAATACACATTTCTCTGGTGCTTTAGGATAGTGGATTGGTTAATAGCCACTTCACTGGTGGTCTAGGATAGTAGAGGGATTAATGGCCACTTCCCTGGTGGCCTAGGGTAGCCCCTATAGACAACACTTCTCACCCTCAAGAACAACATCCTGTTTTTTTCTAGGGATGCCTTCTCAAACATACTGCACACTCTCTACGCCTGTCCATGCTTAAAGGGGTTGTCTCAACCACGGCCAAATTATCATTGGAGCTCCAGCTCCAGGACCCCCTATTCCTCCAGCGAACAATCTGGCACGGGGGCCTACATACAATTGGACGTCATTCTTAGGACGTGTATACAATTAACAGCACTTTCCCAGGCAAGGGAACCATTAGTTTCCTTTCCCACCATTCGGCGCATTTCTTGTAATGCAGCCGGCACGATGACATCATTGCGCCGCGTGCATTGTTCCACTACAGCAGGCGTGGTCAGAAGAGACCAGGCCTGCATCACTGGAGGACAGCATGAGAACAGGGACAGGTGAGTATGCTTGTTGGGCACTGACAAATGGCTTTGAAGGCTAGATTTAATCAAGCAATAAGTGACGTGTAATTACGAAAGGTTAAACTTGATGGACCTGCGTCTTTTTTCAACCTATGTAATTATGTAACTATCTACAGGTGGCACTGTGGCACTATTTACAGAGGGAACAGTGTGGCACTATCTACAGGTCGCATTGTGTGACACTACCTACAGTAGCAATGTGTGTGGCACTATCTACAGGGGCACTATCCACAGGAGCACTATATACAGGAAAACTATCTACAGGGGGCACTATCTACAAGGGGCACTGTTTGTGGTACTACCCACAGAGGGCACTATCTACAGAGGCCACTATCTACAGGGGGGAACTATCTACAGGAGTCTATGTGGGCACAATCTACAGGGTGCAATTCTGTGGGCACTTTGGCAAATGTGCATCACTATCTACAGTGGCAGTGTGTGGCACTTTCTACAAGGGGCCCTGTGCATCACTATTGTGTGCATGTGCCACTTTATTTGCATGGGGCACAACGTATGGCACTATTTTAATCTGTCACATCAAGTGTGGTGCTTTATTTGCACAGCATATGGCATTATTTTAATGGAGCACACCGTGTCTGTGATGCTTTAATCCCTCAATTGGCCTGAGGAAGACGCTGGGCCGGCATTGAAATGCCTAGCCACTCATGTTAATAAATCCCTTTTTCTTTACAAACTACCTTAATCGTTTGGATGTTGGCAGCGCTACATTTAATCCCTGTTTTTGCATCAATTTTCATTCTGTACAAATTTATATGGCAGGGGCAAACCTGACTTTGCAAATGTCCATTTTATATATGTAACGAGCTTTGTTCTGGTGCGGTGTATATGTACTGAGCTCAGTGCTTGTGCTGTATTTATATTTTGATCTTGGTTCTAGTACTGTATATTTCTAGTATATGTATTGAGCTTGGTTCTAGTGCTGTATTAATGGTTAAATAAAATTTCATTGTAACTTGTAAAAAATATAAAATAATAAATCCAATGACAGGAGCATCTTCCCAAACTCGGGAAGGATGTTTCATACAGGAGGTTTTCTGAAAAATAAACTTGGATAATGCAATTCGTACAAACAAATGCTAGAATTAAATCCAGTAAAAAGTAGGGGGAAAAGGAAACAATAAAGACAGAGTGGGGGAGGAAAGATGGGGAAGAAAATGTACAAGAGGAGAGGGATAACATTTATATCTACCTAGTAAATCAGGGGAAATATTGCAATAAAAAAGGATATTGAAATCAATCACCATTTACCCAGGAATAAAAACCATCATAGGGACTGAGGGCCACCCATGGGATCCGTGTTGCACTTCTTTTTACGAGGCGTCTTCTTACGCGCCTTTATTTGAAAATGAAGCAGACAAAGAATGGACAGAGGCAGCACGTCCAAAAAGAGCAAGAGCTATTTATTCACCCATGCGACGTTTCAGTCCAAATGGACTTTTTTCAACTGAATTTGGACTGAAACGTCGCATGGGTGAATAAATAGCTCTTGCTCTTTTTGGAAGTGCTGCTTCTGTCCATTCTTTGTCTGCTTGATATCCAGGACCACGGACCAGGTCCAATTGAGGCGTGCACCCACTTGCAGTCCAGTGCTGTGGAATCCTTTTGTTTTATTTGAAAATGAGTCATTAAAAAATGCCCCCTCGGAACAGAACACTGTATCTCCCATTGAAATCAATGGGCAGATGTTTGTAGGCGTTCTGCTTCCGATTTTTCAGCCGCTTTTCGGGCGTTTACAACCCAAAAAACGGCTGAAAATAGGTCGTGTGAACATTCCCTAAGGCTGGATTCACACGAGCACATTACATCCGTAATGGACGGAACGCATTTCGGCCACAAGTCCCAGATCGAACACACTGCAGGGAGCCGGGCTGATAGCATCATAGTTATGTACGATGCTAGGAGTCCCTGCCTCTCCGTGGAACTACTGTCCAGTACTGAAATCATGATTACAGTACGGGACAGTTGTCCCGCAGCGAGGCAGGGACCCCTAGCATCGTACATAACTCTGATGCTAGGAGCCCGGCTCCCTGCAGTGTGTTCGGTCCGGGACTTGCGGCCGAAATACGTTCCGTCCATTACGGATGTAATGTGCTCGTGTGAATCCAGCCTAATAGTAAATCTGCCTCATTGTCTCTGCAAAAAGGTACTCTGGCTGATCACCTTGGGTTGGCTACTCAGCCCCTACAAGTGAAATTCATTACACCATGAAAGATTTGAATCCGTCACAGGGCTGCCGCTCTTACTTAGTAGCGCTCTGCTCTGGCTCGTAGAGAGGGATGTTGAGTGGGGGCACCATCGATGATATCAAAATGCCAATAGACGGGTTGTCGCTATGAAGCAACCCATTTAAGAAACACTTATTATAATGGAACCATTAATATACTGGTTTTCTTTGGGTTTTTCTTTCATTACGTAAACCAATGTATTTTGCACATAATTTGGTACCATTTAAAAAAATAATAATTCTAGACTACAAAAATCTGCATACTACCTTAATATAAGAGAACATTTTGTATAATGTATGTATGTGTACATTGATATATTTATTCGCACACGTATATATTGCTATATTTGCAGTGCACTTAATGTGTTTTTGCCCATGTAATTGAGATTTGATTGCAATCTGCTCTGCAGCTGGACATTTTTGTGGATAAATTCCCAACTGCATTTGGTGTTATCAAGTAGGCAATCATTATCTGCGCACTCCTGTGACCTCTTATCATCTCCAGGGTTGTGTCTGTAGTGGAGAAACACGATGATTGATGAAATACTTCATACTGGTCACTGAATGATATGAAAATGACAGCAAAGCAGATAATATGTGATGACACATTCTTAAGTAAGAAGTCTATCACTTCATTACAACACATGATAATAGAAAGACACACAAAGGCTAGCAAGATAGCCTAAAAAAAATAATAAGTGTGTGGGTGGGTTTGTGTATTTATGAACTTTTTCTAAAAAAAAATCTGAAAAATAGGCAAAATTGTGCAAAAATACAATTGCTTTTTATTTTTTTTAGAAACTGTAGTTGAAGTTTTTTTGTGCATTTATATTTAGTGTTCAGTAGAATTGTTTGTGTTTGGTGCCACGCATGACTGCCTGCCCTGATTATCTATTCTTGTTTACAAAAGAAACCAAAATGTGACTATGTACACACATCTCTCAAACTCACTTAAACAAATGTCTCTCTTGTAATACCACCAAATAGGAAGGAAAGATTTAAGAGCGTCTTGAAACACAAAATGCCCAAAGCGAACATATCAACTTAAGGACATGCTGTCAATGGTGACGCTGAGTAATTAGTCAGCTTGTTCTTCTCAAGGATTCTAAAAAGCGCTTGTTTTCTTGCGAGCAGTTCTAATTATTTAAAGTGGAAGTATCACATATTATATAAATAGCAAAGCTGAGAGCTTAGTGTATAGATGTAATAAAAGCTCAGTGGTACAACACATTATATAATGTGATAATGGGTTGTTAGTAGTTTTATCTGGGAGTATAGTCAAACCTATTGCATTATCTTAAAGTGTATTTACAAAGATTTGAAAAAAAAATCTGTTTAGGATTTGTGATTCAGGATTTAGTTAGGCTTTATTTGCAAGACCGGGTGTCAAATCGGCCGTGAAAAACTACCGTTTTTCACAGCCGATTTGCACCCGTGGGCGACCCGTTTTCACAGATCCCTCATAGACTTGAGTCTATTGATCTGGGACAATGGGCAAAAATAGAACATGTCCTATTATTTCCCGAGCTGTTCACACGGACCATTAAAAAAACGGCTGGGTGAATAGCCCAATAGGCATGCATTGATTTTAATGCAGCCGTGTGACGGCCGAATATCCATGTCGACTGAATAGGGCCTAAGAGTGGATTGGCACGCAAAAGATTTTGTTGCAGAAATTTCTGTGACTAAAAATCAGTTCCATTTATCTAAATGGAACTTTCAGAAATCGATGCACCTGCTGCAGAAACAAACACATAAAGATGGATGGAACCGATTTTCAGTTGCAGAAATTTTTGCAACAAAATTTGACACGTGAATCCACCCTAAAACTGCTTCATTTTTTTAATTATTAAAAATTATTAAAAAAGCAAACGCTCTAAGGCAACACTCACGGCTTTGTTTATTGTTCAATCAACCATGTTTCTGCACAGTGTGCAATGGGAGAGAAAGGGTTCTATTGCTGTGATTGACTGCCACGGAGAACTGAGGGAGGACAGACAGTGATCCTCTGTGCTATTGCTTGACTCAGAATAAGGCCTCAAGCACACATCTGTTGCTATTTGTACAGCTGCAAATCACGGATCCGTGAAACACGGACCGCACACGTATGGCTTCCATGTGCAGTCCGTTGTTTTAAGGGACCAAATGAATAGAAAGGCCAAGACTGATCCGCGAAAATTGGACAGGAGTAGGACCTGTTCTATTTTTCGTGGAATGGACGCACGGAACCATTAAAATAACGGAAGTGTGCATGGCCCCATAGAAATGAATGCGTCAGTGTGCTATCCGTTAAAGAAACGGATAGCTCACTGAAGCATTTCACTGAAGGTGCTTGAGGCCTCTGAGATAATGATTTTTTTTCTTGAAACTGAGGGCTGTGAAAGTATGTAACACAAGGACTAAGGGCACGTTCAGAAGTGGCAGAATTTTTCCGCTGCAAATGTTGCCGCAGATTTGGGGCAATTACGCAACTAATCTGCACCAACATTTGCATATTTGACAGGTAATTCAGACGTTGCAGATATCACAGCGGACTTGCCACAGATTTCAGTTCTTGCATTGCAAAGGCTGAAATCCACAGTGAAATTCCGCTGCTTCTCCGCAACATAATGAGCATGCTGCGGAGGGAAAATTCTGCACCGCAGCCTAAATTCCGCACCGTTATTTTCTGCAACGTCTGAACTAAGTTTCCTAAAAATGTATAGAAACAAAATGTAAAAAACGGCTGCTGCAGAATTCCACTGCGGACTGTCTGCAGCGGAATTCAACAGCTATTCCGCCACGTCTGAATGTGCC
This sequence comes from Rhinoderma darwinii, assembly GCF_050947455.1. Taxonomy (NCBI): domain Eukaryota; kingdom Metazoa; phylum Chordata; class Amphibia; order Anura; family Rhinodermatidae; genus Rhinoderma; species Rhinoderma darwinii. Next base: position 287,078,020 of record NC_134690.1, on the reverse strand, counting down.
TTGAGCTTACAAGACAGATACTGCACATGAGGATTATGAGGATTCCAGAGCAGCTATTTTCAATTGCTTATGTTAGGCATAGGGCTCGTCCACACGTAACTGAATTGCCACGTTTTATCCAGTCGGAATTTCGAACAGAAAAAACAGCAGCAGAATACAGTAGCAGCATAGTGGATGAGATTTAACAAATCTCATCCACATGCTGCGTAAGATTTCCGAGCTGAATTGACCTGCGGTGCGTATTTTTCGGACTGCAGCATTTAAATTCCTGCTACGGAAAGTGTGCAGAATTGCTGCGTTTTTCAGAGGAGATGTCCCCATCTCCTGACATTGGGAAAAACGCAGCAATTTACGCACCATTTTCTCCCGTAAAATCCACAGCGTTTTTGCAGCAGCGGAAAGCCTTTGACTTTCAACGGAATTGCTGCAGAAATGTTCTGCAGCAATTCGGTTGTGTGTGGACAAGCCCATACTCTGACAGATCTATCAGACACCAGAATATAATGTGCTGCCTCATGTCATCATAACAGTACTAGTTTGTAGTTTGTGGCGATATGAGTCAGACTCAAAGATAATTAACTAGTAGTAACCTCTGCTTGTCACCAAATGCAAATATGTTATAATAAATTGATAGGTCTATATACTAAATGGTACATTGTTTTTTTACCCCATATACTTTCAGATGAAACATTCTCCATAAGCTAACAGACGTGCAGTGATACACTAGAAAGCTTGTTTCAGTTGTATGTTGTATATAGATAAAATATTATATGCTTGTTTGGACAGGTCCATACATTTTATTTCTATTAGATCATGTTATGCTGTCCTTGCATGATATAACATCGATCATAATACATATATACTAATCTGCAGGAATCTAGTGAGAACATGGCACACTTTAATGTTTGCTTATAGTTTGGTTCCATTTTTGGGCAGCTAAATTTATGGGCTGCATAAACATTCCATACTGTATTATGTGTTTTATTAGAAAAGTTAAAATAAGGCAAATAGAGGAGAGAACATAGCAAAATGCATTGTTTTATTGCCCTATAACGCCGATACTTATACAGAACTCCTTAGCTTTGCATGATGTAAAAACTGGACAGATTTTAAAAGAAATGGAAACTGATAGGAGAGAAATGTGCATTGATGTGTTATATTTCCTCAGACAGCACTTATTAGGTTTATTTAGAGGAAACTACTAGGCTCAGGGGAGCAGCAATTAAGCAGCTTAAGCCTAGTTCGCCGCACTTGTCGGCTTAGGATGCTGAGTTGGCTGGACTGTCAATTTACTGTAAGTGATAGAGCACACAGCTGCTAAAAATGGCTTAAAAATATCTTATATGCTTGATTTCATTTTACAACACAGGGCTCACCATGAAGTCGTGCCTTTTATTTAACGTATTTGCTATCATCAGCTTGACATACTATAGCCGCAAAACAACTAAACCTCTATATTGTTAACCATCGTGTTACTACCATTTTAGCGGGCATAGCCGCTGCTCTGTGGCCCGGCAGCTAAAGGACTTCGTCTCCATTCAAAGGTGAGGTGCAGAGAGTGACGGGGAAGAAGAATTCAATGCTGAGAAGACCATTGAAGCTTTCCATGTTGTGAACTCGCTTGCTGATAATAATAGTCAACGTAAAATGGCTATATTTCAAGCCCTTAACATGGAGCCCCATGGTTAAATATTTTACCCCTCACTGAACGGGGTTGTCGGGTTTGGACAACCCTGTGTGATAGGTCTCTCAATGATAAGCTGATTTAAATCAGTAGGCTGTCTATGCAATGCATGAGCCGTTCCTCTAAACGGAGAGCCGATCTTTAACAACCCCTTTAGGCTAATAAAGTCAGAAGCAGCTAAAAAGAAAAGAGGTTTGGAACGTTCCCTTAATTACGTAAAAATTGCATTACTTAAAATATGTTCTAGAAATTTGCCTCTTATGGAATAAGCTGTTGCCAAGGGAAATCTGTTGGTCTTTGAGCACAAAAGGGTGGAATTCTTTGCTGGATGATCCGTGCGTGCAATGATCCTGCTCGTGCCGCTATAACAGAAGCACATTATTTTTCACAATCATCACTTTCCTGTTTTTTTCAAAGAAGTACTGATTGGGAAACCGGGGGATCTCTTCTACCAATCAGCACTTCAGTTACAAATACAAGAATGATGATTGGTTTAAAACAAAAGCTTGCTGTCCTGCTGTTACAGCCACTCAGAACAAGAAAGCTTTTAAGTGAATGGTAAAATTAGTCATGCCAGATTGTCCGCATTTGATCCTCCTCTGTCTATGTACGTACTCATGTGTTTTATATGTGTATGTTGTGGTGTTTGTACAAGGGTATGTGCACACGACCTCTTTTCAGACGTAATGGAGGCGTTTTATGCCTCAAATTACGCCTGAAAAGACGGCAGGCAAACATCTGCCCATTGCTTGCAATGGGTCTTACGATGTACTATGCTGACGACCTGTCATTTTACGCGTCGCTGTCAAAAGACGGCGCGTAAACTTACAGCCGCGTCAAAGAAGTGCAGAACACTTATTGGGACGTAATTGGAGCCGTTTTTCATTGACTCCAATGAAGAACAGCTCCAATTATGTCCGTAAAAGACGCCGCGAAAAACGCGTGCACTTGTAAAAACGTCTGAAATTCTGGAGCTGTTTTCTCCTGAAAACAGCTCCGTAATTTCAGACGTATTTGGCGTTGTCGTGTGCACATACCCCAAGGTTGAACTTAATAAACATGTGTCTTTTTTAATCTTTGCAAATATGTAACATGCTGATATATGTGTGCATTTATATGTGTATATGTATGAGTTGTATATGTATTGGGTTGTATGTATATATAGTTTTTATGTTGATGTATAAATCTGGGTATTAATGTCTGTACTAATGAATCTATTTTTTTTACTGTGTCTGTACTATACTTATATGTGTCTATACATGTTTTATATATATATATATATATATATATATATATATATATATATATATATATATATATATATATATATATATATAGAGTATGTGCACTTGTGTATATGTATCTGTGTGTATAGATCTATTCAAATTATGTTTGGTATGTGTGTTTGTATACAAAATTAAAAGAATACAAATCTGTGATGTAATGTTCCCTTACGTTTCTATGCCATAAATGTGTCTTCTGGCATATTTGACAGGAGTAAATCTAGATACCGTTTTGTTTCCTTTTTTCGTTTTGTTACTGTTAAGTAAAAAAAACAAACCACAGTCAACCAGTCATATGAATACTACCTATGAATTTTAGAGCTTCTTAGTTTATCTATCAACTCTCATGATGGGGTTCTGGGAACCCTTAGAGCATGTTCAGACGTGGCGGAATTTTTCTGCTGCAAAAGTTGGTGCAGATTTGGGGCAATTACGCAAGGAATCTGCACCAACATTTGCATATTTGACAGGTAATTCAGACGTTGCAGAAAACACAGTGGACTTGCCACAGATTTCAGTTTTTGCATTGCAAAGGCTGAAATACGCAGTGAAATTCCGCTTCTTCTCCGCAACAGACAGTGCATGCTGCGGAGGGAAAATTCCGTACTGCAGCCTATGGTCCGCAGCGGAGTTTTCTGCAATGTCTGAACTAACTTTCCTAAAAATGTATAGAAACAAATGTAAAAAACGGCCGCTGGAGAATTCCACTGCGGACTGTCCACAGTCCTTAAACAGTCTTTGGACCCAGGAATGGACAAGCTCATTCACATACAAGCGCAGCCAACTATGATAACGGGGACTCGGAGACTCCTTGCTTTTGGGATCTTTGGAGTAGTAGCAAAATTACAGAAATAATTTGTAAAGTAGTGTAAAAAAAAGCACACTATGTAGTGGTGCCAGTGCCACAGATGAAAAAAAACAACCTGGAATGCTTAATTTACAGGGCAACAAAATTAAAATTATTTTTAATGCATATTGTGTAATGCCAGTGCCTCATATGTAAAATTAAATTAATGTTTACATAGCAGAAAAGTTACACTGTGAGCTATCCTCATGACTAAGATGAAAAAAACAACAACAAGAATGCTGCGTTTACAAAATGACTATGTTTTTTTTAAGGATGAAAAATAGGATTCTGCAGCAACAACAATTTTAGTGGGGTTAAACAAATAACACCCATCTTTTGGAGAGTTAGGCTGGGTTCACACGTGGCGGAATTTCACTTAAATTCCGCTGCGGACACTCCGCAGCGTTAATCCGCAGCGGAGCCGTTTGTCCATTGACTTACACTTTAATTTAGCAGTGTTCGTTTAGACGAGGCATAAAATTCCGCTGCGGAGCATAGGCTGCGGAGCGGAATTTGGTGTCCGCAGCATGCTCTGTCTGTTGCGGAGCAGTGGCGGACTCATGGAGGAATTTCTCCATTGACTTCAATGGAGATTCTAATTTCCGCAATGAAGTCCGCAGCTGTCATGCACATGTTATGTGTGCTGCGGATCCGTCTTGCTTTTTTAACTTGACATTTCTTCATTCTGGCTGGACCTATGTATTTCTAGGTCTACAGACAGACTGAGGAAGTCAATGGGGCTCCCGGAATGACGGGAGCGTTGCTAGGAGACGTCTGTAAATAGTCACTGTCCAGGGTGCTGAAAGAGTTAAGCGATCGGCAGTAACTGTTTCTGCACCCGGGACAGTGACTACCGATCCCAATATACAGCAACCTGTAAAAAAATAGAAGTTCATACTTACCGAGAACTCCCTGCTTCTGTCTCCAGTCCGGCCTCCCAGGATGACATTTCAGTCTAAGTGACGGCTGCAGCCAATCACAGGCTAATGACAGGCTGCAGCGGTCACATGGACTGCCGCGTCATCCAGGGAGATCGGGCTGGATGCCGAAGGAGGGACGCGTCACCAAGACAACGGGCGGTAAGTATGAATTTCTTTGACTTTCACAAGGGAAAGTGCTGTCCCTTCTCTCTATCCTGCACTGATAGGGAGAAGGGAAGTACTTTTACCGCAGTCCGCAGCAGCTAGTCCGCATCAATTTACTGCACATTTTGTGCAGATCCGCAGCAGAATCTGCAACGCAGATTCTGTGCGGCATTGATGCGGACAGTTGCGGAGGAAATCCGCCACGTGTGGTCATGCCCTTATTGGAATCATATACTGCTGATTGAGAATATAGGACTGCTGTTATTAGTTGTGCTTTCTTGGTCTACTGCACACTAGCATGGTTAAAATCCAGATATATCAGACCAAGAAGTTGGATAGCAAAGTACAACAAAGAAATAATATGGCTATTAGTGGCAGATTCACACATTGAGCTATTTACAGCTCCCTATTCCTATTATAAATGATGCCAGAATGACACTGCACTGACTAAGATCATGCATCACATAACTGAAAATTCACTCCTGATTGGCTGTTAAGTTTTGCAATATGCCACAGGTGTAACATTTATACAATGTTGATATCAGCGCAAATCTAAAATTTGATAACAATTTACATGACTAAATAACTAAAATGTATTTGATCACATTACACAATAGGATTATTGATGAAAATGGCATTAATTATGTATGTATGTATGTATGTATGTTCTTGAGTGTGATTTCTTTCCAGTTGTATAACCAAGTTCCATCAGCTATTACAATGGGGGTATGTTAATACTCAAATCATATACAGTTGCTGACTATAACTGAAATTCATTTGAAATTAAATTATTCAAGAAATTTGGAAAATACCCATTTATGCTGTGAATAGATTATAAAAGTGTGAAAATATATGGAAGGAATTGGGGAGTCCGTGAAAGTGCTGCTTATCTCTCCAGGAAAGCAAGATGAATTGTTTGGTACTTAGCATGTTATCACAGAAAACACTATTCATCCCAAGAAAATCAATAAAGCTAATTGTAAATTAATAGATTTGTAAGTATAGGGAAGCATGTGAGAATATAGATGAGATCTCCCAGGAACGTGTTTGCTGTAGTTAAGGGTAAGGACCACCTGCCGTTTTATGTGACATTTTCAAGAGTAAACACATTTCTGTTTTCTCTCCCCACAGAATTAGACTGTGACTGTAGCACATAACAGCCCCATTAACCACCCACAGTTAAATGGGGAAATAAGTGCACCCGTGAAAACATATAATAAATAACCAAATAGTTCAACACATGGGTCAAAATATCTGCAAAAATTACTGCTTTGTTTTTAATATCTCAACTCAATTTCCAGAACAATACAATAATCACAGGAGAATTCCTTGGAGAGTAATTTAAAAGACACTGCTACATAAAGAGTTGGCATTTTAATATACAGCATACACTGTACACAATATGCAAATATTGTTTGTAAGTATTAAAGTTAATACTATTAATCGCTGAAGAAACAGTGTCAAGGAACAAGTGTCAAGGAACGGACCATTCTTTGCGAATATGGATCCATATTTCCTGGCTGCCTCTGAAATACACCCCACTGTACTTAAAAACAAAGAAATTATATTGTCAACCCCACTACAGAAAGAAGACTTGTGCAATATGTTAGCATAGAGCAAATAAATAATATAATAATGTTACCATAGGACATACATAGTAAATCAGTCAGTTTAAAACTCTCTTTTTCCAGAGTGCTAGAGCAGAAAGACAATCAGTAATGTATAGAACATAACCTATAATAGTAAAGTATTCTGCCCATACACATATCCATTTAGTCTATGGGTTACAGAGAAAAGATGGTAGTCTGTTCATATTTATGAAGGATGACTAATATGTGAACCTCAAAATTTCTACAAATATAAAAACCTCTCAATATAGTTCCTGTATATACACAGAATAGATAGATAGATAGATAGATAGATAGATAGATAGATAGATAGATAGATAGATAGATAGATAGATAGATAGATAGATAGATAGATAGATAGCCATAGGCATTGATTAATTGTAGGGCCCCAAATGCTTAAAGAGGCTCTGTCACCATATTATACTGTAAGTGCCCTATCTCCTACATAATCTTATCGGTGCTGTAATGCAGATAACAGCAGTGGTTTTTATTTTGAAAAATGATCATTTTTGAACAAGTTATGAGCAATTCTAGATTTATGCTGATTACTTTCTCAATAGACAACTGGGCGTGTTTTTACTTTTTACCAACTGGGCGTTGTACAGAGGAGTGTATGAGGCTGACCAATCAGTGACCAATCAGCGTCATACACTTCTCATTGTTCCAGCCCATTGTTACAGTGTGATTGTGCAGTGAAAGAAGCTGGAACAATGAGAAGTGTATGACGCTGATTGGTCACTGATTGGTCAGCGTCATACACTTCTCTGTACAACGCCCATTTGGTAAATAGTAAAAACACACCCAGTTGGTCATTAAGAAAGTAATTAGCATAAATCTAAAATTGCTCATAACTTGCTCAAAAATGATTGTTTTTCAAAATAAAAACTGCGGTTGTTATCTACATTACAGTGCCGATCAGATTATGTAGGAGATAGGGCACTTATAATCTGGTGATGTGGCCTCTTTAAGTAACACAGTCACATACTATATACTATAACCGGGTCACTAGACAAAGATCAATTTTGCTATCGATAACACTAGGCCAAATAATACAGCCTCACCATGACCAGTACCATTACCACTACGGTAACTGAATAACATTACCATACTGCTACTAAATAAAAATCCAATGATTCCCAGTTGACATCTTCTCTAGTTGTAGTCGTTCAATTTTGCCGTCTTTTCCATCTGACCCTGACCTAAATGAACAATTCTTCTAGGCCCCAATTTGTGTCTACAGAGTTTGCTGCCAATACATCTTTACCTCTTCACTTTTACAGCTCCCTCCCTACCTTTTTCTAACTTACATAAACTCCCCATTCTGCTGCTACCCCAATTATGTGCCTTTTGCTGCCTCTATTACTGTAACTGCTGTCTTGCACAGTGCCCCCAAATACTGTCATACGGACAACACCCCTAAAAACAAGAGTGCCAGATAAACAGTGTTCCCAAAAATAAAAAGCGGGTATTATTATTAATAAAACCCCCTTTCTGCCGAAAAGCAGTAATAACAACCTGCTTTGTGCGCACAAACAATACAAATATGTACTCCCTAATAGCCAATAATGCCCCCTAATAGCAAATAGTGCCCCATATTTTGCCCAGAAAATAATAAAACTAATAATATAAAATAATAAAACTTATACTCACCTTACCCCGATCCCAAGATGTGTGGGCTCTTTTGCTCCATGATAAGTGACCTCTTCTGGCCTGTGAAGTCAGCAGCCCAAAGCAGGTGGCACAATGCAGTGACATCATTGCACCGCCTCTGCTGGGACGCTGACATTCTGTGCGCGATCCTGCCATCTTGTAGGTCGCAGACCTAAAGTTGCCTGAGGCCCATAGAATGGCAGTGCAGGGAATACAGTTGAAAGTGTCACTCCCCTGGTGTCCCAGATTCCTGGGGGAGGCCCGTTGGAATGGGAGCCCTGGGCAATTGTTCAGTTTGCTCCCCTTAACGTTGGGCATACTTTGCTGTATGGGTTAAATGAGTGAAGCATGGCACATCAATAGTATCCTCGAGTAGCATATTAGCTAATACCATATAATGAGCTATTGATTTGACCCACCAATATTTGTCACTCCATCCATGGTTCTGGGTGTGTATATCCAAAGTTAGGTGATTCAGCTGATTATCTATGGAGACTATTGACTAAAATTCTATATAATTTATTATGTCCAGGTGCTTTTTAGAAGAGTATTGGTAGACACTGCGTAATCCTGGGTACACAAACTTATTACAACAGAGATCCACATTTTTATAACATATATTATAGATTTAGAACATTTAGTGTACCTCATACATTCACATTATTGGCCCAGTGACCTTTATCTATATACCTATTATAATTTTATTTACATGTTTATAACAACACATTTTTCTACTCTATCCTGCTGTACTGAGTATGGAAGACATGCGATGCAATGGCGTTCTATAGCAATATCATAACCTGTTAGCCAAAGCATTGCATCTCCATATGCTTCTCCTAACAAGTAAGATTCTGTTTGATTGTGACATGATGGGACATTGCAACGCTGCTTCAATGACCGATGATATTTTAGGAGGGGAAAGAGAAAACAACAAGAGGGCTGCCACATTGATGTTCTCAATCACTTGTTGCCGACGCTGCAGCAACGGCTTTCATCAGTGTTCTTTGTGGCCAGTACTAAGAGAAACAGTTAAAAAAAACAACTACTTAAAAAGTTCTGGCTGGCACATTTAAATATCACTTTCACTCTGAACAGATGTATGGCGGCAGTGGAAAATTTGCGATAATGTTATCTCATTAAACTAATTACTGATAATCTTATTACCTATAATGATGTTAAAAGTGGCTTCAAACCACAGTTTTAGGGCCTGTTCACATCAGAGCTGCTTTTCGTTAAGGGGTTCCGTCTGAGGTTTCTGTCGGGGGATCCCCTCAATGGAAAGGCAAGCGGAAACCTTAGCTTCCGTTTGCATCACCATTGATCTCAATGGTGACGGAAACTTTGCTAATGGTTTCTTTTTGTCACCGTTGTGACAGGGTTCCGTTGTTTTTGACAGAATTAATAGCGCAGTCGACTTTTACACAGTTATTTTACGCTGATTTTGATGCAGAAACCGCGTCGGAATCAGCGCCAAAAAACATCCGAAACCATCTCCTATTGATTTCAATGGGAGAAGGAGGCTTTTTTCCCTGCGGTAGCTTTTAGCCACTCACGGTAAAGAAAAACAGCATGCTGTTTCTTGCCGCGGTTCCACCTCTGATCTCCCATTGAAATAAATGGGTGGCAGAGAAAGCGTTTTTTGCAGTGTTTTCGGCTGCAGTGCTCAATGACCGCGGGCGATAAACGCTGAGAATATTGCGGCAAGAAATTGAAGGCAGGTCAAAATTTGCCTTAAAGTTCCTAAATGAAATTTTGAGGCAGATTTTTTCTGCTAGCAAAAAAACTCTGTATAAACAGGGCCTAAGGGTCAGTTCACACAGAGTTTTGTGGCGCTGATTTTGATGCGGAAACTGCTTTGGAATCAGCACCAAAAATTGTTATAAGTATAGCCCCCCCCGGCTATACTTATAACAATTTTAACTGCTACGACCTATTAGCCTTCACCTCTAATACACTGTGCTACTAGTGTCTGTCAGGCAGTCTGCAGCTGCTGACCCAGGCATCCTATTGCGATAGGATTTGTACACTGAATCCTGCCTCGTTTGGCAGTATCTCTATAGAGCAATTGCTAATGGTCTTTAGCCAATTTTAACTTATTTTTGTGCTCTTGTTGTCCATCTTGGACCTTTTTAAGAATAGAACTAATAAAAGTTATATCTTATTACATTTCAGTTGGTAGCTGGGAAAATGGGTTTCATTGTGCCTCAGGCACATTAGTTTTTTCTATTGCAGTTTCTGACCTGCCAGCTACCAGGGTCTTCCTTAATATATCAGTGATTCTGAATACACATCCCGTCCTGGCTGGAGGTAATGTATATTCATTGTCAGGACACTGCAGTAACGTTATAGTGTGTTTATGTGGCTGCACATAGCGATATAGCTATATCGCTAGTGCAGTGTAAATTAATGGAGAGAAGTGCATGACGCTGATTGGTCACTGATTCGTCAGCATCATACACTCCTCTGTACAACGCCCACTTGGTCTAAAGTAAAAACACGCCCACTTTGGCATTAAGAAACGAATTAGCATAAAGCTAAAATCGCTCCTAACGTGGTAAAAATAGATAGTTTTTCTAAATAAAAAACACTGCTGTCACATACATTACAGCGCCGATCTCCTTACGTAGGAGATAGGGCACTTATAACGTGGTGACAGAGTCTTTTTAAAGACAAATCTGTTTTTACTGGCGCCACATAGTGCAGATCACCAAAAGTAATAGAATAAGCAGAGGAAGGTCAATTGAGCTCACCTCTTGGCGATGTGCTAGCACAGGCACAACACTTTTGTAGACCTATAATGAAATAGGTATTATTAGACCCCTGCAGCCAAGTCCCATCCGGTAACTGGAGGTTGTTGCCACTGTAAAGTATTTTCAGGAAGAAAAAAATTGGTGGACCATATACGGCGCTATTGGTAATAAAGGTAGAAGCAGTTCCAGTGTTTTGAAATACAAAAATAAATAATTTATTGTAAAAGACTACACGTTTCAACACTGAACCAGCATCTTCATCAGGCCAAGTGAGGCAATCTCCTCCTCTCAGCCATTAGCTGTTGTCTCTGAGGGAAATTGCTGACGCATTCTCTCTGCATGACACAAGTAAAATTTAGTATTGCACAGTTTCTAATGAACTCAATAGACAGCCATGTAATATAATACCCTAATAGGTAATACTGACAAGGGTTTTCTTGATAGGACAATCCCATAATAGAAATGTACATGGTATGAACGCTGTAAGGCAGCATGCGGAGTTCCATACGGGACCCTGTGTGCTGCCATGCAACTGCCAGGTGCCGTATGTGCAGAGCATGCACCCGACAAAGCATTCCACTAGTTTTTAGATGTTAAATTCATACAAAATCCCCCCAAAAAAATTCTTGGTATGCCGCCAAATTAAATTGGACACATTGAAATACAGTAAAGACCCCCAATCACTACGCTAGGAGCCCTATTACTGTTCTGTACAAAACACTAATGCAACATGTACATGAGGCTTAATGGTAATCATAATGAAATGAGTGGCATTTATACAATAAATATAAAAGTATTTTACTACTTCTAAGGGAATGAAGAGATTTTTGTTGTATAGAAATATAGTTGATAATTATTTAAATCTGACTAAATAAATTTCATTTTAATACAAAGAAGACGTGTGTAGATAAAGCTGTGTCATGTGTATCTGCTAATGGATTTACTTTATAGGGAAATTGATTTGGAAGAAGGAAAACAAAAATCGTACTAGCAATTATTTATAATGATTTCCATTTTGCAGCTCTCTCGGCATTTACTGTGTCTTAACTATATTCAGGAAAGCTCTGTGTACTTGTCCTTTCATAAAAGATCTCTGACCTTTCTGTAAAAATATCTACAATGTCTGCCATTACATGGTGAAAAGACTGTAAATTTTACATTTCCCTATTCTCTGTGTAGAACTCATTCCATTGCTGCTTTTAAACTGTGCTATTCTTTCGTTCTAATGGATAACGCAATGTCATGTCTGTGTTTTTTTTTTCGTCCTGAAAGAAATTTAATCTCTGATAGTAAGGAAAGAAGCTAATATGGAACTTGATGGCATTCACAAACCGAACAGGTACATTAAGGCTGGGTTCCCACAGTGCAGATTTTGTATGCATTTTGTAAGTCAAAACCAGAATTGGCACCAGGAGAGAATACTCATAAGCGTATGATCACACGCAAACGCAAAAACTTCTGAAAATACGGAGCTGTTTTCAAGGAATTTCTGAAGCAGAATCTACACCGCTGTGGCTGGGGATTCCGATCCAGGAGGAGTCCCTTACTTCACTTTCCATATATGGACAGTGAAGTGAGGGACTTCTCCTGGAGCCGTCCCCTACAGGAAAGTAGGGGGGTGCCATCTATGGGGGGTGACTATGTACAAGGGGGCTGTGTGGCATTACCTACAGGGGGGATGTGTGGCATTACCTACAGGGGGGCTCTGTGTCATTACCTACAGGGGGGCTGTGTGGCATTACCTACAGGAGCCTGTGTGGCACTACCTACAGGGGGGCTGTGTGGCACTACCTACAAGGGAGTCTGTGTGGCACTACCTAAAAGGTGGTCTGTGTGGCACTACCTACAAGGGGGTCTGTGTGGCACTACCTACAAGGGGGGCTGTGTGGCATTGCTTACAGGGGGCTGTGTGGCACTACCTACAAGGGTGTCTGTGTGGCACTACCTACAAGGGGGTCTATGTGGCATTACCTATAAGGGGGCTGTGTGGCACTACCTACAGGGGGCTGTGTGGCATTACCTACAGGGGGCTGTGTGCCACTACATACAGGGGGCTGTGTGCCACTACCTACAGGGGGCTATGTGCCACTACCTACAGGGGGTTGTGTGCCAATACCTACAGGGTGCTGTGGGGTATTACCTACAGGGGGCTGTGTGGCACTACCTACAGGGGGCTGTGTGGCATTACCTACAGGGAGCTGTGTGGCACTACCTACAGGGGGCTGTGTGGCACTACCTATAGGGGGGCTGTGTGGCACTACCTACAGGTGGGCTGTGGCAGTATCTACAGAGGGCAGTGTGTGGCATTATCTACAGAGGGAAGTGTGTGGCAAAAATTTACAAATGAAATTCATCCAATTTTAAAACAGACAGGGACAAAAACGGATGCAAAACGGGTCAAAATCGGCCGTTAAAAACGGCAACACGGCCTGGAACGGAATAGGAACGGATGCAAAATGGATGCAAAATGGATGCAAACCGGTGGGGAAAAATGGCCCAAAACAGCCGATTTTATTGGCCGACACTCGGACCCTGTCGTGTGAATAAAGCCTAATAAAAAAAAAATTAAATTAGAAAAATAAAGTTGTTTTTTTATGTAAAAAAAATAAATATTAAAAGCTCAAAAAAAAAAACCCTTTTCCCATTTTCCCACTAGAGCACAGAAAATAAATAAACAAATAAAAGTCTGAACTATTACAATATTTCACGGTGTACGCCGTAAAAAAAAAATTTAAACGCCAGAATCGCTAAAAAAAAAAGTCCTCATACCACTTAATTGACGGAAAAATAAAAATATATGGCTCTCAGAATTTGGCGACACAAAATTTTTACACTTAGGTTTTTACTTGTAAAAGTAGTAATATATAGAAAAAACTATATATATTTGGCATCGCCGTAATCATATTGACCAACAGAATAAAGTTAACATGTTGTTTTAATTGCACAGTGAATTTAGTAAAAACGAATCGCAAAAAACAATGGAGGAATCGTTATTTTTTCATTTTCTACCCCACAAATAATTTTTTTCCCGTTTCCTAGTACATTATATGGCACAATAAATGGTGCTATGAAAAACTACAACTTGTCCTACAAAAATCAAGCCCTCATAGGACTATATCGTCGTAAAAATTAAGTTATGGCTTTTGGAAGGCGGGGAGGAAAAAACGAAAATGAAAATCTGAAAAAAATGGCTGCGGCGGGAAGGGGTTAAGGTCAGGACTCAGACTTGACATTCCTAAACACAAATCTTCTCTTTTTTTTAACTTTTCTTTAGGGCTTATTTACACAAGCGTGTTAAACGTCCGTGGAACGGCCGTTGAAACAGCGGTTGTCCCACGGACCTATGTAATTCAATGTGGCCGTTCACACAGACGTTGTTTCAACGGACCATGTGAAGGGTTCATGCGAAAATAGGACATGTCCATTCTTTTCGCACATCACGCTTCCCTCCATAGACTCTCAACTATGGGGGATGCGTGACATTGCGTCCCGCAGCGCTTAGCATGGATGCACCTCGGACGTGAAAAACTGCAGTTTTTCATGTCCGAGATGCGCAGCGTTCGTGTGAATCAGGCCTTAGTTGGTTCACTTGTGTACTTTGGGTCATTGTCTTGTTGCATCACCCAAGATCGCTTCAGCTTGAGGTCATGGAATGCTGCCTTACATTGTACTGTAAAATGTTATTATACACCTTGGAATTCATTGTTCCTTCAATGATCGCAAGGTGTCCAGGCACTGAGGCAGGAAATCGGACCCAAACCATGATGTTTCCTACGCCATGCTTCACAGCTGGGATGAGGTTTTCAGTGTGCAGTATTCTTTTTTCCTCCATACATAGTGCTGTATATTTGTACTAAAAATTTCCACATTTGTCCGTAGAACATTTTCCCAGAAGCATTGTAGATCATCCATGTGGTCTTGGGCAAACTTAAAATAGGTGTTTTTTTGGACACTAGTGGCTTCCTTACATAAACACCGTTTTTATTCAGTGTTGTTCTAAACCCACACTTCCAATCTCATCGCCCTAAGGGCTTATTCAGACGAACGTATTATACGTCCGTGCAACGCGTGTGATTTTCACGCGCATCGCACAGACCTATGTTAGTCAATGGGGCCGTTCAGACTGTCAGTGATTTTCACGCAGCGTATGTCCGCTGCGTGAAACGCACGACATGTCCTATATTTGGACTTTTTTCGTGCATCACGCACCCATTGAAGTCAATGGGTGCGTGAAAACCACGCACGGCACACGGACGCACTTCCGTGTGCCGCGCGTGATGCGCGCTACAGTAGTCAAAACTATGAATGAAAACAGAAAAGCACCAGGTGCTTTTCTGTTTACAAACACAAAAACAGAGTGTCATAATGATGGAAGCTGCGCGAAAATCACGCAGCCACGCATCATATGCTGCTGACACACGGAGCTTTTATGGACCAATTGTGCGCGCAAAACGCAGCGTTTTTTGCGCGCGCAAAACGCACACACTCGTGTGAATCCGGCCTAATTGAAACACTATTTGCCAATTAGCTCATGGAGAACTCATTAACACGGAGGTTCACTTACTTTTTCTCCCTGCACTGTGGATGTTTACTCAATGTGCTCAATAAAATACATGAACAGTACAACTAGTTGTGTGTTATTAGTTTAGTTAGATTGTGTTTGTTTGTCTATAAATTGTGACTTAAAAGGTTGTCTGATTGTGATTTATTAGTAATCCATGCAGATATCTAGGTAATTCCATTTTTTTGTAACTGTACCACTGCACCCCATATAGCTTAAAGGGGTGCAAAAATTGCATTATATTAATATTTTTATGTAAAAAAAAGTAACTTACTAATGTACTTTAATTAAAAATTCGGTACTAAATCGTGAAGTTCAAACACGGTGAATTGTTCCCGGAAGTCCTGTAGCTTTTCAAATATGGATGACGCGCCGACACGGCCCCACATGACTGAGGGCTTGCTTCCTGTGCTGTTCGTGTCTGCGTGTTATCAATGGCATGACCGTAAGGGGCTGTCACATTGTCTATTGCTGGGGTCCCCGAGCAGAGCATCAGCTAGTGCTATGCTTGGGACTCCAGCACTGCTCCTGAAATTTGGTCAGTGACTTCAGGGGTTTCCTATCGCTGGAGTTCCCAAGCAGAGCATCAGCTGATGCTCTGCCTGGGGACTCCAGCACTGCTGCCAACGTCATATATAGACAGTGATGTCGGCAGCAGTACTGGAGTCTCCGAGCAGAGCATCAGCTAATGCTTTGCTCAGGAACTCCAGCAATAGGAAGCCCCTGAAGTCACTGACCATATATGGACAGTGACGTCGGGAGAAGTGCTGGAGTCCCCGGGCAGAGCATCAGCTGATGCTCTGCTCGGGAATTCCAGCGATAGGAGTCACCTAAAGTCACTGACCATATACGGACTGTGACGTCGGGTGCAGTGCTGGAGTCCCTGGGCAGAGCATTAGCTGATGGTCTGCTCGGGGACCCCAGTACTCCTGCCGATGTCACTGTCCATATATGGGCAATAACACTGGCAGCAGTGCTGGAAACTTTTTTAGAACTGTTTTTCTATAGTCAATGAAAAATAGCTCCAAAAACTGCTCAAGAAGTGACATGCACTTCTTTTTCGTGCACGTTTTTTAACGCAGCTGTTTTTCAAAACGGCTGCATGAAAAAACGCCCCGACCAGAAAGAACGCAGTTTTTCCCATCGGCAGATGTTTGGAGGCGTTCTGCTTCCAATTTTACGGCCCTATTTTGGCCGTTTACGGCCCGAAAAACTCCGAAAATAAGCCGTGTGAACACACCCTCAATGATTGAGGGAAAGGGTGAAAGGAAAGTGGGGAGGATTAGCGTAGTGATATTGTAAAACTTACATTTTATTAATAAATTCAGATAAGACTAGTATTGTGCACAAGAAATATGTGTGCTCAAATAGTCAGTATTATTTATGCAAAACTAAGCGACCTCTGTAACCCTTGTATTATTGAGATCCTCTTACTATATGGCCAAAACAATGTGGACCTGACCATTATATCTACTGTATATGGGCTTGTTGGACATCTCATTCCAAATCCATGTGTGTTAATATGGAGTTGGGCCCACTTTGTTGCTACAAGAGCCTCTTCTCTACTGGGGATGCTTTCCACATTATTTTGGCGTTTGTTTGTGGAAATTTGGGCCCATTTAGTTAAAAAGAGCATTTGTGATGTCAAGAACGGTTGTTGGATGAGAAGATTTTGCTTGCAATCGGCTTTCCAATGCATCCTAAAGTTGTTCACGCCAGACTCTTCAAAGCATGTCTTTATAGACCTCGCTTTGTGTACAGGGGCACAGTCTTACTTAAACAGGAAAGGGTGTTCCCCAAACTGTTGCCACAAAGTTGGAAGAACACAATTGTCTAAAAACAGTTTTTATGCTGTAGCACAAACATTACCCTTCACTGGAAAAAAGGGCCTAGCCCAAACCCTGGAAAACAGCCCCAGACTAATAGCTCTTCTTCATCAAATTTTACAATAGGTACTATGCATTCTCGTAGGTAGCGTTCTCCTGTTGGCCACCAAATGCATATTTGTCCATCAGACTGCCAGATAGTGAAAAGTGATTCATCACTCCCGTGGACATGTTTCCACTGCTCCAGAATTCAGTGGCTGCATGCTTTACATCGCTCTAGCTAATGCTTGGCATTACGCATGGTGATCTTAGGTGTGTGTAGCTGATCGACCATGGAGACCCTTTACATTAATCTCCCGACACACAATTCTTATGCTGATGTTATTTCCAGAGGCAGTTTCTAACTGTGTAGTGAGTGATGCAATAAAGGACATGCAATTTTTACACACCACGTGCTTCAGCATTCAGCTGCCCTGCTCTGTGAGTTTGCGTCATCAACCGCTTTTGGGCTGAGCTGTTATTATCACCATTGAGATGTCGCTTTAAACATCATAGTCCTGATTTTGGAACCTTAACAAAATATATGCATTAAAGGGTTCTCACATGTCATAGTGACATGTCAGAAGATTTGATTGTTGGGGTCTGAGCACTGAGACCTCCACCAATCGCTAAAATTAAGTGGTAGAAGTGCTCTTGTGAGCGCTCAGCCGCTTCGTTTCTGTTCGGCTTTTTCTATTGAACCCGTACTCCACTACATTGATTATGACATGTCAGAAGTTTGTTGAACGTTTAGTTACCCTTTAAAGATCTATTTTTCAGTTTCTCTAAGCCTGCATTTATCCAAAGATTGTAATAATTATATTGTATGTGACAATGCTTTCTGGAGTCAATTGTGACCGCGGCATTTAATGTGTTAGAATCAGGGGGCCCCCCTCAAGCAAGCCATTCAACCCTCCCGCAGCACGATTGGCTGGTCACAATGGTTGTTATGGCAGCCTGGGGGCCTAACAAAGGCCCCCAGGTCGGCCATCTCTGTACTCCTTTGAAGCTCTGCCTCCGGCAGGGCTTCAGATGAGACTGTCAGAATCACGATATACTGCAATACATCAGTATTGCAGTATATAATGCAAGCGATCCAACGATACCTGCTTCAAGTTCCCTAGGGGTACTAATAAAAAAAAGTTTTAAAAAAACGTTAAATAAAGTTTTCTTTATGTTCCAAAAAAAAATAAGTATTAAAAGCTAAAAAAAAAAACCTTTTCACATTTTTTACCTAATTCAATGTTAGAAGAAATAAAAGTTAATTCAATGTTAGAAGAAATAAAAGTTAACATAACTGGTATCACCGCATCCGTAAAAGTCCAAACTATCGCAATATAGCGTTGTTTAACACGCTCGTTAAATGCCGTAAAAAAATATATATACAAAACTCACAAATTGCTGTTTTTTGGTCACCTTAGCACTCCAAAAAAATTACATAAAACGTGATCAAAAAGTCGCATATACCCCAAAATGGTATAGGTGAAAACTACAGCTCGTCCCACAAAATTTGAGCCCTCACATTGCAAAATTTATGAAAAAAATAAAAAAGTTATGGTTCTCAGAATATGGCGACACAAAAGATTTTTTTAATTTAGCAAATAGTTGTATTTTTTTAGAAGTGGTAAAACATAAAATAAAACATATAAATTTGGTATCGCCGTAATCGTATCAACCTGCAGAATAAGGTGAATATGTCGTTTTTACTGCCTGATGGACGGCGTAAAAACAAAACCCCCCAAAAAACGACGTAATCGCTGTTTTTTTTGCCTTTTTTACCCCAAAAATACATATTTTTTTAGCTTCCCAGTACATTATGCGGTACAATAAATGGTGCAATGAAAAACTACAACCGCAAAAAACAAGCCCTCATGTGGCTATATAGACGGGAAAATAAAACAATTATAGCTTTTGGAAGGTGGGGAGGAAAAAACAAAAGTGAAAATCTGAAAGAAGGGGTTAAAATATGCAAACATAATGCAATGCGATACAATTGCCTCATCTGATGCCGCTAGGCCTGAATGTTTTACATTAAACTCAATAGAAAAGTGATATGTCGCATAAAGGCAATTATCCAGCTTTTACTTATTTGTTCTAGAATTATTGATGCATGCTTATTATTTTTCAATCCACAATTCTGTCCTTGGCACAGTCAGGGGGCGTATGGGACATAAACTCTAACAATCTGCTAACAAAAAATACTTTGGCATGTTAAAGCTTTGTTACATGTTCTGGAATAAAAACCAAAGCACATTGGAATCATGCTGAATGCTGGGACCAATTGCAAAACGTTTCCTACTAAAAACGAATTTGTAGCATTTAATGGGATATTCCATTCTAAACATAAAAACTGTATTATGTATTTCTCATCTTTAAATCTATTGAAACATTTAATTAAAAAAAATATATTTATCTACAGAGGGGGCTGTATGGCGTTATCTACAGAGGGGGCTGTATGGCGTTATCTACAGAGGGGGCTGTATGGCGTTATCTACAGAGGGGGCTGTATGGCATTATCTACAGAGGGGGCTGTATGGCGTTATCTACAGGGGGGGCTGTATAGCGTTACCTACAGGGGGGCTGTATAGCGTTACCTACGGGGGGCTGTATAGCGTTACCTACAGGGGGCTGTATGGTGTTCTCTACAGTGGGGGCTGTATGGCGTTATCTACAGAGGGGGCTGTATGGTGCCATAGCGGCCATGGTGGGGGCCCGTGCCGGCGGGCGACACAGTTCCCCTCATGCCGCGGGCCCCGTAGCAGAACTGACCACTGACTCCTAGCATGCACACAGAAGCACGGAGCTGATAAGGTTTGTCTCTAATGCTATAAACCTAATACAGCCCCTAAAAGAACTTTATGGGTATGTGTACACAGATTATTTTTAGTCATATTTTGTAGCATAAAACACTTGTATTATGCTCTGAAATACGCTTGAAATATGCCTACAAACAGATATGAATTGATTCTAATGAGAAATACACTGTGTAGTTCATATAAGAAGTATTTTTGTGCTTTTTAAAGAAAACCTAGTAAAAATACGCTTTGTGAAAAATAAGTGACTCGTCACTTTAGGAAACGTTTTACAAGCTGATTTTCCATTGACATTGACATTGAGACTTTGAGATTGACAAAAAACGCTTTGAAAATACTGCTCGAAATACGCTTCAATATAAAAAAGGCTTGCAAATATCAAAAACGCTTTGAAAATCAGCTCCAAAAATGCCTAAAGTCAGAGGTTGTATTCTTTGGAAATCAGCTTTGTATTTTTGTAGTCTGAACATATGCCGTGTGAAGAAAACCTAACAGCATATTTATACATGACAGATTTGCTGCAAAAATTTCTCAATATTTCTGAAATCTAGGCAGCTAAATCTATTGGTCTTTTATTTTAGAAAAGTTATAAAAAAATCAATGGCACAATTATTTCTCTAAATTCTAATGGTAAGGACCCACGTAGTGGTGTCCGCATGCGGCCAAAACCAAGCTCACTTGCGGTGGTGAATGGCCGCACAATTTTGCCGGGTATTAGGCCTCATTTACACGAGCGTGTGAATTTTGCGCAAAAGGCACTTGACAGCTCCGTGTGTCATCAGTGTATGATGCGCGGCTGCGTGATTTTCACGCAGCCGCCATCATAGAGATGAGGCTAGTCGACGTCAGTCACTGTCCAGGGTGCTGAAAGAGTTAACTGATCGGCAGTAACTCTTTCAGCACCCTTGACAGTGAATTCTGATCACAATATACAGCAACCTGTGAATAAAAAAAAGACGTTCATAATTACCAAGAACTTCCTGCTTCCTCCAGTCCGGTCTCCCGGCCGTTGCCTTGGTGACGCGTCCCTCTCTTGACATCCGGCCCCACCTCCCTGGATGACGCGGCAGTCCATGTGACCGCTGCAGCCTGTGATTGGCTGCAGCCTGTGCTTGGTCTGTGATTGGCTGCAGCTGTCACTTGGACTGAATTGTCAACCCGGGAGGTCAGACTGGAGGAAGAAGCCGGGAGTTATCGGTAAGTCAGAACTTCTTTTTTTTTTTACACGTTCATGTATATTGTGATCGGAAGTCACTGTCCAGGGTGCTGAACCAGTTTAACTCTTTCAGCAGCCTGGACAGTGACTGTCTCCTGACGTCGCGTACCGCAAAATTTTTTGCCGGGTTCGGTCAAAACGAGTTTGGCCGAACCCGGTGAAGTTCGGTTCGGTTCGCTCATCTCTAAGACACTCCGTTTGGATGTTTGTAAACAGAAAAGCACGTGGTGCTTTTCTGTTTACATTCAGAGTTTGACAGCTCTTGCGCGAATCACGCAGTTTGCACGGAAGTGCTTCCGTGCGACCTTCGTGGTTTTCACGCACCCATTGACTTCAATGGGTGCGTGATGCGTGAAAAACGCAGAAATTTAGAACATGTCGTGAGTTTTTTTCAGCGCACTCACGCTGAGCAAAACTCACGGACTGTCTGCATGCCCCCATAGACTTGTATAGGTCCGTGCGACCCGCGTGAAAAGCACGCGAGTCGCACGGACGTATATCACGTTCGTGTAAATGAGGCCTTAGTGTCAAAATTGTGTGGCCGTTTGTCACCGCATGTAGGCATGGTTTGCATAGTGCAAAAAAAGTATACTGCTAGAAAAGGCTGCAACAGAATGCATATACAATTTGGATCCTGTTGCCACTGACTTCCGTTTTAAGAAAAAAAAACTGTATATATCTGGATCATTTTTTTTCTAGACAGGAAAAAAAAAATGCAGCCTGCTACATTTTTCTGTCCTATCAAAAAACAGTATCCAGACATATATAATATATTCAGACATATATAATAGAAGTCAATGGCACCAGGATCCAATTGTATAGGCCTCTTGTCGCACACTTTTCTGACCGAATATGTTGGTTTTTGTTTTGTTTTACTTTTCAATTATGCAATGGATGGACAGAGCATTATGCATCACATATATTATAAAACAATGAAAATAGTGACATTAACATAACTTACCTTTTTGAGATATTTACCAGTGTTGCAGGGCCCATGATAAATATTACAACTATCAGCTCTTACTTGACCTATGCTTTCCCGCCTGACCTTACATTGGGCGTGGAGACACACAGGTATGATGCATGAACAGTCTTGTGCAATAAGAATAGGACCTGTCCACTAGGTTGTACGATTGCCTCAGTCACCGTACCAGCAAGCGTGCACCCTGATCCTCGCCGATGTGAGAAGTGGGGGAGAGCAAGTGCATAGTGACACTAACTCTGTGACACCAAAGTGTCACTTTGGTTTGACATTGACAATATGTAATACAATTAATCCAAAAAGCCGCTGTCCCAATGCACCCCCCCCCCACACTTCTTCTTAAAGACAAAGCTCGAAAACTCTCCCAGAAATGTCTCTTCCTTTTTATAATGTATGAAATAGGGCTCTTATCACACTTACATAAGACTTTATATTGTGACAAATCTGTTTTTAACGTATTGAAGTGAAAAGTATAAATGGCGATAATGTATTTTTTCTATTTCAATCCATATTTTTGATTGTCTTCAGTGTAATGTCAGAGTTCGCAGCACATATTTGTAACAAAAGTAAACCTAATCATTGCTGTATATGTGCGTTTGATAAAAGGGGAGCAGGAGGCTCTCCAAACTCTGTCTGTTAGGGTCTGTTCACATCCGCAACCGAGAATGGATCTTATGTCGCAGATTTCATAATTTTTGCAGCAAGCATTGCTATTTTTTCCAGCAAAATTAGGGAACCCATGATGGAAAACATCATGTGCTGTTGGTTTCCATCACGCAAAGGATCCGGCGGTACCGTTTTTTTTGTTGTTCTGCTTCTATGACAGAGCAAAACAGTGGAACCTGGAGCGCAGATGTGAAAACAGCCTTAGATGTATTCAGTATGTATTCATGTTAATATTCTATTAATACAATTGTGACCATCCCCCTTCATTCAGTGTCCTTGAACTCTTGTAGGTGCTCTAGGTGTCTAAGGCTGGGTTTTCACAGTGCAGATTTGCTGCAGATTTTGCATGTATTTTTTAAGCCAAACCCAGAAACGGAACCTGAACAGAAGAAATATAAAAATAA
Source organism: Rhinoderma darwinii (assembly GCF_050947455.1). Lineage (NCBI taxonomy): Eukaryota > Metazoa > Chordata > Amphibia > Anura > Rhinodermatidae > Rhinoderma > Rhinoderma darwinii. Next base: position 287,054,586 of record NC_134690.1, on the reverse strand, counting down.
AGGCCAATTCTGGTTTTGGCTTACAATATACAGGCAAAATCTGCAGCAAATCTGCAATGTGAGAACACAGCCTTGGAGTGAAAGGACTTAGGTGTGTCAGATGCAGCAGAGTCGTGTACTAAGAGCCTATATGGCAGCACACCGAGTCCCTACAGATCCTTACTATGGAGCCATGTGCCACCGTATCATGCCCTGTATTACCAAGATACCCTCTACTAGAATTCTTGCAGCAGAGAATATCTCCTTAATATGACATGGTATGTAGAATACCACATTTTATTTCTGTCAGATTCAATATGAATCAACCTGGAAAAATCTCTGTGTGCCTCCATATGAAATTTAAGGCATATGGAGGTACACTAATGGCCCATACACTTCTATGGGTGTTATATTTGAGCTCTTTGCCACTCAAAGCTTGTACGGAGCTGTAATATCGTTGGTGAACAGTTAATATTTTATTAAGAAAAAAATGATTTACGTCTGTAAAGTTCACCATAATGTGGTGGAGAATGTCATCTTACAGTGGTTTAAGAGGATTAGCCAGGAAAACAAGTTAACTATGATGTCCTGGACACAAAAACATATTTTTCTGATGCTGGTACTGCAGCAGTTTAGAGAGAAAAACCTCTAAACTTTTAGATCTCTAAATTCAAAAGACATTCCTTATAAATGGTCTTATTGTTTTATTCTTTAGTATAGAACATAATCAGTTGGTCAGAGACTTAAACTGAAGCCTCCATGCAAAATCTCTGTCTGGATTGGTGGAAGGAGCAAGTGTTCCACTGTAATGACTAGACCTACTTCTAGTGAAGTTGCTTTTCTTTTCGCTACGTAAATTGTTCCTGATGGCTGGATACAGTATGGTGCAGAGATTAGCGTAGATTAGTGTATTATTTTTTCCGGTTATTTTAATGCTATAATAATTTTAAGATATTATGACACTGCATTCAATAGATTTAGACACTGGTAGAATTATGTTATAAAGAGTGCTCTTCAAGGAGTTTGTATTAAACACCGGTCACTACGTAATATTAATTCAATGAAAAAAGAAGAAAAAAATAGCTGCAATAAAACTGTGACCTGAGTGTACAACCGCCACATCAATTCTACAAAGTGACTTTAATCACGGCAGTTCACTTGCAAGGCAGCTGGCATGTGTACCAGCAAATAACTTCAAGGTCACTGCTGAGCCTTCTAATCCTTATTCTCTACACTTCTCCTACAGCAGAGGATGTTCTGACATCTGGAAGGTAAAAGCGTCATGGTACCGATTCAGGTATTTTCCAGGACATTAGCTATAATGTTACATTAAACCACCTGCATTTCTGTAAAGTACAATCGGTTTGATTATATGGACATTCATCGGGACGTTTGTGCATGTTATATCACATATGGTTGGTTTTGTTTTGTACTGCATAAAAATAGGAACCAGTGGGAGTTAAATGAAACTTAAAGATCACATGATCAACAAGTAGCTGCACCAAGTTGGAGATATATATATATATATATATATATATATATATATATATATATATAGATATATATCTTGTCCCTGATAACTTGCTGCAGCGTGATATCTTATCACTGAAGCCATTGAAAACCATTGCAAGAGTCAAGATAAAGTTTCTTGCCACTGTGCATTTAATGCATTAAAAGTCAAGTTAAGGATCATTCACTACATCTGTACACTGAATGGCCACTTTATTTGAGACATCTGCTGTTTCACGAGCTTCCCTGTATGAAAACTCAACAGGTGACCCGGAGTGCAGCATCAAATCAAGTGATCAAGTTTTCCGTGAATCAGTTTCAGTGTGAATCCACATTAGAATGGGTAAATTGAGAAATCTGAGTGACTTCGAACGAGGCATGGTCATTGGTGGTCGACTAGCCGGGGCCAGCAACTGCCAGCCTTGTGGGGTTTTCTAGTGCAGCCATTCCGAGAGTAAACCGAGAGTGGTGTGATTGAGGAAAAACATCCATCAAAAAGGGTTCCTGTGAACCTCAACAACTTGTCGAGAAAAGGGGTCAGAGGAGGATGCCAGGAATCGTTCTGAAGAATAGGTGGTACACAGTCAACTCGTTTTTCTTTTTCATGGATGGGCTATAACAGCAGACAACTTGTTAGAAAACGGCAAGACTCCAGTGGGCAAAGGATTGAAAAATTGGATCACATTGCCTGGTCAGATGAATCCAGTTTTCTTTTGCACCATGCTGATGGAAGGGTTAGAATTTGGCACATGCATCATGAATGGATGAACCTTTCCTGTCAGGTGTCAACAATTTAGGATGGTGGAGGTGGAGTAATGGTGTGGGGAATTTTTTCTTGGCACACTCTGGGTCCTCTAATACCTGTGGATGCACGTTTGAACAGTAGGGCTTACCTAAGCATTGTCCGACCAAGTTCACACCTTCATGGCAGCTGTTTACCCTATGTCAGAAGGACACTAACTGCAACTGCAAGAAATTATTCCAGCCACATGGGCCAATATTCCTGCAGAACAATTTCAACATATAGTGCAATCTATGACATGATGAATTGCTTTGGTTGTGAAGGCCAATGGTCCAACGCTGCCTAAATGGGCGTCTCTAATAAAGTGTCCATGCAATGTATATATATAAAATGTGAAAAAAAATTTGCAGGATTACTTTAACTTTGAATTATGTGAACCATCTTAAGACTCAGCTATCCCAGTATTGTAGCATTATTTATGATAATTGCAGAAAAAGTTGGTACATAAAATACCTTTGAATGGCAATAACCCCTTCCCACCACAGCCCTTTTTCAGATTTTAATTTTTTCCTCCCCATCTTCCAAAAGCCATAACTTCTTAAGTTTTCCGTCGATAAAGTCCTTTGAGGGCTTGGTTTTTGCGGGACGAGTTTTAGTTTTTTGTAGCACCATTTATTTTGCCAGATAATGTACTAGGAAACGGGAATTTTTTTTGTGGGGTAGTAAATGAAAATAACAGCGATTCCTCCATGTTTTTTTGCGCGCCGTTTTTACAGAATTCCCTGTGCAATTAAAACAACATGTTAATTTTATTCTGTGAGTCAATGCGATTACGGCGATACCAAATATATATAGTTTTTTCTATATTTTACTACTTTTACAAGTAAAAACCTAAGTGTAAAAAAGAAAATTTATTTTGTGTCGCCAAATTCTGAGATCCATATATTTTTATTTTTCCGTCGGTATGAGGGCTTATTTTTTGCGGGATAAGCTGTCGTTTTTAATGATACCATTTTGGGGTACATGCGATGGTTTGATCACTTTTTCTTTCATTTTCTGTGGGAGATTAGGTAATAAAAAAATAGAGATTCTGGCGTTTAAAATTTTTTTTTTTACGGTGTTCACAGTGTGGGTTAAATAATGATATATTGTAATAGCTCAGACTTTTACGGACGCGGCGATACCAATTATGTTTATTTATTTATTTTTTTACTATGGTCTAGGGGGGAAATGGGAAAAGGGGGTTTTTTTGAACTTTTAATATTTATTGAACTCATTTTTTATTTTTTTATTAGTCCCCCTAGGGGACTTCAGCCAGCAATCGTTAGATCACTTGCACTATATACTGCAATACTAAAGTATGTAATGTACTAATGTATTGCAGCATATCGTGTATCTGTATCCGGAGGCAGGGCTTAATAGGTGCACAAAGATGGCGGATCTGGGGGTCTTCATTAGGACCCCAGGCAGCCATAGCAACCATCGCTTCCCCGCGATTGCTTTGCGGGGGTGCGATGATCTGTTAGAGGAGGTCGCCCCCCTCTTTCTAATGATTTAAATGCTGCGGTCACTATGCAGCTCGTTACTCTGAAGTGTCGGCTGTAACAAACAGCCGACACCCGCATCGTATGGAGCGGGTTCACTCCATGAGCCCGCTCCATACTTCCCCTACCCGACTTTGGCGTATGGATACGTCAAATGTCGTGAAGGGGTTTAAGGGGTTGTTTCAGGACAGGCATTTATGGCATATCCACAAATGTCTGATAGATGCAGGTCCCACCTATTTCCCTAAGGGTATGTTCACACGTGCACGTCCGTTACGGCTGAAATTACGGAGCTGTTTTCAGGCGAAAACAGCTCCTGAATTTCAGACGTAATGGCATGTGCAGGCGTTTTTCGCAGCGTCCATTACGGACGTAATTGGAGCTGTTTTTCTATGGAGTCAATGGAAAACGGCTCCAATTACGTCCCAAGAAGTGACATGCACTTCTTTGATGCGGGCATCTTTTTTACGCGCCGCCTTTTGACAGCGGCGCGTAACAAAATGACCGTCTGCACAGTACATCGTAAAACCCATTCAAATGAATGGGCAGATGTTTGCCGACGCATTCAAGCCGTATTTTCGTCCGTAATTCCAGGAGTAAAACGCCTGAATTACGTCCGTAAATAGTGCGTGTGAACATACCCTAACAGTGCAGTACAGAGCAGGACGGCATTCCGGAAACATTCTGGAAACTGAGCTCCCAGAGCTTCCATAGTACCTGCAGAAATCCCGGAAACAGTGTAGCTCACTGAGCTATGCGGTTTCTGCAACTCCCATTCACTTCTGTGAGAGTTAGGGTATGTTCACACGCAGTGTTTTCAGACGTAATTCGAATTACGCCTGAAAAAACGCCCCTAATACGCCTACAAACATCTGCCCATTGCTATCAATGCGAATTACGATGTTCTGTTCCCACGAGCCTTTATTTTACGCGTCGCTGTCAAAATACGGCGCGTAAAATGACGGCTTGTCAAAAGAAGTGCAGGACAACTCTTGGGACGTTTTTGGAGGTGTTTTTCATTGACTCCATTGAAAAGCAGCTCCAAAAACGGCAGTATAAAACGCTGCGAAAAACGCGAGTTGTTAAAAAAACTTCGGAAAACAGCTCCGTATTTTCAGACGTTTTTGCTCACTGCGTGTGAACATACCCTAACGTAAACAATGTAGTTCAGCGACCTCATCTGTTTCACAATCCTGTCCTGCTCTGCACTAATTCTTCGCCTGCATGCGGCTTGTCAGAACAGGGAACACTGGGAACCCTCTTGTGGGGACAGGGGCGTAACTAGGAAAGACTGGGCCCCATAGCAAACATTTGACTGGGGCCTTGCAGATAGTGCCTTTTTTACAGCCCCCCCTGTAGATAACGCCATACAGCCCACCCTGTAGATAACGCCATACAGCCCCCCCTGTAGGTAACGCCATAAAGCCCCCCCCTGTAGGTAACGCCATACAGCCCCCCTGTAGGTAACGCCATACAGCCCCCCCTTTAGGTAATGCTATACAGCCCCCCCTGTAGGTAACGCCATGCAGCCCCAACCCCCCAAAAAAATCCAACCTATAGTGTGTCCTACAAAAGACATGTATCCCCTATCCACAGGATAGGGGATACATGTGTGAAAGCTGGCACTGATAAGGAGAATGGGGGACCGAAAGTCCCCCGAAGTTCTCCATGACTAACCTCTGACTTCCGGAGTCTGCGCAGCTCAAGAAAAATGAAAGGAGCGCTGGTCACGCATGCGCACAAGCGCGACCGGCGCTCCATTAATTTCTACGGAGCTGCCGACACAAACCCCGGAAGTCCGAGGTTAGTCATAGAGAACTTCAGGGGACTTTCGGTCCCCCGTTCTCCCTATCGCTGCCAGCGATCATACATGTATCCCCTATCCTGTGGATAGGGGATACATGTCTTGTGTAGGAACAACCCCTTTAATGGCAGAGAGGTGAGATACCTCCCTACTGTGCCGTAGTGTTCAGTGACGTCGCGCTGTAGCAGCCATAGCGGCAGCTAGCGGAGCCTCCGGCCATGGTGGGGGCCCGTGCCGGTGGGCGACACGGGCCCCCTCATGCCGCTGACCCCGTAGCAGCCGCTACGGCTGCTATAGCGGTAGTTACGCCACTGTGTGGGGATGTCCCAGTACTTGGACATCACTGATCTAGCACTTATCACCGATCACCAGATAGTAACTACTTTCAATCAGAATACCCCTTTAATATCGTCATCTTCTTTGATTCTATTCTGTCTAATATTGCAATCAAACCTTTCAGAACTATATAAAGAAATATTCTACAGCATATGTGTCCCAGGAGATCATCCATTTCCCCCCTCTGTCTGGCTGTAAGACAACTGGCTGTAGAAGGGGCTTTCCCACTCTGCCTCGTCTGCAATAGGAGACCAGGATTGCTATACACTGCTGCTTAGCCAAGCCTTCCCCCCTCATCTGTTCTCAGACAAAAAAGGGATCATGAAGAAATTAACAGCTTTGTTCTATGCAAGCTTTTTGATGAGATTATTTGTTTTGGCAGCGTGCAGACAATTAGGCAGACTGATAAACAAAGTGGGCAAGTTATTTTTTCTGTTTACTTTCAACATTCATTTTTTAGTTTGAGTGTTCCTTTATTCTGCTCCTCATGACAAGTAATAAGTGAAACTCTATTAAGAGGACTTTAATGAGAAATTCTGACGATTGTACTAAAAAGTAAAACGTGTATAGCCCCTATTAGCTTATATGTTTGTACAGTGGAGTTAAAGTGTAACTAAATGTTCGCAAAAAAAATAAAAATTAAACTGCTAGTATGTCACTCTATGTGAATACATTAGGCCTAGCAATTTTTTTTCACTTTAAAGTACCTTTTTTGCAGCTTTTTTTTCTTGTCCACATCTATTTTCTCACACTTCCTGATTTTGTCCAGTTGCTAGGGGCGTGTCTTACTGTGTGTGATGTTTGCCAGTACTGTATGCAATATTCAATCTGCCCATAGTTCCCATCATGCACCTAAACAGCCAGACGATCAGACTGGCATACTTGTATATCGATGCATACGTGTATATACATACTTATACACATACACATATATATATATATATATATATATATATATATATATATATAAAAAGCAAAATAGAAGCAGCATCGTAATTTTAGTATCGGGTGCACAGGTTCCTGTTCAGACACTGAAGCTGCAGACATTGCAGGTTACTCTATCTCAAATTGTACGGCTAGACTCCCTCCAAACAGCCGCAGCTCCCACAAACACCCCAGTAGGTTATGATATATATATATATATATATATATATATATATATACAATTGGCCTGTATATATATATATATATATATATTTGTGTGTATATATATATATATATATATATATATATATATATATATAGCAACAATTCCAAAAGACAAGACAGCACTCCAAATTCAGTGATAGATAGGATCACTTTTAATCACCTCTTGCGACATTTCAACCCTACTCAATGGGGTCTTTTTCAAGCGATCACTTGAAAAAGACCCCATTGAGTAGGGTTGAAACGTCGCAAGAGGTGGTTAAAAGTGATCCTATCTATCACTGAATTTGGAGTGCTGTCTTGTCTTTTGGAATTGTTGCTATATATATATATATATATATATATATATGTATATATATATATATATATATATATATATATACACACAAATATATATATATATATATATATATATATACAGTCCAATTGTAGATGAACACAGCACTCCACAGGGCTATATATTAGGCCATGTGCACGTTACCTTTATCAGCATGCATGATAAAGGTCCTATAGCAGGACGGAAACGTTGCAGCTTGTGCTGGCTTAATAAACCACCATTTTTTTCACTAACACGGAGTGCTGTGGGACTTTCTTAAATATATATATATATATATATATATATATATATATATATATCATAACCTACTGGGGTGTTTGTGGGAGCTGCGGCTGTTTGGAGGGAGTCTAGCCATACAATTTGAGATAGAGTAACCTGCAATGTCTGCAGCTTCTTTACAGCGGGCGCACGAGCTGTAAAGGTGCAGGTGTGGCTCCGCCTCCCTATACCCTTTCCCTCCTCTATTCACTGCTGGAACCGGCAAGAGCAGAGCGCAGGGAGGAGAATGTGATGCACTCTGTTGCCTCCACAATTGCCCCCATCCTCTGAAACTTTCAAGTAAACAATTAATAGGCTTAATACTTGTAATTTGTAACCTGTGGAATAGCCTACCGCAGGAGCTGGTCACAGTAGCTACAGTAGATGGCTTTAAAAAAGCCTTAGATAATTTCCTAGAACAAAAAAATATCAGCTCCTATGTGTAGAAATTTTTACCTTCCCTTTTCCATCCCTTGGTTGAACTTGATGGACGTGTGTCTTTTTCAACCGTACTAACTATATGTAACTATATATATGTAAACCAGCTTGTCTCTAAGAAAGTGCGGGGGCATGTGGTAAGTGCTGTTAAGTATGGACACCTTGGCAAGCTCTATTCCAGGGGCAATTACTGCAATGTACTACAGATGACACTACTTCAGGTGCACTGTAGTGAACGTCGGGGCCAACAATATTATAGGAAATATGTGGCACTAATATTTGGGTACTGCTTAGGCAATTGTTTTAGTACCATGGGTTTATTTTTTACAATAGTATGCAGCACTGCATTCTGGTATTATTTGGGCACAGATGCTGATATGTATGTACTGTATTTGACTATTTTTTGGGCACTGGATGACATTATTATTTATGCACTATGTTTTGCGGAACAGTATGGCAATAATATTTAAGCACTGTATAGCAATGATATTTCTTCACAAAAGGTGCAATTCAGAGATAGATACAAATAATTTATTTCTGGCTAAAAGGTTTTTCTGGGAATAAATCTTTTTATTTTAGATATAAATTACCTGCTTAATGTGAAAAATTATTCCACTTACCAATAGATATTTATTTAGAATGATATTCCTAATGTGCACTCTGGAAACCAATGGCTGTATTATTTACATTACACTTTGGCCATGAGCATATTGATGGGAGGAACCTAAGGTGCAGGGCATTTTGTGCCTATAGACGTAAATCTAATACTGAGAATAGTTTAGAATCAGGCTTTTAAAAAAAGGCAAGGACGCCTGTAATGGAGGAAATAAGGTGACCGATTAAAAAATATTGAGAAAAAAGAATGAATAAATAAGCCATTAAGACAATAGTTAAACAAAGAAAAGATAGTTAAACAAATATCGTAATTTTTACTGTATTTGTTACCAAGTTTATGTCCATCTAATCCTCTGGAAAACGCACTACTATAATCATAAAGTTCCCTGGAAAAAGATTTCACAATCATTTTATGATAATAGATGTAAATGGGGTTGACCATTTTTGACAATCCCTTATTGTTAGTAGGATCCCTGAAAATAGGCTGATCATAGGGTGTCCCGCTGCTGGGGCTCCCAGCATTCAGCTGTAATCTGCAGAAGAATAGATGTTGGGTCCTTCAGCGACAGACATTCTAGCTGCTCACTGTTCTGGCTAAGTAATGGAGGTCCAGGGTGAGGAACTCAAAATGGCCCAAAAGTGTACCCTTCTATTAACTCAGAATGGCCCAAAGGTGTATTTGAAAAGTGTATTTTAAAAATGAGTTTTCTAAACCAGACAAAAAATAAAAAACGGTTGGGTTTAGACTATGTGGACAAGTTAATGTCGCCTGTGGAACGACTTTTACTGGATTTAAATTGGAATATACAAATGTCCTTGAAGCATAATTGGTAATTTCTCCTCCACTTTAAACTCATGCATGATTTGTATATTATACATTATAATACTAATATACGTAGATGAGTTAACAGAAGCAGGTAGTGATAGCTGGAGATCAGAAATGTATAAAATATTAATTCCTCTATATAATAAATACCTGAACCACATGTTTATTATAGAATACTGGCTAATGATGTTTTTCCTTCTCTTGCAGGTAAGTGCAGCATCTTTGTAATTGTGACCTCTTATGGTAAGTGTAAATGTAGCTCGCATTATCTATAGCTGGATGTCACTCATTTCTATAAAAATATGTGGTTGTGAAATGAACTAATTGAAAGAAATGTATTTAATGGCTTGCAATTATTTGTCTCGAGCTGCTTATGGTTGTTTCAGAGAGGGTTACAATTTGTTTAAATTGACAGGAATGTTCTATTGGTATGTGTAGCGGTGTCTTCTTGTTTACTTCAGTGTGTATGCGGATGTACTATATCCTCAATATGATGGTGTTGGCTTTCGCTTTAAACGTATTTGCACCCTCTTACTCTTGCCTTACATCGAGATTTGCATGCACTGGAAAAGCTGTGTTTTGGTCCATTGGTTTACAATAAAAGCTGTAATTATTTTACATTGTGTTGTAGTCCCAGCTAAATTGGATGATGTATAAAGCAGTTCATTTGTTTTTGATAGAAATATTCCCTCTATAATAAAAGTTTCTCATTTCTGATGGTAGGTTTGGGGTTGATGTTTTCTTTGTGTCTCTTTGACCTTGTTTTAATCTAGTTGTATTAATCCTTATAGAGTAGAGAAATTCATTCATTCATGGTGTGAAATAATGACAGCTTTAATGTCTGAGTGGGATTCTATCCTTGAAATGAGCGCAATAAAAATATATAAATTTTTTAATCAGAAGCAATTTTTCCCAGTTTTACTCTGTGGACTTATTCATTAAAGTCTTCTTGAGTTCCGATTACTATAAATATATATCAATAAGAAAAATAAATCATCATATAATTGTGGAACTTTTTAGATTAAAAAAAATCTAAATGTTTGAGGGTAGACAATCACACTATGGCAAGGTACAGGAAAGCATGAAGTATTGTCTTAAAGTGATCCTGACCCAGGAGCCAAGGCTCAACGATATGGTTATTCCCCTGGTGCCACCTGCTTAGTGATATGCTTCTGAACCTGCCAAGTTTCAGTAATTCCATAACATTCTGGGGTATTTGGGGCACATAATTTAATGCAGCTGGTAACCACTAGGGAGACAGTACTTGTTACTCATCATTAATAGAACTGGTCTTCTCATATCGGGCAGCAACCCTTTGAGTCTCCACTGGCTTCAGGGTCTGGGTGAAGTCGCAACATCTGCTCCCCTGTATTTCTAATTTCACTATCGGATTGAAAGTGAAATATGATATTTAGTGGAAAATCAGTACAAGTTAAGTAAAGAGAGGTATTTATTAGGTTATTCAGCTTTTTATGTAGAGTCTAGGTGTGAAATGTTGTACAAAAATGGTGTTTCCGTTTAAATCACCCTTATCTAGTGGCGCATGGGTCCCTTCATGTAGTTCCCCAGCTACTAGAATCTGCAGATACTATTGTGCACTAGTGGCACTAGTGGCGCATGGGTCCCTTCATGTAGTTCCCCAGCTACTAGAATCTGCAGATACTATTGTGCACTAGTGGCACCAGGGATTTTATGACATTGCTAGAAAGAGTCATAACCATATTGCTCTGCTCACCCTGGAGTCATGGCTTCCGTCGTCACAGGAGCCTTGATGGATATGACAGATGCAATTTTAACATAAAATATCTCTCTGACTTATACTGGGTCAGTTTATTTTACTAGATAGAATAGTGCAGCTTGTTATGCAATTCTGTCCTTTGAAAAGAAATGGAAGACTGACGTTAAAAAACTAAGTGTGAATAGGTACATCACTCAGTCATATAATAAGCACATAAGAGGCTTTTTCACTTTAAATATTCATTGCGGCTCAATACCACCTGTCATATTTGTAAGTGGCTCGTGAGCTGCAGGAGGTTGGGAACTTCTGCCTTACACAGATCAGAAGTAGGGTTCTTAGAATACTATAGTAACATTTTAAAATTCCGTCAAGTTAGCCGTTAAGCAAATGTACAGATAGACTATTATAGAGCAAACGTTTAAGCTTGGAGCTGGTTATAGAGCAATCTGTGCTTTGAGCCTCAGCAGAAGCCAAGCTTTCCCACCAGAGAGCTAACAAAGAAAAACTGCTGGCTTTTGAGTCATTTTAGACACATGATAGGGCCATTTCTCTATATATTGACTACTAAACGATGCCAGGGAATGCCTATTTCGCCGCTATGATTATGTGGGCATTTTGCAGTGGCTGCAGTTCAATAACAGCAGGACATTAAGATAAGATTATTAGAATTTCTGCATCATCTCTCTGAAAAGCATAAAATGTTAAAGCTTTGTTTGTAATTAAAGATGTGAAATATAGCATCTAAGTTAGCTCCTGTTGGGAGCAAGTCATAATATTACCGAAGCGCATTCATGGAAACGGCATCACGCACGCTTTAATGAATGCAGTCTGCCTATACACCCACCACGTTGATTGTACATCAGCTACAAATGCCTCAATTAAAACAGAAATTATGCAATCCCATGCAGTATAGTAATTTGGCGTGAAATTATTGTGACTTCTTGCTCTATTAAACATGTTTTAATGCCTGATGATATATTCTGAAATCTAAACAAAATTGAAAATTATTTGTATGTGACTGACTTAAGTGAACATAAAAGAATATGTCATACATTAATTTGTTTGCTATTGTTGATATATTGGGGGTCTTGACCTATTGTTAATATCGTCAGGGTCTTCCATAGATAACCCACCACTAAATATGAGTAAATCTGCCCAGTTAGATCTTTGCCGATTTGTGAATCTTTTTCAAGCCCCCTGACATTAGAACACATGAGAAATTCCATTATGTGATACAGGTTGTTGCTTCTTTGATACATTCATCAAATGGGCATCTATGCATTTTCTATTAGCTGTAACTAATCTTATGGTGCCCTTGACAAGGGTCCAGAAGGCATTTATTGTCATACACCGGTAGCCTAGCAGTGAGCTGGAAGAGAACATTCTGTAACCAGTAGGGATGAGTATTATGTTAGTATTTACAAGTTATCGAAAAAAGAAAAGGCACTTGGGAATCCCAATGCATTGGTAAGTAGCTAGATTCCACTTGATTTGGAGGAAACTCTATAGTTCTACTGACTTTGCCGTTTGACTCAACTGAAATGTACTTTACAACAGCATCTCTGTTATTTTAATATCACGTTTTCCGATTGCGCTGTGGTCAGCACCATCTAATTTGGGCTATACGACTTTTTTAAATGTTCTTCCCTGGCTTTGATGTTTTGGGATGCAAAATGAAGCCCAATTATGTTTTTTGAGGACATGAACTAGGCTGAGGTGCGCTTGGGACATTGATATTTATTTTCAAAGTTGAGATGTGTTAAACATATAAAATTTGCATATTAAATAGATACCAATGCATAGCACACGTGTATTTGCAAACAAGTTGTGCTCAAAATGCTTGTCTATACCATCATTGGTAAATAACGAAGCATGTAAAGGTGCACATATTTATTTCTTTTTTGGTTTATTACATCTGATTTGTGATTTTAAACATGTAATTTGCTCTAAATCTGCTCCTCCGATCAATTATCAATCTTAACCCTTGAAACAGATGTTGTTCTTTACCAATACTCATTATTAAATCCTCAACATAATTAAGTATAAATCAGATTGTATCCCGGAGATATACATGCAAATATACTATTGATTGAATCTATCTACACATTCAATCTTCGGAAGGATGACGAATTCCAGTTATCCTCACAATCCATCACTCTGGGTGAGGGAGATCACTTACACCTTTCTACCGAGTACCGTAAGAAAATGAAATCCTTTTTATAAGCCCAGAGTAATAGACATTGCTCTTGGAATTGTAACACTAAATTTACCCTGCATGTCTTCCTGAAAGACCACTGGTATCACTCACCATCTATAAGACTATATTGCGTCCAGTTATCTTTCAGGTGGGTTGTATTATGCTGGTACTGTGTATGAAATATTGCTTATTGAGTCACATTTTATTGACGCCCGTTTGTGTGTTTGAGGGAAGAAAAGCAAGAAGTACTGGCAAGAATATAGCAAGCTCGTGGCTGAGGGTTAACCTTCATGTTCATGCTTTATGGCTTTATGCTACAACAATCAGAACTGATGTAGGCAGTAATAGTAGCAACATACACAGTGATATGAATTCAGATGTTTATGTGGCGTGGCTGCTCAGTGTTCCTTATACTAAATCAATACAACTTGGAGATGACACACTGTCCTTTCAGATTACTACTGTTGCTTTTTAATTGACATTCAGAGCAGACTTGTTCATAATGTTTGCTTCCTCCAATCTTAATGTATCAATCCACGCCGCGCATTTAAATCATGCATTTGCACTTGACGTCTGACATTTCCGTTGCTCGACAAAATAATGGCAGCTGTTGGGATATGTGTATATGATTAGACACCCATGGAAACATGGCAGAATTTGATGAAGTCTTGCAAATAATTATAATACTTAGGATAACTACTTTTATGTTTTCTGTCAGAGTGAGATGCAAACAAAATAACTTTACAAAAATAGTACTGGAGACCTCCTGCTTTTCCTGCCAGTTATCTTGCTTAAGCTCCTGCCTGGTAGCTCGATTCAGTTCTCTTTAGGGTCAGTTCACACAGAGTTTTTTTGACACTTTTTTTGACGCGGAAACCGCGTCGGAAAACGCGCCAAAAAATGGCTCCCATTGATTTCAATAAGAGGCGGAGGCGTTATTTTCCCACAAACGGAAAAAACGTCTCGCGGGAAAAAAGCGACATGCCCTATCTTCGGGCGTTTACGTCTCTGACCTCCCATTGACATCAATGTGAGGCAGAGAAAGAGTATTTTGCAGCATTTTTTGCCCGCGGCGCTCAATGGCTGCGGGTGAAAAATGCAGCGAAAATCGGCGTTCAGGCAGAGCAAAATCTGCCTTAAAATTCCAAACGGAATTTTGAGGCAGATTTTCTGCCTGCAAAAAATCTGTGTGAACCCAGCCTTAGGCCTCATGCACACGACCGTATTTTTTCCCACCCGTAAATACTGGCGTAAATACGGGTCCGGTGTCACACGTATTCCACCCGTTTTGCACCAGTATTTACGAACCCGTGCCCGTAAATATGGGTCCGGTGTCACACGTATTCCACCCGTATTTACGAGCACGTTTTTGGCGGCAAAATAGCACTGCACTAATCGGCAGCCCCTTCTCTCTATCAGTGCAGGATAGAGAGAAGGGACAGCCTTTTCTGTAATAAAAGTTAAAGAAATTCATACTTATCCGGCCGTTGTCTTGGTGACGCGTCCCTCTCTTCACATCCAGCCCGACATCCCTGGATGACGCGGCAGTCCATGTGACCGCTGCAGCCTGTGATTGACCTGTGATTGGCTGCAGCGGTCACATGGCCTGAAACGTCATCCAGGACGTCGGGCCGGATGTCGAGAGGGACGCGTCACCAAGGCAACGGGCGGGAGACCGGACTGGAGGAAGCAGGAAGTTGTCGGTAAGTATGAACGTCTTTTATTTTTATTTATATTATATATTATTTATATTTATTTTTTACAGGTTTATACTGATCGGTAGTCACTGTCCAGGGTGCTGAAAGAGTTACTGCCGATCAGTTAACTCTTTCAGCTCCCTGGACAGTGACTATTTACTGACGTCGCTTAGCAACGCTGCCGTAATGACGGGTGCACACATGTAGCCACCCGTCATTACGAGAGCTCCATAGACTTCTATGGACTGTCCGTGCCGTTATCACGGCCTGAAATAGGACATGTTCTATCTTTTTCAACGGCACGGGCACCTTCCCATGAGAAAATGGGAAGGCACCCGTCGCCAATAGAAGTCTATGAGCCCGTTATTACGGGTCGTAATTACGACCCGTAATAACGGGAGTTTTTACGGTCGTGTGCATGAGGCCTTAGGAACATATAATTTCAAGTAGGCCAACATCAGAAAATATTTGCCAATGGAGTCACATGGATTTATGATGTTGAGGATAAAGAGAGCTGTTTTGAAAATTTATATCTTGGGTGATAAAATGTTACTGTATTTGTCTTAGCTTTTCACTTCTATTGACTCTCATGTTCACACAGCGTTTTTTGCAGGCAGAAAAATCTGCCTCAAAATTCCTGAAGGATTTTGACCTGCCTGCATTTTCTTTGTCAAATTTTTTGCAGCTTTTTTACCATCGAGCGCCGTGGGAAAAAAACACAGTGAAAACCATTTTTCTTTGCCATTGATGTCAATGGGAGGTCAGAGATGAAAACGTGGGAAGAAAGAGCATGACGTGTTTTTTCCGTGAGCGTTTTTTTCCACTCACAGGAAACAAACGCCTCCCATTCAAATCAATTGGAGGCGATATTGGACGGTTTTCGGCACTATTTCAAAAACAGCGCCAAAAAAACTCTGTGTGAACTAGCCCTTAGGGCATGGCCAGACGTGGCGGAATTGCTCTGAAATTCCACTGCGGACACTCCGCAGCGGAAATCCGCAGCGGACCCGTTTCTCCATTGTCTTCCACAGCTTTTTAGTAGGGTTCGTTTGCAGATTGCGGACAATTCCGCTGTGGAGCATAGGCTGCGGTGCGGAATTTGGTGTTCGCAGCATACAATGGTTGTTGCGGACGTGTGGCGGACTGGTTGCGGACTCATTGCAGAATTTCTCCATTGACTTCAATGGAAAGTCAAAATTCCGCAATGAAGTCCACAGATGTTATGTAGATGTGATGTGTGCTGCGGAGCGTATTGTTTTTACTAACATGACATTTCTTCATTCTGGCTGGACCTATGTATTTCTAGGTCTACAGCCAGACTGAGGAAGTCAATGGGGCTCCCGTAATTACGGGTGACTACGTGTGTGCACCCATAATTACGGGTGACTACGTGTGTGTGCACCCGTAATTACGAGAGCGTTGCTAGGCGACGTCAGTAAATAGTCACTGTCCAGGGTGCTGAAAGAGTTAAGCGATCGGCAGTAACTGTTTCAGTACCCTGGACAGTGACTACCGATCACAATATACATCAACCTGTAAAAAAAATAGAAGTTCATACTTACCGAGAACTCCCTGCTTCTTCCTCCAATCCGGCTTCCCAGGATGACGTTTCAGTATAAGTGACGATTGCAGCCAATCACAGGCTGCAGCGGTCACATGGACTGCCGCGTCATCCAGGGAGGTCGGGCTGGATGCCGAAAGAGGGACGCGTCACCAAGACAACGGCCGGTAAGTATGAAATTCTTTTACTTTCACTAGGGAAAGTGCTGTCCCTTCTCTCTATCCTGCACTGATAGAGAGAAGGGAAGTACTTTCACCTCAATACGCAACGGCTAGTCCTCATCAATTTAATGCCCATTTTGGGCAGAGCCGCAACAGAATCTGCAACGCAGATTCTGTGCGGCATTGATGCGGACAGTTGCGGAAGAAATCCGCCACGTCTGGGCATGCCCTAAAGGTTGCTGGCACCATACTAAGTCATTATATAATTGCCAATTAAGGATGGTGTACACGTATATTAGGGAATGGCACACTCTTGTGCTTGTCTGGCAGGGCATGCAACATTTGCAAGAAAAGAAAACTGGTAGCCTTTTGAGTGCAGTTGACACACATTGTACTGTAGAATGGGGGGGTTATTGCACACTGAAAAGTCTTGCATGCAACATTTTGTTTCTTATACATGAAATGAGTATACCAGTTATATTTGTATCTGAGAGGCACCTCTGGATAAAATGATCACACATACCTGACTTGCTTAAACATTTATTTAACCTTTGCATACAGTGTTATTGCTATCTGTTATTGCAGTTTCCTATACAGTGGTGAATGATTTTTAATGGGCATAGTGCAACATTTTGGAAATTGGAGTCTTTTTCGCAGGACTACATCACATTACACTTTTTATAGATGTCCTTTAGTATGTTTATGCTGCCGCAGACTTTCAGGGTATTTTTTAACAGTTAAGCAACTTCCTTTCCGACCATTCATGTATCCTACTTTGGCATACATTGAATAAATGTAATGTGTAGCCGCAGGTTATGAGACATATTAATAGTTGTAGGGGATTACATTTTGCAATCTTTCTAGCTCTTCTCATTTCAAATTTATGCTTTAGAAGACTACAGTACGTAGACGTATAAATGTATTCTAGTTTGTATTCCGTGTAAAGTAATCTTAACAAATTGAAAAAGTTAGACAGTACTTTAGCTCTAAGTAAACAGGGTTTGGGGAGTCGGAAATTGGGGGTTTTGGTATTTTCTGCAGATATGAGCTGAATTTCAAGGATGCTACCTTTTATTGGTAATGTGACAATTTCGACAAATTGCTTAAATGGTAATTTGCTAATATAATAAAAGTAATTTTCATATAGTTTTCCCTCCACCTGGATTTTATTTACAAACTACATGCTAAAAGTTAAGAGTCTGAAGTTTGCTGGGAATTTGCCCATGCAGGACAGGATTGCTCCCACACCTAACAGCTAATAAAATAATTATAGTAAGTTTATATTTATGCAATCTTTTTAGTTTCCTAAAAGTAGCTCAAGGTAGACCTATACCTATAAAAAACAACCTTCTAAAACAACACCTGGTCCTGCTTCCCTAAGCCACATCTGGCTACTTTTTCCACCTGCAGTGGGGGGAATTTGGAGTAAAATGTTAAAGAGGCAAAACCCTGCATCACTCCCCGATAACATAAAAAAAACACTTACTCACCTCACCGCTCCTCTTCTCCCTCTCCGGGTCCTTCATCCTTCTAGTGCCGCTAGTACAAGGTCCTGGTGCTGAGCAGCGTCCTGGTCTTATATGCGATGCAGCACTGTAAGATTACACTGTATCATAAGATCTACAGTATTACATCTATTCATTTTAATCAGGTTTACTATGTAGTGACATGGTTCCTGAATAGGGGTCCCCCTGTCCCTCAACCGTCTATAGCTAGGTATATACATAATATAATTATTAGTTATAATTATTAGTTTTTGTAATATTTTACAAATAGTACAACTGACTCTGCCAGCTATGTAAACATATACTAAAATAAAATTAGAACTGGTTTTATTTTACCATATATTTTATCTAGGATATCGGCAATCAGTGATTCTTTATTTTACTTCTATTTCCACTGCAATATTATCCTAAATATTGTTTTCTATAGTAAACACCAACGCTGGAGATATAACTTAGGGGATCTTCACATCTTCGTTGGAGATTCTGTTTTTTTTTGCCAGACAAAATAGCGCAGCATGCTGCACCATTATGTCTGGCAAAATTATGCAAACCATGATGGAGCCCCAACGGATCCCATTAAAGTCAATGGGTTCTGTCGGGTGCGGTTGGTATCCGTCATATAACAGATCCCAAGCTACTGGTATTCTCGTTGTTCTTCTCCTATAACATAGCAGACTAATGGAACCCGGAACGTAGATGTAAACAAACCAAACCTAAGGGCCATTTATAGTAGAGCAATCACTACCAAAACAGACCACTACCTTACAGATCATATTTAAAAAAAATCGTTGACCTATCACATTCAATGTTAGTAGTGTGATAGTATGTGACATACTGTGTAAAATTGGTGGAATTTTTTAGAAACTTACGGACACTACAGCTATAACTAAATTAGCTGTTTTTAAAATGTCATGCTCTATAAAGGATATAAATGAAGCAATTGTGTGTCAGGACTATGTAAAACTTACCACTGAAAGTAGATCTAACAGCCTTAACAAAGTAATGGAACGTTTCAAATGTTGCTGTTATTTAAGAGATAATTTGTTACCTACATAATGCTGTTTATTACATTAACATTAAATACTTTATTATTTTGCTTCACCGATCATTTAAAACATTTTGTAGGTCTCCAGTGGAAAACTTTAAGATGCTCTTAAATGGTAATTTGTAAGATTGTTGCTGGGAGACTGATACTAAACTTAAGAGATCTTATGTGACTTTCGATATAATAGGTTTCTATTCTAAATGGCTTTTAACAGTAAAAACCTGGCTTAGCAATTTCTGTGTCATATCTTTATTCATTATTTCAAGCAAATAAAGGTATTAGGGATCAAGATCAAGAGACCCTACAATAATATTCTAGAATCCACTCTGTCCCTCACTCCCTATGAAATAAATATAGGGTAGGGTCCTCTAACCAATGTTAGGTTACCTCCTTCTATTTTAAAATTTTCCGTTTTTGTGCCAATGCAAATTATGCTTGCAGGAGTTCTATGGAGACAGAAGTGATACTATTCTTATCATATATAGCTTCTTAGTCAAACACACAATAGGATTACTCTTTTTGTCATGTGACTGGCTAAAATGCTGCACGTAACAAGAAGAGTGGACTTTTCTGTGCCTGGGACTCCTAAAGAATTGTAAGGATGATATCAATCATTGAACAGTAGTGTAAAGATATATAATAAATATAATATAACAAAAAATATAATATATATAAAAATATAAAAAAAATATAATAAAAATAAACGGCAGTGGGCAATAACCAAATAAATAGTGCTTCATTGGAGTCAGATTGAGCAATTTTGCCTACAGGCAATGCATAGACACTCATGACTATTAGGGCAGAGAAAATCACCTTAGTGAGCAAGCAATGAATTTGGCCACCATGGTGGAAGCAATATCTTCCAATATGTCTTCTGTAGCACTGGAGATTAGTGACATGGGTACCCTCTCGGGAACATGACTAGACGAAAGGGGAAATTACAACACAAAAAAATAAATCGTAACATTTTGAGCTGGGTGCCAGATAGACTAGTCAATGATGTAACCAGAATGATGCACCTGGCAGTCACTTTTGACTTGAACTTTTTAGCTAAGCTCTAGCTATTAGTCCCCCTGATTATTTAATGTCGTCATTCCGTGCTCCTTGATAAAAGGACCCGATTTAAGATCTATTGTAAGTGTGGCTTTATTTTGCCAACAAAATCTAAAGGTCACCCCTGGAATTGAAGTACCTGGTGTTCATGCTACCTATAGACAAGCAATACTCCTTCAACCCCCAGCAACCAAGATTTCAATTGAATTCTACGTTATACCACCAAGATGTTTAGTCATTTTTATGGAGCCCATTATCAAATATGTTTTTTTCTTTTAGAATACATTTCATAGGAAAATGTTAAAAATGAAATCTACTCTCCAGAAATCAATACAGAGTTTACAACATTTTATTTGATTACTTATGGATGTGATTGCCAGTCATATACACCAAGAAAAATCTTACAGTAAATAAAAAAAAAATATAAGAAATAAATGACGTGCACTTAATAGAAAAGCAGATGACAATCTGTACTTTGTTTAAGGATTTTTGTTCTAATGTTACATTTATTTGTGATTTATTTTTTCCCCTCGGTTTAAACATAGTGACAAACATCAACGACTGCATTTTGATTTCTTTTATTACTTTCATTACAAAGGTTTTCACTAATACTAAACCAACATGATGCTTGTGTTACAAGGAAAAATGATAGGTTTGTTCAGGTTACACCGATATTGCAAAAATGTACTACCAAACATCCATTTAAGAAAATAATGGCATATTAAGGCATCAAATCCTATATAATGTTGATATACAATGCTATAAACCTTGTATTTCACATTTCTGACACCTATATGCAGTAAAAGTCCTCTAACTCAAAACCTAAGGAGTTAGAATTTTTTCTAATCTGTCATGAGAAATTTCTTGATAGTCTGGCACTTTTAGCTTTTAAACCTGTATGGGATTTGGTCTGTCAATATAAATGTTTCGTAAACAGAAATCTTGTAAATAGCGAGGAACTAAAACACAAAGTAGAAAAGAAAGTTGCAGAACTTGGCATTTATACAGTGATCAAGCATTTTTACATAAAACAGAAAACTCCTTTAAGCAAATAGGATCTAAACATTTCTATGGTCTGTTTGACTAAACATTTTAGAATGCCCAGGTTGTCTGTTGTCACTTCTTATACTGATATTATAGCACAAAAATATTTGGAGACACCTACCAGCAATCCTAAGCCAGCAACCTGGGCTGCTTTTAACCTTTGCGCTACCTGAAGAGAAAAGTGAAATGGTGTCCAACATCTCACCAAATTGGATGTGGGCAAAGTGCTGTGATGGACAATATGCTGCCCCTTTCGTCAGGGAAGGGTACTGCCTGAGGCAAAGCTTGCCCCTTGTATGGCTTATCTATGCTACCCATAATGACAATGGTCATCACCCGTAGGTTTTTTGTGGTTTCCTGTTGCTTTGAAAAGTGTAGACGGCTACGCTTTTCTATGCAGTGACAAAAAAGGTATATAGACATAAACCTGCGGGACATATGTTAAAAGGACACACTTTTTTTTCCCCCAGACAGAAACTGCCACCTGTATAGGCTAAGGACATCATGCAACAGTCAAACTTGCTGGTGGTAGTGTGATGGCAAAGCTTGGTTACATCAGGACTTTGACAACTTGCCAATTTTAAAGGAACCATGAATTCTGCATTGTTGAGCCCAGTAAACATGTTCCGGCGGGGGCTGAAACATGCAGCTCAACAGCAATGTAAAATACTGATATACAGCTCTATATAATATAATTTGTGCAAGCCTATTGCATTCTCAAGTTTTGCAGCTTTTAAGAATAAGGGTATGTTCACACGGGCTATTTTCAGCTGTTTTTCAGGCCGTAAACGTCCCCAAAACAGCTGAAAAATCAGAAGCAGAACGCCTACAAACATCTGCCCATTGATTTCAATGGGAAATATGGTGTTCTGTTCCGACGAGGCGTTTTTTTCCGCCTCACTTTCAAAAAAACGGTGTGTAAAAAGACGTCCCGTAAAAAGAAGGGCATGTCACTTATTGAGCCGTTTTTTACCAAATAGAAAAACAGCTCCAAAAACGGCCGTAAAAAACGCCACGAAAAACCCTGGTTTGATTTTTTTTTAAAAACGGTTGAAAATCAGGAGCTGTTTTCTCTTGAAAACAGCTCTGTATTTTCAGACGTATTTTGTTAACCGTGTGAACATACATATAGGGTATGTTCACACAGCCTATTTTCAGCCGTTTTTCAGGCTGTAAACTCCCCGAAAATGGCTGAAAATACTGGGGCTGAACACCTTCAAATATCTGACCATTGATTTCAATGGGAAAAACTGTGTTTCGTTCCCACGGGACGTTTTTTTACTCTCCGTTTGTAAAAGTGTAAAAATTTGCCCCGTAAAAAAGAAGTGCATGTCACTTCTTGAGCCGTGATTGGAGCTGTTTTTCATTGTCTCAATAAAAAGACAGCTCCAAAAACGGCCTTAAAAAATGCATAAAAAAACACCTGATGCATAAAAAACGACTGTAAATCAGAGGCTGTTTTCCCTTGAAAACAGCTCCGTATTGTACAGCCGTTTTTTGTTAAGCGTGTGAACATAACCTAATAATATTGCACATGTCAGACTATATTGGTGGGGGAGAAACAGACTGTGGGGAGAGGACTAGGCAACAGGATAAGGAGATCCTTTCATTACAAAACAGCAATGAAAATAAAAATGCCCAAATGTCAAATAATCACATTTCTGATACTGAAAGTGAAACATTTAAAGGCAAGTTAAAGTGTATGCTCACAAATGTCAGAAGTCTAGCAAGCAAAATGGGGGAGCTGGAGGCCTTGATACTGGAGGAACCTATAGATATAGTTGGTGATGCTGAAACATGGCTGGACTCTTCACATGACTGGGCTGTAAATCTACAGGGTTTTACACTGTTTCGGAAAGACAGGACAAATAGGAAAGGCGGTGGTATATGTCTGTATGTGAGAAATGATATGAAGGTGGTGGTGTATGTCTGTATGTGAGAAGCGATATGAAGGTGAGTGTGAATGAGACATTAGAGGGTGAAGATTGTGAGGCGGTCGAACCATTGTGGGAGGAATTAAAAAGGGAGGTAAAAACTGATAAAAAATATTTTGGTGTAATCTACAGGGTGGGCCATTTATATGGATACACCTAAATAAAATGGGAATGGTTGGTGATATTAACTTCCTGTTTGTGGCACATTAGTATATGGGAGGGGGGAAACTTTTCAAGCTGGGTGTTGACCATGGTGGCCATTTTGAAGTCGGCCATTTTGTATCCAACTTTAGTTTTTTCAATGGGAAGAGGGTCATGTAACACATCAAACTTATCGAGAATTTCACAAGAAAAACAATGATGCGCTTGGTTTTAACGTTACTTTATTCTTTCATTAGTTATTTACAAGTTTCTGACCACTTATAAAATGTGTTCAAAGTGCTGCCCATTCTGTTGGATTGTCAATGCAACCCTCTTCTCCCACTCTTCACACACTGATAGTAACACCGCAGAAGAAATGCTAGCACAGGCTTCCAGTATACGTAGTTTCAGTTGCTGCACATCTCGTATCTTCACAGCATAGACAATTGCCTTCAGGTGACCCCAAAGATAAAAGTCTAAGGGGGTCAGATCGGGAGACCTAGGGGGCCATTCAACTGGCCCACGACGACCAATCCACTTTCCAGGAAACTGTTCATCTAGGAATGCTCGGACCTGACACCCATAATGTGGTGGTGCACCATCTTGCTGGAAAAACTCAGGGAACGTGCCAGATTCAGTGCATAAAGAGGGAAACACATCATCATGTAGCAATTTCAGATATCTCGTGGCCTTGAGGTTTCCATTGATGAAGAATGGCCCCACTATCTTTGTACCCCATATACCACACCATACCATCAATTTTTGTGTTCCAACAGTCTTGGAGGGATCTATCCAATGTGGGTTAGTGTCAGACCAATAGCGGTGGTTTTGTTTGTTAACTTCACCATTCACATAAAAGTTTGCCTCATCACTGAACAAAATGTTCTGTGTAAACTCAGGGTCCTGTTCCAATTTTTGTTTTGCCCATTCTGCAAATTCAGTGCGCCGATCTGGGTCATCCTCATTGAGATGCTGCAGCAGCTGGAGTTTGTAAGGGTGCCATTTGTGAGTAGCTAATATCCGCCGAAGGGATGTTCGACTGATGCCACTCTCCAGTGACATGCGGCGAGTGCTACGCTGTGGGCTCTTGCTGAATGAAGCTAGGACAGCCACTGATGTTTCTTCATTAGTGACAGTTTTCATGCATCCACATTTGGGCAAATTCAACACTGAACCAGTTTCACGAAACTTGGCAAGCAGTTTGCAAACTGTAGCATGGGAGATGGGTGGTCTCGTAGCGTGTCTTGCATTGAAATCTGCTGCAATGACCCGGGTACTGCGTTCACCAGACATCAACACAATTTCTATCCGTTCCTCACGTGTTAACCTCTGCGACATGTCAATGGCTGTAAACAAAGAGAAGCTTGTGAATAACTCATGAAAGAATAAAGTAACGTTAAAACCAAGCACACCATTGTTTTTCTTGTGAAATTCTCGATGAGTTTGATGTGTCACATGACCCTCTTCCAATTGAAAAAACTAAAGTTTAATACAAAATGGCCAACTTCAAAATGGCCGCCATGGTCAATACCCAGCTTGAAAAGTTTTCCCCCTCCCATATGCTAATGTGCCACAAACAGGAAGTTAATATCACCAACCATTCCCATTTTATTTAGGTGTATCCATATAAATGGCCCACCCTGTATAGACCCCCAATATAACTGAGGAGATGGAAGTTCAGCTATATAAACAGATGGAGCGGGCTGCACAAGCGGGTACTATAGTGATAATGGGAGATTTTAATTACTGGGATATTAATTGGTGTCATGGTTCGGCTTCAACTGCAAAGGGGAGAAATTTCCTCAACCTGTTGCAGGAAAATTTTATGGGCCAGTTTGTGGAAGACCCGACTAGAGGTGAAACTCTGTTGGATCTTGTCATTTCTAATTATGCTGAGCTTGTTGGGAACGTCAATGTTCGTGAAAACCTCGGTAACAGTGATCAAAATATAGTTATATTTTACATATACTGTAAAAAACAAACACAGTGTGAGAGGGCAAAAACACTTAATTTTAACCCCTTCCTGCCGCAGCCCTTTTTCAGATTTTAATTTTAGTTTTTTCCTCCCCACACTTCAAAAGCCATAACGTCTTTATTTTTCCATTGATATAGTCCTATGAGGGCTTGACTTTTGCGGGACAAGTTGTAGTTTTTTGTAACACCATTTATTTTGCCATATAATGTACTAGGAAACGGGAAACAAATTATTTGTGGGGTAGAAAATGAAAAAAACAGCGATTCTTCCATGGTTTTTTGTGCGCCGTTTTTACGGAATTCACTGTGCAATTAAAACAACATGTTAACTTTATTCTGTGGATCAGTAAAATTACGGCGATACCAAATATATATCGTTTTTTCTATATTTTACTACTTTTACAAGTAAAAACCTAAGTGTAAAAAGAACATTCATTTTGCGTCGCCAAATTCCGAGAGAGCCATAACTTTTTTATTTTTCCGTCGATTAAGTGGTATGAGGGCTTATTTTTTTGCGGGATAAGCTGTAGTTTTTAAAAATACCATTTTGGTGTACATGCAACGTTTTTGATCACTTTTTATTTCATTTTTTGTGGGAGATTAGGTGATCAAAAAATAGAAATTCTGGGGTTTTCAAATATTTTTTTTTACGGCGTTCACCGCGCGGGTTAAATAATGATACATTGTAATAGTTTAGCTTTTTACGGACGTGGCGATACCAATAATGTTTATTTTTTTATTATGCCCCTGGGTGAAAATGGGAAAATGGTGGTTTTTTTGAACTTTTTAATTATTTATTTTTTTTTACATAAAAAGCAAAACTTTATTTAACTAATTTTTACTTTTTTTATTAGTCCCCCTAGGGTACTTCAATCAGCTATCATTAGATTGCTTGCACGATATACTGCAATACTAATGTATTGCAGTATATCGTGACTCTGACATGCAACTATTAAGCCCTGCTGGAGGCAGCGCTTAATAGGAGCACAAAGATGGAGGACCTGGGGACCTTCATTTGGCCCCCAGGCAGCCATAGCAACCATCACCCCCCCCACGCGATTGCATTGCGGTCGCCCCCCCTCTTTCTAACCATTTAAATGCTGTGGCCGCTATTGACCGCAGCATTTAACGAGTTAAACGAGCGAGATCGAGCTCGAGCACGATGCCGCTAGTTACTCTGAAGTGTCGGCTATAACAAACAGCCAACACCGGCATCATATGGAGCAGGTTCACTCAGTGAGCCCGTTCTATACTTCCGACTTTGGCGTATAGATAGAAGGGGTTAAGAAGGCCAATTTCCCCAGGATGAGCAATTCAAGATATAGACTGGGAAGAACTAATGTCAAATAATGGTACAAATGATAAATGGGAGATTTTCAAATCTACTCTGGATAATTGTAGTGCAAAATGTATTCCTATAGGTAACAAGTATAAACGACTAAAATTAAACCCCACATGGCTTACACCTTCTGTAAAAAGGGCAATACATGCCAAAAAAGGGCATTTGAAAAATACAAATCTGAGGGTACAGCTGTAGCCTTTGTAAAGTATAAAGAGCTTAATAAAATTTGTAAAAAGGTAATAAAATCAGCAAAAATACAAAATGAAAGGCAGGTGGCCAAGGATAGTAAAACAAATTCCAAAAAATTCTTCAAGTATATAAATGCAAAAAAGCCAAGGTCTGAATATGTGGAACCCCCTAGATAGTTGTAATGGGGAGTTGGTCACATGGGATCAAGAGAAGGCAGAGTTACTAAATGGGTTCTTCAGCTCTGTATATACAACAGAAGAAAGAGCAGCTGATGTAGCGGGTGCCAGTGCTGTTAATATATCAGTTGATATACTGAATTGGGTGAATGTAGATATGGTCCAAGCTAAGTTAAATAAAATAAATGTACTCAAGGCCCCGGGACCAGATGGGTTACACCCTAGAGTTCTTAAAGAGCTTAGTTCAGTTATTTCTGTCCCCCTCTTGATAATATTTAGAGATTCTCTAGTGACTGGTATAGTGCCAAGGGACTGGCGCAGGTCAAATGTGGTGCCTATTTTCAAAACGGGCTCTAGGTCTTCCCTGGGTAATTATAGACCAGTAAGCTTAACATCCATTGTGGGGAAAATGTTTGAGGGGCTATTGAGGGACTGTATACAGAATAATGTGACAATAAATAGTATTATAAGTGACAGCCAGCACGGTTTTACTAAGGACAGAAGGTGTCAAACCAGCCTGATTTGTTTTTTATGAAGAGGTGAGCAGAAGCCTAGACAGAGGGGCCGCTGTGAATATAGTGTTTTTGGACTTTGCAAAAGCATTTGACACTGTCCCTCATAGACGTCTAATGGGTAAATTAAGGACTATAGGTTTAGAAAGTATCATTTGTAATTGGATTGAGAATTGGCTCAAGGACAGTATCCAGAGAGTTGTGGTAAATGATTCCTACTCTGAATGGTCCCCGGTTATAAGTGATGTGCCACAGGGTTCAGTGCTGGAACCACTATTATTCAACTTATTTATTAATGATATAGAAGATGGGATTAATAGCACTATTTCTATTTTTGCAGATGACTCCAAGCTATGTAATAAAGTTCCGTTTTTGGAAGATGTTCGTGAATTGCAAGCGGATTTAAACAAACTAAGTGTTTGGGCGTCCACTTGGCAAATGAAGTTTAATGTAGATAAATGTAAAGTTATGCATCTGGGTACCAACAACCTGCATGCATCATATGTCCTAGGGGGAGCTACACTGGGGGATTCACTAGTTGAGAAGGATCTGGGTGTACTTGTAACTCATAAACTAAATAACAGCATGCAATGTCAATCAGCTGCTTCAAAGGCCAGCAAGATATTGTCGTGTATTAAAAGAGGCATGGACTTGCGGGACAGGGATGTAATATTACCACTTTACAAAGCATTAGTGAGGCCTCATCTAGAATATGCAGTTCAGTTCTGGGCTCCAGTTCATAGAAAGGATGCCCTGGAGTTGGAAAAAATACAAAGAAGAGCAACAAAGCTAATAAGGGGCATGGAGAATCTAAGTTATGAGGAAAGATTAAAAGAATTAAACCTGTTTAGCCTTGAAAAAAGACGACTAAGGGGGGACATGATTAACTTATATAAATATAATAATGGCACATACAAAAAATATGGTGAAATCCTGTTCCATGTAAAACCCCCTCAAAAAACAAGGGGGCACTCCCTCCGTCTGGAGAAAAAAAAGGTTCAACCTGCAGAGGCGACAAGCCTTCTTTACCGTGAGAACTGTGAATCTATGGAATAGCCTACCGCAGGAGCTGGTCACAGCAGGGACAGTAGATGGCTTTAAAAAAGGGTTAGATAATTTCCTAGAACAAAAAAATATTAACTCCTATGTGTAGAAATTTCTCCCTTCCCTTTTTAGCGTCCCTTGGTTGAACTTGATGGACGTGTCTTTTTTTACTATGTAACTATATTATAGAATAAAAATGGATATTCAATAACCGCAAGTATTACGAACTTCTTGGCATATTAGATCTTACTAAAATCTATTCTATATTTTACTGTACAGTATTTTATATACTATATAAGGAAATAAAGAAAACACCCCTATTTCTTATTTTATCTGCTGTCCAAGATTTTTCAGTCTTCAAATAGAACATTTGTAGTATCCTCCTTTGTACTATGAAAGCATAAAAAAAATACCATTTAAAAAAAAAAACACAAAGCTGGTCTTTAATGTTTGAATATAATAAGTTTTTTTATATAACCAGAGGAATAGCGCACCTTACATGTATCACATCTCTTTTATGAGCAGTCTAAGCAGGAAATTAAATTCAGACACAAGACCAGAGAACGTTCTTTTTATAGAGGTCTGATATTTTTCTCTGCAAACAACAGTTCAAATGAGATATATAAGGTTAAATTCTAAATATTTGAAAGCAGCAGGAAGAAGTAAATCATGTTGGCTTTGTGTAGTGTGAATGAAGCACTTGTGCAACTCATAGAAGCAATATTTCAAGGCAAATATAAGGGAACGGCCAATTATCTGGGCATCACAGACAGAACAGCCCCAGCTGTACTTCAAGCAAATCATTATAGCTAATCCAGTGTGAGCAGGTGATTATTCCCTATTATACAGGGAAAATAGGCATGAATAGCTTATCCAGTCTTATTTCCTCCAAGATTTCATAATTAAAAGGGTGTATAGTTAAGCAGAAAAATTTCCATCAAAATTCGTCCTTCATCATAAGGGTATGTGCACACACACACTAATTACGTCCGTAATTGACGGACGTATTTCGGCCGCAAGTAGTGGACCGAACTCAGTGCAGGGAGCCGGGCTCCTAGCATCATACTTATGTACGATGCTAGGAGTCCCTGCCTCTCCGTGGAACTACTGTCACGTACTGAAAACATGATTACAGTACGGGACAGTTGTCCTGCAGAGAGGCAGGGACTCCTAGCACCGTATATAACTATGATGCTAGGAGCCCGGCTCCCTGAGTTCAGTCCGGAACTTGCAGCCGAAATACGTCCGTCCATTACGGACATAATTAGTGTGTGTTCACATACCCTAACAGTTAAATATTGTGAATCATTTCCTTCGGCATGGTCATCGTAATTAGTTCTATAAGGCATCACGCACATGGCAGAACTTATAGGGAGGCAAAAGTAGTCCATACGGTTCTGAACTATAGAGCGCTAGTTTGTATTCTACCATATGATGCCTTCGTAGAGCACTTTAAACAATGGCTCTGGGGACAATACCCCTATAATACAGTATACAATAAAGCATGCCACTTTCTTACCGGTCTCATTCATATGGAACACAACAGAAAAAACTCCTGATGCCTCTGTGAATTCAGAGACGTACATAGTTCATACACAAGCATCTCTATGGGTGCAGTATTATGACTGGGAGATTGTACGGAGTTATAATAGGGTTGTGCTCATGAGCACTAAGGCTTAGAATACAGCAACATGGTAAGGTTGAAAAAAGATATAAGTCCATGTAGTTCAACTTATTCTCCTGCAATGTTAGATGGTCTAGAGGAAAGCAAATAACCCATTAAGCAGAAGCCAGATTTCTTCAGAATAAAGCCCTGGTTCCATCTTCATTTATGCAGTGCCCATAACTTGTAATATTATTAGTTTCAAGAAAGGAATCTAGATGCCTTTTAATAATAAGTGCTACAATACAGTCATAAAATTGTAAGTGTATGTATATATATATATATATATATATATATGCAATAAAGTCCAAACTTTTTTTTCACTTATCTTTTTTTTCACTTATTTTTGGAGTACTGCCTATTTTCCTATTATTGTGTGTGTGTGTGTGTGTGTGTGTGTATATATATATATATATATATATATATATATATATATATATACTAGTCCTTCTCAATGAATTAGAATATAATCACGAAGTTAATTTATTTCAGCAATTCAATTTAAAAAGTGAAACTCTATATTATATAGATTCATTACACACAGAGTGATCTGTTTCCAGCATTTTTTTTTCTTTTAATGATGATTATGGCGAACAGTTAATGAAAACCCAAAATTTAGTGTCTCAGAAAATTAGAATATTATATGGGCCCAATTTCAAAAATCAGAGACGCAGAACAACTGAAAAGATGTTGGCAGAGTGCCTGACGCCATCTGTCAAGCATGGTGGAGGTAATGTGATGGTCTGGGGTTGGTTTGGTGCTGGTAAAGTGGGAGATTTGTACAAGGTAAAAGGGATTTTGAATAAGGAAGGCTATCACTCCATTTTGCAACGCCATGCCATTTCCTGTGGACAGCGCTTGATTGGAGCCAATTTCATCCTACAACAGGATAATGACCCAAAGCACACCTCCAAATTATGCAAGAACTATTTAGGGAAGAAGCAGGCAGCTGGTATTCTATCTGTAATGGAGTGGCCAGCGCAGTCACCAGATCTCAACCCCATAGAGCTGTTGTGGGAGCAGCTTGACCGTATGGTACGCAAGAAGTGCCCATCAAGCCAATCCAACTTGTGGGAGGGGCTTCTGGAAGCATGGGGTGAAATTTCTCCTGATTACCTCAGCAAATTAACAGCTAAAATGCCAAAGGTCTGCAATGCTGTAATTGCTGCAAATGGAGCATTCTTTGACGAAAGCAAAGTTTGAAGGAGAAAATTATTATTTCAAATAAAAATCATTATTTCTAACCTTGTCAATGTCTTGACTATATTTTCTAGTTATTTTGCAACTCATTTGATAAATATAAGTGTGAGTTTTCACGGAAAACACAAAATAATATATATATACACACACTCACACACACACACACACACACACACACACAATAATAAGAAAATAGACTTGGTTGGGGCTCCTTTTGCATGAATTACTGCATCAATGCGGCGTGGTATGGAGGCGATCAGCCTGTGGCACTGCTGAAGTGTTATGGAAGCCCAGGTTGTTTGATAGCAGCCTTCAGCTCGTCTGCAAGTGGACCAACACTGTTGCTCAGTGGTCCAAAGTCCTGTTTTCAGATGAAAGTCAATTTTGCATTTAATTTGGAAATGAAGGTCCCAGTGTCTGGAGGAAGAGCGGAGAGGCATCAATCCAAGTTGCTTGCGGTCCAGTGTGAAGTTTCCACAGTCAGTGATGGTTTGGGGAGCCATGTCATCTGCTGGTGTTACTCCACTGTGTTATATCAAGTCCAGAGTCAACGCAGACATCTAGCAGGAAATCTTCGAGCACTTCTTGGTTCCCTCTGCTGACAATTTTTATGGAGATGCTGATTTTATTTTCCAGCAGGACTTGGCACCTGCCCACACTGCCAAAAGTACCAATACCTGGTTTAATAACCACAGTATCACTGTGCTTGATTGGCCAGCAAACTCGTCTGACCTAAACCCCATAGAGAATCTATAGGGTATTGTCAAGAGGAAGAGAGAGATCAGACCCAACAATGCCTCCATGCCACGCCGCATTGATGCAGTAATTCATGCAAAAGGAGCCCAACCAAGTATTGAGTGCATATACTGTACATACTTTTCAGTAGGCCTACATTGCGGTATTAAAAATCATTTTTCAAATTGGGCTTATATAATATTCTAATTTTCTGAGACACTAAATTTTGGGGTTTCATTAACTGTTACCATAATCATCAACATTACAAGAAAAAAATGATGGAAATAGATCCCTCTGTGTGTAATGAATCTATATAATATATGAGTATCACTTTTTAAATTGAATTATTTAAATAAATTAACTTTTTTACTTTATTCTAATTCATTGAGAAGGACTAGTGTATATATCATAGACTGGAAACATTATCTACCCTGTAAGAATATCTGTTACTAAAGCAGCAATCATTTGACTCCAGCTTCCTTGTTTACAAGAACTTCGCTGCAACTCCCACTGCCAAGGAAAGAACAAATTGATTCTCTACCATTTGTAATAAAGCTTCTTGATTCCGTTATCTCTGATATTTGATTCTAAATGGAATCTGTTCTCTCACTTTAATGACTATAAAATCACTTGGCACTTTCAGTTTGATAGATAATCTAAAAAAAAAAAAAATTATTCCAGACTTTTACTAGAAATGTTCTTAGATATGAATGCTACATCTCAGGCACATTTTATTTTTATTTTTTTTCCCTGTTTTCTTTATCATAGTAGTCTATGTCTGCATCTCCACTCAGACAAATAAAGTTCTGTACAAAAAATATTGTACCTGAGAAAGTAAAATGTAACAAGTTATCAATGGTAAGAGAACAAAATGTATAAAAACAATAAAAAGTTTCTAAACACAACAAATGTTTTAGTAAAGCTGAAAATGTTAATGGATAGTGGGCAAACTATGTATGTGTAATTGTAGCAAATTCCAATACACGATTTGCCCCTCCAGTCTAGGTAGCTTTTGACTAAAATACCAAGAAAAACATGTTCAAATATACAGGTATGACTATACCTACCCGAATACATCCTTTAAGTGTCAAAGAGGCAGGGCTTATATTTTTACAAGTGGTGGTCATGTGACAGCGTGATTGGCTTGTGGAGTGGCTACAGAAAACAGGTCTTTGTAAGCTTTATATACCATTAGAAGCTGTAATATTTCTACTGCGTCTCTTTCTCCGCATGTTTCCGACTGAAACTATCAAACTACTCAGACCTCTTTAAGCAGTGGATAGGCTTCTACTCTCTTATGGGTGGAAATAACCAATGATCCCCAAAACTGAGTAGTGAACGGTGAAGGTAAACCACATATATAGGCTGTAAGAGATAGTGTACTGGGAGATGAGAAATCATGGAGAATTTCTAACTGTATGGACACCATGGATTCAGCTCTGGATTCAATAAATACACTAAATTGACCCAGTTTGATGATGTCACCTCACTTCCATCATTCTCAACATCTTGGGAATCCCACCTAAACTGCACATCTTGCTAAAGACCTTGTGAAAATTTCATTTACCTCTACTATTTACTAGGACCAATCAGAGCAGTCCCGCCCAGTCGCACCGTCGCAGTTGACTCTGTGCAGCGTAAGAGAAGGTGCTTGTGAAGAGCAGATTGTGTAAAATGATGCTATATATTAAGTGTGATCAGCCTAAATATCCCCCAATTACTAATCTTACCCCCTGATAACTCCATTATCCCTCTCTGATCACCCCATCATTTTTGTGATCAACCCTTGTGATCACCTCCCCGTGATCACCTCTGGGATACCTTTACACCATCACCCCGATCCCATCCTTGTGATCACCTCCGTGATACCTTCACGCCTTTACCCACATCATCTTCATGTGCTATCTGTATGCCTAGAATTTTTTCGTTAATATTTGTATGCATATCATTTTTGAGTACTAACTGTACGCGTATATGTTTTTAGTACTATTTGTACACATATACACTTTTAGTACTATCTGGACGCCTATAATTTTTTTAGCACTATTTGTGTGCATAGAAGTTTTTAGTACTTTTTGAACACCTTTAATTTTTTAATGTTATTAGTAAACCAGTTGATAATATGGCCCAAATGCTTTTCTCTGATGTCTACACCTTTCTGGCATCTTACACTAGCGGGTAAGCTAGCAAGGATGACACTCCTTTGTTATTGTCATCCTCTTCAGCTGCTAGTGACTCAGAAGAACCGCTAGAAAAGGCATCCCAGGAATGCCCCTGACCCCAATTGGGAAACACCCAACAATTTTGTATCCCAGATCCCTGAATTCACTGGGAACTCAGGGATAAATTTTAACACGGCAGGGCTCAGAAAGCTGGACTTTTTTAAGAAAATTTTATTGCTGTAATGGTGGCCCAGACAAATTTGTATGCCCAATAATTTATATGATAAAACCCCAGTGCACTTTATGCTATACCCCACAGGTGGACCCTGTAGATGCAGCAGAGGTGATACAATTTGGGGGCCTTGTATTGAACATGAGGTGATTGAAGATTAGTTCCTACTGGAGGATAGACATATTGTACTACAAACCCAATGTTCCACATGGCCATGTCAAGGACACGCTTTGAAGATTCCTACATTAATGACCTTAGTTTTGACCACTTGTTTACAATGAGGTCCCTCATAGTCCATTTCAGTGCCAAGTTACCTTAGGCTTACCCCGGAGAAATGCATTTTTTATTGATGAATTTCTTGTACATTTAAAAGGAAAGCTTTCATTTCCCCAGTGCCTGCCAAGTAAGGGTTCAAGGTATTGTGTGAAGATGTATAAGCTGTGCAAGAGTCATCGGGGTACACCCACATGTTTAGGATTTACAAAGATAAGCAGAACATCAGAATTGACCTACCCAGAATGCCCCTACACTTTCTAGGGAGTTACAGAAAACATTGTGTGGGATTTAGTGCACCCACTGCTATGCCAGGGTTATCACTACAAAATGAATACATTTTACACCAGCATCGCCTTACTTTAATAGTACTGCCGCATGTGGCACTGTTATAAAAAATCAGAGAAGCCTCCCTAGGTCGCTGCTTGGGCAAACACCCAGAAGGCGCAAGAGCATGGCATCATTCAGCGACAATGTATTGTGTGTCAAGTAAAAGGACAGGCAAATTCTTATATGGGCACAATACACAGCCAAAGCAGCACCACCCATCATAGTACAAGGCACCAGTACAGAAACCCCCAAGCCAGACTGCATCCTAGAGTATAATAGGTACATGATAGGAGTTGAAGTTTCATATTAAGTGCCGAAGCCACAAAGAGCCATGTGGAAATCGAGGGTGGGGTACAAAAAGTTGGTTGTGCACATCAAATAGATGTCATTGTATAATGTTAGGTACTTCATTGATGTGCAGGGAAGAGGAAACCTTTTTGGAATCTCAAAAGGTGGTTATCAAGGCCCTGATATTTGGTGACCAGGAAGGGGAAGAGCAGTACTTCTGGAAGCAAAGCCACA
Source organism: Rhinoderma darwinii (assembly GCF_050947455.1). Classification (NCBI taxonomy): domain Eukaryota; kingdom Metazoa; phylum Chordata; class Amphibia; order Anura; family Rhinodermatidae; genus Rhinoderma; species Rhinoderma darwinii. The sequence continues at coordinate 287,018,622 of NC_134690.1, read as the reverse complement.
CACATTGTACAAGGGCATCACTTTCCAACACTTCCGCTCCTGGACAGGGGCTCCATCTAGGGGCAAAATTCCTGGCCAGAGTATCGGCAACGCTCTGGCCAGGGATTCCGCTTCTGGAGGAGCCCATGACGTCACTGTCCATATATAGACAGTGACATTAGGGGCTCCAACAGGAGCGGAATCCCCGGCCAAAGCCTCGGCAACGCTCTGGCCGGGGATTCCGCTCCAGGAGGAGCCCCTGTTGTCACTGTCCATAGATGGACAGTGACGTAAGGGGCTCCTACAGGTGTGGAATCCCCCGCCAAAGTGTCGGCAACTTTCTCTAAGAACTTTGAGGACACTATTAGGAATGTCACATTTCCAATAAACTTATAATGATAATGTATTAAGTTAAACATAGGAAATAAAGGACTGTATTTCTATATGTTTCTTATTTATGCCTACAGATGAGATAACAATTTATATTTCATAATAATACATTACAATTCATGCTTGATAGAAATTTTTGGTGCTACCACAGAAAATACTGTTTATCTATCTATCTATCTATCTATCTATCTATCTATCTATCTATCTATCTATCTATCTATCTATCTATCTATCTATCTATCATCTATCTATCTATCTATCAAAACAAAAAATCCAGCTGTAAAGGATCTGCCACACACAACTTTTGTGTCGACGCCCATAGGTAATCAGTCTGCACCTGCTTCTATGTCTGTGAGACTGACTCCATCTTCCACCACTCAGGATGGCAGGCTTAGGAGTGGGAGAGCCTATCACAGCCTGGCCAGACGGAGCTAGCTCCCGCCCTCTGTCTATTTATACCTGCCTTTCCTGTTCCTCCTTTGCTTGTGATTCTTCTCTGCTGGTTTCCTGGCCCTGCTGCAGCTTCTTGAACTACTGATCCTCTGCTTGTGATTGACCTTGGCTTTACTGACCATTCTTCTGCTCTGCGTTTTTGTACCTCGCTCATCTCCTTCTTTGACTCGGCTCGTTCACCTCGCTTGTTGCTCACGGTGTTCCCGTGGGCAACTTCCCCATTTCCCTGGCTTCTTTGTACCCTTGTCTGTTTGTCTGTCGTGCACCTATTGAGTGTAGGGACCGTCGCCCAGTTGTACCCCGTCGCCTAGGGCGGGTCGTTGCAAGTAGGCAGGGACTGAGTGGCGGGTAGATTAGGGCTCACTTGTCTGTTTCCCTACCCCGACATTACACCAGCAGCACCGATAGGATCTGGGTGCAGGCCTCAGGGAACAGACCAATGTAACAACTATACAGCAATCAAAAAAAAAAAAAAAAAGGCAGCACTCTGTAGTTTTAAGTGAAAGAAGTCGATGGTAGTACCCTAGACTTTTTTTCGCTTAAAACTACGGAAGGGCTGCCTATTTGTTTATTGCTATTTATCTATCTATCTATCTATCTATCTATCTATCTATCTATCTATCTATCTATCTATCTATCTATCATCTATCAGTAAACAAAGAGATCTAAAGTAATGCATAAATAAAATCTAAGATGATTGGTTGCTAAACACAATTATTTAGAGGTGCCGTTCAGTCATGTCTTACTTTATAGACTAAGAAGCCAATCTCTCTTAAAAATGGTTGCTCACCCTTGAAATAAGAGAAAGCAAATTGAAGATCATAATTCCATCATTAAACGTGGTGGTTCCTCATTAATGATGATTAACTATCACTGTCTTTTTTCATTACCCCACATAAATCCGTCTCTCTGGTTGCTTACTCATACTTATGAATCGTCAATAGATGTTGTGACACTAAACTAACCCTGCAATATCTGTTGTGGACATTGTCAAGTCATCATTCTAGCAGCATACTCAATCTTCAGTCTACAGTTCTGTGACCCAGACAAGGTCTGATTATCTCAAGTCAAGGTTGTAAAGCAAAGTACTTCACAGATTATTGCTGCAGAACATGCACTGACATTTTAGTGAGATTAGATACATAGTGTTATGAGTAGCAGGTGTTTTCGTGCACGCTCATCATCTACCAGTTGTTAAGCAGTATCTGGTGCAGTTGCTGCCCTGTCGATTCATCAGTGTAGGTCAGATGACCACACTGATGTGAGCCTGTGGCTCGTTTACTCAGGGCCACCTGATTGGTCTGCCTCTCATTAAGGACCCATGAGCACGACCATAAAAAAACGGCGTTATTGCGGACCGCGATACGGTCCGCAATTACGGACCCACACGGTTGTACTGACTGTGGACATCTTTCCATATCGCTACGGAAGGGTGTCCATGCCGTAGAACCGTGCCGGGAATTATGGAGCATGTCCTACTTTTCGATTTTTACGTGCCGTGTGCATGAGGCCTAAGAATCCTTGGCCTCAGATTGAGACTATATTCTTGCTAATGTATGTTCATAGACCCAGTGATAAATATAACTGCTATAATTAAATCGTAACAGTCTAAAGTATATTGTGCTAAAAAGATTATCAAGGCTGAAAACCATTACAAGACTATGTGTAGACATTTTTGGGATACAAAAGACCATTGCATATTGTACCATGTGCAATAAATATATATATTGGGTTTAAAGATATAGCTGACATTATCCATTTTTATCGAGAAGTCACAAACAGTGGTTGTCATATAGCCCGGTTAGGCCTTGTTTGAGTTTTTCGCCAAGGGAAAAAAAACTTTCTTCATATTTCCTTCAGGATCTTGGAGCCAGTTTTTGAGGTGGCTTTTGAGGTGCTTTTTTTTTTTAGAAACCTTATTCATCTGTAAAATCCACTAGTGTATGTTTGACAAAAAAGTGTCAAAAACTGCATTGAGCCACACGGTGCAGTTTTTTTCTGCCTCCAATTGACTTAAATGGAAGGTTCAGGGGTGGAATCCACCCCACGATATAGCAGGACGTTTTTCTTTCAGCAAAAAATCCATCCTGAAAAAAATGCCTCTGATTTCCATTGAAATGGGAGGCAGAATTAAGGTGTTTTGTGACGCTGATTCTGATGCGGAAAACGTTCAAAATCAGCGTGAAAAAATGTTGTGTGAACATACCTATAAGGTAAATATGGAACAAGCTATATTTGTATTTGAAAATACTTCTACACATCATATTTTCTATTTTCACTTTGTACTGGTCACCCCTTAGCAACTTTCAATACTAATAATAGAAGGTCCTACAAGCCAATATTTGTTTTAAACAGTTGAGAATCCTCACATACACCACAAAATTTGTATGACTATTTTGATAAGTACTATAGGAAATTATGCAGAATTAAAAAGGACCTGTCCCCAGTTCAGTAAAGCATTTAATTATAGCAGTAGGGTATGTGCACACGCAGAGTCAAAAACATCGCAAAATACGGAGCTGTTTTCAAGGGGAAACAGCCCCTGATTTTCAGACGTTTCTTGAGCTACTCGCGTTTTTCGCGGCGTTTTTCGTGGCGCAATCGCGGCGTTTTCGCTGTGTTTTTATGCCCGTTTTTGGAGCTGATTTCATTGGAGTCTATGAGAAAACGGCTCCAAAAACGTCCCAAGAAGTGTCCTGCACTTCTTTTGACGAGGCTGTAATTTTACAAGCCGTCTTTTAACAGCGACGCGTAAAATGACAGGTCGTCGGCACAGTACATCGTAAAGCCCATTGAAAGTAATGGGCAGATGTTTGCCAACGTAAAACGCCTCCATTACGTCTGAAAATAGGTCGTGTGAACCCAGCCTTATATTTATCGCTGGGTCTATGAACATACATTAGCGAGAATATAGTCAACTTGTTTTGTAAGAGTATAATTCATTAATAGCTACCTGGAGCAATATAAAGTTTATTACCCATCTTGATAATGATAACTTGTTGAATCTGGAAATTATTCTGAATTTACAACAGAAATGGAGTCTTAGGCCCCATGCACACGACTGTGAAAAATCTCCGTAATTTCAGACCGCACTATGGTCCGCAATTACAGACCCGACCGGTTCTATTGGCCGTATCGCTACGGAAGGGGGTCCGTGCCGTAGAACCGTGCTGCTAATTATGTAGCATGTCCTACTTTTCCATTTTTACGGGCCGTGCTCCCATACTTTTTATGGGAGCATGGCATGAAAATGTGTCCCGCAGCCGTCCGTTCCCGCAATCGCGGGCCGTGATTATGGCCACGGCCGTGTGCATGGGGCCTTAGTCACCATTATAGATTTAAGGCCATAAAAAGTATAATGGCATCTGCAAAATTTCCGCATGGCGGATTATTTAAAGTTAAATTAAAAATACCTTCTAAAAACTAGAAAAATGGGGATTTAAATTGGCTTGACAATAATCCATAACTATGGCACTTGGAGTGTTGTGGTATAATGCTAACAACATCTGACAATGAAACAAGTAACCTTACTTGACTTTTTTTTGCAAAGTAAAACAAGAATGGATTACATAGAGAAGTAAAAATATATATTCTTAAAAAAACGTTTCCTTACAAATTGAGAATCATGTTTAATGTAAAAATCTGGTCATAGGTTCTCTTCACTAAGCTGCACTTGGTTTGATCATCCAGTAGTCAGGAAGTACATTACATAAATCGGTTTCCAGAGAAGTAATCTGTAATCAATGTTTGTTCTTCTATTCATTCATTCTGATTTACTGGTTATTCTATCTAAAACTAAACAGCAAATTATATTTCTATTTTATATTATGAGAAAAATACTGACTAGAGATGAGCAAAATGTTGAAATATTGATTCACCGATGCTTCAGAGAATCCAGCATTCTGGTTTATATTCATGTCAAAGATCATCTGGCAAAACCAAAATAATAATGGTTTTCACCCTTGATATTCTTTGTCACAATTGGGACCAAAAGGACCCTCATTATTGGAATTTGTGAGGTTTCATCTAATTGATATGCACAAGTAATTCGACATATATATGTCGATAAAATGACTGAAAGGGATGTGTACTGTATATATAGATGTGCAAATCACATATATCCCACGAGTGAAAGAAAAAACAATTGGGATTAAAATTTGGAGAAATAACAGAATCTCTGGAATGGTGAATGACCGTATGTCTGGCTGTTTACAACACAGTTTTAAAGGTGGTTGAAAGTTGGTTTTAAAAGTGGCAATGGAAGTGACAGTGTTCATGGGTTGCCTGGTTGGATCTATCTAGCAAAGATGTCTGAAATCACATATCACATACTGTACTAATGACTTAATGACAATCCGTTCACTGTACTCCTATGACCTGCACAATTATCTGCAGTAACTGCATAATGCTAAAATTTTAATAGGGATATGCAGGGGAGTAGCTATAGGGGATGGCACGGTGGCAGTCGGACCATGGTCCTGGTGCCGGAGTGAGCCCCTCTGCCACATAAGGAATGGATACATAAAAGAGAAGTATGTCTTTTTTTTATACCTTTCCTCTCCAAAAACGCTTGAAAAACCACATCAAAAGAAGCACTAAACTGCTTCAATGGCGCAAAGAATTTAGGCTGCTCTGAGAGTAAAGAGGGGAGAAAGTCTTGAACCCAGTACTAAAGTATAATATTTGATAATGTGACGAGTCCCATTATGCCATTGTCCCATGAAGGGCATTTATCACCTATCCACAGGATAGGTGCTAAATGTCTGTTTGCTGCCTCGCCACCCCGCTGAGACCCCCACAAATCCATAGAACAGGATTCCAGAATTTGAATGGAGTTGTGGTCACGCATGCACCCTGCTGCTCCATTCAATGACTATAGAGCTGCCGGAAACAGCCGAGATGAATTCGAAAAGAGAGAGCGATAGAGAGAACTCTATGACACAATCAGGTCTGACTGCAAGAATAATTTGAAAATGGTGAGCATTTGAAATACAAAATATATTTGAAAGTTCCACAATGCTTAATTATACAATGAATAAACTTTATTTACATAAAACCAGCAAACACCTTTAAATCAAATACAAGCCCTTAGGGATTTTTAAAAAAAAATATTTCATTATTTTCTTTCTTGGAGAGAAGGATGAAGAGGATTTTAGTAGCTTGATTTAGTATTTTCTCTCTGCATTCTGTCCGCTGAGCATGTGGTATAAAATAAAAAATCAACAGCTATATTAATAAACATGGGATGAAGTGTTACAGCTTAATTTGCACAATAAAACCAAGGGAAACTTCAGATCCTGAAGCATTTTTTTGAGTGAAGGACTGTGCTATATTCAATACTAATTCAGAATTATTCAGCTATTAAGTATATCCTATACCTGCTTTTACTAAAAATGTATAGAATCCTTGAAAGATAGTCTATCATTAGAAGTTTAACGTTATTACTCCAGTAGCTTGCTCAGAAACAAATAATATGGCCCATGCAAAAAAATATGGTGAAATCCTGTTCCATGTAAAATCCTCTCAAAAGACAAAGGGGCACTCCCTGGAGAAAAAAAATGTTCAATCTGCAGAGGCGACAAGCCTTCTTTACTGTGAGAACTGTGAATCTATGGAATAGTCTACCGCTGGAGCTGGTCACAGCAGGGACAGTAGATGGCTTTAAAAAAGGCTTAGATAATTTCCTAGAATGAAAAAATAGCTCCTATATCAATGTGTAGAATTCTTGTTAGAATGTTGAATCCAGTCAGATCGGCACATGGGATTAGGAGGTACATTTTTCCTTTTTAGGTTAGATTAGTTCATGCCTTTTGTTTAGTTTTTTTTCTACCTTCCTTTAAATCACTTATATCCCTTACCTTTCTTCCATACCTTGGTTGAACTTGATGGACGTTTTTCAACCATACTAACTATGTAACTATGTAACAACACTGTGTAAAAGCACATTCCGGAAGTAAACGGATCAATTTGTTATAATGTTTCATCTAAAGTGTGCTATTTTTATGTGAGCTTGTTTTAAATGTGTCCAAGGATAACACCTCTCTGATTGATGCAGGTAATGAGTACTAGAGAGTGGAGACTGTATGACAGATAATCGAGGATATCCACATAAAATATTGGACTTGAGTAAAAATAGTATTTGAAATAAGACCTCTAAGGCCCAAAATAGGGTCCCGTTCGTTCACTCATTTCACCCTTTCGCACATACCTCCCAACCGCCCCAGATTCAGCGGGACAGTCCAGGATTCTGGACGGTGGCCCACTGTTTCGGGCGGCCGGGGGGGTCTGTCCTGCTGTCAAACAAATTCTGAAGCAGGGAACTATCAGCTCCCTGCTTCAAAATTATTTCAGAGCAGAGGAGCAGAGGGAGCTTCTCCGCTCGCCGAGGACTCCGCGGGCACAGCGCTACTGTAAGCTCTGTGCTCGGGGAAGCCCCTGATGTTACTGTCCATATGCGGACAGTGATGTCAGTGGCTACTCTTGGAGCAGAATCCCTGGCCAGAGTCGGTAACGGGGATTCCGCTCAAGGAGTAGCCACTGACCTCACTATTCATATATGAACAGTACCGTCAACGTCTTCCCCGAGCACAGCGCTTACAGTAGTGCTGTGCCTGCGGAGTCCTCGGCGGGCTCCTCCACTCTGAACTAGTTCTGAAGCAGGGAGCTGATGGTTCCCTGCTTCAGAATTAGTGGCTGCTGCTTGAGTGGAATACCCATTGCCGATGATCTTGCTGAGGATTCCGCTCTTAGAGGAAACCCCTGAGGTTACTGTCCATATATGGACATTGACGTCAGTGGCTCCTCCTGGAGCAGAATCCCCGGCCAGAGTCGGCAACAGGGATTCCGCTCAAGGAGTAGCCACTGACGTCACTGTCCATATATGGACAGTACCGTCGTGCACAGCGCTTACAGTAGCGCTGTTCCCGGGGAATCTTCGGTGAACTAATTCTGAAGCAGGGAGTTGCTAGAGGAAACCACTGAGGTCTATATATGGACATTGACGTCAGTGGCTCCTCCTGGAGTAGCCACTGACGTCACAGTGCATATATGGACAGTGACATCAGGGCTTCCCTATAGGAGCGGAATCCCAGGCCTATGCTCTGGCTGTAGATTCCGCTCCTAGAGGGAGTCCCAATGGTGCTATCTTCATGGGGGTATGGCACTATCTACATGGACATTGTGGCACTATATAGGGGCACTATCTACAGGGGACACTGTGGCGCTAGGTACTTGGGCACTATATACATGGGCACTGTGTGACTATGTGCAAGGGCACTGGTACTAGGGGAGCTAAGGTGGCATTATACTGTATTGAGCAGCTAGAAGGGCATTATGCTGTATGGGGGAATTTGGGCATTATACTGCATGGGGGCATCTGTATGGGCATTATACTGCATGGGAGAATATGTGTGGGCATTATACTTTATGGGGGCATCTGTGTTGTCTTTATACTGTATGGTGCCAGCTATGGGGGCATTATACTGTGTGGGGGCAGCTATTTGGTATTATACTGTGTGGGAAGCACTATGGGAGCATGATACTGTGTGGGCAGAATCGGGTGTGTATGGGCGGGGATTGGGTGGGATTAGAGGTTTGGCTTAAAAGAAACAAAATTGTCGTGACGCGCTGCGTGCGCCGCATCGGTTGTCCTTCTTTGTGATTCTTGAAAGTTGGGAGGTATGCTTTTGCATATAAGGTGCAAACAATTATTTGTTCACATTGGCCCATTTTACATAAAAGTTATCCCTCTATCATAAAAATCACTGAACCATTTATGCCATGCTTTCGACGTCCTAAGAATATAAAGGACAAATTAGGATGAGAGGATTAGGGATCAAAGGTTTTGGTTTCTAAACACAAGACACAGAACAAGGGTACCTTTCTCTGTCTGCATTGCTTGCAATAACATTACAAAGGGAGAAACATTTTTATCATGCTTTAACTGGTAGGGCCTTTGAAATAAAAGGGTTCTTTACTTGCGACTCTGCCTTTGTGGTTTATACGATTGAATGTCCATGCAGTCTCATATATGTTGGAGAAACTACCCAACATATACGCGATCACATTTCTCAGCATAAGTTCACAATTAGATGTAGAAATATATTATTACCGTTGCCTAATCATTTAAAAAAAAATGGAACATACAGTTTTCCAACTAAAATATCAAATTCTGGAACAGGTGTCACCACCACGGCGAGGTGGCGATCGGATTAAATTACTCAAATGCAGAGAAGAGTATTGGATTCACACTTTACAATCCCTTGAACCTAGAGGTCTAAATAGAGATTACGATATACATAGCTTTTTTTTTTTTTAATTTTTGGATTATGTAACTCTCTATATGTTAATGCTATGTAGATCTGATAATGTAAGAATACCTACTTTTCTATAACAACTTTCTTATATGTATGTTTAACATAGTTTCTGATTGGTCATAGGACATAATATTTATTCTTATTTCTTGTATAGAGTGAACCCTATTAAGCTATATGATCGTTATATCTACTATTAAAATTGATTCATATTTAGATTATGTGTCTAAACTATTTCCGGTTCCATGTCAGAATATACGATCAGTAATGGGAACAGATAGACCGTTTTCATATTGAAATTATGTGGTTGAACCACTTCCGGTCAGATACCAGTCAGTCACATGTATACACATAAAAACCATCACTAGGTAACCACCTGAGCATGTGATCACACACCTGACATCATTACGTCAGTGCCGTTCATGTGACCGGTCTGGAGTTTAAAAATTCTGCAGTAGTACCATTAGTTGCGCTCTCTCTCTCTCACTACCCATGGACGTCGCAGGACAAGCGCTTTATACCTATAAGCATATACCACACGCAAGGTCTAAAAATATTTACCATTATATTGTTTTATTTATGTATGTGTTGCAGTACCACTAATACCCTTTAGGATACTATGAGAAACTGTATTTGAGGAGAATTTAGATATGCCCTTGTATACTATTGGCACATTTGATTATTAGTACACTGGGTACAACTTTATATACTCTTTTTTGTTTTATGCTGTTTTTGTTTTTGCTGCGTATGTTGATGCTATGGTGGGTTGCATATTTATAAGTATAAATGTAATACCATTTGTTGTTTATGTAATTATGATATTGAGACATTTTGGTTTATTATAATAATATTAAAACAAAACTCTACTTTTGTTATTTTTGACAGACTGATTGAAAGGGTCTGATTGTTGACCGAAACGTCACAAGTATTATTGTCTGTGGATTGCAAAATAAAAAATCCTTTTCATTTCGAAATTGGAGTGCCGGGTCCTAATATATATTATTACGGATTTTAGGTTGGACAGTTTATTCATGCCTGTTCATCCGGTATTACGTCAAGGCATGTGAGGCTTCGGTAGTTTTTTCAAGTAGCTGGAAATAAAAAATATTTACGGATTCAAAGGTCAGCAAGCAAATTTTTAAAGTTAGTTTCCATTTTCTGGGCAGCCAGTACCAGTGAGTGAGGTTTATATATAGGGAATTACAGTAGTGCCACCATGAGGTTATGAAGGCATGTACCACTGTCTGTTGTGATATAAGGTGTTTACTACTTGCAATGTTCCTTGGGTGGAAGTAAAAAGATTGAATAATTGCAGATATCTGGTTTTTGAGAGACAGTTCCCCATCATTAGGGAAAACTTTAATGTAATGGGAACATTATTTAGCGCTAAGGCAGCGTGGATGCAGATTTTATTAACTGTGCGGAACAGCTGTGCTGGCCTATTGCTTGCATTTCCTAAGGTGTATTTTTCTTGTTTACAGCTGATTGGTAGTTCTTGAGATGGGGGGGGGGGGCAGATTTTGACTTCCGGGACTGATGTTTTTGCTACTGACGTACAAGTTTCCGCCCCTTTTTAAGCACATTGATGGAGGGATCAAACCAGGCTATCTGATGCTTTAGGGTGAAATGTTTGGAGCATCAGGGAGCAATAACATCAAAAGCAGAAAACACAGATTTGTTGTATTGTTCCACTAGGGATTAAGGGTCTTGAAATGGTATAAAGGTGGCCATACAGATTAGAAGTGTCAGCTGAACCCACCAGTTTTGTCAGGGACTGGCCAACCATCTAATGTGTATGGCAGTGTCTTGACTCGCCAACGATGGCAGATGTCGTGGAAAAGAAGGGTCAGGCATGTTCGTATTACAACATGTCCAATTTTTTTGTTTGTAAGGAGATAAGCCACTGCCAGAGAACGATTGAGAACGAATGCACGGTCGGCCAAGCCCTTGCTGCTGGAACCTTTACTCCTAGGCAAAAAAACAGTAGACAACATGGTGAAGCGAAAGCAGAAAAAGTGGTGGATTTGGACACCAAGGGCAATTTCACTGGACATGTTTGTTCACTAGGTTCTCAGTTGCTTTTTGTGTAATCATGTTTTTACATTTTTTAAGACAATCTCTCGGCATGTGTCATTCATATATTCATATGAAGGTTATCATCACCTTTTTAATTTGGATTTTCATTTTAAAGTCAATCTCCAGTGAAAGGTTATATTGTGTAGTATACTGCACCAGATGGTAATGGAAATTAAGAAGGAGCCGTTTTACACATTGGAGTTTCACACATCGGATAGCTAGGGAAGGAATGGTTTGGCATGTAAGAGAGCTGACTAAGGAGTGGTGTGGCACACAGATAACTTAGAAAAGGTGTTGTCTCACACTCACAGTTACACCTATATGGAGGTTGGCACCATTTGGTCCGCCAGTACAGTGCCATATCACAAAGGTATTCTAGGGGAGACCATCTCCTTAATACGGTATCTAATGAAACAAAGCACAAAAAAAACTCTATATGCCTTTCTGTGATCAATTATAGCTCTGAACACTATGCCTATATGGAGAGCACCAAGAGAGCAACGCCAGCCAAACCCCAATTCCCAAGCATTAAACATTAATGAAATGAATATCTGTATGTTAATGTCGGGCTACGGCACATTACGTGCCAATAGTGATTTTTAGCAGCTTCAGCTGCTCCCCCTGTACTCCGATTGGCTCCCTGTTGTTTAAATAGCGTCTCTTCACTTTCTGACACCACCCCCAGACGAAGGCTCGAGGGCCGAAACGCACGTCGGGGCTGATGCCAGACAGTGTGAATCGTGACATGGGTAAGGTGCTCTGCTCTATTTTAGAGCTTTTACTCCTGATCTTCTTTTGCTAATACTCTTATGTATACACCTAATGGTGTTTCCATTGTGAGTGATTTGTGGCTGTGCCTGAACTCCTGCATCTGGCTATAATTAACATGTACCACTTGGTTGTGGTCGCTACCTATTGAAATGGATGCAGGTCTTTATGCATTACGGCTACACACACATTTATCAATTAATTAATCAATTAATTGATATTTTTTCATCCTTCCAGTGTCACTTTGCTACCTAGTGCATTACAACTTAAATAATTTATGTAATCTATGTATCATTGTCTGGTATCTTTCTTACACTGTGGCAATCATCTTTAACTTTTAATTGTCTTTTTGTTAATTGTTCTAATAAAACTTGTTATTTTTAAACCAATCCTTGGTGTGTCGGACTCCGTTTTTAGGTTTATAATATAATATATAATATAATATAGCTCTGAACAACTCGGAGGTTGTATAGAGCCATAATACTGTACTGTGGTTGAGCCCGTACATGTATGTGACAAGTTTACATAGGTGCAAGAAACCAAATGTAGGAGGTAGGTCAGTTAAAACCTCATAGATCATGTTGGTAAAAAATATTTGGTCTTCTGATTGACAGCATAATTGGCTAATGGTGTTTACTAGTGTGGATAGAAAGATAGATAGATAGATAGATAGATAGATAGATAGATAGATAGATAGATAGATAGATAGATAGATAGATAGATAGATAGATAGATAGATAGATAGATAGATAGATAGATAGATAGATAGATAGATAGATAATAGAGATATTAGATAGATAGATAGATAGATAGATAGATAGATAGATAGATAGATAGATAGATAGATAGATAGATAGATAGATAGATAGATAGATAGATAGATAGATAGATAGATAGATAGATAGATAATAGAGATAATAGATAGATAGATAGATAGATAGATAGATAGATAGATAGATAGATAGATAGATAGATAGATAGATAGATAGATAGATAGATAGATAGATAGATAGATAGATAGATAGATAGATAGATAGATAGATAGATAGATAGATAGATAGATTTCTTATAATAGAATGTGGCCTTTCTCTTAAACGTCTCTGTTGCTTTTCTTATTTTTTTATATTTTTTTACAGAAAGCCAGTGCTGTCTCATCGCAATGTCAGTCTCATGACATGAATAAATGAAGGCACATTTCTGTAGTGTTACAGAGAAAAACAAATCTTGTACCAGGTTATGGGTGACCTGACAAGATATTTTGGTGTAAAATAGAGGAGGTCAGCTATGATATGGAAGAGCATTCACAGAGCACAAAGCAATTGAATAGTAGTGTAGAAAGTAATGGGATGCCATACTATCAGCAGGACCGCAGAGAGCAAATGATCAGAGTGGCCTGTTTTACGGTGAACAGGATGTCATCTTCCCCTAATAGGCGCACTCTCGTAGCAGAAACGGCAGGGCTTGCTATAGATTCTTTTGATTTGTAAAATCTGCTGCGAGTCTTTAAAGTCTTCATCTAATGCTTCTCAATCCCCATGACAACCAAATAGGATTGTGCTCGCTGGCATCTAGGATTACTTTTTAAAGTCCCAATACCGTATGTTTGCTATATTTTATTCCTTACACAATGAACTGCAGCTCTTTTAGAAGTGTGCAGCATTGGGATATTATCACCTACTTTCTTCGACCAGTATGGACTTTGCTGTATTTAATTAATATTAGAAATCAAATCCCCATCGCAGAATCTGCTTTGAAGACCATTAGGGGCAATAATTCACAGCCAGTTGTTTTCTACGCAGTAAGGTCTTTGCTTCTGAATACAGTGTAGGAAACATCATACTGGCATGATTTACATTACATTGGATTTAAACACAATTTTTAAAAACCTTTATATTAAAACTTCATATAATAGGCATTTTCTCCTGCCCTTGGAAGTGATAAATGAGAACAGTCTTGAATCTCTTCTACCATTTCCTTTGCTGAGTTCGCACTATTTTGCTGCTTATTTGAAAGAAGACTCTGCGAAGATGTATATGGATTGTTGTAAGCAGCTGATAACTTGTCTGCTGGAAAAATAATGAAGTTGTTAACAGAAAGAGGTTTTTCTTCTTATCTTGTCCAAACTGAGCAATTTAAAATGGAACAGCTCTCTTTTGTTATAACATATATATCACTTAACACAAACAGATTATTTCTTAAAGAGAGATTTGGAGGGTGAGTTTACATGACCAGATTTCATGGATGGTAAGGAGCGCCGATCGACGATATAGCACGCCCAACTTCTTTGCCAACATCTCCTTCCCACTGGCCATGTTTGCTTTCTCTACCAATCAATGAGGTGTCATTTTTTTTTATTATTATTATTTTTCATGTAACTCCAGCATAAAACCATTTGTACATTGTACAAGCAATATAGTTATATAAAGTAGTTAACATAACAATAAATTAAAAGAAAATAAATTAAAGAGATCAGGGTGCCTGACTAAAACAGATTGTGTAACTGAGGCTAATGAGACTATATGGTGACATAATGAACAGCCTCCTCTTGTAGATAGTGCTACACAACCCCCTGTACATAGTGCCATACAGCCCCCCCCCCCCCCCCCCGTAGAAAGAGCCACACACCCCCTTGTAGATGCTGCCACACAGTCCCTCTTGTAGATAGTGCCACACAGCCCGCCCTTTTAGATAGTGCCACAACACTCCTGCAACTTAATGCGACAACACTTCTCAGACAATAACAAAACGAACATGAACAGTGTGAATTACGTTCACTATAATGGTTTAACAAATAAATATAATCTTTCGTGAGAGAATATTTATCTTTTATAGGGAAGTCTGTTTTTCTGGTCAACTACGCTATTGATTCCGCCCAAAAAAAGGAGACCTTACAGAACGGAGACAAATGGAAACCATTAGTAACGGAAGCATTACCATTGAAAGCAATGGTAATGCAAATGGAAAGCTATGGTTTCCATTCATGGGTTCCCATGACGGAAAGGTCTCACGGAACCCATTAACGGAACCCCGGCGCAGATGCGAACGATGCCTTAGTCCATATTGATTATCTTCTAACCAACAAAGAAAAAATAGTCACGACCAAATACTTGAAAAGATACAAAAAAATCCTTTATTGAAGTCAATTGGACACATAAAAACAAACAACATTAAACACAATAAAACCGTATAACCCTCGCAGATAAAGGATGGAATCAAAACATAGACGCAGCGGATCAACCAGATAATAATCCGGTCACAGGATCCCCAAAAAATGCTGAATTATATAAATATTAACTTTTTAGAACAGGCAGTAGAAATGACATTTTTTTTTTGCACAGATTGGTATATAGGCTATAAAAAAGTATAAAGGCAATGAAAATATCACATTTGAGCAACAAAATACCTACACCTACCCCAGACGAAGCATTAGCGAAACGCGCGTCGGTTCTAGCAGCGGACCCCCGGTCTTAATCTCCTGGCTACTCCCATACTTGACAGGTGTAGGTATTTTGTTGCTCAAATGTGATATTTTCATTGCCTTTATACTTTTTTATAGCCTATATACCAATCTGTGCAAAAAAAAAATGTCATTTCTACTGCCTGTTCTAAAAATTTAATATTTATATAATTCAGCATTTTTTGGGTAATATTTTATTTATGCAACGCGGTAAGCAGCATACATTTTAAAAATAATGACAGAATTGCTGGGTTTTTTGACTCCCCCTCCCCCCAAAAAAGTCTATAAAAGTTAATCTATAAGTTATAAGTAACCCCAAAAAGGTGAAAATGAAAAATACAATTTATCATGCAAAAAATAAACCCTCAGTTGACAGTACAAAAAAACCCAGAAAAAATGGCTCTCAGAATGAGGCAACACAAAAACAAATGATTTTTAAAAACAGTGTTTTTATTGTGCAAAAGTAGTAAAAACTGAAAAAACAATATTAATTTGGTATCACTGTAATCGCAACAACTGGTAGAATAAAGTTAATATGTAATTTTTAGTGCACGGTGAACACCATATAAACTATGGTGGAATTCCTTTTTTTTCCATTCCTCCCCAAAAATGTATAAAAGTTTTTAATACATTATATGTACCCCACAATGATTCCATAAATAAAAGACAACTCCTACTGCAAAAAAACAAGTCCTCATATGGCTACGTTAACAGAAAAAAAAAAAGTAATGGTACTCGGTACGGAGTGACGAAAAAATGAATGAATGTAGCGAATGAATGGGTGTTGTTTATTGCCTGAACACCAGAGAGTTATGTATAAGCTACATCAAAAAGGTATTTGCTTGGTTATGCCAATCACAGCACCAGGTCAATAGTATTTTATGTCAGTATCCTTGGCTTTTTTAATTATTGTTAAAGTGAAAGTAAAATAAGTACTAATACAGTATCATAAAAAGAACATACAAAGCTATAGGTATATACACACTTGTGCCATTAAAATAAAATAAATATAAAAAAACATCCTTTTTAATCAATTTAAAGGAAAAAAAATTGTGAATAAATATCTCTGGATTAAATATGATATAAAGCTACTGATACAGTACATATAGTGAAAGGCTTATGCGACTAAAAGAAATAAAGGGCAGAGGATAAATGACAAAACACTGAATTACGGCATTTTAGAGAGATAAGTTCTACGATTTATCTGTGGAAATTGTAAGTGGAATAAATATTTTCAATTAACTGAGAAAAATTAAGGTCGATTTCACCTCTTTTTTAATTTAAAGAGGATCGGTCACTAGTTTAGTAATGCCCAATCTCCTATTCTAATAGGAGTTGTCACACTGATAATGCTAGTGAAAATTGTGTCCCAAAAAGTTTATTATTAAAAGTTATGAGCTTTTTTTCTAAATATGCAAATGAGGCTATAATTGACAAGATGTTGCCAACACCAGCGATTCTCCTAAGGCCTAATTCACACGAGCGTATTTCACGTCCGTGTTACGCGCGTGAAAATAACGCACGTCACACGGACCTATGCAAGTCAATGGGGCCATTCAGACATTCACTGCATGTCCTATACTTGTGCGTTTTTTGCGCATCACGCACCCATTGAAGTCAATAGGTGCGTGAAAATCACGGACAGCACACGGACGCACATCCGTGTGCTGTGTGTGATTTACGCAACAGTTGCTAAAGATATAATGAGAAAAAGAAAACCACCTCCTTCAGTTTATTTTGCTGACGTAAAAAACGCATGACATACGGATGACATACGAGCGTAAAAAAATGCTGACAAGAACCATACACTGATGTCACACGGAACTGCAACGAAGGAAAAACGCTGCGCTTTTTACGCGCACAAAATGGACAAGTTCGTGTGACTAAGGCCTAAAGGTATAGCTACGTCACAGCCTCTGACGCGGTTCTATCAGCAAGAAGCTGCTTCACACAGTGTGAGAGACTGAGGCTGGAGGGAAGGGGGATTACTTCAACTAGCCATCTGTGTGGGGGCCACAAATCCGGATCGCAAAAACTCAAGACATGCCATTTTACAGTCCAGATTTGCGGATTCACAAATACTGTTGAATTGTTGTGGGTTGTGATGACACACGAATGATCAACAAAGGTTTTTTTGCTGTCCGATGGACCACAACGGACCCGTGGTCTTGCAGACCCCAAAACCAATGCGGTCGTGTGCATTAGAGTGCAGGATCCGAGTGCCCAGGCAATCAATGCCAGTGGCACCCCACTTCAGTAGTGAAAGGTGATAGGCCCTGTGCGACCGCATAGGTGGCAGACCCATAAGGCCGGCCCTGGCACCACTGCAGTAACCTGTCAATGTCTGTTGCGGCCAAGATTTTAAGCCCCTCCAGAAATTTGACGTACAGTTATATCATAGCCGGGAGGAGAAGGTATGGAGCTGGCTCACAAGATGAGCCCGCTTCTTACTCAGTGGGCGTTGGGTATATGTTACTGACAGACTACTGTAAGGACTAGGATTGGAGATAACTCCAATCCTGGCAATTTAACCACTTAGATGCCACATTCAATAGCGACCAGGGCATCTAAGCAATTAGCCAATCCCTCCCCCCACAAGGTGATTTTGGGGTGCCAATTGTTGTCCAGAGACAGGGCATAAAAAAAAGACAAAAATATTAAAAGTGAAAAAAAAATGTCCTTATTTTATAAATTATAATATGGCCATATACTAGTTAATTAGAAGAGCAATCCCTTAAAGAGTAACTAGACTTTCAGAAAACTCCTGACATGTCAAAGTGACATGTCAGAAGTTTTAAAAGTGGGGGTCTGAGCACTGGGACCCCACCAATCGCTAAAACGAAGCGTCAGAAGCTCTCGGGTGAGCGCTGTGCCGTTTAGTTTCTGATCATCTTTTCTCTGAAGGTAGAGCAGTTGGTGTACAGGCTCATAGATTTTCTATTTTTTTATCAAACATTTTATTTAATTTTTGAGAAAAGAAAAGCACAATTAAGAGACTCCAACTTGGATCATTCATGAATAAAGAAAATTAAAATTACAATAAACAATTCATCGAAATGTTGCAAGTATATGTTAGGCTCATAGACTTTCTATGGAGTCCGGTCACCGTTACATCGGCTTTCCGAGAAAAGATGATTAGAAACCAAGCGGCTCAGTGCTCTGCCGCTTTGTTTTAGCGATCGGTGGGGGTCTTAGTGCTCGGACCCCCACCGATCAAATCTTCTGACATGTCACTATGACAGGTCAGAAGTTTTGTGAAAGTTTAGTTACCCTTTAAAATTGTATGCATTTTTTTTTCGGTTGTCATAGCCATTTTTCCTAAAGCAATAGAAACCACGGTGGTGTGCATGGGCCCATAGAAATTAATGCCTCCGCAATTCATCCGCATTTTTGCTTCGCATTCTGTGATATTAGTTACATAAACTTCTGGGTATAGGAAATGTATAGAATCATACCCGATCCCTTGAAAAAGCTATTTACGAGAAACGCCCGTCGGGGTGCTTTCTGGACACACAGACTACACTCTACTAATTTGTAACACACTAAGGGTATGTTCACACACACTAATTACGGACGTAAATCGGGCGTATTAACCCCTGAATTACGTCCGAAATTACGGCTTGAATGCGTTGACAAACATCTGCCCATTGAAAGCAATGGGCTGACATTTGTCTGTTCACACGAGGCGTATATTTATGCGCCGCTGTCAAAAGATGGCGCGTAAATAGACGCCCGCGCCAAAGTGACCTGTCACTTCTTGGGGCGTAATTGGAGCCATTATTCATTGACTCCAATGAAAAGCAGCGCCAATTACGTCCGTAATGGACGCGGCGTTCAAGCGCCTGCACATGCTGTTACGGCTGAAATGACGGGGCTGTTTTCTCCTGAAAACAGCCCCGTAATTTCGGCCGTTACGGACGCTGTCGTGTGAACATACCCTAAGGGTATGTGCACACGATAACTGCAATTACGTCTTAAAATACGGAGCTGTTTTCAAGGGAAAACAGCTCCTGATTTTCAGACATTTTTTGAGCAACTCGCGTTTTTCACTGCGTTTTTCGCTGCGTTTTTTGTTAGTGGCAGCTGATTAAGCAACTTTATTGGTTTTGCACACGTGCTGACTCTTTCTCCCTGCCACAATTTACATTGTTTATAGTGATACCGTCTCCAGGCCTTCTCTTTTGTGGATATGTAAATTCCTTTCCACAATTTGGAATACAACATTGGTCGTGCAAATTTTTGCATTATGTGTTTTTTGTTCTATACATACCCTAGATGGGGTATCCTATAACCAGAGTTTTATGTAACCGATTTCACATATTTCAATGATTGTAACAGACTCATGTATGATGTATGCACCATTGTGATATTTCCATTCTGTGTTGCCTCTATACAGTTAATCTTGTTTGGATCTCCTGTATATTTTATATTCCTAATTTTTGGGTGATATAATAAAATTAGATATTTTCTACTTTCACATAAATAGTGTATGACTCCTTGTTCTCATTTGCATATATTAAGTTCTAAGCCTTGTAACGTCATAAAAAAAAAAAAAGAATGTTAAAAAAAATGATGCCAAAATAAAGTAGAACTATGGGAAATGTCATTTAGTAACTATGTTGTGGTAAAACTACCTTTCTTACAAGCACATAAATTCAATTGCTAATTTTTCTAAATTTTCTCAAAATTTTACATAAACACTAAATATATCGACCAAATTTTACCTCTAACATAAAGTACAATATGTCACAAAAAAGAATCTCCGCATCGCTTGGATAAGAAAAAGCACTACAATGTTGTAACCCCATAAAGTGAAACATGTCAAAATTGAAAAATGAGGCTCTGTCAGGAAGGTCAAAACTGGCTGCAGTGGCAAGGGGTTAAGGTTGGAGACCATGATGCTAATGTGAATAGAGCCTAATTAGGGAGCGAATAATGCTAGCGTAAACATATATGCGTCTTACTTTTTGCACTGTAGTACTAAAGTAAAACATAAAAACCTAATATTATATTTGTAGATGTGATGATACATAAAAGAACTGATGTGTTATTACCGACAAAGATCAGGGCTTTGAAATGCCATGCATTGTCGAGACTGAAATGGTAAAACAAAAATTACCAGGAAATTATGTTTGTCAGAATGAATCATAGCGGAGGGAGAAATTAAGTATTATATGTACTTCGTTCTAGAGAAGCAGCAGGAAGAGTGGAATGTACTTGGCTTAGTACAGCATGTTTTCATTCATTATGCAGTGTGAACGCTGGTTGTCTTATCATGCAGTCAGAGTTCTGGAAATTCCTTTTGTGCCAGTGGGTAAAGATTGTTCCAGTAATTGACATAACATTGTCTGCCTGATTAACTTTATGGTCAGTAGCAATTTACAAGTCACTGTCATTTTAGGGGGAAAAGTATTTATGACAGAGTAGCCTAGAATTCTCAGACAAAACAGGTAAATGTCTGCCATGGGGATGTTCACTAAGTCATGTAAAAGGTTATTCTATTACAACATAGCCTGCAGGATCATCTATTCTAGTTTTATTTATTCCAGTAAACATCACTACTAAGGGTCCTCTTACACGGAACAACATGGGCCGTGTGAATGAGCACCGATCAATGATACAGCTCCTTGATCGTCGCACGATTGCTCCTTTCACAAGGAGCTATGTTTGGGGACATTGGTTACTGCGATCGCTCATTCTCATACATTTCTATCATGTCGGCAGAACATCTCCCTGTTTACACAGGGAGATGTGCTGCCGACAAAGATAATATTTCTTACAGCTTAAACAGTACATTCAGCTGATGAACGAGTGTTTGCTCGTTCATCGGCTGATAGTTATTCTGTTTACACTGGGCAATGATCGGGAACGCTCGTTTGCCCTATAGTTGGCCCGTCTAAAAGGGCATTTAGTTAAATTGGAGATTTCTACAATATTTCAATAATATCTTTTGTTTCTTTATCTTTTTAAAGGAATGGAAATGAATCATTTTGTGCTAGTCAGGGCTGTGATAAGACAGATCTTTGTTAGGCCTCTTGTTGTAAGGCTGGGTTCACACGACCTATTTTCAGGCGTAAACGAGGCGTATTATGCCTCGATTTACGCCTGAAAATAGGGCTACAATACGTCGGCAAACATCTGCCCATTCATTTGAATGGGTTTGCCGAAGTACTGTGCAGACGACCTGTAATTTACGCGTCGTCGTTTGACAGCTGTCAAACAACGACGCGTAAATTGACTGCCTCGGCAAAGAAGTGCAGGGCACTTCTTTGCAACGTAATTTGAGCCGTCACAGACGCCTCGCATAATACGAGGAGGAGCATTTACGTGTGAAACGAGGCAGCTGTTTTCTCTTGAAAACAGTCTGTCTTTTCACACGTAAATGCCTGCTATCGTGTGCACATACCCTAAAGATCTGTAATACGACTATAGGCTTCTACTGTACCAATGTTTCTCCAATTTTATAGAGAATTACACAGAGGTTTTTTCTTAGGGTGTATTAAAATATCCCTTCGTTTTTTATTTAATAATGGAAATATTCAATCTAAATGCGTATTTTATCGTTTTGGGGTAATGACAACGGTATCGGGGTGATCCATGTGCCAACTGCACCTGTACACAAGCTAACAACTATTCCAATAACAGGACAATTATTTATCCAGTGACTCCTAAGCACTGATTTTCCACTTTCTTTCCATTTGCCTCATCTGTGCTTGTAACCTTTTCATGGTTGACGTGAATTTAATGTTTTTGATCCTCATTGTGTAGAAAGGTCAAATGAGCAGAAGTGGTTATTTTGTTTTCCATTTAAATGACAGCATTTCATACTATGGATAAAACCATTCACTTAAGGCGAGATGGAGAATCTGAAATGAGTGCCTACAGGTACACAGATAAAGCAGCATTGAATAGATAGGCCACTGCCTTCAGTTTCATCATAAATGAAGCTTCTGGTGAATAACAATATCCTGATAACAGACTGATCACAGTATGATTATTTTACACCAAAACACTCATGTTCCTTCTCAACTGAAGCATGCAATAACATTTATTACAACCCACCGGCCAGTTTATAATAGCTTTCCCATGACCGCCAGTTGCATAACATTACTGTGCAGAACATGTTTGTATTTCACAATTCTCTACCCACGCATCACCTCTAACCTTTTCTTTGAAAATATATTTTACATTAGCATAAATATTAAAGAGGTGCTATTTCTGGTACATGCAGCGTACAGCCTTTGGCTAATCAGTTTTTCATGCATTTAAATAGGAATATTAGAATGACTGTAATGACTTCAGTTTTCAGTGTATGATCCATCATCACATTAACTTTCAATAAAAATTAGTTTCTTGAGTAATGAGTGCAAACTCCAGTTAAATTCCTTGTTCTATTTGCTCTATTGTATCCTTCTGTCATAAATGACATATCTCATTCCTAGTTACCGTGAATGGTAATTCTGTAGTGAGTAGCCATGGATGGGTTGACTATTATACATGTACTGTCGGATTTTCATTGTAAAACTGCATGTGTAGCACAAATACTATTTAGATATCAGTTTGGAAATGCAGAGCTTTACTAATCTGTGTAAAATCTTATTCACCAATAAAGACTCCAGCAATAAATTCTGATTACTTATCGCCCCAGTGAATACATTTCATCTTGCCGTATCACTCTATGACATTTTTACAGTGAAATAACAATGAATGAATCTTAGTATTCTGGGATTGAAGCATTTCAGAGGGAGGAATGTTACACGCTCTACTCTGAAAGGTATCTGTTTTATAGAAAAGCTCCAGTTTGGAGACCCAGGGAATTATAATGCAAGTTATACCTGTTATAATTGTATTATCAGGATTGCTTTCGGGTGGAGAGAAAACATTGCCATTTTCCTGTATCTTTTGGCAGCAGAATACGGAAACAGTCAATGGCAGCCCTTTATACTGTAAATGGACCACTCAGAGGCTGCAGCAAAGTGGTGATAGACATAAGAAAACCCCCAGATAGAACTCCAGTCAGAGAATGAAGACTGCCATAAACATTATTTGTATTCTGCTATAGTGCCTATATAGGAGTGGTTTGGAACCATTTACCCACAGCCTTGCAGGCGTCTTAAAGAGAATTGCTTACACATGAAAAGGATATTGAAGCAGCTTAAAATATAATATTAGGACATTTCTCATAATGTAATTCCACAATATAAGGCCCCATGCACACGAAAGTCCTTTTGCGGCCGCAATTCCCCCGAAAATCCAAGGTAGAATTGTGGCCCCATTCATTTCTATGGGCCCATGCACACGACCGTGGTTTCCAGGCTCATAGAAAATAATGGACGTGGCCATGTGCGGGCAGCTCACGGGTGACACTCCGCGGTCGGCAAACCCGAAAATCACGGCCGTGCACATGGCTACAGTCGTGTGCATGAGGCCTAATAGTTAAAGGGGTTGTCTGATCAAGACTAGCCCTTTCAATATGCGTCATTTTGGCATATGGACATCATAGAGAGGGCTGCCCCACTTGGGACCCCTCTATTAGCCAGACCGAAAGACCCACTGCTCTCACTCTTATGGACATATCATCTATGTATTACATGTAACCCAAGCACTCAAACGTATGAATGAATAAGATTCGTTTCATTCTTGTATTATTTAATTTTCAGTTTGTTCTTCACTGAAATAAATCTTCACAAAATGTCAGTAATTGCTAACAAGCGATTGTAAATCTTCAGTGATTGCTGACAAGCGATTGTAAATCTCAGTGATTGCTGACAAGCGATTGTCAATGACGTTTCGGCCAACTCTGGCCTTTTTCAAAATTGCTTAAACTGAATGGAGCTGTGGAACTGTGTAACGAGGCGTCTACCAGACGCTCTGCATGTGTGTCTGTTCGTGCTATCAGCTCCATTCAGTTTAAGCGATTTTGAAAAAGGCCAGAGTTGGCCGAAACGTCATTTACAATCGCTTGTCTGCAATCACTGAGATTTACAATCGCTTGTTAGCAATCACTGAAGATTTAAAATCGCTTGTTAGCAATTACTGAAATTTTGTGAAGATTTATTTCAGTGAAGAACAAACTGAAAATTAAATAATACAAGAATTAAACGAATCTTATTCATTCATACGTTTGAGTGCTTGGGTTATTTGCTGAATGATTATAGTGGGTTTGCCAAACCCGAACCCTCACAGCACCTCAACATCTTTACCAGGAGTGCTATCCAATTTTTTTTATATATATATATATATATATATATATATATATATATATATATATATATATATATATATATATATGTATTACATGGGTGGACATTGTTTTGAATAGCTGGCAATACATTGGCTGCAGCAGGGGAGCTTATCTTGGCAATAACAACTGATCACTGGGACAGCTTCAGTAAAATAAGGGGATGTTATGATGAGACAACCCCTTTAAGATGGCTCAAAACCTAACCTTTATTTCAGGTAAATTGACCTCCTGTGTTCAGTTTAAACTTCTAGGTTTGTGTGGGGAGTCTTGTCAAAAAAAGGCTCTATTTATCTTAATAGTAATAGCTTTTAAACCCTAGTTCCTATCTACGCTACACATATGTTAGCGTTTTAAAAAGAAAGTTGTTATTGTAAAATATAAGTACAGTACACGTCTTTCTTCATGAATAGCTTACAATTTGCACTGTTTTTGAAAACCATTATGGATTCATATACCGGACATCATCAGCATATTTAACAAACTCCTTGAGAAAACTCTAAGTAGATATTGACTTGTGTGCCAATATCATGATTTATTTTATTAGGAATTATTGACCAACACAAAATTTGAAACATTATTAGAATGTAAAGAATAATAAATCTTCATTCCTGAACAAGAAGTCAATATTGTTATGTTATGCGGTGTTACAGTTCAAGTGGTCCTAAAAACCCCTATATCACTAATGGAGAATTTATTAGGCCAGATATAACTCATGCATGTATTGCATACTTATGAAAGCTTCCTCATATTGCACAATTTTAATTGCACTAATTTGGTTACTACATAAGGCACGCTAACCTTAAGTTTTATTGTCGCCTCTAATGATTTATCTGTGGAAACTAGTCTCATTCATGCTCCCAACGATAAGATAAAAATAAGCACATTTTGTAGTGCTTCCTATCTTTACTAATAACAGATATTCAGAGAAAAAGCCAAGAGGATCACTCAGTTAATATATAAGATCCCTTTTCCCATAGACTTCAGTTTGGGTCACTGGAACACTGCTGGCTGGATAGAAGTGCTTGGTGGCGGGGACGCCATCAGAAATGTCTGAATCCCACACAATCAAAGCATTGGGGCACCTTACCCATTACCGGAAAGTGGCTGAAGGGGGGCGGGATGAGACACAAACTATCATTGTCTTTGTGGGGGGACTGGGTAGAGACAGTAGGAGGGCCGTGGCTCTGGCAGGGGATAAGGTGTAGGATAAACCCCTATTCTTCACAAACCAAGGAGTGCTGTCTCGCTGTCTCGTGTTTTGGAGGATTTATATATATTTTATCTTTAGCGCAGGAAATTTGTTGGGACCTTTTTCTTTTTGTGCTCCCTCTCACATCATGCCGCTTAGCCATGCCCGCTCGCCGAAACTACACCTTCCAAGATCTCCCTGTCAGCAGCACAGTAAAGGAGGCGTGTCCAGCAGAGCATCTGCATGGGAAAGCAAGGGACGTCATTCTAAGGTTAAGTGGGGTGGGAGCGGTGCTGGACCCAGGGTTCAGCGGGAGCAAAGCTGTAGGTAATTGGCTCCAATAGATAAAATCCACACTGCCTAGAAGTGCTTCCTCCTGTTTGAGGTCTGTGACATTTATGTAGGGGTGTAGAGGCATCAGCCAGGAAGGAGGATTAGTCGCTTGGTAGGACAGTGTTCAGGCAGTGTGACATGGAAGCTGTAAGTTTGTAGGCTTCACAAAGTGCGTCACGCAGACTCATGGTGAAACATGGCTTATACAGAAACCGCTGTAGTGAGCCACCTCAAAGCCACGTGAACCAACGTGATTGAGAAAAGGCACTGATTTTCAAGCTTAAAGGAACAGTGTCATCACAAAAAAAAATTTCATATGTTAAAGATGTTAGTGCTTTATTAAAAACGTTTATATTTATTTGTGTGTTTGTGTTTTACTTTTTCTTATTTTTACACTTTTTCTTCCCTATGGGGGCTGCCATTTTTTGTTCCATTTCTGTATGTGTCGATTAACGACACATACAGACATGGAATACGGCAGCCACAGTCCCATAGGGACTGCGAACGGCTCCCGTCCCATCCACTTCTGTGTACGCCGTCTGTGTGGGAACTGCGCATGCGCCGCTCCCACACAGTCCAATTTGAAATTGGCGCCGTCCGGCGCCATTTTCCTGTGGACCGGAAGTCGCGGCCGGACAGTAAGATTACTACTTCCGGTCGCGGCTTTCGGACTTGTGCACTTGGACCAGCGGCAGCAGACGGAGCGGACGGGCCGGAGGGAGCCGCGGCGGCAGGAGCAGGTAAGAGATTTCAATGTATGTTCGTGTTTGTGTACGTTTACTACTGTATGTAAACCTACTACACTGTGTGTTAGCTCAAAAAATGGCGACACACAGTGTAGGAGGATAGACCGTTCAAACCCCTCGTTTATCCCGGCACTAGCCAGGATAAAGGAGGGGGGATGCTGAGAGCTCACTAGAGCGAGGGCTTTTTACCCAATTTTGCAATGCTGCAATTTTGGGAATAGCTCCATCTAGTGACCAGCAATGGGAAATATTTCCTGACTCGTGAAAAAAATAAAAAAAATTTGAACAATGTTTAATCACCTACA
This sequence comes from Rhinoderma darwinii, assembly GCF_050947455.1. Classification (NCBI taxonomy): domain Eukaryota; kingdom Metazoa; phylum Chordata; class Amphibia; order Anura; family Rhinodermatidae; genus Rhinoderma; species Rhinoderma darwinii. Next base: position 286,991,370 of record NC_134690.1, on the reverse strand, counting down.
CACTAAATGTTTAATAAAAAAAAAAAACATGTTTTTCTGGCAACACATTCCCTTTAAAGGAACGTTATGAACAGGCAATAAGTACCCATCTATATTACTGGGCATAAGACCTGTCTATACTTGAAAAAAAACATTAAAAAAGTGCTTCCTTAATGCCTGGTATTCCTTTATTTAATTTGACGTTGTTTGACGTTGTTATATTTTTATAGGGAAAAGAACAGATATATTGTCCTCTGTTAGCCTTGGTTTACTGGCCATGTGATTGAATTTAGAAACCTTATTAAAATTAATGGAATATAAAACATATAACTGTATTGGTGTGATACATTCATGGACTAAAACTTACATTACTGAGCTTATGCAGGTATGCTAGTGGTTTTATAAAAAGAATATTGGACCAAAAATGTACAATAATATTTCCTATACATTACAATGCAATCCTGCAATTGTATCAATGTACCGCAAGATGAATACTACAGAACTGAAGAGTAAGATTTAATTTCCTAGCTTTGTTAAAACCACCTTGAGAATCAGTAGAATTCAAGATGCCACAGGAATCCCTTGTAAAGATTTTATATTTACTTTGCAAAAATAGATTTGAAATAATTAGATACAACGTCTAGTGGTAACATTTTTAGATTAAAACTAAGGAGAGTTAGTGCTTAATAATCTGTGATTCAAATAAGTTTTGTCACGTACTCACTCAGTGTAGTTCTGTCACAGGCCTTTTATTGTCTTATTATTTTATTGCTTGGGAATTTTACCAGTATTTTTCATTACTTTATTATAATATTTACCCCTAACCAACATTTTATGAAAGTCTATGTCGTAGTTGTTAGGGGGAGTATGGAGTGGACTCACGGGTTGAGCCAACTCCGTAACCACTATATTACAGCTGACACCTCGCACTAGTGGGCAGGATCGGAGATTACTCCAATCCTGGCCTTTTAATCGGTTAGATATCACAGTAAATAGTAACTGTGACATCTAAGCCACTAGACAGTGAGGGGACCCCCACTGTCACCCCCATCGCCCTCCTTGCGATTGCATGCTAATGTTTTTTATGGCAGCCTGGGGGTCCGATCAAGACTGAAGCCTAATTTCCACACAGTTATTTTCTGCAACGTCTGAACTAACTTTCCTAAAAATGTATAGAAAGAAATGTAAAAAACGTCTGCTGCAGAATTCCACTGCGGACTGTCCGCAGCGGAATTCAACAGCAATTCCGCCACGTCTGAACATGGCCTAACTGCTTAGATTAACAAAGATTTTCAGATACAGATCAAAATATATCAAAAACCTATGTCAATATTTTAGTAACTTGGAATAGTTATCATTCATACCCTCTGAATAAGGGAATTTCAGTGGGACAATATTTAAAGGCAAAAAGAAGCTGTTCCGGTGAGGAAGATTTTGAGGATCCTAGCATAGATTTGTATGCTAAATTTAGAGCACGAGGGTATTCACATAATATTTAACCCCTTCCCGCTGCAGCCACTTATGACCTTCCAACAGAGCTTTATTTTTCAAATCTGATGTGTCACTTTATGTGGTAATAACTCCGGAATGCTTTTACCTATCCAAGCGATTCTGAGATTGTTTTCTCGTGACTCCTTGGACTTTAAGTTAGTGGTAAAATTTGGTCGATACATTCAGTATTTAATTTAATTTAAATTTTGCAAAGAATAGCCTAACAAGCAAATACATTTAAACATTTAGAAAAATGCTATGTTCACACTGTTTTCAGAAGTTTTTCGGGGCGTAAGAAAGCTGGAGGCCTCCAAACATCTGCCCATTGATTTCAATGGGAAAAACTGCATTTTGTTCAGACGGGGCGTTTTTTTACGCGGCCATTTGAAAAAACGCCTGTAAACAAACGCCCCATAAATAGAAGAGCACGTTACTTCTTGAGCCCGTTTTTGGTGCCGATTTTCACTGTGTCAATAGAAAAACAGCCCCAAAAACAGCTCCAAAAAAACGCATCAAAAAAACGTTTGATGCTTTAAAAACGGCTGAAGATCAGAGGGTGTGTGAACATACCCTAAGACAAATAGTCTTACCACACAAAATAGTTACTAATTAACATTTCCCATATGTTTGCTTTATGTGACCCATGTGTGGTAATAGACTGAAGCACCGGCCTCAAAAGCAAAGGAGCACCTAGAGGATTTTGGGGCCTTCTTTTTATTAGAATATATTTTAGGCACGATGCAGGTTTGAAGAGGTCTTGTGATGCCAAAACAAAGGAAACACGCAAAAAAAGACACCATTTTGGAAACTACACCCCTTGAGGAATTCATCTAGTTAGTGGTGCAGTGAGCATTTTGAACCCACATGTGTTTCATAGATTTTATTAGAATTGGGCAGTAAAAATTAAAAAATTCTTGTTCTGCAATAAGCTTTAGTTCAAAATTTTTCAGTTTATCAACAAATAAAGAAAAAAAAACTTCAACATTTGTAAAGCAACTTCTCTGGAGTGCGGATATATCCCATATGAGCTCATAAGCTGCTGTTTTGGCATGCGGCAAGTATAAGGGTATGTTCACACGCAGTGATTAAAAACGTCTGAAAATATGGAGCTGTTTTCAAGCTAAAACAACTCCTGATTTTCAGATGTCTTTGTAACAACTCGCGTTTTTCGCTGGGTATTTTACGGCCATTTTTGGAGCTATTTTGCAATGAAGTCAATGAAAAACGCCTCCAAAAATGTCCCAAGAAGTGACATGCACTTGTTTTTCTCGGGCGTCTTTTTTTATTTTGACAGCGACGTGTGAAATTAAGCCTCGTAGGAACAGAACACTGTAAATCCCATTGCAAGCAATGGGTAGATGTTTGTAGGCGTATTAGGGGCGTTTTTTTAGGCTAATTCGAGGCTTAAAATGCCCAAATTACATCTGAAAACACTGCGTGTGAACATACCCTTAGAAGAGAAGGAGCACCATTTGGCTTTTCGAGCACAGATTTTGCTGGATTGGTTTCTTGACACCATGTCGCTTTTGCAAAGCCCCTAAGGTACCAGTATAGTGGAAACTCCCCAAAAGTGACTTCATTTATGAAACTACACCCCTTGAGGAATTCATCTAGGGGTATACTGAGCATTTTGACCCACAGGTGTTTCATAGATTTTATCAGAATTGGGCAGTGAAAATAAAAATATATATTTTTTCCTCAATGAGACGTAGCTTTAGCTGAAAATGTTTCATTTTCTCAACAAATAAAGAAAAAAAAGAACCCCCAACATTTGTAAAGCAATTTCTCCCGAGTGCGGAAATACCCCGTATGTGGTCATAAACTGCGGTTTGAGCTCACAGTAGGGCTCAGAAGGGAAGGAGCGCCATTTGGATTTTGGAGTACAGATTTTGGTGGATTGGTTTCTGGGAGCTATGTCGCATTTGCAAATCCCCTCTGGGACCAAAACAGTGGAAACCCCACAGAAGTTACCCCATTTTGGAAACTACACCCCGTCAAGGTATTCACCTAGGGGTGTAGTGAGCATGTTAACCCCGCAGGTGTTTTGCAGGAATTAGTGTGCACTCAATGTTGCAGAGTGATAATGGAAATTTTTCTATAGAAATGCCAATATGTGGTGCCCAGCTTGTGCCACCATAACAAGACAGCTCTCTAATTATTATGCTGTGTTTCCCAGTTTTAGAAACACCCTACATGTGGCCCTATTCTTTTGCCAGGACATTCGACCAGGCTCAGGCGTGAAAGAGTACAACGCGAAATTGACGCCTAATTTGGCGATTTACAAAGTATTGGTTCACAATTGCATTGCAGATGTTGTGATGTGAAATAATAAAAGACACCCCTGAGAAGTGACCCCCATTTTGGAAACTACACCCCTCAAAGCATTTATTAAGGGCTGTAGTGAGGATTTTCACCCCACAGGTATTTTCCATAAATGATTGCGCTGTGGATGGTGCAAAGTAAAAATCTAAACTTTTCCCTAGAAAATGTTTCTGTGGCAAATATGTCGTGCCCAGCTTGTGCCACTGGACACACACCCCAAAAATTACTAAAATGGTTCTCCCGGATATGGTGATGCCATATATGTGGAAGTAAACAGCTGTTTGGGCACACTATACGGCTCAGAAGGGTGGGAGCGCCATTTGGCTTTTGGAGCGTGGATTTTGCTTGGTAGTAGTTTTGTTTGGAGTATTACTGATATTTCAGTTTATAATGTGGGGGTATATGTAAGCCGGGCAGAGTACATCAGGGGCAAAGTCAGGTGGTATAATAATGGTGTAAAAAAACAATAAAATAATCTATAGATGTGTGTTACGCTGTGAAGCAATCCTTTCTGCACAGGCCAGTGTCGCACTGATATATGGCGTCCTTTCTTATCCCCCTTTTGGTCCACACTCTGCACATTTGCAGTTTGGGGAATTTTGCTGGGAAAGTGTTGTCCTGGTATAATATGGACACCCTCGCTACCAGCAGATATGTTTGGGCCCTCCCCTTCCTGGTTCCCTAATTATAGGGCCTTGATAATTCGCCTCTTGAAACAGAAGAAATGTTCCCCTCGGGCCTGCACAACTGCATATTTTTTATTTCCTGACTTATTGGAGCCTTAACTTATTTTATTTTTTCATACACATGCTATGAGGGCTGTTTTTTGTGGGACGAGCTGTAGTTATTATTTGTACCATTTTGGGGTACATGCGACTTTTTGATCACTTTTTATCCTATTTTTTTGGAGGCAAGGTGACCAAAAAACAGCTATTCTGGCATTGTTTTTTCATTATAAATTACATGTTAACTTTATTCTTCGGGTCAGAACTATTCCGGCGATACCAAATTTATAAGACTTTATGTTTTACAACTTTTTGCACAATAAAATTACTTTTGTAAAAAGAATGTATTTTTTCTGTCGCCATAACTTTTTAATTGTAATATTTTAGTTGACGGAGCAGTTCTGGGCTTGTTCTTTGCGAGATGAACTATAGTTTTTGTAGGTACTATTTTTGTATATATGCGACTTTTGATTACTTTTTATTCCAATTTTTGTAGGGCAAAGTGACCAAAAAACAGATTCTGGCATTTTTTTTTAACGTTTTAGTTTATGCCGTTCACCATGTGGCATAAATAACATAATATTTTTATATTTCAGGCGATCGCAGCGATACCAAATATGTATGGTTTATTTTTATTTTTCAATAATAAAGGACTTGATAAGCTAAAAAGGGCACAACCTTTATCTTTTTAGTCCCACTAGGTGACTTGAAAGTCCAACTGTCAGATTTTTTTTAAATAAATTTTACTACCTGTGTAGTGCAATGTATTAGATCTGTCAGTCATTCACTGACAGCAAACCGATTATGCTTCGCCTCCAGGTGGGGCCTAATCGGCTTCCGTAATGGCAGAGAAGGAGGCCATTGTTATGCCTCCTGTTGCCATAGCAGCAGTCAGCAGCCCTGCGATCGCGTAGCAGGGCTGCCGATCTTCTGCCAACCACTAAGATGCAGCGATCGCGTTCGATCACTGCATCTAAGGGGTTAATAGTAGCAATCGGAGCTAGCTAATGCTTGTGAAAATAGTTTGATATCACAAAGACAATCTATAAATCCTGCGAATAAAATCTTACGATATAGGACATTTCATTAACTGCAAGGCGCAGGGCGTGATTTACGCAATGCTCATGCCCTCTCCTGTACGTAGGAAAACCGTTCAACAATTAAGATAGAGTCCTTCAACATGTGAGTACTATAAAAACTAAAAGACCCTGCTTTAGCCAGACATTTGAGATTTGTAAATAATAACAACTTGGGGGAACTTCAGCTGAGGGATACGGCAAGCAAAATAAGGATCAAGAACGGTAGACCTTGATGATCTCCTAAGAAGAAAAAGCAGAATGGATTTATAAGTTACAATTTTTGTCTCAATGGACTTAAAGGCAATGTACACCTTTGAACTGAATTGTTTTTTATCGTTTATTTACTTCCTAAATGCAAAACTAAGCAACTTTCTAAATAGTCTTCATTAAAAATTTCCTACCAATTGGCTGATGTATAGTCTGTGTAACTCCTGTAGACAGCAGGTCTCCTGCAAATTTTAACTCAAATCTGTCAGTCTACTGTTCCTGACGGCTGACTTAACTTCTATCCTCCCTCCCTTCGATCAGTATTAGAGATAGCAGTATGGAAATGGAGGAGGTTGTACACAGCAGATCAATGTTTTCCCTTCCCTTTCCCATCCCTTGGTTGAACTTAATGGACATGTGTCCTTTTTCAACTGTACCAACTATGTAACTATGTAACTATGGAATGTGTGGAGAGGGGGAAAGCTTGCATGTGTTCAGGGAGGACAGATCACACAAGCTGTACAGTATCATAGTGTAGATATGGATGAGAGCACACAGGCTATCAAGATGCTTTCTCTATACTATGATCTGCTGTGTACAACAGTCAGTAATCAGGAACAGTCGACTGTGAGATTTTGGTTAAAATTTGCAGAAGACCAGCTGTCTACAGGAGTTACACAGACTCTACAGCAGTCAAATATTAGGAACCAGAGGATGGACCCGCATCTATCAGACTTTTATGACATATCCTGGGAATATGCCAAAATTGTGCAAGATGGGAAGACCCCTTCAACGAACAATTGACTTTGACACTGTTTATATAAAAATCGATGTATACATATATACAGGATTCGTCAACTGTAACCAGTTATCTCAGTGTTAATTAAATTTAAAGTCCATATATGGACAGTGACTTCAGGAGTTCCCTATCGCTGGATTCCCCGGCAGAGCACAATGCTACTTTGAGGAAGGTTACACAGGTGCAGAATATTGATGAACAACCACTCTGACACCTACTATTCATGACGGGGGGGGGGGGGGGTGCTTAGTATTATCATTGCACACAGATAAAGCTTATACAAGGGTGCCAGTCACATTGTCACATGTAGTGCATCATGCTGGGAAGGTTTTAACGTCACTTAAATGTTAGGCCGCTGCTACAATAGTAAAAGAGCAATATATTAATTTATCAGTTGAGTACAGGAGTACGAGCAGTGAGCTCATCTTATTTCCTGTCCCGTTCCTATGTTTGCTCGATCCCTCATTAAAAGGTTATCAACACGGGGATAACAATATTGAATAATTCATTGACAAGGGATTCATAAATAAGAGTAATGCGGCCTGTCTTTGATAATTTTTATTAATAGCACGTCACTTATAAGGAATTGACACAGAAAATTTTTACTTTTTTAATAGGATATAATAAAGGCTATTTTTATGTTAAATTAATAGTCAGTTAGTGGTGAGCAATTAATTGGGCTGTATTATTGCAGCCTATACATTTATGTAAATTACATTATTGTTGTGCCACCATGATGGCCTAGGAGACTACTATTGTCTAACACATTTGATTGATACTATTTCCAGTGCAACTGACTATTAATGTCATGCATGTTCCAACTTGGTGTAGACTGACTTGAGGAGCAAGAATAAGGGAAGAATCTTTGAACTGCACAAAAGTGATTTTTCAATTGCATATACATTATAGTGCAAGATAAAAGTACCATTACTATGGGGTTAAACAGATGAGCCCTGGCCATTTCTGCTTTAATTGAATGTCTGATAGAAAATGGATAGGTTTTAAAAGATGCTCTTAAGTTGCCCTTTAAGAGCAATCCTTAATTGTAATGGTAGAAAAGCAGCAGAGGAATCAGTGGCGGGATGTATAGGATTGATCACTAGAGTGTGGCCAATTTGCAGAGATGTCAAGTTTTCACTTTCACTGAAGTACTTAACTTTCAGAGAGTAGTTAGAAACAAAGTATACATGTGTGGACGGATAGACAAACAGTGTGGAAAGACAGACAAACAGATATAAAAGGAAAAAAAACAACATCATAGCAAAACAAAGACAAAAAAGAGTGTGTCTGGGGCTGACAACTACACCTTGGCAAAGTGTTCAAAAATCTATATGAAAGCAAAAGGCAGCACTACAGGTTTTCATGAAATAATGTGGATCCTTTATTTACCCATAATGATCGACATTTCAGCTCACTTAATGAAGCCTTACTCAAGCATTGAGGTAACCCCCAACAATTCATTAACAATGATTACATACAATCAGTGAAAAGAGCGTACCAAAATACATAATGCTGCATATATATTAGTATCAGTGCGTATTATAATATATAATTATGTAAAAACATAAATATTGCACAAACATTATGAATTGATATTGTTTAAAAATAAGTATAAAGTACATAGTGCTATAAATATCCCCAATTGTGTCTCAGGAGCAGGGCCATATTTGGAGTTGGTGCTGCCCTAGGCACTTTTAGTGCTCACGCCCCCGATAAAGCAACTTTTCCGCCGCAAAAATCACAAGATGTGCTAATTGTTGCGGGGTTTACCACCCCCAATTAATTAAAAAACCTGCAACAGAAAACCAGCGATCTCACAGCATAAATTGACATGCTTGTGGATTAAAAAAACGCACTGCAGGTCAATTTATGGACGGTTTTTAAGTGGGTTTTTTTTTATGCAGCGTGTGGATGAGATTTGATCAAATCTCATCCACTCTGCTGCTACTATGTTATGTTGTCGATTTTTCGCTATTAAATCTGTTGCGGAAAATCTGCAGTGTTACGCAACGTGTGAATTTTCCCTAAAAGAAATGCTCAGTGCTACCCTTCTAGGGTATGTTCACACGCCCTATTTATGGACGTAATTCAGGCGTTTTTCACCTGGAATTACGGCCAAAAAAACGGCTCCAAACCGTTGGCAAACATCTGCCCATTAAATTCAATGGATCTTACGGTGTTCTGTGCAGACAGGCTGCCTCAAAGAAGTACATGTCACTTCTTGGGACGTAATTGGAGCTATTTTACATTGACTCCATTGAAAAATAGCTCCAATTACGTCCGTAATGGATGCTGCGAAAAACGTGTGCACTTGCAAAAATGGCTGAAATTCAGGAGCTGTTTTCGCCTGAAAACAGCTCCGTAATTTCAGACGTATTTTACGTTTGCGTGTGAACATACTAGGGGTGCTGGGAAGAGCCAGGTACAATCCAGTACCCGACCATCCGAATTGATGGTTGGGCACTGGGGCCGCTGCAGGCTGGTATTATTAGGCTGATAAAGCCCAAAAACAATGGGCATACCCACCGTAGTAATGCTAGGCTGCGGCTTCTTTGTTGTATCTAGCTGGTTGTGAAAAATTGGGGGATGTTTTCAATTTGTTTTTTTTTTTTTTTTCTTAAAAACGACATAGGGTCCCCTGCATTTTCATAACCAGCCAGATACAATAAAGCAGCCACAGCTTAGCTTTACCAGGGTGGGAAGGCCCACTGTTATAGCGTGCTCCCAGCCTATTAATACAAGCGCGCAGCCGCCCCAATGCCCGACCATCACTACAGATGGTCGGGTACTGGATAGTACCCGGCCCTTCTCTGTGCACCCCTGGTGGCGGTGGGTACCAGGGTAATAATAGGGGTTTAGTGTTAGCCTCTTTGCCGGCTAACACCAAGCCCCGGCTTAGTAATGAACGCTGTCTATTGGACAGCCGCCATTACTAAGGCAGTAGTAATAAAGTTTAAAAAAACACAGACACACAGAAAAAATATTTTATTGAAATAAAACCCCCACACAACACTCGTTAACCAATTAATTGAGAATGAAAACGCTGTCATCGAAGTAGTCCTCGAATCCGATGTAGTCCAATGACCGAACCTGAAAAAAACACACACACACACACAAAAAAAAAAAATGAGTAACTGTAATAAATGAAAAAGCAAAACCATTAAAAGGGTACGTTCACAAGGAGTTTTATACAGGCAGAAAAATCTGCCTCAAAATTCCTTTGCCATGTTTTTTCCAGCCGCGGCTATTGAGCGAAAAAAACGCAGCGAAAACCACTTTCTCTGGTAGCATTTTTTCCGCTCGTGGAGAAAAATAATCTCCCCCCATTGATTTCAGGAATTTTGAGGCAGATTTTGAATTGACAGCATTATTTGACGGGTTTTTTTGAGTTTTTTTGCCTGCGTTTTTTTAAGCCGTTGAAGCTAAAGCAAAAGACGAAAGGCAAAAAAGTACTCTGAACGAGCACCGCAGGTATTTTCTGCCGCCTATCAATTTCAATTGGAGGTCAGAGATGGAAACCACTAGAAAACCATCAGCCCTCCACTCACATTAAAATGACCATCAGCCCGCCACCCACAATAAAATGACCATCAGCCCCCCACTCACAGTAAAATGACCATCAGCCCCCCACTCACAGTAACATGATCATCAGCCCACCACTCACAGATGCCCCCTGTAGATAGTGCCACACAGCCCCCTTGTAGGTAGTGCCACACAGCCCCCTTGTAGGTAGTGCCACACATCCCCCTTGTAGGTAGTGCCACACAGCCCCCTTGTAGGTAGAACCCCCTTCCTGTACATAGCGCCCCCCCCTTCCTGTACATAGCGCCACTGTAGCTCCCTGAAGGAGCGGAATCCCCCTGTGGTTGGGGATTCCGCTCCTTTTCGTAGCACTTGATGTCTCTGTCCATGTATGGACAGTGACATTAGGGGAAACTCCTGAAGCGAAATCCCCGTCCACAGCGTTGCAGACGCTGTTAGGGTATGTTCACACGTCTTAACAAATTACATCTGAAATTACGGAGCTGTTTTCAGGCGAAAACAGCTCCTGAATTTCAGACGTTTTTGCAAGTACTCGCGTTTTTCGTGGCATCCGTTATGGACGTAATTGGAGCTGTTTTTCAATGGAGTCAAAGAAAAATGGGTCCAAAAACGTCCAATGAAGTGACATGCACTTCTTTGACGCGGGCGTCTTTTTACGCGCCATCTTTTGACAGCGACGCGTAAAATTACACCTCGTCTGAACAGAACATCATAAAACCCATTGCAAGCAATGGGCAGATGTTTGCAGGTGTAGTGGAGCCATCTTTTCTGGCATAATTCGAGGTGTAAAACGCCCGATTATGTCTGAAAATAGGTTGTGTGAACATACCCTCACTGGAAATTCCACTCCAGGAGAAGCCCCTGACGTCTCGGTCCATTTATGATCAGTACTACCAGGGCATTCTCCTGGAGCTGAATCACTGGCCAAAGTGGTGCTATGTACAGGAAGGGGGGGTGCTATGTACAGGAAGAGGGGTGCGATCTACAAGGGGGCTGCAAAAAATCTCCTCCTCCTCACATGCACTTCGCACTGTGAGTAGGAGGAGAGAAAGCACGTGGCAGAGGTTCAGAGGAGTGTCGCGGCAACCCTGGAAGGTTCTCACAGCACCCCAGGGTGCAGCGGCACCTCGGTTGGGAGCAACTGCATTAAACAATAAATGATTTATACATACCTGCCCAGGACTTTGTTCAGCGCCCTCCTACTCTGCCGTCCATTACCCACAGTGCTTCTTAGACTGAGTCTAAGACATGCCCACTGTTTTCGGATTGGCCAGAGCTGCTCAATCCAATAACAGAGAGCGTGTATTACAGTTTGAGGAGCGCTGGAGAATCGTACCCCCTCCCCCTGTCCTCTGAGTGACATGACCGCTGATCGGTCAGTTCACAAGTTGAACCCAAAAAACAAACAAAAAAAGCACACTTCCGTAGCCACTCCTGCTGGATGCCCTAGGCACTGCACCCCCAGTGTCCAGTGGAAAATACGGCCCTGCTCAGGTATAGCATAATAATTCTTAGCACTAAAGCTTTAATTGTGTAACTCACTCCCTCCTTTTGCACAGATATATGGCGGAAGTCGAGGAGAAGTATAGAGTGGCCTCATAAGAGAAGCGTGTTGGACAAGCTGATAGAATGATGGGGTGGCTCTCTCAGACATTCCATCGGCCCCCCGCGACGCAATTGCGACATTGCCACCAGGTCTGGAATCTTTGTACTCCTATTTAGCCCACTCCTATTGAGGCAGGTCTTAATAGGATCCTGTCAAAATCATGCAAGCAATCCAACAATAGCTGGTACAAGTCCACTTGGGGGACTAATAAAAAAAGTTAAATACATATATATATAAATATTACAATATAAAATTATTTAACTGGCATGGTGACCGCCGTAAAAAAGAAAAAAAAATTAAGTCCCCTCATTTCCCATAAAAAATGTAATAAAAAGGGATAAAAAAGTCGTAAAGACCCCAAAATGGTATCAATAAAAACAGTTCACCATGCGAAAACTAAGCCCTCACATCGCCCAATCGACAGTATAGTGCCAAGGGACTGGCGCAGGGCAAATGTGGTGCCTATTTTCAAAAAGGGCTCTAGGTCTTCCCCAGGTAATTATAGACCAGTAAGCTTAACATCCATCGTGGGGAAAATGTTTGAGGGGCTATTGAGGGACTATATACAGGATTATGTGACAATAAATAGCATTATAGGTGACAGCCAGCACGGTTTTACTAAGGACAGAAGTTGTCAAACTAACCTAATCTGTTTTTATGAAGAGGTGAGCAGAAGTCTAGACAGAGGGGCCGCTGTGGATTTAGTGTTTTTGGACTTTGCAAAGGCATTTGACACTGTCCCTCATAGACGTCTAATGGGTAAATTAAGGACTATAGGTTTAGAAAATATAGTTTGTAATTGGATTGAGAATTGGCTCAAGGACCGTATCCAGAGAGTTGTGGTCAATGATTCCTACTCTGAATGGTCCCCGGTAATAAGTGGTGTACCCCAGGGTTCAGTGCTGGGACCACTATTATTCAACTTATTTATTAATGATATAGAGGAAGGGATTAATAGCACTATTTCTATTTTTGCAGATGACACCAAGCTATGTAATATAGTTCAGACTATGGAAGATGTTCATGAATTACAGGCAGATTTAAACAAACTAAGTGTTTGGGCGTCCACTTGGCAGATGAAGTTTAATGTAGATAAATGTAAAGTTATGCATCTGGGTACCAACAACCTGCATGCATCATATGTCCTAGGGGGAGCTACACTGGCGGATTCACTTGTTGAGAAGGATCTGGGTGTACTTGTAAATCCTAAACTCAATAACAGCATGCAGTGTCAATCAGCTGCTTCAAAGGCCAACAGGATATTGTGGTGTATTAAAAGAGGCATGGACTCGCGGGACAGGGATGTAATATTACCACTTTACAAAGCATTAGTGAGGCCTCATCTAGAATATGCAGTCCAGTTCTGGGCTCCAGTTCATAGAAAGGATGCCCTGGAGTTGGAAAAAATACAAAGAAGAGCAACGAAGCTAATTAGGGGCATGGAGAATTTAAGTTATGAGGAAAGATTGAAAGAATTAAACCTATTTAGCCTTGAAAAAAGACGACTAAGGGGGGACATGATTAACTTATATAAATATATTAATGGCACATACAAAAAATATGGTGAAATCCTGTTCCTTGTAAAACCCCCTCAAAAAACAAGGGGGCACTCCCTCCGTCTGGAGAAAAAAAGGTTCAAGCTGCAGAGGCGACAAGGCTTCTTTACAGTGAGAACAGTGAATCTATGGAATAGTCTACCGCAGGAGCTGGTCACAGCAGGGACAGTAGATGGCTTTAAAAAAGGGTTAGATAATTTCCTAGAACAAAAAAATATTAGCTCCTATGTGTAGAAATTTTTCCTTCCCTTTTCCCTTCCCTTGGTTGAACTTGATGGACATGTGTCTTTTTTCAGCCGTACTAACTATGTAACTATGTAACTATGACAGAAAATAAAAAGTTATGGCTCTCCACACAAAACAAAGTTTATTTTTTTAAATTTGTTTGTTTTCCTTGCGAACGTAGTAAAACATAAAAAACTATATAAATTTGGTATTCCCGTAATATTTTACCTGCAAAATAAAGTTAACATGTCATTTTTAACGCATGGTGAAAGCCGTAAAAACAAAGCCCAAGAAACCATGGAGGAATCCCTTTTTTTCCCCATTCTACCCCTGAAAGACATTTTGCCAGTTTCCCAGTACATCATATGGTACAATAAATGGTGTCGAGAAAAACTACTGCTCGTCCCGCAAAAAACAATCCCTCATACGGCAATATTGACGGAAAAATAAAAAAGTTATGGTTTTTGAAATGTAGAGAGGAAAAAACGAAAAACAAAATTCGAAAAATGGCTGCGGGAGGAAGGGTTTTGATTGTAATACATTTGTATGACTATGATATAATATATATAGGGCGCAATGTGTTCTTTTTACTAGCTAAAAGAAAGAACATTGCATGGGATTGGGTCCTTGTTGGAATGTACTGACCCACCAGAATACCAGAGGATCCTCCATTGGGCCCAGGATCTGATACAGCAATCATTCCAAAATTTCTAGCATAAGACTATCCCATTTAAAGTTGCTTAAACAGCAACTAAACAGCTGTTTAAAGGGTCAGTGGCGATTGTGCAAGCGCTGCAGCCTCTTCATTGTTTACATCAGTTTCAGTCTGGTTCGTACTTGCACACGACGATACATTTGTAGCAGCTATGCATGATATTGCAGTGCTGTCAAATTAAAGCAATAGAATTGTGAAATTTGCTACTGATAGATAAGGCATACCTCCAGTTATAGAAAACTTCTAGAAGTTGTAGACCCATGTCAGAAGGTGGTGGCCTATACTTTGTGGCCCCATCACGTGCTAGAACAAGTCTGCTAAGGCGCTCATTAGAGCACATAACAGCGTAGACTCCTCTTTATCTATTCCAGTTTTACTCAGGAGACCTAGAGATGGCCCATAGTCTTAAATTATTTAGCATTTTAATCTTTAATCTCCAATTTTTACTCCCTGTGGATAAAAATCTGTCCAGGTCATGTGATGAATACAGAGGTGCATGGCTCGTTACAAGACACTGTTATGATAACTGAACAGTAACTGTAATCAGCTTAAGACCTGAATTTTCATCACATGACCAAGGCAGATTTTTATCCCCTGAAATTAACCCCTTAACGCACTTGACGTGACTGTACTGTTCTGTATGGTTTGCCCTGTCTAAAGGCACCATGAAGTACTGTTACCTCATGGTTCTGTTCTTTCACCATGTCAACAGACATGGTGACAGAACAGGGATATTGGCTGTCACAGACAGCCGATTGGTCTCCCGACGCATCCCAGGAACTATCAGTAGTGACTGACCAATCACAGCATTGCAGCATGGTTACCCATGCAAAAAGAGCCAGGGAGCCATGCTGTTGGCAACAGGAGGCCTAACAGTGGCCTCCTGTCTGCAAAGTATGGAAGCCTGTTAGGCCCCGCCCTGAGGTGGGGCCTAAAAGTCTTCTGTCTGAAAATGGAATATGGTGGCGGGCTCAGAAGCTGAGCCTGCACCATCAGCCACGGGTGTCAGCTGTATGTTACAGCTGACAGCCTGCTGTAATGCCATTAACGTTATCCCTGCCATTAACTCCTTAGATGATCGAGGCATCTTAGTGGTTTCTAGCCGACCTGGCATCGCTGCGATGTGATCACAGGGGCGTCGATCATTGCTATGGCAACCGAAGGTCGACAGTGGCCTTCTGATCTGCCATGAACGGAAGCCCATTAGTCTCGGCCCAGAGGTGGAGCCGATTAGGACCACCCGGAGGCGGTGGCTAATAGGCTTGCTGTCAGTGAATAACTGAAAGCTCTAATACATTGCACTACGTGAGTAGTGCAATGTATTAAAATAAAGATCAGAGGTGCAGGTCTTAAAGTCCCGTAGTGAGACATAAAAGAAAATTTTAAAAAAGTTATAAAAATGTTGTACAAAAGTATAAAAATAAAAGTTAGAAGTTAAAAATAACAAACACTGCTTTTTTTTCCTACAATAAGTATTTTATTATAGGAAAAAAATTAAAACGTTAAAAGTACACATAACGACCCAATTTATAAAACTATAATATTATTTTTCCAACAGGGCAAACACCACAAAAAATAAAAAACAATTCCAGAATCACAATTTTTTGGCCACAATCTCTCCCAAAACATAGAATAAAAAGTGATCAAATAGTCAAAAGTACCCTGAAATAATAGCACTAAAAACTACAACCCGTCACGCAAAAAAACAAGTCCTTACACAGCCTTGTCGACGCTAAAATAAAAAAGTTATGGCTTTCAGAACATTTTATTGTGCAAACGCTGCAAAACATGAAAAAACTTTATACATATGGTATCGCCCTAGTCGTATCGACCCGCATAATAAATTAAAATTGTCATTTATAGCACACAGTGAACACTGTAAAAAAAAGAATAAAAAAACATTGTCAGAATTGTCGGGTTTTTGGTCACCTTGCCTGCCAAAAAAATGTAATAAAAAGTGATGAAAAAATCGCATGCACCCCAAAATGATACCAATGAAAACAACAGATTGTCCCGCAAGTAAGCCCTTAACACAGCCTCATTGGAGAAAAAATTAAAAAGTTCTGGCTCTGAATAATCTGAGGCAAACTGGTTGCTAGCAACAGACTTTCTGTCATCCTTACTATATCTATGGATAATGTATCCATAACAACCATTCCATGTCTATGTATTCAACTAGATTCACACTGTGCTGCCAGGTTGAATGCAGCTTGGCAACAGTCATGCCCTACTCATGGTTAATAAATTTTACTAAACTATGTAGTATGAATGATCCTGCCATAGAGACATTGAACAGAATACTGAAACATAGTATGTAATGTAATGTAATCATAAAACGTATACCATCTCCAATAAAAGAATCTAAAATTACTGGTTTATAATCATCCTAAAGGACAGGTGCATGGTTTTTATGACAATTGATGGATGTTGTCACGTGGCGTGTGTTGACCCACTGGATCGTACCGCCTTGACGGTATGGCAGCTGGCCAACAGGATACACGGCAAAGTCTATAGTTCAATTATGTGTACCTGTGGTAACTTCAGACAGTAGAAAGATAGGCTCGGATGGGACCTTTGCAGCAGGCAGACACCAGGCGTGGTGTAACAAGGCAGGTGTAGTACTCAGCACAACACGACTCCAACTCTAAACGGCACTTGAACCAGGATAGCACGGGATACAGGATACAGTTAGCAGGAACGGGAACACTGGGAACTGGAAAACACTTAAGGAACCATTTGCAGAGACTAACATAGGTAAACGACAACAACGCTCAGGCAATGCAGGAAGGAGTAGGGCCCTTCTTATAGTCCAGGGTGCTCATGGGCTAATTTGGGTATCTACGGGACACAGCAGAGTGAAGCAGAAGTGAGCACTGGCGTCTCCTGAGAAGGAGATGTGGGCCAGCGCTCACTGATCCATGGCTGCGGCCGTCAGGATGTGAGTAAACCTGACGGCCCTCGGCCATGGGTGTTACAATCGTTAAGGATCTGACAGCTGCTGTATCTAAAGACATTGATGACGAAATACATAATACATTTATAAAATGTAAAATTATTTCCTGTAGTATTCTGAGGCAACCAAAGAAAGTTGCTTGCTTTATAAATATGTGGGAGGATAATAGATTTTTCTCTACATTTTTTCTTGACATAAAATTCATTATCTTCAAAAAACAATATTCCTAAAACTTTCTGTTCACTAAACCTATCCATCTAAATCTTGTAAAAATTAAAACCACATTCATTTCCACTATATGGGGTGTATCGATCAGATGGGTCTTGATAACATATAACAAGTCGAGATTTTTGGGGTTACACTGCAGGATATTTTTTTTTTCTCTGAAGAGTAGATTTGCATAGAGCTATATATTGGTTAATACAACACAGTTTTTGTGAATTTCCCTCAAGTGAGGAGGTGGTAAGGTAGAGGGGTTCTGCAATATAATATGCCAGTATTCTGGGTTTGCTTCTTTATTGCTCCTGAACAAGACCATTGTACATTATCCATTTGTAATTGTCACAATGTACTGCAGCACCAGTCGCTGATTTTAAGAATATAGAGCCCAAAAAACAAAGTGGAGCCTCTTACTGGGAAACCTCTAGTGATCAACACTGTTTACACGGCTTATACCTTAGTAATGGGCTACAGAGAAGGCCACCTCCACTTTAAAGAAATCCCAGGTACCATTTAAAAAAAAAATTTGTTGCTCCTTGCCACAGATGAAAAACTGCCACTTTCATGCGCTGTATATATTTATAAAAACGTCTTTATTCATTCAGCAAAGAAACAGCAAGTATGCGGAGAATATGTAGGACATGATTAAATGATATTGGGTCCTTCATGCATATATGGTGGTAGTACTGTTTAAAATGCACAACATTTTTGGACACATGTATTTCACATTATCTCCAGTCTCACCGCGCTCTTTATCCCCCGAACCCCTGCAACTTAGCTCCTTCCTTACTAGCAGCAGCCAGTATCCTGATCTGGAAATCCATATATGCCCCTCTCCCAGAATGCCACACTTGCATGCATTATAAAGTGTAGGTTCAGTCTAGATGATGTCACTTCCTCTTCAGATGCTTTAAGATTCTTCTTAACCACGGATTATAAATTGACGCTTTATTAAATTACAGTGACGCTGGCAAAGTGACAGTTTTTAGTCTGCTGCTAAACAGGAACCGAGGAGAAACTGACGGAATTGTTAATGGTATGAGTCAAATCCCAACGAGACTGAACCTACACTTTAATGACGGAGTGACAGTTTGTTATGGGATGCTAAGGAGCAAATAACAGAATTTGAAATGGTATCTAGCAAAACTCAGCAAATGTATCATTTTATTGCCATCTAATCTACAAAGAACACCAACTCCGTCCAACAATTCTAACAATGTTGCACATTTAATGAGCTACTTTTTTCTTTTGCCTGTGCTTGACTGCTGTAGTTGACCTGTGTCTGTAGATGTGTGCACATTCAATCACGCCTGTACACTTTTGCCCCCTATTATGATTCAGTGTCATAAGAGGCAGACATGAACATCAAGCAGTAATTGGAAAAAACACAGAACACAGATAAATCAAGGCTGAATCATGTGTTAGTCTTCTTTTTTTATTGCATTTTATGGAAGCTTTGATGTGATTCAGAAGTTATGTCTTTTGTAACTGGAAAAGTAAAGCCTTTTAATTACCAATATGGCTGTGCAGTAACTAGAGATATTCAAGCAGTTGTCATGACAACAGACCCCTTTGAAATTATTTGATGTGCACTTTCTTTCTACCGTGCGGATGAGCGCCAAAAATAATTTATTAGTTATAGTTAAAGGCTAAAAAAAAAAAAAAACACATAAAAACTTCAGCAACCTGTACTGTGTGAACCTGGCCTTAACCCCTTAAGGACGCAGCCTAGTTTGGGCCTTAAGGCTCAGAGCCCATTTTTCAAATCTGACATATTTCACTTTATGTGGTAATAACGTCGGAATGCTTAAACCTATCCAAGCGATTCCGAGATTGTTTTCTCGTGACACTTTGGGCTTCATGTTCGTGGTAAAATTTGGTCGATATATTCAGTCTTTATTTGAGAAAAATTGCAAAATTTAGAGAAAATTTAGAAAAAATAGCATTTTTCAGAATTTAAATGCATCTGCTTGTAAAACAGACGGTTATACCACCCAAAATAGTTACTAGTTCACATTTCCCATATGTCTACTTTAGATTGGCATCATTTTTTGAACATTCTTTTATTTTTCTTGGACGTTACAAGGCTTAGAACATAAACAGCAATTTCTCATATTTGTAAGAAAATTTCAAAAGCCTTTTTTTTAAGGTACCTGTTCAGTTCTGAAGTGGCTTTGAGGGGCCTATGTATTAGAAACCCCCATAAAGCACCCCATTTTAAAAACTAGACCCCTCAAAGTATTCAAAACAGCATTTAGAAAGTTTTTTAACCCTTCAGGCATTTCACAGGAATTAAAGCACAGTGGAGGTGAAATTTGCAAATTTCGTTTTTCTTTCTGAATTTCAATTTTATTCTATTTTTTTTCTGTAACAAAGAAGGTTTTACCAGAGAAACACTACTAAATATGTATTGTCCAGATTCTTCAGTTTTTAGAAATGTCCCACATGTGGCTCTAGTGCGCTCGTGGACTAAAACACAAGCCCCAGAAGCAAAGAAGCACCTAGTGCATTTTGGTGGTGCTTTTTTATTAGCATATATTTTAGGCAGCATGCCAGGTTTGGAGAGGTGTTGAGGTGCCAAAACATTAGGAATCCCCCAAAACTGACCCCATTTTGGAAACTGCACCCCTCAAGGAATTAATTTATGGTTATTGTTACACTTTTGACCCCGTAGTTTTTTCACAGCGCGTATTTGAATTGGGCTGTGAAAATAAAAGAATGACAATTTTTCCAATAAGATGTCATTTTTGATCAGAATTTCTTATTTTCACAGGGAACAAAATGCCCCATTTTGTTGCCCAATTTGTCCTGAGTGCGGCAATACCCCATTTGTGGTGATAAACTGCTGTTTGGGCCCATGGGAGGTATTAGAAGGAAAGGAGCGCTATGTGTTCTTTGGAGCCCAGATTTTGCTGGATTGGTTTTCGGGTGCCATGTCGCATTTGCAGAGCCCCAAAGGTATCAAAGCAATGGAAACCCACCAGAAGTGACCCCATTTTGGAAACTACACCCCTCAAGGAATTCATTTATGGGTGTTGTGACCATTTAGACTCCACAGTTTTTTCACAGAATTTATTTGAATTGGGCTGTGAATTAAAAAAAAAATTATTTTTTCCAATAAGAGGTAGTTTTGGCTCAAAATTTCTTATTTTCACAAGGAATAAAATACCGCATTTTGTTGCCCAATTTGTCCTGAGTGTGGCAATACCCTATTTGTGGTGATAAACTGCCGTTTGGGCCCATGGGAGGGCTCAGAAGGAAAGGACCACCATGTGGCCTACTGGAAATTTTCTGGTGCTAAGTCGTGTGTGCAGAAGCCCCTGAGGTATCAGTACAGTTTAAACCCCCGAGAAGTGACCCCGTTTTAAAAACGACACCCCTTAAGGAATTCATCTAGAGGTGTAGTGAGCATTTTGACCCCACAGGTATTGTGTAAAAGATAATGCGCAGCAGATGGTGCAGAGTGAGATTTGCAATTTTCTATATATATGCCATGTCAGTGTCCGATATATTGTGCCCAGCATGTGCCACCGGAGACATACACCCCATAAACTGTAATGTGGGCTCTCCCGGGTACGGCAATACCCTACATGTGGCTGTTATTAGCTGCCTGGGCACACAGCAGGGCTCAGAGGGGAAAGATGAGGAGGGGTAAGCTGTGCGAAGTGGATCAGAGCGAGTAAAACTGGGGTAAATTAAAAATAAAGGGATGGATGATAAATTTTAAAACACTCTTTCATACAGAGCTCTGGTTTTTTGGGACACGCGTCACATTGATATAGTGTGTCCTTCCTTATCCCCTTCTTATAGCAGACTCTGCACCTCTTTTGACTTTTTCCCTTCTTGCCAGTTTGGGGAACTTCTCCTAAAAAGTGTTGCCCTGGTACGATGCCTGTGGCCCCGCTTCCAGAAGTACTGTAAGGCTTCAGGACTTGATCTGACAAGTCCACCCCTCCCATGTACCTATTGTAGTCCAGGATGCAGTCTAGTTTGGGGGTCTCTGTCCTGGTACCTCGTACAGGTACATGGGTACTGGTGTGGCATCTCCCTGGTCTTGTACTTGACACACAATATGTTGCTGCTAGATTGTGCCCTGCTCTCACCCCTTCTGAGTGTTTGCCCAAGCAGAGTCTTAGGGAGGCCTCTCAGGTTTCTTCTAGCAGTGCCGCATGCCGCAGGACTTCTGGAAGCGAGGCAGTTGAAGAGTGGGACGCTGGTATAAAAATTATCCAGGTAGAGGTGGTAACCCTGGTCCAGCAGTGGGTGCACCAAATCCCACACAATTTTTGTATTAACTCCCAGTAAGGGGGGGGCATTCTGGGGGCTGAGTACTGGTGTCCTTCCCTTTATATATCCTAAATCTGTAGGTATACCCTGATGCACTCTCGCACAGCTCATACATCTTCACGCCATACCTTGCCCTCTTACCCGGCAGGTACTCGCGGAATTGAAGCCTCCCTTTCAAATGTACCAGGGATTCATCTATAGAAATACACTTCTCGGGGGTGAATGCTGGGAAAACCGGGCACTGAAATGGTCTAATAGGGGTCTCCATTTATACAAACGGTCAAAACTGGGGTCATCTCGGGGTGGGCACGGCTCATTATCAGTATAATGTAAGAAGCAAAGTATTGCCTCATTTTTATTTTATTTTTTAGTTTCCAGCTCAGTTCTGAAGTTGATTTGAGGGGCCCATATATTAGACACCCTTATCAAACACCCCATTTCAGAAACTAGACCCCTCAAAGTATTCACAACAGCATTTAAAAAGTTTATTAACCCTTTAGGTGTTTCACAGGAATTTAGAGCAAAGTAGAGGTGACATTTAATTAATTTAATTTAATTTATTAGGCACCATGTCCGGTTTGAAGAGGTCTTGTGGTGCTAAAACAGTGGAAACCCCCCAAAAGTGACCCCTTTTTGGAAACTAGAGACCTTGAGGAATCCATTGTAGTTTTCTTGGGGTGCATGCGACTTTTTGATCAGTTTTTATTCTAATTTTAGGTGGCGTGGGGACTAAAAAAACAGCAATTTTACTATTGTTTTTTATTCAATTTTTTTTACAGCGTTCACCGTGCGCTATAAATGACACATTCACTTTATTCTGCAGGGCGATACGATTACGGCGATACCAGATGTTTATAGTTTTTTTTTATGTCTTATGGCGTTTGCACAATAAAATACATTTTGTAAAATATCATTTACTTTTTGTGTTACCTTATTCTAAGAGCCATAACGTTTTTATTTTTCCATCAGGAAAGTCGTGCGAGGACTTATTTTTTGCGTAACGAACTGTAGTTTCCATCAGTACCATTTTTAGGGACATGCGACTTTTTGATCTCTTTTTATTCCATTTTTTGGGATGTGAAGTGACCAAACAATTGTGATTGTGGTACGGTTTATTATTATTTTCTCTTACGGCGTTCACCGCGCGGTATAAATAACGACATCGTTTTGTAGTTCAGGACGTTACGGACGCGGCGATACCAATTATGTATAGTTTATTTGTTTATTTATATATTTTTATTAATAATAAAGAACTGATAAGGGAAAAAGGGGGACTTTTACTTTTATTACTTTTAAATCTTTTATTTTCTTATTTTTACACAACTTTTTTTTACTTTTTTACACTTTTTTTACTTTGTCCCACTAGGGGACATGAGGGCAGGAGGCTCTGATCGCTATTCTAATACACTGCACTACATACGTAGTGCAGTGTATTAGAGCTGTCAGCTGTTCGCTGACAGCAAGCATAGTGGGTCCTGACTTTGTCGGGACCCACTAGGCTTCCGTCGATGGCGTAGCCAGAGTCCATTGTTAGGATTCTGGTTGCCATAGTAGCCATCACGGCCCGCTATCGTGTAGCAGGCCGGCGATGGCAGCTTAACCCCTAAGAAGCCGCGATCGCTATTGAACGCGGCTTCTAAGGGGTTAATCGGCGGGGACCACCGCGATCGGTCCCTGCACACTAAGCTGTGATAGCCTGCTGTCGGAAACAGCAGGTATCACAGCTCAAGCACGCGCCGGGATTAAATGGCGCCGTGTTTACTCAGGTCAGTAATAGTACTGACCTGAGCGCGAACGTTCTACTTAGCAGGACGTACTATTACTGACCTGAGCGCGAAGGGGTTAAAGAGGTTTTCCCATGCCATAAAGTGATGGCACACCGCTAAGATATGCCATTACTTTCTAATTGGTGGGGGACTGACTGCGGGGTTTGATATGATGCAATCTTCATTCAATTAGTGTTCAGCCACCTTCAGACAGCTGTAATATGGTATGCAGGATCTGTATACTCTGTGTGCACAATTATTAGGCAAGTGAGTATTTTGACCATATCATCACTTTTATGCATATTTTCCAACTCCAAGCTGTATAAACTTGACTGCTTATTGAATTGAAGCATATCAGGTGATGTGTATTTCTGTAATGAGGATGTGGCCCAAGAAGATCAAGATCCTGTATCCTCTGGCAAAATGGGCCAAAAAAGAGATTTAACTGACACTGAAAGGTCAAAAATTATTTCAGAGGGATGAAGCACTCTTGAAATTTGAGAAGAATCAAACGTGAACGACCAGTAACCCATTAACCTCAAGTGCTGTCATTTTCCAGAACTGCAACCTCCCTGGAGTGCCCAGAAGTACAAGGTGTTCAGTGCTCAGAGACATGGCCAAGGTAAGGAAGCCTGAACAAAACAAATAAGTTGAAACGTAAAGACTGGGCCAAGAAATATCTGAGGACAGATTTTTCAAAGGTTTTATGGACTGATGAGATGATGACTCTGGACGGACCAGATGGATTGGCCCGTGGCTGGATCAGTAACGGGTATAGAGCTCCACTTCGACTCAGACGCCAGCAAGGTGGAGGTGGGGTACGGGTATGGGCTGGTATTATTAAGAATAATCTAGTTGGACCTTTTAGTGTTGAAGATGGACTAAAAATAAACACCCAAACCTACTGCCAGTTTTTAGAAGACACTTTCATCAAGCAGTGGTACAGGAAAAAGTCTTCATCTTTCAGGAAAACCATGATTTTTAGGCAGGACAATGCTCCATCGCATGCATCGAAGTACTCCACTGCGTGGCTAGCCAGCAAAGGCCTTAAAGATGAAAGGATAATGACATGGCCCCCGTCCTCACCTGACCTAAACCCTATTCAGAACTTGTGGGCCCTTTTTAAACGGCAGATTTACGGTGAAGGAAAACAGAACACCTCTCTGAACAGTGTCTGGGAGGCTGCAGTTGCGGCTGCACAAAAAGTTGTTTATCAACAGATTAACCCCTTAACGCTCAGTGACGTACTATTACGTCATGGAAAGCACCCTGTTCGCGCTCCATGACGGAATAGTACGTCTCGGGAGTAACGGCCGTTTCGGCCGTCCTCCCGACACATACAGGAGCTGTGACAGCTGCTGTCTCGTACAGCAGCTGTCACAGCTCCTACAGCGGGGACCGATCGCTGTGTCCCCGCTGATTAACCCCTTAAAAGCCGCGTTCTATAGAGATCGCGGCTTTTTAGGGGTTAAGCTGCCATCGCCGGCCTGCTACACGATAGCGGCCGGCGATGGTGACTATGGCAACCGGACACCAAACAATGGCGTCCGGCTATGCCATAGACGGAAGCCTAGTGGGTCCTGACAACGTCAGGACCCACTATGCTTGCTGTCAGTGAGTAGCTGACAGTTCTAATACACTGCACTACGCATGTAGTGCAGTGTATTAGAATAGCGATCAGGGCCTCCTGTCCTCAAGTCCCCTAGTGGGACAAAGTAAAAAAGTAAAAAAAAAGTTAAAAAAAGATGTGTAAAAATAAGAAAATAAAAGATTTAAAAGCATTAAAAGTAAAAATCCCCCCTTTTCCCTTATCAGTCATTTATTATTAATAAAAATATATAAACAAACAAATAAACTATACATAATTGGTATCGCCGCGTCCGTAACGGCCTGAACTACAAAATTATTTCGTTATTTATCCCGCGCGGTGAACGCCGTAAAAGAAAATAATAATAAACCGTCCCAGAATCACAATTGTTTGGTGACTTCACCTCGCAAAAAATGGAATAAAAAGAGATAAAAAAGTCGCATGTACCTAAAAATGGTATTGCTGGAAACTACAGTTCGTTACGCAAAAAATAAGTCCTCGCACGGCTTTATTGATGGAAAAATAAAAAAGTTCTGGCGCTTAGAATAAGGTAACACAAAAAGTGAATGATTTTTTACAAAACTTATTTTATTGTGCAAACGCCATAAGACATAAAAAAAAACTATAAACATCTGGTATCGCCGTAATCGTATCGCCCCGCAGAATAAAGTGAATGTGTCATTTATAGCGCACGGTGAACGCTGTAAAAAAAATAGAATAAAAAAACAATAGTAGGATTGCTGTTTTTTAGTCACCACGCCACCTAAAAATAGAATAAAAACTGATCAAAAAGCCGCATGCACCCCAAGAAAACTACAATGAATTCCTCAAGGGGTTTAGTGTCCAAAATGGGGTCACTTTTGGGGGGTTTCCAATGTTTTGGCACCACAAGACCTCTTCAAACCGGACATGGTGCCTAATAAAAAAGAGGTCTCATAATCCACTGGGTGCTCCTTTGCTTCGGAGGCCGGTGCTTCAGTCCATTACCGCACTAGGGCCACATGTGGGATATTTCTCAAAACTGCAGAATCTGGGCAATACGTATTAAGTTGCGTTTCTCTGATAAATCCTTTTGTGTTGTAAAAAAAATGGTATAAAGAGGATTTTCTGACAAAAAAAAAATGTACATTTCACACCTACTTTGCTCTAAATTCCCGTGAAACACCTAAAGGGTTCATAAACTTTCTAAATGCTGTTGTGAAAACTTTGAGGGGTCTAGTTTCTAAAATGGGGTGTTTGATAGGGGTTCTAATATATTGGCCCCTCAAAGCAACTTCAGAACTGAACTGGAACCTAAAAAAATAAATAAATGAGGCAATACTTCGCTTCTTACATTATACTGATAATGAGCCGTGCCCACCCCGAGATGACCCCAGTTTTGACCGTTTGTATAAACGGAGACCCCTATTAGACCGTTCCAGTGCCCGGTTTTCCCAGCATTCACCCCCGAGACGTGTATTTCTATTGATGAGTCCCTGGTACATTTTAAAGGGAGGGTTCAATTCCGCGAGTACCTGCCGGGTAAGAGGGCAAGGTATGGCGTGAAGATATATAAGCTGCGAGAGTGCATCAGGGTATACCTACAAATTTAGGATATATGAAGGAAAGGCCATCCCCAAACCAGACTGCTTCCTGGCCTACAATAGGTACATGGGAGAGGTGGACTTGTCAGATCAAATCCTGAAGCCCTACAGCGCCATGCGGTGTGGTATAAGAAGCTGGCCGGGCACATCATACAGATGGTTTTGTACAATGTGTACGTGCTACGTCGATGTGCAGGCCAGACGGGAACTTTCCTGGAATTTCAAGAGGTGATTATCAAGAACCTAATCTTTAGGGACCAAGAAGGGGGGGCACCCAGTACTTCTGGAAGCGGGGCCACACGCATCGTACCAGGGCGGCAACACTTTCCAGGAGAAGTTCCCCAAACTGGCAAGAAGGGAAAAAGTCAAAAGAGGTGCAAAGTCTGCTATAAGGGATGACACAATATATCAATGTGACACGTGTCCCGAATAACCAGAGCTCTGTATGAAAGAGTGTTTTAAAATTTATCATACATCCCTTGGTTTATAATTTACCCCAATTTTACTTACCCTGACGCCCCCCGCACAGCTTATCCCCCCTCGTCTTTCCCCTCTAAGCCCTGCTGTGTGCCCAGGCAGCTGATAACAGTCACATGTAGGGTATTGCCATACCCGGGAGAACTCACATTACAGTTTATGGGGTGTAGGTCTGCGGTCAAAATGCTCACTACACCTCTAGATGAATGCCTTAAGGGTCTCGTTTTTAAAACGGGGTCACTTCTTGCGGGTTTCAACTGTACTGGTACCTCAGGGGCTTCTGCATACATGACTTCGCACTAGAAAATCCCCAGTAGGCCAAATGGTGGTCCTTTCCTTCTGAGCCCTCCCATGGGCCCAAACGGCAGTTTATCACCACAAATGGGGTATTGCTGCACTCAGAACAAATTGCGCAACAGAATGGGGTATTTTGTTTCTTGTGAAAATAAGAAATTTTCGGCCAAAACGACATATTATTTGCAAAAATAATTTTGTTTTCATTCCCAGCCCAATTCAAATAAGTTCTGTGAAAAAGCTATGGGGTCAAAATTGTCACAACACCCATAAATGAATTCCTTGAGGGGTGTAGTTTCCAAAATGGGGTCACTTCTGGTGGGTTTCTATTGCTTTGATACCTCTGGGGCTCTGCAAATGTGACATGGCACCCGAAAACCAATCCAGCAAAATCTGGACTCCAAAGAACAAATAGCGCTCCTTTGCTTTTGAGCCCTTCCATGGGCCCAAACAGCAGTTTATCACCACAAATGGGGTATTGCCGCACTCAGGACAAATTGGGCAACAAAATGGAGTATTTTATTTCTTGTGAAAATAAGAATTTTTGAGCTAAAATGACATATTATTGGAAAAAATATTTTTTTTTTCATTCCCAGCCCAATTCAAATAAGTTCTGTGAAGAAACTATTGGGTCTAAATGGTCACATTATCCATAAATGAATTCCTTGAGGGGTGTAGTTTCCAAAATGGGGTCACTTCTGGTGGGTTTCCATTGCTTTGATACCTCTGGGGCTCTGCAAATGTGACATGGCACCCGAAAACCAAACCAGCAAAATCTGCACTCCAAAGAACACACAGCGCTTCTTTCCTTCTGAGGCCTCCCATGAGCCCAAACGGCAGTTTATCACCACAAATGGGGTATTGCCACACTAAGGACAAATTGGGCAACAAAATGGAGTATTTTGTTCCCTGTGAACATAAGAATTTTTCATAAAAAATTACATCTTATTGGAAAAAATGACATTTTTTTTAATGTCACAGCCCAATTGAAATAGGTGTTGTGAAAAAACTGTGCTGTCAAAATGCTAACAACAACCATAAATGAATTCCTTGAGGGGTGTAGTTTCCAAAATGTGGTCACTTCTGGTGGGTTTCCATTGCTTTGAAACCTCTGGGGCTCTGCAAATGTGACATGGCACCCGAAAACCAATCCAGCAAAATCTGGACTCCAACAAACACATAGCGCTCCTTTCCTTCTGAGCCCTCCCATGAGCCCAAACGGCAGTTTATCACCACAAATGGGGTATTGCCACACTAAGGACAAATTGGGCAACAAAATGGGGTATTTTGTTCCCTGTGAAAATAAGAAATTTTGATCACAAATGACATTTTATTGGAAAAAATGTCATTTTTTTCATTTCACAGCCCAATTCAAATACGTGCTGTGAAAAAACTGTGTGGTCAAAATGGTAACAACAAACATAAATGAATTCCTTGAGGGGTGTAGTTTCCAAAATGGGGTCACTATTGGGGGATTCCTACTGTTTTGGCACCTCAATACCTCTTCAAACCTGGCATGCTGCCTAAAATATATTCTAATAAAAAAAGAGGACTCAAAATGCACTAGGTGCTTCTTTGATCTAGGGCTTGTGTTTTATTCCACTAGCGCAGTAGAGCCACATGTGGGACATTTCTAAAAACTGCAGAATCTGGACAATACATATTTAGTAGTGTTTCTCTCGTAAAACCTTCTTTGTTACAGAAAAAAAAATGAATAAAATTGAAATTCAGCAAGAAAAATGAAATTTGCAAATTTCACCTCCACTTTGCTTTAATTCCTGTTAAATGCCTGAAGGGTTAAAAAACTTTCTAAATGCTGTTTTGAATACTTTGAGGGGTCTAGTTTTTAAAATGGGGTGTTTTATCAGGGTTTATAATACATAGGCCCCTCAAAGCCACTTCAGAACTCAAGAGGTACCTTAAAAAAAAGGCTTTTGAAATTTTCTTAAAAATATGAGAAATTGCTGTTTATGTTCTAAGCCTTGTAACGTCCAAGAAAAATAAAAGAATGTTCAAAAAATGATGCCAATCTAAAATAGACATATGGGAAATGTGAACTAGTAACTATTTTGGGTGGTATAACTGTCTGTTTTACAAGCAGATGAATTTAAATTCGGAAAAATGCTATTTTTTCAAAATTTTCTCTACATTTTGCAATTTTTCACCAATAAACACTGAATATATCGACCAAATTTTACCACGAACATGAAGCCCAATGTGTCACGAGAAAACAATCTCAGAATCGCTTGGGTAGGTTTAAGCATTCCGACGTTATTACCACATAAAGTGAAATATGTCAGATTTGAAAAATGGGCTCTGAGCCTTAAGGCCCAAACTAGGCTGCGTCCTTAAGGGGTTAAGAAACTGACAGACTCCTTGGATGGAAGGTTTATGACTGTTATTGAAAAGAAGGGGGGCACTATTGGTCACAGTTTTTTTGTTGTTTTTTTTTTAAATGTAAAAAATTTATTTGTACATTTTTAGTTGTTTGTTTATTATTCTCACTTTAACAGATGAAAATAAACAAGTGGGATGGGAAAATGTTCCTTTTTCATTTAGTTAGACTATGTTCACATACGGCTCCGTTCCGTCTGAGCTTTCCGTCGGAACGGAGCTCTGACTGACACAAACTGAAACCAAAGGTTTCGGTTTCCATCACCATTGATTTCATTGATGCGTCACCGTTGAAATCAATGGTGATGGAAACGGAAACCTTTGGTTTCAGTTTGTGTCATTCAGGGCTTCACTCCGACGGAACGTCGGAACGGAGCCCTGACGCAGATGTGTTCGAAGCATTACATAATAATTCTGGTTTGAGGTTTATTAACATTTTGGATTGACCGACAGCACTGTAGTTGCTTAATAATAAAATTAAACCTCAAAAATCCAACTTGCATAATAATTGTGCACAATATATTTTGTAATTTAATCCCATCAGATTAAAGCAGGTAAACTTTTCCCAAACAAAACTTTTTTTAAAAAGGTTTCTCTTAAAAGGTTGTTCAAACTGAATCAGACACCTTAACACTAAGGCCACTTTCACAATCGTATTTTTAAAAAAACTGCATATTTTTAAAATCTGCAGCATGATCTACTTTGATCTGT
Source organism: Rhinoderma darwinii (assembly GCF_050947455.1). Taxonomy (NCBI): domain Eukaryota; kingdom Metazoa; phylum Chordata; class Amphibia; order Anura; family Rhinodermatidae; genus Rhinoderma; species Rhinoderma darwinii. The sequence continues at coordinate 286,960,851 of NC_134690.1, read as the reverse complement.
TTTGTGAAAAAAAAATTCCCATTGAAATCTATGGAGAGTGTACAAAATACGGATGCATATGTAGGTCATCTCTGTCTCTTTTATGTCAGCAGTATTGTTTTCGAATTTTAAAAGGGCTGTCTCATATAATCTAATTCCTCCCTAGAAGCCAACCCATCAATAATACAGATCCATAATACAGATACAGTACAATAGTGATAAAAATACTAATGACATGCTAACACAATATAATTCTTAATTCGGATGTAAAATATGGATCCATATTACGCACGCTTACAAATACGCTCATGTGAAACAAGCCTAGCTCTATGGAGCACATCTGCAGGCAACCTACACGTTCAAAAGAGGCAAAATGTAAGAAAATAACCAGACTGTAGCGTATTATTTATATTGTAAACTTCTATTTTCCACTACACATATAACCTTCGGGCCCTACTCCTTTCAAAAGCTTACATTTTAGGATAAAATGAAGATAATGATTGATGGTAAATGGTTGCCTCAGCTCAGCAAGGGATGATAAGGTTTTTTTTCCCTACCCTAGTTCATTTTCAGGCTGGCTCTAGAATTGAATAATCAATGTCATTATCTCTTTTTCCCTTATCTAAGTCACATCAGACTTGTGGAATAGATCAATATAAACAAGAAAGCATGGAAATACCGCTGTTCCATTGGGACTTGTTACTAGCCGTGCTAAAGACTTGTAGACTGAATCCTGGAAAGACTTTCTACTGTTTAGCCAGTTGGGAGTATATTTTTATCCATCAACATTTCAGTAAATTAACAATTATTAGTTGATATGTTGATGAGTTGCATAAATGTAAGTCAGTTCCTAGTAAAATGTTCCAGAATAAACAATACAACTTTATATACTGTATAACTAATTTTGTAGAGTAGAAACACTTGTCTCTGCATAATAAATGTTCCAACAGCCAAACAGGTATATAAGCAGTGGAATGGTGAGTCGGAAATTTGCGTGAATGTTTTTGATAGTGCTTAGTGTACAGCAGGTTGAGGATCTCTTATCTTCTCAAGTTCATATGTGTAGAGAAATTAAAGTTGTACTGTGTTGGGAGAGCAACATATTCTCTGACCAGGGTTGCACCAGGGCAGTAATGTTTTACTACATTTAGTCTTATTTAGTATTTACACATTTTGTCAAACTATTCACTATTATATAAAATACTAGCAGAGCGAGCCGGCTTTGCATGGGTCTATTTGTTTGTTGTTTGTGTGTGTGGTTAAAAACGTCCTTTCCTACTGATATGAAGCCAACTTATCCAATAAAGTCTAAGTGCAGGGTTCCTTTTTGGAGGCATGAGTGGTCTGAAAGGGGATCAATTTATGAGAATGCTGAAATGTAGTATAGGTATTGTGCAATATAGGTACAGTTCGTTCACGGCGAGTAAAGAAAGATGGCCGGATTGTTATGGAAACCCGGTGTAAAACAAAAATGACTGAGTTGTTATGGGAACCTGGTGTAAAACTGTGTGTATGTTGATAAGGCTAAGAATGAAGAACCTGCAAGCTTCTATTAGTTAATACGGGTCATCTGATGTGATATGGAGTAGGACCCTAGATGTGGAAACCAGTGGTGCCAAATTTGCTTTTGTATTGCAATTTCTTGTGAATATTTCAAGAACGGTAGGCCCTAGAGAGCTGAAACCCGGTGTAAAAACTTTGAAAGCGTCTGATTTACTTATGTGCCAAATTTGTTGCGGATTGGTCCAGTCGTTTGGCCATGAATAAACAAAAATATAAAATGTGTATATATATATATAATGAAGGTGGAAAGTCTTCACGTCTGTACTTACTTTCAGATATGGTTACAGCTTATAATGGCTTATTATTATCAAGCCTACATTATAAGCAGGCATTGCACTACTGAATAGAATAACATGAGACATGAGAAGACTGGATTCAATATTTATGGTTGAATGCAGGCCAGAATATGAGATGGCCAGAAAGGTAGAATTTTTGGGCTATATCTTTGGGGCATTTGAAAGGTTGCTGGTCTTAATGGAAATGGAAATCTTCTTCTTTTTCAATTACATTCATCTGAAAATCATCAGCCTCCCAGTGTAACAGCTGGGTCTGATATTTTGCGATGGTCGTGCCAGTTGATTCGTTTCATCACTAAATTTCATTACGTCTCTTCCTTGAAAAGGTATTTTTTATTTGGAATGCCAGCATTGCGTGTCCCTGTGCAGATGTTATTTCAGATTAAAGTTTAGGTAATACTGAGTGAAAATGGCATGTACTTTTCCTCTTTTCTTGATGAAATTATATTTCCAACCTGTCTATTGTAAAGCACCACCGCTTGCATAACAAGTGGACTAATCTGATATTTTAGGTGACTGTAGGATGTCAGGATTTATTATCCTGCAGTCTTGTTGGCACGAATAGAGGGGAAAGATTCCTCACAGATGTATTCAGAATAAACCTAAGGGATATCTTCTGCGATAGGAAGCATTAATAGCTTTCCTGTTCCCCGGAGGATGTGTGCAGAGCTATTTGCCCCTTCTTTTATTGTAGTGTTTCTCATTTGCATTTTTTATTGTACTATTCATTGTATCATTTCCAATGAGAATTAATCTGGCAGAACAGTGATTTAGCAACTGTGTTCAGTTGGTCAATGACTGTAATATGTTGAGCACTGAATTCAGCTCTTATTCTGGAAAATAAAAGAACCTGCTCAAGTCTGGATAATTGAGAATCTAATATTTTATGTTTAGTAGCTGTACCATAGCCGCTTTATGTCCTTCACGTGAAAGGACATCTCATATCAATATTGTTTGCGGTACGCTGGTAATTAATTTGCACTCATGCTATTACCTTTAACTGAGAGACAATAAATCTCTAAGTGCGCAGGTGAAGGCGACAGGTTCATGACTACCTGACATGTGAGATAAAGGATCTGCAGCTGATAGGCATGATAAATTTTGCTGATGGTTGTAATTCCTATTTTTCTGACTAGCAGTTTAACAAAGAGAATTTGTGATTAACTAAACATTCTTCGGCTTTGCTAGATCTCCTAATGCTAAAGATGTCTCTTACACAACTTATAGGGTAAAGTAATGTAATGCCAATGTATTAAAATACTATAAATAGCAATGACCTGATATAGTCTTACTCATTCATATGTGGGAGAACTGTAGTCCGCTCAATAGAAAATAGGAGGCCCTATAGAAAAGATTAAATTGCCCCCCCCCCCCCACACCATGTTGTCGGGTTTTGCCACCCAGGACAATAGTGCTAACTGTTTGTTTCCCCCTTCACATTCTTTCCATAACCCTTGGGCTAATTCCCCACGCCCTTGTTTACCAGCTATGCAGCTATGCAGTTTCCCCCCTTTTTTCGTAGGGACTCATAGCAGCCACATTGTCTGTCTCTATAGTAAGTACGTCTTTTAGTCCACTGATGTATTTGAACTCCTGCAGCTTTGCTTGGGATAACTGCCATGCTATTTATGACGAAGCCTAATGTATTAGGGTCAAAAGAGGCGTATCAGATGACTATAGAAAAGTATACAAAAATTGACTTGCAAGATTAGAGATCCTCCACCGAGGCAACCAAAAATAAGGCTTTAATCCGTGCTCAACCTTTTCCTTCTTGCCTAATAAAATGTCAGATCACTTTTGTGAAGAACGCAAATGCCAGAATTACAACGATTATACAATTCTGGATTAAAATAATTTTATTGTAGTTACTTGAGACCAGGAATTGGTTGCTCAGCATAAAATATCATTTTTAAAATGTTTACCATTTGTGTGAAGAATATGCAAAAATATATTCTCATGGTGGGGGAGAGACTCCTTTCTGGCGATTCAATTAAATCTATTAGTCATTCACCCATAACAATAATTTATCATAAATAGGGATTTTTTGGACCATCAGTACTTCCTACGTAGGATAAAAAAAAAAAAATCTATAACTGACAATGTGAGCTTGATAGTTGTTAATATGTATTGTTCTCCCTTTTCTACCCCTCCCCCTAAATGACTACCTTGCTGCCTGATCTGATAGGATCACCACTGATTGATACAGATTGATATACATTGGAATTTCAGACATCTCTTTATTGAATTTTATGTTTTCTTCTTTACCCCCTGGCTTCCCTCACCCCCTTCTCTGTTTTATGCACCCATAATTGAAAATTGTTAATAAAACAATTAAAAAAAATAAAAATCTATAATAATTGGAGTAACAAATACATCTGTATGTTATCAGACACTGAGAACGTGGAAAATATTTCTGCAATGGCAAAATTGTAAAACATAAAAATTACCCATCAAAATTTAAAACGGAATTAAAACTTCAATTCATGGAAACCAGGAAAAAAACACAATGACAAAATAAGGTTATAATTAAACTGGAATTATTGATGAAATAAAATATATATCTTTTGTTAAAAAAAAATTGTGTTTAATTGATTTAGATTCGTCATTGTCAGTTTTCATTCTTTACGTCACATAATCTCAAAGACTTTTATTTTATAGGTGGAAAGTGAAGAAAATGAATTGTTCAACTAAAATTAAATGACAGCTTTATTAAGAAATTAATCATTCTTAAAATATAATTTACCCGTTAAGTGGTTTTCTTATGTCTCTACTGTGTTGATTCAATTTTGAAATCCTAACCACAATGTCCTTCAGTCTTTTCTAGTGAAGCTGGTCCCAACGCATACAGGTTGTACTCTTATGTGACAGGGATAAAAGTAAAACATTAGGAACAAGTCTAGGACTCCATGGTGACATGGGGTCATCTGAAAGTCACAATAAAATCTCAGCATTTCCGTGACATGCAATGTCTCCGTATGAGGAAAAAAATTGTGGGTGACCACACTGGATTTCTGTCTATTGTCATGCAATATCTATCAGCACACGGAAACACTTAGGCCTTTTTCACACGAACATGTTAAACGTCCATGTGACGGCCGTTGAAACAACCAACGGGCATCATACGGACCCATATAATTCAATGTGGCCGTTCACATGGCCGTTGTTTCAAAGGACCATGTGATGGGTCTGTGAGAAAATAGGACATGTCCTCTTTTTTCACGCTTCATGCATCCCTCCATAAATTGTAGTCTATGGGAAATGCGTGATATCGCGTCCCACAGCGAAGAGCACGGATGCACCTCGGATGTGAAAATGTCCGTTTTTTCACGTTCTAAATGCGCAACGCCCATTTGAATCAGGCCTAAAGTTGCGTGCATAAGAGTCGTGACAATGCTAAAATTTTATTGCAAGTCATGACAATTTCCTAGTGCCATGGAGAACTAATCTATGCTTTGGAACACGTTATTTACATATTATGGTAAATCAATGTTCACAGATAATTTCTGATAATTGAATCAATTCTTTAGATTTTCACAGATCCATGTAGACAACTAAATATTTAAAGCATAGGTACAGTCTTGCTAACATTTGCTGCAAGCCAGTTTCTGCTCACTATCTGCTTAGAAACAGACTTCAAACTGTCACTGTGTAACAGTGAATGCTGACTGACAGTTTGTTGTCTGTTTATAAGGAGACAGTAAGAAGCAATAGACAACAATGGCAAGCTGTATATCAAGACAGAACCTATACTTTGAAGAAACAGGGTACGACATATAAAACAAATCCTTGGTGGTTGTATTTCTATCTTAAAAAGGCTCTGTCACCACATTATATGTGCCCTATCTTCTACATAAGGATTGTATACATATGTATAATTACCATAAAAGGCGGGAAGAGTTTAAACGACTATATTTACAGACAGAGGAGGACTTCAGGAAAGAAGAGAACAGGAACGAACTCTGGACAGCTGCGGCCATTGAGGGGTCAGGCGAGTTTAACAGGTAAGATGGTGATGACAGGATCCCTTTAAGGCTCAGAGCCCATTTTTGAAATCTGACATATTTCACTTTATGTGATAATAACTTTGGAATGCTTAAACCTATCCAATCGATTCTGAGACATTGGGCTTTATGTTAGTGGTAAAATTTGGTCTATATTCAGTGTTTATTTGTGGAAAATCGCAACATTTTGAGAAAATTTAGAAAAATTGAATTTTTCTGAATTTAAATGCATCTGCTTGTAAAACAGATGGTTATACCACCCAAAATAGTACTTGTTCACATTTCCCATATGTCTACTTTAGATTGGCATAGTTTTTTTTAACATTCCTTTATTTTTCTTGGACACTACAAGGCTTAGAACATAAACAGCAATTTCTCATATTTTTAAGAAAATTTCAAAAGCCTTTTTTTAAGGTACCTGTTCAGTTCTGAAGTGGCTTTGAGGGGCCTATGAATTATAAATCCCCATAAAACACCCCATTTTAAAAACTAGACCCCTCAAAGTATTCAAAGCAGCATTTAGAAAGTTTTTTTTTAACCCTTTAGGTATTTCACAGGAATTAAAGCAACATGTTAAGGATCTGCCAGGCACAGCTTCTGTATCCACGCCCATAGGTAATCAGTCTGCACCTGCTTCTATGTCTGTGAGACTGACTCCATCTTCCACCACTCAGGATGGCAGGCTTAGGAGTGGGAGAGCCTATCACAGCCTGGCCAGACGGAGCTAGCTCCCGCCCTCTGTCTATTTATACCTGCCTTTCCTGTTCCTCCTTGCTTGTAATTCTTCTCTGTTGGTTTCCTGGCCCTGCTGCAGCTTCTTGAACTACTTGTCCCTGCTTCGTATTGACCCTGGCTTACTGACTACTCTCCTGCTGTGCGTTTGGTACCTCGTACACTCCTGGTTTGACTCGGCTTGTTCACTACTCTCCTGCTCTGCGTTTGGCACCTCGTACTCTCCTGGTTTGACTCGGCTCGTTTACTACTCTTGTTGCTCACCGTGTTGCCGTGGGCAACTGCCCCGTTTCCCTTGTTCTGTGTTTCCTTGTCTGGTTGTCTGTCGTGCACTTACTGAGTGTAGGGACCGTCACCCAGTTGTACCCCGTCGCCTAGGGCGGGTCGTTGCAAGTAGGCAGGGACTGAGTGGCGGGTAGATTAGGGCTCACTTGTCTGTTTCCCTATCCCTGTCATTACACAACATGGAGGTGAAATTTGCAAATTTAATTTTTCTTGCTGAATTTCAATTTTATTAAAAAAACATTCTGTAACACAGAAGATTTAACCAGAGAAACACGACTAAATATGTATTGTTCAGATTCTGCAGTCTTTAGAAATGTTCCATATGTGGCTCTAGTGTGCTCGTGGACTAAAACACAAGCCCCAGAAGCAATGGAGCACCTAGTGCATTTTGGGGCCTCTTTTTTATTAGAATATATTTTAGGCAGCATGCCAGGTTTGAAGAGGTATTGAGGTGCCAAAACAGTAGGAATCCCCAAAAAGTGACCCCGTTTTGGAAACTACACCCTTCATATGAATTAATTTATGGTTGTTGTTACCATTTTGACCACACAGTTTTTTTCACAGCACGTATTTCAATTGGGCCGTGAAATTAAAAAATGAAATTTTTTCCAATAGGATGTAATTTTTGATCAAAATTTCTTATTTTCACAAGAAATAAAATACCCCATTTTGTTGTCCAATTTGTCCTGTGTGCGGCAATGTCGCATTTGCAGAGCCCCAGAGATATCAAAGCAATGAAAACCCACCAGAAATGACCCCATTTTGGAAACTACACCCCTCAAGGAATTGATTTATGGGTTTTGTGACTATTTTTTTAAACTCATTTTATTGAAAATACACAGTGCACAAGGTATGATAAACATAACATTTTGGGTGACATGCAAGAAACCCATTATTTCAATGTAACATAACCATACAAACAACAACATCGATCTCCGTTACACAATGAGAATAAGATGTGGTACATCCTTTTCCGGTATGCTACTGAGTATACCCATTACATTTATAGGAACAAAAGCAATGCAAATATATACAACCCTGTTATAAATACTTGCACAATCCAGGACTGATCTCGTCCAACCCCCTATCGAACCTCCCCCCCCCCCCAGTTGGGGCCTGCTACCCCGTCCCTGCTTACTCAATTAAACCCCAAGACTGTTTAGGGAGGACCTGAGGTCACCTACATTAAATGATGCAAGAGGCGATGAGCACCAACTACCCCACACTTCCAGAAATTTATACGGGCATCCCCTATGTTTGTATACTAGATTAGCGTAAGGTATTACTGAGTTGAGCAGTGATTTCCATTGTGGAACCGTTGGGTGAAGATCTCCCATCCAACGAAGTGCAATAGCCTTCCTGGCCATGAACAGGGTCTCCCGTAAAAATATACCTTCATAGTGTGACCAGGAGTTTGGTGGGATCAGACCCAACAAACATAGCCCAGGCTCACAGGGGACTCGTTTACCTGTTACTGATGAGAGAAAGTCTGTGACCTCTCTCCAGAATTTAGCTATTACCGGGCAGTGCCACACCATGTGGTCAAAGTCTGCCCGATCATGCTGGCATCTTTTACAACTAGCCGAGGAAGATCTGCCCATATGCAATAGCCTGGTAGGAGTTATATAACATCTATGGATGATATATAGCTGCGTCATTTTATTATTAGCCGCTGGTGAAACCGCAAGGTGTGAAGACATTGCATCAAGCCAATCCCCCTCAGTCAGGTTCGGAATCAGCCCCTTCCATCTGAGTTCCACCGCACATCCCGCATGTGCTAACCTTTGAGACAGCAGGAACGTGTAAACTACTGATATCAGGCCCCGCGGGCATTGTGTTCGAAGCACCCCTATAAGGGGTAGGAAAGATATCAAAGTCTGAGCGTGTCTGAATTGGGCCCTGAGAGCATGGTGCAGCTGTACACATCTAAATGTATCCCTCTCTGGCACCTGGAATGTATCTTGTATCTCCCTTGCTGATAACGCGTGTCCATCTCCAGTACTCAAATGCATCAGTTGTGTCACCTCTAAACCCTCCCAGAATGCCTGATCCTGCAATCCCAAAAAGTTAGGTAATCCATGGTTGGACCACAACGGCAACTCCGCTACCGTATCCTTAAATTTCAGCAGTGATTTTGCATGAGCCCACACCTGCTACGCCAGTTTAATCAGCGGTAACGTATGCTTAGGGCTAAAATCATGTGGTTCTAGAACGGGCCATAAGTTAGGTACTCTGAGAAAATGTGCTAAATGATGTTCGGCATTGGGCAATGAATCATCCAACATCCACAGCCTAATATATCTAAGTTGACCTGCCAAATAGTATAAAAACACATCCGGTAGGGCCGCACCCCCCCTCTGTTTGGGCCTCTGCAGAGTGTCTATTTTGAGCTTATGTCTATTCTTTCCCCAGATAAATGGAGTAAATATAGAGTTGACCAAATGAAAGAACTGTTTAGGAAGCATTGTGTCCGCGTGCTCCAAGACATATAGCAATTTAGGTAGCACTACCATTTTAATTAGGTTAATTCTACCTGCCACTGATAAGGGGAGTGACTTCCAGACTGCAAATTTATCTTTCAAATATGAAAGTAGAGGGTACACATTAATATCGTAGGAGTGTGAACTATCCCTAGATATCCAAACTCCCAGGTATTTAAAACTATGCACCACTTGTAGACCCTGAAAATGTGAACCCCACCCACAATTGTTAGAATGGAGAGGCATGAGATAGGACTTACTCCAGTTAACATGCAGGCCCGAAAAACTGCTAAACACCTCCATCAATCTCATAGCCCTGGGTAATGAGGCATTCGGGTTGGCCAGGAACAGCAGCATATCGTCAGCATACAGTCCTATGCGGTCTTCCCGCGGTCCGATACGAATTCCCTGAAAGGCCCTATCTTTTCGAATCCCTATAGCCAGGGGCTCTATGGCCAGTGCGAACAATAATGGGGAAAATGGGCACCCCTGTCTCGTACCCCTATGAAGCAAAAAGGAGGGGGACAAAATCCCATTAACCACTACCGATGCTCGAGGCTCTTTATATATGATCGTAATCCATTTGATAAAGGTAGCTCCAAACCCAAATTTCCTGAGGACCTCACATAGGTATGTCCACTCTACAGAGTCAAATGCCTTGGCAGCATCCAAGGATGCCAGCGCCCAATCCTGCTGCTCCCACCACCCCATCTGAGTAACCACCTGAGCTCTACGAATACTATCCGAAGTGGATTTCCCTGGTATAAAACCGGTCTGATCAGAGTGTATGACATCATTGATGACCCGCGCTAGTCTATTGGCCATTAATTTAGTCAGTATCTTATAGTCTATGTTAAGCAGTGATATGGGATGGTAAGAACCACAATCCTCTGGGTTCTTGCCTGGTTTCAGAATAACTACTATGGTAGCTTCTTTCATAGAATCCGCCAGGTCCCCCGCCAATAAGCACGCCTCAAATAGAGAAAGAAGTTGGGCTGACATAACCTCAATGTATTGAATATATACTTCCAGAGGAATCCCATCCGGACCCGAGGCCTTACCCTTAGTCATATCCAATATACACTCAGAAATCTCCTCCACTGTGAAGGGGGACTCGAGTAACTCACAACCCTCCTCCGACAACTGTGGAAACTGCATGTCATCCAAATATTTCCCCAACTCTTCCCTTGAGTGCCCAGCCCTAGACGTATATAAGTCCCTATAGAAGTCTGCAAATTGAGCCACTATCTCCTGGGAAGTATGGACCAAAATATTCTGAGCGTTTCGAATGTTCAACACTGGAGGAGACAAGGTATTCTGTCTCACCACATGAGCCAAGAGTTTGCCGGATTGGTTACCCAATTCAAAAAAGGATTGGCCAGTGAAGAAGATTCTACGATCCGCCTTCTCCTGCAGTACTAGAAGATAATCCCTCCCCACCGAGAGCCAAGCCTCCCTGTTTTGTGGGGAGGGATCAGCCACAAACGCGGCCTCCAATTCTCCACACTTTCCCGCCAAATCCCTTTCCCTTTGGGCCGAGGAGCGCTTAACAAAAGATATTGATGATTTCAGGCAGCCTCTCAAATTTATCCCATCGTAGTAACCCATTCTGCTCCTGCCTATGTGCTTCGAGAAAGACATCTAGCTGATCTGGGATCCTATCATTCGGTTTGATTAATTGGAGCCAAAACGGGCGAATTTTAAGGGCCCCCTTCCTACCCACCTCCGGTAATGACATTTGCAGAAGAATCGGACTGTGATCAGAAATTGCTCTGGGAAGATGTTCAATGCTTTCCATAGAGTTATATACAGAGGGCGTGCCAAAAATATAATCTATACGAGACAATGCATCAAATTGTGGTGTGTGACATGTGAATTCATGAAGTCCCATATGACTAACTCTCCATAGATCTACCCAGCCTATCTCCTCCATTAATGAGGCTAATGGGGAGACCCCTTGTCTTACGTCACCCTCTCCCCTCAACTGGAACCGATCAATAGACTGATCCATTATAAGGTTCAGGTCTCCTAGGAGGATCACTCTGGCTTCTTGATATGCGGAAGCAAAGGAAACCGCTTCCCTAAGTAGTGCCAGAGACCCTGGCAGTGGGTTATATATCCCCATTACGACATAAGGTGTGGAGTTAATGTTGGCATGCACAAATACGTATCTCCCCTCAGGATCAATTCTGGTATGCATCACTTCCCACCTAAGAGTTCTATGTATTAATAGAGATACCCCTCTAGAGGCAGAAGTTCTAACAGAGTGTCTACTCCACTGAATCCAGGGCTTACATATAAACTGTACTGTGTCTGCAGTCAGATGCGTCTCCTGAAGACAGATTATATGTGGGTTCACATTCTTGAGCACAGAAAAAATCATATTCCGTTTCCTTGGAGTCCCCATGCCCCTCACATTCCAGGACAAGAACTTAAAGAGGCTCTGTCACCAGATTTTGCAACCCCTATCTGCTATTGCAGCAGATCGGCGCTGCAATGTAGATTACAGTAACGTTTTTATTTTTAAAAAACGAGCATTTTTGGCCAAGTTATGGCCATTTTTGTATTTATGCAAATGAGGCTTGCAAAAGTACAACTGGGCGTGTTGAAAAGTAAAAGTACAAGTGGGCGTGTATTATGTGCGTACATAGTGTTTACTACTTTTACTAGCTGGGATTTCTGACGAGAAGTATCATCCACTTCTCTTCAGAACGCCCAGCTTCTGGCAGTGCAGACACAGCCGTGTTCTCGAGAGATCACGCTGTGTCGTCACTCACAGGTCCTGCATCGTGTCAGACGAGCCGACACCAGAGGCTACAGATGATTTTGCAGCAGCATCAGCGTTTGCAGGTAAATCGATGTAGCTACTTACCTGCAAACGCTGATGCTGCTGCAGAATCAACTGTAGCCTCTGGTGCCGATGTGGCCGACACGATGCAGGACCTGTGAGTGACGTCACAGCTCTGCACTGCCAGAAACTGGGCGTTCTGAAGAGAAGTGGATGATACTTCTCATCAGAACGCCCAGCTAGTAAAAGTAGTAAACACGCCCCGATGTACGCACATAATACACGCCCAGTTGTACTTTTACTTTTCAACACGCCCAGTTGTACTTTTGCAAGCCTCATTTGCATAAATACAAAAATGGCCATAACTTGGCCAAAAATGCTCGTTTTTTAAAAATAAAAACGTTACTGTAATCTACATTGCAGCGCCGATCTGCTGCAATAGCAGATAGGGGTTGCAAAATCTGGTGACAGAGCCTCTTTAAGTGACGCCATACTTAGAACACTCTCTATGTACCGATAACAGCCCTTCCCTCTCCCCCCTCCCCCTCTCCCTAGGTAGTGCCTTTCCCTGATATGCAGCTCTTAAAATGTAAGGTACTCGTTGTCTGACATAGTGTAAAACAGAAATCAAAAACATGAACCACATAAAAACCCAATTAGCCATCAGGAGCTCAACAGGAGCTCAATAGCTATATACTATATATGCAGGGGGTAGCTTCCACCGCTAAGGAATATACACAGTGGAATCACAAATCAGGCTGCGTACTCCAACAAGTTCCCCCCTGTAATGTGCTTTACTGTGCCACAGAATAAGAGGAACAACCACCCGTTGGTCAGAATCCCCTATTAACACTTCGGTAACCTACTACAGTCACATATCGTAGCAGGAATAATATATGATCTGGAACAATTCTGAACTCCGACCCAAAGCATTATGATAGGAAACTTTAAACAATGTCTCCCCCAAGTATAACCTCTCCCCACATGCAAGACAGCAAAAGTCCGCTCAGGATACATATTCACCATGCCAGCGCTTAAGTCCCCAAGAAATCCTTCATCTTATAGGCGACCTCATATTCCAAAAAATACTGCTCGATCTCCATCGACGACTCTCAAGCGGGCCGGATAAGCCATAGAATATGGAATTTGTCGGTCTCGCAGCTTTCGTTTAATCATCACAAACGATGCGCGTTGACGTTGCAGTTCCGGAGAGAAATCGGGGAAAATCGACACCGTGACGTTGTCCACTTTAATGGCCCCCTTGCGTCTGGCTGCCTGCAGGACCAGATCCCGGTCCTTACAATTTAACAATCTCGCCAGGAATGGTCGAGGGTTCGCTCCAGGGGGTGGCGGCCTCGCCGGAACCCTGTGCGCTCTTTCCACTGCAAAAGCCTGCGAAAACACGGTATCTGGAAACATATCTTTCAGCCATTTCTCTGTAAACTTGTCCGGACGGGATCCTTCTGCTCGTTCTGGTAGGCCTATGATTCGAAGGTTGTTCCTCCTCAGCCTGTTCTCCAAATCATCCGCTTTCTGGCGCCATAAATCCACCTTGCCAGAGAGGTCTCGAAGAGTGCGGGGTATATTAGCTGTACGGTCCTCCAGGTCGGACAACCTGGTTTCAGCATGCTCGACTCGGTCCCTCAAGTTGTGCAAATCCTGCCTCAGGAGACCCACATCCACCTTAACCTCCTCTATTTTTGTTGTGACCGAGGTCTTGGTCTCTAATATCGCCGCGAGCAGCGTCTCCGATACTTGCTGCAATGTCAGGCCAGGCTGTGCTGTTACCTCAGTCGCAGTGCGTAACTCCGACTGCCCTCCAGGAACTTTTGCCGGCCCCTCTACTCCATGCTGTGAGGACTCGCCGCGGGCGCCATCTTGGACCGCACCTCGGGCAAACTCCTTCAACTTCTCCGCAGCTCCTGCTGCCTTTGACGGACCCATTTTGCTCCTCGGGGGTCTCTTACCCTTCCTCCGCAAGTTATAAGAAATGGTGGCAACAGTAATTCCTCCGCAGGATAAATAATAGGGGTCTCTGGTCAGAGCCGAAGTTCCGTGCGACCGCTCACATCAGTGCCTGGCCACGCCCCCGGTTTTGTGACTATTTAGACCCCACAGGTTTTTCACAGAACTTATTTGAATTTGGCTGTGAATTAAAAAAAAATTAATTTTTCCAAATAATATGTAATTTTGACTCAAAAGTTTTTATTTTCACAAGAAATAAAATACCCCATTTTGTTGCCCAATTTGTCCTGAGTGCGGCAATACCCTACTTGTGGTGATAAACTGCCGTTTGGGCCCATGGGAGGGCTCAGAAGGAAAGGAGCGCTATGTGTTTTTTGGAGTCCAGATTTTGCTGGATTGGTTTTCGGGTGCCATGTTGCATTTGCGGATAACCAGAGGTATCCAAGCAATGAAAACCCCCAAGAAGCGACCCCATTTTAAAATCGACACCCCTTAAGGCATTCATCTAGAGGTGTAGTGAGCATTTTGATCCCACAGGTATTGTCTAAAAGGTAATGCGCAGCAGATGGTGCAGTGTGAGATTTGCAATTTTCTATATATGTATGCCATTTCAGTGTCCAATATATTGTGCCCAGCATGTGCCACCGGAGATATACACCCCATAAACTGTAATGTGGGTTCTCCTGGGTATGGCAATATCCTACATGTGGCTGTTTCCAGCTGCCTGGGCACACAGCAGGGCTCAGAAGGGAAAGATGAGGGGGATAAGCTATACGGAGTGCATCAGGGTAAAAATCTAAGGGATGTATGATATATAGAGCCCTGGTTTTTCAGGACACGTGTCACATTGATATATTGTGTCCTCCCTTATCCCCCTCTTTGAGCAGACTTTGCACCTCTTTTGACTTTTTCCCTTCTTGCCAGTTTGGGGAACTTCTCCTGGAAAGTGTTGTCCTGGTACGATGCGTATGGCCTCGCTTCCAGAAGTAATGGATGCCCCCCCTTCTTGGTCCCTAAAGAATTTGTTCTTGATAACCACCTCTTGAAATTCCAGGAAAGTTCCCCTCTGGCCTGTACATCGATGTAGCACGTACGGATTGTACAATGCCATCTGTATGATGTGCACGGTCAGCTTCTTATACCACACCGCATGGCGCTGTAGGGCTTCAGGACTTGATCAGACAAGTCCACCCCTCCCATGTACCTATTGTAGTCCAGGATGTAGTCTGATTTGGGGGTCACTGTACTGGTACCTTGTTGTGGTACATTGGTACTGGTGTGGCCATGTATTGTTGTCAATACAAGGACATCTCTCTTGTCCTTGTACGTGACACACAATATGTTGCTGCTAGAATGTGCCCTGCTCTCATCCCTTCTTGTTCGCCCAAGCAGAGTCCTAGGGAGGCCTCTCAGGTTTTTTCTAGCAGTGCCGCATGCCACAGTACTTCTGGAAGCGAGGCATTTGAAGAGTGGGACGCTGGTATAAAAATTATCCAGGTAGAGGTGGTAACCCTGGTCCAGCAGTGGGTGCACCAAATCCCACACAATTTTTGCATTACCTCCCTGTAAGGGGGGGGGGGCATTATGGGGGCTGAATACTGGTGTCATTCCCTTCATATATCCTATATTTGTAGGTTTATCCTGATGCACTCTCGCACAGCTTATACATCTTCACGCCATACCTTGCCCTTTTGCTCGGCAGGTACTGGCGGAATTGAAGCCTCCCTTTAAAATGTACCAAGGATTTATCAATAGAAATACACTTCTCGGGGTGTATGCTTGGGAAAACCGGGCACTGAAATGGTTTAATAGGGGTCTCAGTTTATACAAACGGTCAAAACTGGGTTCATCTCGGGGTGGGCACTGCTCATTATCAGTATAACGTAAGAAGCGAAGTATTGCCTAATTTATTTATTTTTAGGTCCCAATTCAGTTCTGAAGTTACTTTGAGGGGCCTTTATATTAGAAACGCCTGTCAAACACCCCATTTTAGAAACTAGACCCCTCAAAGTATTCACAACAGCATTTAGAAAGTTTGTTAACCCTTTAGGTGTTTCACAGGAATTTAAAGCAAAGTAGAGGTGAAATTTAAATATTTATTTTTGTCAGAAAATCCTTTATATTCAATTTTTCCAGATGTGGCCCTAGTGCGGTAATGGACTGAAGCACCGGCCTCCGAAACAAAGGAGCACCTAGTGGATTTTGAGGCCTCCTTTTTATTAGGCACCATGTCCGGTTTGAAGAGGTCTTGTGGTGCCAAAACAGTGGAAGCCCCCAAAAAGTGACCCTATTTTGGAAACTAGACCCCTTGAGGAATTCATTGTAGTTTTCATGGGGTGCATGCGGCTTTTTGATCAGTTTTTATTCTATTTTTAAGTGTCGTGGTGATTAAAAAACAGCAATTCTACTATTGTTTTATATTCTATTTTTTTACAGCATTCACTGTGCGCTATAAATGACATATTCACTTTATTCTGCGGGGCGATACGATTACGGCGATACCATATGTTTATAGTTTTTTTAATGTTTGCACAATAAAATACGTTTTGTAAAAAATAATTTTCTTTTTGTGTTGCCATATTCTAAGAGCTATAACTTTTCTATTTTTCCATCAAGAAAGCCGTGCGATGACTTGTTTTTTGCGTAACGAACTGTAGTTTCGATTTTTATTCCATGTTTTGGGCTGTGATGTGACCAAACAATTGTGATTCTGGAATGGTTTATTGTTATTTTCTTTTATGGCATTCACCGCGTGGGATAAATAACGGAATAATTTTGTAGGTCAGGCCATCACGGACGTGGAAATACCAATTATGTATAGTTTATTTGTTTATTCTTATTAATAATAAAGGACTGATAAGGGAAAAAAGTAGGATTTTTACTTTTATTACTTTTAATACTTTTATTTTCTTATTTTTACACAACTTTTTTACTTTGTCCCACTAGGGGACTTGAG
Organism: Rhinoderma darwinii; assembly: GCF_050947455.1. Taxonomy (NCBI): domain Eukaryota; kingdom Metazoa; phylum Chordata; class Amphibia; order Anura; family Rhinodermatidae; genus Rhinoderma; species Rhinoderma darwinii. The sequence continues at coordinate 286,943,806 of NC_134690.1, read as the reverse complement.
GAAGGAGGCCCTGATCGCAATTCTAATACACTGCACTACATGCGTAGTGCAGTGTATTAGAGCTGCCAGCTACTTACTGACAGCAAGCATAGTGAGTCCTGACTTTGTCAGGACCCACTAGGCTTCCGTAGATGGCATAGCCGGACACCATTATTAGGCGTCCGGTTGCCATAGCAACCATCGCTGCCCGCTATCATGTAGCGGGCCGTTGATGGTGGTTTAACCTCTAAAAAGCCGCGATCGCTATTGAACGCGGCTTTTAAGGCATTAATCAGCGGGGACGCAGCAATCGGTCCCCGCGATAGGAGCTGCGGCAACTGCTGTACGAGAGCTCCTGTATGTGTCAGGCAGATGGCCGAAATTGCCGTTACTCCCGTGACGTGCTATTAGGTCATGGAGCGCGAACGATACAGTTACCATGACCTAATACGTCCAGGAGCGAGAAGGGATTAATGCCCAGCAGGGTGTATTTTTACTTTAGACCAAGTGGGCGTTGTACAGAGGAGTGTATGACGCTGACCAATCAGCGTCATACACTTCTCTCCATTCATTTAGTCAGCGCATAAGGATCCTGCTAGATCACTATGTGCTGTCTTATACTGACACATTAACGTTACTGAAGTGTTTAGACAGTGAATAGACATTCCTTCCAGCAAGGACAGGATGTCTATTCACAATCCTGGCACTTCGCTAACGTTTCTGTGGTACTTACAGCAGAGCAGACCGTAATCTCGTTGTGAATAGACATCCCATCCTAGCTGGAAGGAATGTCTAAACACTTCAGTAACGTAAATGTGTCAGTATAAGACAGCACATAGTGATCTAGGAGGATCCCTAAGCGCTGAGTAAATAAATGGAGAGAAGTGTATGACGCTGATTGGTCACTGATTGGTCAGCATCATACACTCCACTGTACAACGCCCACTTGGTCTAAAGTAAAAACACGCCCAGTTGGGCATTAAGAATTCGCTAATAACGTGGTAAAAATAGATCATTTTTGTAAATAAAAAGCACTGCTGTCACCTACATTACAGCGCCCATCTGCTTATGTAGGAGATAGGGCACTTATAATGTGATGACAGAGCCTCTTTAATGCTGGAGTACATATATAGGGTCTGCAGAGATAGCTGTTGCAGAAGGCCCTCTCTGCCACATTAGAAGACACCAGTATTATATATGGCACATGGTAGGTGTGTGTGTGCGGGGGGGTGTTTACAGATTTTACATTCGGGCCAAGGAGCTCTTAAAGTGGTATTCCAGCCTCCAGCATTTTTCACCTATCCACTGGATAGTTGAAAAATGCAAGATCAGTGGGGATCTAACCACTGGATCCCCCACCTTTTGCCAGAATGGGGAACTCCTGTCCCCCCCCCCCCAACTGCAAGACGGCGGCTAGGAAGATTTTAAATGGAGCAAAGGCCGGGCATGTGTGGTGCCGCTTCATTCAAAATCTATAGGGCTGATTTGACATTGGGCTTGGGGAGATGTAGGCAGCACACAAACTTAGAAAAGGACATGTAAGCCAGGAGCGAATGAGGCTATTGCAGGGTTAGTCGCGGAATGATGTAAAAAATTAACATTAATTTTACTAGACTGGTCATTTTTCCTCACACAGTCACAAAGGGTACAACAGTACAAGTACTTCTCTTGTACTTGTCACGGCAACAACTACATCTTCAGGCAAAAGCGGCTCACCACTTTAGGTGAAAGACAGAGTCTTCATCCCTGATGCAGGACCTCATGTACTACTTTCAGTGGCTGATTCTGAAGACCATAGGCCCTGGGCTGTTCCCCAAACATAAGCCCCCCTTCTCCACCGTCGCCCTGCCGTGCCATGACAAATAAGTGCTATGTGTAATGACCGTGGCTGCGGGCCGTCAGCTCCAACCTCTCCCTGACAGTCGCAGCCACGAGTCGGCAAGCGCTGGCCCCGGCTTCCTCCTCAGGAGACGCCAGCTCTCGCGTCCACTCACCTCAGCCGGATCCCGTAGGGTGCGCTTTAAGAGTGGGCACAATCGTGCGCGCGCAACGGACATTCTGATGAACTTTGACCTGTGAGTACCCTGGACTATAAGAGGGGTCCAGCCCCCTGTTTCTATACCTGAGCGTTGTTGATGTTCCCTATAGTTTGTCTATGTGATGGCTTCCTAATGTGTTTCCTGTTCCTGTACCTGTTTCCTGTTCCTGTACCTGTTCCAGTTACTGCCCCTGTTCCTTGCATTTCCATACCATCCTGGTCGAGCACTGTGCTGTGCCAAAGTCGTGTCGTGCTGTATCCACGTCTGACCTGCTTCACCTCGCCTGATTTCTACATGCTGCCTAGTCCAAACCGAGCCTGCCCTGCTACTGATACGAACTATAGACTCCACCTGCGTCCTGTTGGCCAGCTGCCTTACCGCCATGGCGGTACGGCCCAGTGGGTCCACAGACCCTTCGTGACACTATGATTCCTCTTGTCCAAGGGCTGTGTCCCTACATACTGACAGTCTCCAACCATCGCTGACAGCATCACAGTGTATAGGGACTGTAGCAGTACAGCTACTAAGGGGCAGGATTTGGGCCCAGAATTATATATTTAAAAGGTCTGGGTTGCTGGAGTAAAAGAGAATAGTAAAAGTTCCACTCCGTCTTCAGGGCTGCCTTATGAGTCTCATTAGCTGCTAGCTGTGAGGACTCCTTTAAGAAAGATGTGATCTAATCACACAAGGCTCCCAGTCTGAGGTAGACAGGCATTGCTAGCCTGTGGGAGTCAGAAGCTCTGGTAAGCACATGTGTGTTGTGAGGTGCTGGACAGAAGGCCTTTTACCTTGATAGCTAGTGAAGCTATATGTTTAGTTAGAGGCTGGATGGCCTAGGGTTTATTTTGAACTGTTTTGTAAAACTGCTTGCTGTATTGAAGACAATAAAGCTGGTTGCGGCCAGTTTCATACCGAATCCTCTGTGTTGGAGTGGAAATTCTTGAGTGTGCCAATCATCTTACCCCAAGTTGTCACAGGACACATACTCCTGAGAAGGGTAATGGTAACACCCATTTGTCTATCAGTTCTGGACTACACAAAGACTTTTTGTGGAATAGAAGGATTTCCTACAACAGACATGTCAGGAGAGGTGACAGTTCCTCTATAAATCCAGTGACTCACAGGTGACGTCTTCTCTGATGGGAGTCATTCCTTTCTCTTTTCTTCTACATCCTGTCCAGACATCATGGCCGCTTCTCAGGGCTACGACCAATTTCTGCACAATTTGCCACTCGGATATCTTCTCACTTTTCCAACATTTCCGCACCTATAAATACATTCTTATGATGTGACACACTATGCCCCTAAATATAATAGCCCCATACACTTCACCCACTGAATATAATAGTATCATACCCTGTGACCATGAATATAATACTACCACACACTGTCCCCCTAAATACAATTGTGTCAAGGACTGTAAAGTAAAAACCACACACACAATCCTCCTGTAGATAGTACCATTCACAATGCCCCCTGTAGATAGTGCACTCATAGGGCCCCCATTGATAGTGCCTCTCATAAAGCCCCATGTAAATAATGCCACTCAGAGCCCCTGTAGATAGAGCCCCCTGTAAATAGTGCTATTCAAGCGCCTTCCAATGATGTAAGCAGCGCGATGACGTCATCGCGCCGCCTACATTGTTGAATGACAGGGCAAGGCAGCCTGCCAATCAGTGCCTTTCAACAACACTTGCAGCGCAATAACATCATTGCACCGCTTGCGTCGTTCAAAGGCGCTGATTGGCCATGCAGAAAAAATTGCCCTGCCACTCAGCACCTTTTAACGCCGCAAGCGACGCGATTACGTCATTGCGCCGCTTGCGTCGTTCAGCCCCAGCAGACCTGCTCAGAAGAGAGCAGGCCTGCATTGCAAGAGGACGGCACGGGAACGGGTTTATTTAAGTATGAAAAGTATTTTTCTGTTAAAAGTGTGAGGGGCTATATGTGGAGCACTATCTCCAAGGGTGCTGTATGTGGGGGCTATATGTGAAGCACTAACTACAGGGGGCTATATGTGGGGCACTATCAACAGGGGGGCTATATGTGGGGTCTATATGTGGAGCACTATCTACAGGGGGGCTATATCTAGGGCACTATCTACAGGGGGCTATATCTAGGGCACTATCTACAGGGGGCTATATGTGGGGCACTATCTACAGGGGGGGCTCTACGTGGGGCACTATACACAGGGGGGCTATATGTGGGGCACTATCTACAGGGGGCTATGTGTGGGTACTGTCTACAAGGGGCTAGATGTGTGGCACTATCTACAGGGGCTACTATCTACATGGGGATCTATAGGGGCCACTATCTACAGGGGGATCTATGTAGGACACTATCTACTGGGGGCTGTATGTGGGACACTATCTACAGGGGCTAATATCTACAGGGAGATCTTAGTTGGGCACTATCTACGAGGGGCACTATCTATGGGGGGCACTATCTACTGGGGCTCTATGGGGCAGTGTCTACAGGAGGCTCTATAGGGGGCACTATGTATGTGGGGCACTGTCTACAGGGGGATATATGTGGGGTAAAGTCTACAGGGGGTTTTATGGGGGATACTATCTAAAGTGGGCTCTATGGGGCGCTATCTACAGGGGGCTCTATGGGGGCACTATCTACAGAGAGCACTGTATGTGTGGGGGGATGAAACAGTTTATGGTGCTATTAGAATCAGGGACACAGTGTATGGGGCTAATATAATCAGGGAAACAATGTATGGTTCTAAAAGAATTAGAGGTGCAGTGTATGGTGCTATTATATTTAGGGGTGTTGTGTGTGGCACCATGAGAATTATATCTTCGTTTATAGGTGCAGAAATGTTTGAAAAGTGAGAAGCTGAAGACATCTGAGCGGAAAACTGCAGAAATGGGCCATGGCTGGGAGAAGTCATCATAGAGGTCTTGACTGGATGGAGAAGAAAAGAGAAAAAGAACAACTAGAATCTGAGAAGACGTCATCTGTAAGTCACTTAATGTAAATGTTTATTCTGGCTCTAATCAGTACAGTAGTCACTGTATGATCTGCAGTGAGATAATGGGTGGTATGATTTTTATTTTTTGTGAGGCTGCTTGTGATGTAGAACAGCCATGGGGATATGAATCAAGATCTGAGGGGCGTCATTTCAATTTTTGCCTCAGGCAGCACAAAAGCTAGAATCGGCTTTGTTCACATCATAAACCCCACAACACTTTTACCTTCAGAATTTATAAGTGAGAATGGACTATAAGCTATCCATTTGCATGCCATTTATGCATTTTCTCAGTAAAAGGAATTAAACGTTTCCTTCAAAGTTAACAGTAACTTGGCAGCTTGACTATAAACCATCATCTCAGAGCAACATTGCTTTTAAGGAGGAATTTAATTTCCTTATGACTTCAAATATCTATAATATTTTATTTTGCCTATATTGCATTTTGTACCATCAGCTTGTTTTTTCAGTTTAAAAAATGCTAAATAAAATAAAACATTTTTGAAGCACAGACATACTACTTTTAAAGGGAGTCTGTCAGCAGAATGTCTGTATTAAACTAGGAGCAGTGTATTGTTGTCACGATCCGTGGGTATGTGGACCCACTGGGCCGCACCGCCATAGCAGAGTAGCAGCTAGTCAAACCACAGTCCTAGTACAAGGGTACCTTTGATAGTCCAGACAGTAGCGGAGGCTAGGCACAGATGTACTTGCAGACAGATGACACCAGACGTGGTGTATAACAGCAGGCGTGACAGGTGGCACAACACAACTCCAACACTCTAAGGCACAGGAACAAATATAGCATGGGATACAGGATACAGGTAGCAGGGCATGGGAACAACGGGAACAAGATAACAATAAGGGACCATTTGCTCAGACTATCATGGGTAAACACAACAACGCTCAGGCAATGAGTGAAAGGGCACCCTACGGGAACCAACACAGTGATGCAGAAGTGAGTGCCGGCCTCTCTCAGGAGGGAAATGCCGCCCGGCACTCACTCGTCCATGGCCGTGGCCGTCGAGGGGTAAATTAGAATGACTGTCCGCAGCTGTGGACATTACTATTATAGAGGAGATTAACCTGTTTCAATCGTTTATTTTCCAATTCTGCTTACTGCCTCCTTTGTAGACAAATCAGTTTTATTACCTTTATGCTAATGAGCATTTAGGTGCAACGAGGGCATCACCGTTGCTTCTAAATGCTCTTACGTCGCTCCCCAGTTCAACCCAACTCCCTCCCTTCTTACATTGATTGACAGGGGCCAGGCAGCGTAATTGGCGCATTCATGCTGTACTGTCTGTAATGCGCACGCGTCCCTGCTCTTTACCCGGTGCATGCGCAGTACGATCTTTCTGCTCTCCGTTCTAATCGGCACTACTGCACCGAGTAAAGAGCAGGGATGCGTGCACATTACAGACAGTACGGGGCCAGGCATGAACATGCCGATTATGCTTCCTGGCCCCCGTCAATAATGTAAGAAGGGAGGGAGGGGGGTTGAACTGGGGAGCGACGTAAGAGCATTTAGGAGCAACGGTGACATCCTCGTTGCACCTACATGCTCATTAGCATAAACGTAATAAAATGGATTTCTCTACAAAAGAGGTAATACATAGAAATTTAAAATTAACGTTAGAAACAGGTTAGTCTCCTCTACAATACACTAGTTTAATATGGTCATTCTGGTGACAGACTCCCTTTAAGATTCAATGTTAGGAGGTGACAGTAAAGTAAGGTCTTCGAAAGATGTATTCTACATTTTGATGGACTTTTCACAAATAGGGTTGTTTGAGCAATTCAGGGTCTAAAAATGTACTTCTGTTCAACGTAATGAGTCTGTCAAGTCACATATACTATAGAGATGCTGAAAAGTATAGGCTGTGCTTGAGAAGTTCAATTAAATGAAAACAAGGCCTCCAAGTTCTAGGCCTCAGTGATTCTTAATAAGACAGGCCCAAACCTCCTTGTATAGTCACAGGTGGTTCTGAAAACATGAAAAAAATCAGATGTTTCTTTCATGGTGTTGTTAAATTACAGATGAAAATTAATAACAAATGTAATTTACATCCGAAAGCTACTCAACTTCAGGCATTTTAATCTAAAAAAAAATAGATAAATGTAGGCGGCGTAGCTGAAATCATTCTCAGAATAAAAAATTATTATACATCGGGTCGTGGCTGAGCTAAAAGCTGTATGAATGCACTGTCTCAGTGCTCTGCCACCTAGGGATACATTCTACCACAATCCTCCTTCCACACAGACCTAAACTATAGACTGCATATCCAGCATTGCCCAACGGGTCCTGCTAAACTTTTGAGGGGTGAATTGCCCACCTGGGACCATTTTGACAATTGCAGACTAGCACCACGCATGTAGTGACAGCCTTCATTTTTGTGTCGTATGGAGAGGCGCGGCCAGGGACCCCAAAGCTTGTTATATATCACAGGCACAACCATGCAAAAGTATCCCTTGCACTGCCCCCTGGGCTCCATATACTCCCTAAGAGAACAGCAGATCTTCTAGGACTTGTAGTGCAGATAAAGTTTTAAACAATTGTCAAAGGATGGAGCCCCTTACCTGCATTTGCTATGTAACTGATCTGTTTCAAGCTGTAACAAGGGTGACCTATCCTAGTATCGCTATCTCTGCTTTCTGTTTAGGGGGCATTTCTCCATCTTAACACATAAAATGCACACTCACTAAACTTTTAACACGACCATTGCACTTTAACTGTATTTTATGTGAGAATCAATCCTGCAACTTTATAGTAACAGGTCATCAGACAAGCTGCAACTACAAACGTAGCTTAATTAGACAATAGTTCTGTTTGGGCCAAACAAGGACAGGAATACTGCCTTAAGCCCTAGGAGCGGAAATCTTGGCAACTTTATTAAAAAGAGCCAGTAACCAGAACTAACACATACCTCAACCATGAGCTCTCAAAGTGAGAAATACACATCCACTAAAAACCTACATAAGGCCCTGTTCACACGGAGTTTTTTGCAGGAGGAAAATTCCTCCTGTAAAAACTGACCCTGGAGGTTTTCATGTTTGATGTGGTTTTTGACGTGGTTTTTGACGTGGTTTTTGACGTGGTTTTTGAGGCGGTTTTCCAGGCGGTTTTTCAGGCTGTTTTTGCCGAGGTTTTCACACGCATGAGGCTGGGTTCACACAACCATGTTACGTCCATAATGTACGGAACGTATTTCGGCCGGAAGACCCGGACCGAAGACAGTGCAGGGAGCCGGGCTCCTAGCATCATAGTGATGTACGACACTAGGAGTCCCTGCCTCTGCGTGGAACTACTGTCCCGTACTGTAATCATGATTACAGTACGGGACAGTTGTCCTGCAGCGAGGCAGGGACTCCTAGCGTCGTACATCACTATGATGCTAGGAGCCCGGCTCCCTGCACTGTCTTCGGTCCGGGTCTTCCGGCTGAAATACGTTCCGTACATTACGGACGTAACATGGTCGTGTGAACCCAGCCTGACATCCTTCTGTCAACGGATCTGTCACCATTGAAATGAATGGTGATGCAAACGGAACTTACTTCACACTTGCCTTTCCGTTGAGGGGTTCCCCTGACTGAAAGCACCGACGGAACCCCTGAGCAGAAACCACGCTGATGTGAACAGGCCCACATTAAAAAAAACATTGTTTTCTGTTTGCATCATCATTGACTTCAATGCTGATGGATCCGTTGCTAATGGGATTCCCTACACTGCGGTATTGGTTCAGTCGAAACGACAGAACCCTTTGCACAACGGGGACAAACAGAAACAATTAGCAACGGATCTGTCACCACTTCACACTTGCCTTTCCGTTGAGGGGTTCCCCTGACTGAAAGCACCGATGGAACCCCTCAGCGGAAACCACGCTGATGTGAACAGGCCCACATTAAAAAAAAAAAAGTATACTTACTTCTTGAATCAATTTCCCAACATCAATGTCCATTCGGTGGTACACCTCTGCTGTCGTCATTTCTGTTCCTGAAATGTTAAATAAAAATAAAAAAGAGATGACATACATGAACAACTGCATAACAAAATTAAAAAATTAAAAATAAAAAAATTGAAAAAAAAAATCTAAAAAAAAAATCAGAAAAAAAAATTAAAAAAAAAATTCTAAAAAAAAAAATGCACAGCTCCATACATGTATAGCATGTATGGAACATAGGAGCAAGTGCACTTACTTGTATTTGGATGCAGGACTTCGGTTTTCTGTATCCCTGAGTTCTGTCCACGATGTTTTTCAGCCTCCACGAGCAGACAGGAAATGACAGCCCCTTTCTGGGCTGGACTAGCAGCAGGAGACTGCAAGAAACTCCTCCAAAACTCTCGGCAATATACTCGTCAGAAAACACCTCACTAGTTCGAGGTGTTTTTTGACGTGTCCCCATTGCTTTCAATGCGGTTTTGGACGCGGAAACCGCATCAAGAAGGGTCATGTCCCTTCTTTTTGCCGCGAGGCGTTTTTTTTACTCGCGGTAAAAAAACGCCTCCGTCTCCCATTGAAATCAATGGGAGTCATTTTGGGTCGTTTTTGGCGCGTTTTCCGACGCGTTTTCCGCGTCAAAAAACGTGTCAAAAAACTCCGTGTGAACAGGGCCGAAAGGCCCTGTTCACACGGAGTTTTTTGCAGGAGGAAAATTCCTCCTGTAAAAACTGACCCTGGAGGTTTTCATGTTTGATGTGGTTTTTGACGTGGTTTTTGACGTGGTTTTTGAGGCGGTTTTTCAGGCGGTTTTTCAGGCTGTTTTTGCCGAGGTTTTCACACGCATGAGGCTGGGTTCACACAACCATGTTACGTCCATAATGTACGGAACGTATTTCGGCCGGAAGACCCGGACCGAAGACAGTGCAGGGAGCCGGGCTCCTAGCATCATAGTGATGTACGACGCTAGGAGTCCCTGCCTCTGCGTGGAACTACTGTCCCGTACTGTAATCATGATTACAGTACGGGACAGTTGTCCTGCAGCGAGGCAGGGACTCCTAGCGTCGTACATCACTATGATGCTAGGAGCCCGGCTCCCTGCACTGTCTTCGGTCCGGGTCTTCCGGCTGAAATACGTTCCGTACATTACGGACGTAACATGGTCGTGTGAACCCAGCCTGACATCCTTCTGTCAACGGATCTGTCACCATTGAAATGAATGGTGATGCAAACGGAACTTACTTCACACTTGCCTTTCCGTTGAGGGGTTCCCCTGACTGAAAGCACCGACGGAACCCCTCAGCAGAAACCACGCTGATGTGAACAGGCCCACATTAAAAAAAACATTGTTTTCTGTTTGCATCATCATTGACTTCAATGCTGATGGATCCGTTGCTAATGGGATTCCCTACACTGCGGTATTGGTTCAGTCGAAACTACAGAACCCTTTGCACAACGGGGACAAACAGAAACCATTAGCAACGGATCTGTCACCACTTCACACTTGCCTTTCCGTTGAGAGGTTCCCCTGACTGAAAGCACCGACGGAACCCCTCAGCGGAAGCCACGCTGATCTGAACAGGCCCACATTAAAAAAAAAAAGTATACTTACTTCTTGAATCAATTTCCCAACATCAATGTCCATTCGGTGGTACACCTCTGCTGTCGTCATTTCTGTTCCTGAAATGTTAAAAAAAAATAAAAAAGAGATGACATACATGAACAACTGCATAACAAAATTAAAAAATTAAAAATAAAAAAATCTAAAAAAAAAAATCTAAAAAAAAAATCTAAAAAAAAAAACAAAAAAAAAAATCTAAAAAAAAAAATGCACAGCTCCATACATGTATAGCATGTATGGAACATAGGAGCAATTGCACTTACTTGTGTTCGATTTGGATGCAGGACTTCGGTTTTCTGTATCCCTGAGTTCTGTCCACGATGTTTTTCAGGCTCCACGAGCAGACAGGAAATGACAGCCCCTTGCTGGGCTGGACTAGCAGCAGGAGACGACTCCTGCAAGAAACTCCTCCAAAACTCTCGGCAATATACTCGTCAGAAAACACCTCACTAGTTCGAGGTGTTTTTTGACGTGTCCCCATTGCTTTCAATGCGGTTTTGGACGCGGAAACCGCATCAAGAAGGGTCATGTCCCTTCTTTTTGCCGCGAGGCGTTTTTTTTACTCGCGGTAAAAAAACGCCTCCGTCTCCCATTGAAATCAATGGGAGTCATTTTGGGTCGTTTTTGGCGCGTTTTCCGACGCGTTTTCCGCGTCAAAAAACGTGTCAAAAAACTCCGTGTGAACAGGGCCTAACCCAGCCAGTGAGGCGGGGAGCAACAGTGAGGAATCCTTGCTCAATAAAGATTTACCAATCTCCATGTCCTTTACTAGCAGGGCCTTAGCCGAATCCATTGCTCAAAGGCTAACAAGATATCAAACAAGAAATGAGACAAATTGGAAGTTGTGTTGAACAGCTGAAGAACACTCAAGCACAGTTGTTGACTTATACAGAGGCCTCCTCATCCAGGTTCCTCACCTGTCAAACCGACTTCAATAAGGTAATAGACTAGCTAAACGACTGAATATTAGAGGACACCGCAACAACATCAGAATAAAATGGGTACCGAGAACATTCCACCTGAAAAGTTTCCAACAACTGTAAAGAAAATCTTTCTCTTCTGGGGGACAACTACAAATATGAGATCATTAGTAAAAGAGGCCATAGGGCTATAGAGCAAAACCCAAACTCCAGGATTTACCCTGGAATATCATCTGCCACCTATTGAGTACTCAATTCTGAGACAACACATTACAGAAATCCAGAGAATCAGCTCCTCTGCTGTTTGAAGACACCAATATCTCCTTCTTCCATCCAGAATCACACTGTCTAAACGCAGCAACCCCCAAACCCCTCACAGACATCCTCAGGAACAAGAACATTGCCTACAGGTGGCTCTTTCTCTTTAGCCTAACCTTCTAAACTGCAGGATAACTATTCATAAACATGCCGATCTGGTTGATGGCTATAAGACTCTGAATATCAAAGACCTTAGCATACCGGACTGGTCTGCAATGCAGGATCTTAGCTGACTCCCCACCATCTCTCCACCAACATCATAGGAATTAGCTGGTAGTCAAACAAGGCCAGGAAATGCATGTTAAAACTTACCACAAAGAGGATTAACATGGACGTCTACTGAATTTACTGACCCCCGCATGTATGCTTAAGCTAGGAATGCTAGACTTCTTTCAACCCCCACCCCAGGACACTTTGCACAGTATGCATTCAGTTAATCCCTTATGGACCATTCTATGGTTATTGTTCGTTCCAGAAGTGTTTTATCACCTGATTGCCAGTTCTGTTAATCCATTCTAATGTGTCCTCTAGTCCCTTTATTATACCCAGCAGCACAAGACTAGCACTCAAAAATACTTAACACAACTGCTTTAGTTTACTGTGTTTCAGAATGTTTATTGGCTTTATATACAATGGCTGCCAACTTTATTTATCACGCCTAAAACCTGGTAATAGTAACGTATCTTCTAGTCCCCAGTGCAAATGCACGTGACGATAAGTCTATCTTTATACTTTGTTGACATCTGCTTATTTGTTCTTTGTTCTATGTTACCCAGTGGTAACATTGTGAGACCTGTCAGTTCCTACTCACCTATAATGTATAATACATGTCCTTGAACAATTCCAAACATTTGCAGAGGGCATCCCAATAGTGGGTGGTGATCTTAACACAATTTTAGACCCACTGATGGACACAACTAGCAGGAAACCTGACACTTCCTGTTCTAATCTCGGAGGGCTTGATGTCTAGCGTATACACCATCCAGCGGACAGGGAGTATACTTACTACAACTGGGCCCATAACGCTCACCACAGACTGGATTAGATCTTAGGCCTAGTGCACACTTCAGTCTTTTTCTTCAGGGTGCTAGCCGTTTTTCTGACGGCTAGCACCCTGACCCATTAATTTCAATGGGGCCATGCACACTTCAGTTTTTTCTATGGTCCCGTTGCTCCGTTCCGACAAAAGTAGAGCATATCCTACTTTGGTCCGAGATTCCGTGACAATGAGGCCCATGCAAGTCAATGGGGCCGTCAAAAAAACTGAAGGCACACGGAAGGCATCCGTGTGCCGTCCGTGTGTGACGGAGTCGTTGCCTAGCAACGGTCGGCGGGCAGAAGTACATTACAGAAAAATTACACTAATTGGCAGCCACTTGTCTCTATCAATCACTGATAGAGAGAAGAGGCTGCTGATTAAAAAATAAAATAAAAAGCAGTTCATATGTACCCCGGTCGTTGTCTTGGTGACGAGTCCCTCTTCTTCCTCCAGTCCGACCTTCCTGTATGACGCGGCAGCCTGTGATTGGCTGCAGAGGCCGCTGCAGCCTGTGATTGGCTGCAGAGGCGGTCACGTGGGATGAAGCGTCATGCCTGGAGGCCGGCCTTCAGACGTCATCCAGACTTGCGTGACTGCCACAACAGCCTGTGATTGGCTGCAGCGGTGACATGGGATGAAACGTTATCCCAGGAGGCCGGACAGGACGAAAATGCAGGGAGTTCTGGGTAAGTGTTAACTGTTTTTTTTATTTCATAAATTGTATTTTGCGAGCGCCAAGCATGGTCATTCTTCAGCGCTAGTCACTGTCCAGGATGCTGAAAGAGTTACCGCCGATCAGTGCAGCTCATTAACTCTTTCAGCACCCTGTACCGTGACTAGCGCTGAACAACCCTGCTCTTTCAGTACCATGCTCGGTGCTCGGAAACGGAAACACGGAGTGCACATGGGAGTGCACACGGGAGTGCACACGGAAATCACACGCTAAAACGGGCTCACGGACCCGTCAAAAACGGCCATAAAAACGGTGATGGAAGTGTGCATGAGGCCTTACTGGTTAGTAGATATTTGTCTATGACAAATCTTTATCACATTGACAGTATCACTCTCTCTGACCATGCTTTTTGTTTAGATTCCTCCATATCTTTTGCAAAAGTTGCAAAGAGGTACACTTTAACAATACAAACCTCTACTTTTCTATTACCTAATTAGTATTAACATTTGCTAAATATTTACATTGCAGTGTTGTACTTTTTGTCCTATATCAAATTTCTATAATATAGATGACTTTAGAAGCTTCACACTATTTACTGTCTGTTGAAATAATTTTACACATTCATAATGTTCATATCTGCAGTATCATATAAAGCAGGATTCAATTTAATACAATGACAAGAGCCCTGTTCATCAAACTCTAAGAAAATGAAAAGCACCAATATATTGAGAGGGATTACTTTGGACTTACTGCTTAATGCATAAAAACTAATAAAAAAAAACATAAAAAAAGTATCATGGGCAGGGTTAGGGTATTTGGCATAAATCCCTGGTTTATGTGAGTGCTAGGAGCCTGTGGAATAGACTTAATATTAATATTGGAATGAACAGTACAGAAGTTAACTCCACAGTTATAGTTCTTAATACCAGAAAGGCAGGATTCACAAGCGTTATGGAAAGGGGTAGTGATGTTTTTTATTTTGGTCAGCAGCAGCTAATATGTCAGTAGTTGGCTTTGTGTGAATAGGAAAATATGATTTCCTACTCACACAATAGAGGATATTTACTCAGAATTCACCCGAATTCTGTCTCAATACAGTAATATATTTTGGCACAAAATATTTGTAAAAATTTGTACTAGTCGAGATGGTGTAAAGAAAAGAAAATTGTCTAATACTTAGTGAGTTGCGCCAATTCTATCATGCCATGTGCACCATTTTGATATCACAATATCGTATGACAATCCATGTGCAGAAGTCTTCTAAGGGTATATTCACATGCGGCAGATTCGCTGCAGAAAATTCTGCAAATGAAAAATTTATGTCATACAGCTAAATGGGGTTGTTTCTGCAGCATGTGCATGCTAATCTGCAAGCCTCGCTAAAGGGGTTGTCTGAGACTTTAAGAAAACAAATAGGCTGCTGGATATGTTATAAAATAAAAAAAGAAACAATACTGGCCTTAAATCCATTGCCGCTCCAGCGCTGATGCTCCAGTGTTATTTGCCGGTCTTTCTTTACTTGTCCTGCAGTGATGAAGTGGTATACATCCACTTGACTGCTACAGCCAGTCACTAGCCCAACGGCGCATGCCGTACATGCTAGCATTACCGCTGAGGCCAATGACTGGCTCTAGAGGTCACGGGGATTTACGGCATGTCATTACTGCAGACAAAGTAAACAAAGACTGAATGGGAGCATCAGCGCTGGAGCAGCAAGGGATTTAACAGGTGAGAAAATTGTTTCTTTTTTTAACATATCCAGCAGACTGTTTCATTTTTTAAAGACTTTTGACATTTGAGGGTATGGTCCCACATAGGCCGCTGCTCCATTCAATGTTTTTCTCACTGCAGTCAATGCCCTCTCGTGATTGGTTGGGGTCACAGCGGTGAGAGCGCCAATGATCAGAAAATTATCACCTATCCAAAGGATAGAGTTGGTCAGGCAGCACTCTCAGCTGATGAGTGTATGACCAGTGGCAGAACCTTGTGGTAAACCGCCTTATGTATATAGTAGACAGTGGGAAAGAATAGGCCGGCAACCAATATGCAGGTCAATTAATTTTTTTATTATTTTTCACTTAATTCATATCATGGATCACACCAGTGTCTCAAAGAATAATTAATGTAGCAACCTTTTGGCAATCTGCCCTTCATCAGGCTTGTATAATCACAGCAAAGAGTGTGTTGACCTATTCCTTTCTACTGCCTACTATCCAAAGGATAGGTGATCATTTTCTGATCGCTGGGAGCCTCATACTTTTTGATTCTGGGAATACCCCTTTAAATAAATCCAATAACAGCTGTTGAATTTGCAAATATTTTCTGTTTATATAATGTTCAAATAACCAACAGAAATTCCGGGAGCCTTTTGAATTTAATAGCTTCAAACACCGAGCATTTTTCTATTGAAAGCTTATGACTAATTCCTGATAGTGCCAGGATTTAATGTCTGCCTAAATTGGATTAATGTTCCTATTTATATAGGCTTAATTAATACCGCTAAGCTGAACGTCTATTAATAGTGTTGCAATTATACTGTTGTTGTTGAGTAAATGTACTGTAGTTCACAGCAGGGTGCTACTTCCCGGAGACCTTCAGTGTGGTTATAAACTTAAAGGAATAGCTCACTTCATTACACAGAGGAATCATATCCGTCTCGGCTCTTTATGTGTAAATTTGCTGCTTACTATAAAAGTAATGTATTTAGATGCTCGCTTAAATCTTTAACTAAAATTAATTGAGAAACAATAATTGTTCTCTATGTGTGTAAGACCGGTCGGTCAATGACGAAAACTCAGCAGATAATAGATGAAATATTTCTAAACCCTTCCTTCACAAGGCTGCTGCGCTTGACCTTGCCAATAAACCTGCATCGAGTTACCCTATGCATCACCTGCACACATGGACTGCCATCGTTCACTGTCTCCATTTTACAGCCTGAAAAATCCTTCATTTCACAAGGTTTTACTACCGTGCATAAAACTGCAAAAGATTTTTACGCCTTCCACACTTTATTTGTGTACTAAACTCCTGTTAGAGCCTTTTTATGGATTATCCTTTTTAATACATATCCCAAAAATTATATTGCTGCTTTGTAGTCCAGTAGCTTAAAATATTAATTATTTAGAGACATTAATAACATAATCTCAAATTCAGGGAATTTAAAATGAATCCAGCATAAACTGGATTTATTTAAAGGCTTTTAATTGGGTTTAGCAGACAATAAGCTAACGGTATACGTAGAAAAACAATGGTATTATAATGTGTATAAAGTAGATTCTTAGCATTTAATATGTAAATGTGTAAAAAGTGAGCATTTAGAATGGAAAACTATATATCTATATATAAATTGATGAAGATGTCTTGTTCAAACACATGCCGCCTCGCATTATAAATGTGGTGTATATTCGTTAAACCAAGGGCCATATTTGTAGAAATATCTCTGAACGGTTTGACTTAAAGAGGCTTTTTCACCAGATTATCAAATCCCTATCTTCTATTGAATGTGATGGGCGCTGCAATGTAGATAACAGCAAAGTTATTTTTTTTATTTTTTTTTTTAAACGAACATTTTTGCCCAAGTTATGAGCAATTTTATATTTATGCAAATTAGCTTTTTAATGGACAACTGGGCGTGTTTTCTCGTTTTACCAACTGGGCGTTGTGAATAGAAGTGTAAGACGCTGACAAATCAGCATCATACACTTCTCATCGTTCCCACCCAGCTTCTTTCACTGCAGACACACAGAGTGACGACACCCACAGGTCCTTCAACCTTGTCGTCGGACAAAGAAGATACATCGGCTCCAGGCGTCCAAAAGGTTAATATGCTCGTCTCTAGGGAGTTTGCTATGCTTACCTGCACATGGTGATGCTGCTGCAAATTCAACTGTACTCTCTGACGCCTGGAGCGGATGTGTCTTCTCTCTTCCGACGCCAAGGTTGAAGGACCTGTGGGTGACGTCACGCTGTGTCTGCAGTGAAAGAAGCTGGCTGGGAATGATGAGGTCACCCAGAGGTCCTTCAACCTTGGCGTCGGAAGAGAGAAGGCACATCAGCTCCTGGCGTCAGAGAGTACAGTGCAGGGTATGTGCAGGTAAGCATAGCAAACTCCCTAGAGACGAGCATATTAACCTTTTGGACGCCTGGAGCCAATGTATCTTCTTTGTCCGACGACAAGGTTGAAGGACCTGTGGGTGACGTCACGCTGTGTCTGCTGTGAAAGAAGCTGGGTGGGAACGATGAGAAGTGTATGATGCTGATTTGTCAGCATCATACACTTCTATTCACAACGCCCAGTTGGTAAAAACACAATACACGCCCAGTTGGTAAAAACACAATACACGCCCAGTTGGTAAAACGAGAAAACACGCCCAGTTGTCCATTGAAAAGCTCATTTGCATAAATATAAAATTGCTCATAACTTGGGCAAAAATTATCGTTTTTAAAAAAAACAAAAAACTTTGCTGTTATCTACATTGCAGCGCCGATCACATGCAATAGGAGATAGGGATTTGATAATCTGGTGACAGAGCCTCTTTAAAGAGGCTCTGTCACCAGATTTTGCAACCCCTATCTGCTATTGCAGCAGATCGGCGCTGCAATGTAGATAAGAGTAACGTTTTTATTTTTTTAAAAACTAGCATTTTTGGCCAAGTTATGACCATTTTTGTATTTATGCAAATGAGGCTTGCTAAAGTCCAACTGGGCGTGTTTAAAGTCAAAGTCCAACTGGGCGTGTATTATGTGTGTTACATCTGGGCGTGTTTACTTCTTTTACTAGCTGGGCGTTCTGACGAGAAGTATCATCCACTTCTCTTCAGAACGCCCAGCTTCTGGCAGTGCAGACACAGCGTGTTCTCGAGAGATCACGCTGTGTCGTCACTCACTTCCTGCCCCAGGTCCTGCATCGTGTCGGACGAGCGAGGACACATCGGCACCAGAGGCTACAGTTGATTCTGCAGCAGCATCGGCGTTTGCAGGTAAGTTGATGTAGCTACTTACATGCAAACGCTGATGCTGCTGCAGAATCAACTGTAGCCTCTGGTGCCGATGTGGCCGACACGATGCAGGACCTGGGGCAGGAAGTGAGTGACGTCATAGCGTGATCTCTCGAGAACACGCTGTGTGTCTGCACTGCCAGAAGCTGGGTGTTAACGAACAGAAGTGGATGATGCTGATTCTTCAGCATCATACACTCCCATTCCTAACGCCCAGCTAGTTAAAGAAGTAAAAACGCCCCGATGTACACACATAATACACGCCCAGTTGTACTTTTACTGTAAACACGCCCAGTTGTACTTTTGCAAGCCTCATTTGCATAAATACAAAAATGGTCATAACTTGGCCAAAAATGCTCGTTTTTTTTAAAATAAAAACGTTACTGTAATCTACATTGCAGCGCCTATCTGCTGCAATAGCAGATAGGGGTTGCAAAATCTGGTGACAGAGCCTCTTTAACTGAACTTAGGTCTTACGAGCACTAGAATGCTTAAAACTGGCTTAACACAAAACTTTTTTGCACAACAATCATACAATAGAGGGATTCTTTGGAAATAAAAAATATGATGGCAATCTGACCAACTCACTTACACCAGTCATAAGCACCAGCATGGAGGTTCCAAAACCACATGCAGCTGCCAAGAACCAACTTATAGAAACCTTGCACTGTAAGACCCTACATCAAACCAGATCATTGTATGTAATCTGAGGGGTCCATACCTATGATGAAAACTAGCACCAAACCAATATGGCACCAACTCCCATAGACTTCATTCCATTTTAGGATGTATGACATGAAAAACACACAAAAACCTTACCAAACTTAACCATGCTCCATAGATACAAAATTAGCGATTGGTGGGCAGTTCACATCACTGAATGAGGAAGGGAATTTATCTTTCTGCCAAATTAATAGACCAGCTCCTTCCATCCTTTTAACCTCTATTATGATTCAATTGTTCCCCTCCAAGTCTATGTAGCCCTTATGGTCCTGCATGCTGTCTGGTCTGTCTTCATATATAAAACACACAATCGGTATATTTACTTCAAGTCCCTGTATTAGTACTGTGTATCAGTAAGCTCACTTCATCATGCATGTGTGACAGCCTTTAGAGGTGTTAGTAGATTTGAAAACGAAACCGTCATAAATGCGTCTCGTGTTTTGAGCAACGTTCTAGTAACATCAATTATATTTTCTGACAACAGTGCTAGCTGAAGTACACAGTGTACAAAGCTTCCCTGTCGAGAAATAAATGTTTGAGGTAAAATACAGTTTACCTCTCCAGGCAGAGAAACATTTCTTTTCTTATGTTTGAAATGTGTCATTTTGTCTTCCACATCAAAATTAGTGTTCCCTCAAATCAAATGAAATACACATTTTTAGAAGAATGGTACACCATAAAACGTACCCCAGGGTTATGAAAACATACACAGTTATTTTTTTAACTGAATTCAAATGCTGTTACTTAAGATTAATTTGGAGTTTTAGATTCTTTCTTGAACTATTACATTTCTGTTGATACAGACGCCACTAAGCAAATAAGAATGTTGTTGGGTCAACAAACAAAACAAGTGCAATCTTTGAGATAATTTATTTTCAGCACACGTTACTACGTGAACATGAACTGACTATTGTCCGCAGTCAGATATGTCAACATTAAACCCATCTAGCGAGGGAGAAATAGGATATTTTAAGGAAAACAATCTTAATGTTTTTAAATATTTTTTGAGGGCCTGCCAATTTCCCACTGCTAAAATTGTCTTAAATTGTCTATTTTTGTGAAGACATTAGAAAACTCTGAGTAATAGACTATATGATTGAAAAAACACTCCTTATGTTGACCCATTTCAGGAGACATATGTCTTTAAATATATAAACTGTCATTGACTTTCGAAGGCCCCATGCATATGGCAAAGCCGGATTCACATAGGCACTCCGTTTAGGTATGCTTCCGGATACATAAGCATAAAGAGGTATAGTATAGCTGCATAGACACTCTTTACTACGGCTTCCTACAACTCTGAGATTTTATGGAGTCATGATATACACATGTGCATGAGTTATTAAAAAAAATGTTTGAAGATCTTGATAAAAAAAATATTCTTTCTATTTTGTCAAATTAATTTTGTTACTCACTCTGATGGACACAAGGCTACAGCACCTTATTTAAGTTATTGAAAGAGTGACAAACAAGAAATATAGATTTCCTACCACAACAGAAATAATGTAACATTTTTTGGGAAAACTATATAGCAAATAAGACTTTCCATAGTGTTCACATAAAAAGCCATAAGGCACTGAGTTCCCGCAAAAAGCCTTGACACATTTCTCAAGGTGCTATGTCACCAGACACATATTAATCATCATTACACTTGACAAATTGGGTGATAACATTTAATTAATTATCTTGAAAGACTAAAGGACATCCAATTAACACCTCCTGCAGTAGATGAAGTTCTGAACACAATTAAGGAAAATGTTGCATGTGTTAAAATATTACATTTTGACAAAGATGAATTGGTACATTCTAGTAAGTAAATTAATTAGCAGAAAAAATTACTATACATAATGTTTACCTACTAATACATTACCAGACATAAAATAGCTAGCATATCTCAACATTTTGGATAGCTTTGATGAGTACCGCTTTTATGAGCTTTAACATTTTATTATTTATGGCGCTCTCGACACGTTAAAAAAAAGAGCGGGGATTAGCTGAAGTGTCGGTGCCACCCGCCAACAAATTTAATATAATTTACGCCAGAAATTGGCATAAATTATAGCGGAAATCAATGCAGCTGGTAACAGCTGCAACTGTTTTCCTACTCTTCTAACTTGACCACAGGTGGTTTAAACCCACAGTCTATGTGAACAGGGACTATCAGTTATTATACAGACTTTTTAATGGGGTTTCCCATTTTGCCAGGATTTGCCATCTCTCGAGGCCTTTTTACATAGGTCAATGATAGGGCAAACAAGCATTCATACAAATGCTCAATTACGATCATTGCCCTGTGTAAAAAGGGCAAAGATCAACGCTCGCTCATCGGCTGATCTGCTCGTTTATATGGCCAATAAAATGGTCACCAATCAGCAGCACATCTCCCTGTGTAAACATGATGTAAATGTATGGGGATGAATGATTATAGTAGCGATCGCTCTTCCCCATAAATAACTGATTATTGCTTGTGGAAGGAGCAAAGGAGGGTCGATCGACGAGCTGACTTGCCGAACGCCACTCATTTTTACCACTTATATCCGGCCATGTAAGAGGACACTTACGGCTCAAATGGGGTCGAACTATTGGGACCCCCATCGATCTTTAGAATGAATAGCTTCGCTCCCTGCACAACAATGCTCCCAGCAACCCACTGTGCAGGGAACTGTAACACAACCCCACTGCAGGAGAAATGCCGAAGGGACCTCTGTCTCTCCAATCCCTAGATCAGCATTGGTCCCAGAAGTCCGACCCCCGACAATCATAATGCCATAGCATATCCATAGCCATAATATGAAATAATATAAATACACTTTTAAGTGTCTAAAATGCTGTTTTTCCAAGGTGAACACACTTAACTTATCCAGACAGGCCTTTACTGCTGGTGAGAGCCTACACGGTTCAGTTGTAAAATGTCTACTCAACACCTGATTTGTTTTGCCTAATCTTTGCTGTGTTTAATTAAATTATAAGATTTACCACTTTGTAAAACCCTGGTGGTGATCAGTAATGCATGACTGCCCTAAGTGTGTTTATGAATGTGTCTGTGTACCTATAACATTTCTGTTATAATGCATTTCGGAATGTTTTTCTTTTGCACATACTTCTTAGATTAGGATAATCCACTAAAATATTTAACAGCTAGAGAGTGTCACCATGGTATTGTTTCCTTCTTTATGCTACTTCTGGAATCAATCTTAGCAAATTCTGAAATTCTTTATGATAAGAGGCTTTCTACAATTATCAGAATACTGAGATTACAATTAAAATTAAGCTCCTCGTGTGTTCTTGCTGCAGGCATTTCCGATTTCACTAAGATTAAAAAATATCTCAATGAAATATAAACATTATGCATTTATTCAATTTTTCATCTAGCACCTTATAGTAACATTGTTGATTAAATGTTATTTTCACCTTTGAGCAACATTTTACAGTATACATATACTGTATATCTGCATAGAAAAGTTGAATAACTTGTACTCATCCTCAATAATTGCATATATTATAGTTCAGAGCTGTATTCACAATTCTGCTGAATGTTATTGCAAACACTCTGCAAGCTTGTTGTCAGACACATGCCCAAGAGTTCAAATCAGCTCCTTTAGTAGTAAATTTTAACATCCGATTAGTTTACTGTGTCTAATGTAAAGATGACACTTTCCAGAATGCAAATCGCCTGAGCAAGCTCCGTGTAAACGTTGAGCCAACAGGATATGGAGGATTTTAGCTCAACAAGTAATTTTTTTTTTTTTAGAAAGCTACTGATTGAAAACATTGGCCCATATTGAGAAATAGTCTATCACGCACTCCTGAATTTTGCAATCCACCCCTGTTTTCATATAGACGTCCCAAAAACATAAAATACATATTGGTACACTCTGACATAGGCCCTCAGAAAATCAGTAAACAATTGTCTTTATCTAGCATGTCACGAAAGGAATGTTTTCCCTGTCTGAACTGTGTGAACTGTCCACTAATGGGGACAAATTCACACATCCCTCCAATGACAAAGCATACCACATTAGACATTTTCTCACTTACAATAGTGACCACGTCATTTATCTACTCCAGTGCCCCTGCAATATATGTGGTATATAGGGGAAACAACGCTAGATCTGAAGATGAGACTGAATCAGCATAAGTACACAATACTTATCAAAAAAGATTTTGCCGACTATAAACACAGTGAGTGGCAACTGAGATTCAGGGTTATAGACCATGTCCCACCACTAAGACATGGGGGAACAGGTCACAACTCCTTGTGAGGAAAGAGCTACAATAGATCCACTGGTTGGGGACACTTAAACCCAACGGTATGAATGTGGATTTCAAAATAGGTGGTTTATTCTAACATTTCATGTAGAACGCTGTTTGCCCCTTCCGCAGCCCTGCCGTACATCTCCCTCGCCCCCTTTTTGTTTTTTAATCATTTTATGCATATACCCAATTTATTGTTATATTTTCTAACAATAGTTTGTATTAATTCTATGCATGCAAGATCGAATTCACCTCACTCCATGACTCATCAGAGAATAACTAGGAATCTGTTTCCCTTTTTCTATAATACATATTATATTTAAATAATTTTTTCTTTATATACAACAATGTTGTTTGTGCATTTTATTGAATATTAAATATTAGCTTTTCATTACTCCATGGCTTTGGTCCCTGTCACTGGTCATGAAACATTACATTTGGGCAACGTTCACATTTTATCTGATTCTCATGCAGGCATCTGTGTGGCTTTTTCCACATCCACCTTCAGGGGGCAACAGCATCTTGTTTAGCGCCACTTATCTAGTGACGCACCTTTGTCTGTTCTACCCCCTTATATTGGGATATGATCCCTTATATAGGGTGACATGTATCATTAGTTTTGGTACATTTCCTAGCCTCATGGATTTGATTGGCCTCAGGTACCGCTGATCTATGGGTACGCTGGTGTTCACTCACAGGCATTACCCACACAGCAGCGCTTGTAGCCACAGGCACCATCTTCATATCTGGGCATTCCCTGCCTTGGCTATTTCCTATTACTCACACAGTACAGGCTAGGTCTTTCATTGCCAACTTCCAATATGTCTCTTTGAAACTTTGCCCTCACTTTGATACTTCTGCACACTTTTCCATGGACAGTTATAGTGTTATACCTTCTCCCTTAACCAATATGTCACCGGTGGTATTTCTTTACACCATGCGCGGACACGCGCGCTATAATGTGGAATGGTCAGACCCAGGAAGACCCACCAATAGTCTTGCATGTGCGCAGTAAGGCGTCTAGGACGCCGAGTACATACTGTCTGCAAATATGCCTCATGTGGGGAACCTCTAATAGTAACTCTGATTGGTGAGTCTGTGTATTATTCACATGTGCACTTAATTTCACTGTTAACAGAGATCTCAATATATCTCATATACTTATGAAACTATATTTGTATACTACTTCTGAATATGGTTTAACCACTCTGAGACTTTTGCCTATGAATACAATATGTTTTTACACATATATGGATTAATGTTTAGTCACGATTTGTATATAATTGCATTATTGCTGGCTTTATTGATTGGCCTGCATAAATATGGGATCAACATATTTTATGTTTCATTGAAAAAGGCAGTTGTATCTGCCGAAACGTCGCTTATGGATTATAGTTCAATATCACTGGTTTTTCATATTGATATCCAGGAGTGGTGCCTATTTTTTTTTACATAGTTTTCTACAGGTTATAGCCTCTATCCTTAGGCTTGCACCCATCCCTCTTTCTTTTCTTACATGGTGCTGCTCTGGACTTTCTTTTGTTTTTTATATATATATATATATATATATATATATATATATATATATATATATATATATATATATATATATATATACAAAACTACTTCCTGACCAAGTTTAAACTATGTGCAAATTGTTGATCTATTACTCTTCCAACCTACATGTATTTAGTCTTGATTTTTTTTTTTTAGAACATAATAGGTTTCCATATTTTGTCCAAAAAAATAAGTGATAAATGTAACTTTTTTTTAAAAAAAATGCCAGGAAATATCTGTATTAAAAATGTAATTATGTACATTCAGGTGGTGTTTTTTGTACTTCTGGTGCATGCCAATGGGTAAACACACCTGAAAAATATTTAGCAACTTCTGCCATTTTTAGCGATACCAAATGTGTGTGCACTTCTTATATGCTGAGTGCAAGGAGGAGCTTACAATGAATGATGCCCAAACTGACATTTAAAGAGCACATTTTCAAAAGCTGGTTTACCGACACCATGTGAGTATTACAGAAGTTGTGTAGTGCCATAACACCATGAACACCCCCAAAATGACTATTTTTAGAAAATTATACCCCTCCCCAGGTATTCATGTAACGACATATAAAATATTTGAAAATCTGCAGCGCAAAATGTCTGCAGTATGAGGATGAGATTTGTAAAGTTTCATCTACTTGCCTTGTACTGTAATGCGCTGTGGACTTCACCTGCGCAAATCCACAGATAAAATCTGCATCAAATCCGCCACATGTAAAATCACCCTACGGCTGGGGCTACATGGTGACTTTGGCCTCGACCTAGTTCGCCAAAGATCGCTATGTTTCAGAGCCTACATCGCAGGTAATGAAAGTCAATGTGGTTGCGTTGCGACCTGCAAGTTAGAGCGATACGACATAGATAGATAGATAGATAGATAGATAGATAGATTATTATGATCTATCTATCTATCTATCTATCTATCTATCTATCTATCTATCAAAAAGCAGATTTTTTTTGTCATATAAATATATTTTTTTATTTATCTATCTATATCTATATGTCTGTCTATCTCATATATATTTATCTCATATATATTGCTATATTGTAATGGCAGGAAGGAGGTGAAGGGAAAGTGAGCCCTAATCTACCCACCGCCCTGTCCCTGCCTACTTGCAACGACCCGCCCTAGGCGACGAGGTACAACTGGGCGGCGGTCCCTACGCTGTCTAAGTGCACAGGAAAACAAACAGGGAACACGCAAGGGAAGGGGCAGTAGCCACGGAACGCCACGAGGAAATGGAGCGGCGAACGAACAGTCAGGACCAGGACGAAGTGAGTACACCCGAGCGGGCACGGAGACAGAAGCAAGCCAGGGGCAAAGCAAAGCAGGTCAAGCAGAACTGCAGCAAGGCAGAAGCACGGCAGAAGCAGGCTGGAGCAAGCAGCAGTGGGGCCAGGAATCCAAAAGAATTACAAGCACTGAAGGAGAGAACAGGGCAGGTAATAAAGGACAGGGGGCGGAGCTAACTCCGACAGACCAGGCCGCGATAGGCTCTCCCACTCCTGAGCCTGCCACCCTGGTTGGTGGGAGATGGTGTCAGTCGAACAGGTCTGGCCTCAGGTGTGGACTGATTAATCCCAGGAGTATACCTAGATGAAGTACCTGGCAGATCCCTAACAGTACTCCCCCTTTTATGAGGGGCCACCGGACCCTTACTAAGGGGACCCGGTTTAGTGGGGAAGAGAAGGTGGAACCTCCTGATCAATACCCCAGCGTGAACATCCCGGGCAGGTACCCAAGTCCTCTCCCAGGATTTCATTAATAAAATTCTGGAAGACAGCAGGGGCATTACACAACCCAAAGGGCATGACCAGGTATTCGAAATGACCCTCGGGTGTGTTGAACGCAGTTTTCCACTCATCCCCCTCTTTGATGCGGATAAGGTTATATGCCCCCCGTAGATCGAACTTAGAAAACCATTGGGCTCCCTGAACCTGATTAAAAAGATCCGGAATCAAAGGAAGTGGGTACTGGTTCCTTACGGTGACCTTATTCAGGTTACGATAATCAATGCATGGCCTAAGACCACCATCCTTCTTCCCCACGAAGAAGAAGCCAGCACCTACAGGAGAAGTCGAGGGGCGAATGAAACCCTTGGCCAGGCATTCTTGGATATACACCCTCATAGCTTCACGTTCAGGACATGAAAGATTAAATATCCTACCCTTAGGAAGCTTGGCACCAGGCACCAAATCGATAGCGCAATCGTAATCTCTATGGGGGGGCAACACCTCGGAGGCCTCCTTAGAAAACACATCGGCGAAGTCCTGAACAAACTCAGGAAGCGTGTTTACCTCCTCCCGGGGAGAAATAGAGTTAACAGAAAGACATGACATAAGACATTCATTACCCCATTTGGTGAGATCCCCAGTATTCCAATCAAACGTGGGATTATGCAACTGCAACCAGGGAAGGCCTAAAACCAGATCAGACGATAATCCCTGCATCACCAGTACAGAGCACTGCTCCAAATGCATGGAGCCAACCAGGAGTTCAAAAACAGGAGTATGCTGAGTAAAATAACCATTAGCAAGGGGAGTTGAGTCGATTCCTACTACAGGGATAGGATAAGGTAAATCAATACAAGGCATCTTTAGAGACATAGCAAATTCCACAGACATGATATTAGCAGATGAGCCAGAATCCACGAAAGCACTGCCCGTGGCAGACCGGCCAGCAAACGAGACCTGAAAGGGAAGCAAAATTTTATTGCGTTTCACATTAACGGGAAATACCTGTGCGCCCAAGTGACCTCCCCGATGATCACTTAGGCGCGGAAGTTTTCCGGCTTCTTATTCTTGCGCCTGGGACAGGTGTTCAGTAGATGCTTGTCGTCCCCACAGTAGAAGCAGAGACCATTCATTCTGCGAAACTCCCTACGTTGTCGAGGGGACATGGAGGCCCCGAGTTGCATAGGTACCTCCGAGTCCTCCGTGGAGGGGCGAGGAGACGGGACCTCGGGGGGGATCGCAGAAAAGTCAGAGGGGAGCACACTGAAGCGTTCTAGCTGACGTTCCCTGAGACGTCGGTCAAGTCGTACTGCTAGGGCCATAACCTGGTCAAGGGAGTCAGACGAGGGGTAGCTAACCAGCAGATCCTTCAGGGCGTCAGATAATCCTAACCTAAACTGGCACCTTAGGTCCGTATCGTTCCACTGAGAAGCTACGCACCACTTCCTAAAATCAGAACAGTATTCCTCAACCGGTCTCCTACCCTGACGTAAGGTCACCAGCTGACTCTTGGCTAAAGCAGTCCTGTCAGTCTCGTCGTAAATGAGTCCGAGGGCAGAGAAAAAACGATCAACAGAGGAAAGTTCAGGGGCATCAGGAGCCAAGGAGAAGGCCCACTCTTGGGGCCCTTCCTGGAGTCGGGATATGATGATACCCACCCGCTGGTTCTCGGAACCTGAGGAGTGGGGCTTTAGGCGGAAATACAGTCTGCAACTCTCCCGGAAGGAGAGAAACGTCTTACGGTCCCCTGAAAACCGGTCAGGTAACTTGAGGTCGGGTTCTAGAGGTGAGGTGAGGGGTACTACTAAAGCAGCGTCACCCTGATTGACCCTTTGGGCCAGGGCCTGGACCTGTAGGGAGAGGCCCTGCATCTGCTGGGTCAGGGTCTCAAGGGGGTCCATGATAGCGTCAGCGTAGGAGAAATGGTAGACTAGGTAAGGGCTTGTAATTATGTAATGGCAGGAAGGAGGTGAAGGGAAAGTGAGCCCTAATCTACCCACCGCCCTGTCCCTGCCTACTTGCAACGACCCGCCCTAGGCGACGAGGTACAACTGGGCGGCGGTCCCTACGATGTCTAAGTGCACAGGAAAACAAACAGGGAACACGCAAGGGAAGGGTCAGTAGCCACGGAATGCCACGAGGAAACGGAGCGGCGAACGAACAGTCAGGACCAGGACGAAGTGAGTACACCCGAGCGGGCACGGAGACAGAAGCAAGCCAGGGGCAAAGCAAAGCAGGTCAAGCAGAACTGCAGCAAGGCAGAAGCACGGCAGAAGCAGGCTGGAGCAAGCAGCAGTGGGGCCAGGAATCCAAAAGATTTACAAGCACTGAAGGAGAGAACAGGGCAGGTAATAAAGGACAGGGGGCGGAGCTAACTCTGACAGACCAGGCCGCGATAGGCTCTCCCACTCCTGAGCCTGCCACCCTGGTTGGTGGGAGATGGTGTCAGTCGAACAGGTCTGGCCTCAGGTGTGGACTGATTAATCCCAGGAGTATACCTAGATGAAGTACCTGGCAGATCCCTAACATATATAGTTTAGTTTTACGCTGGAACTACACCATGACACAGGTCACATGGCCCAAAATCGCTTTGTCCAGTAGCCTACATCGCAAGTAAAATTAACCTGACCACATTGATAGTGATAATTAGGCACCGATTAGGCTAATGCTGGTTCCTATCATCCCCAAGTATATCTAGGCTTAGTCCCAGAACTGGGTGTATGTGAAGCGTAGGGACCCACCTTATAAGTGAGATTGCCTTGTCGTGGCGGGTGGGCTCACACAATTTGATCAAAATGTGCGCTAAGAACCTCACTACTGTAAGTAGATTCAGCAGCAATGCATATTTATTTATATATAGTGTTTAGGTGGCATTGGTGTTCGCAGAGTGCTGTCATCATTTTCTTCTGTAATGTATTGTTTGCATTCACAGGCGTTCTTGCACCTGTACGCACGTTTTTTTTAATTTTGTTGGCATGTTCTGTAGATAGATAGATAGAAAATGTTGTGTGTGCGTGTTATATTACTTGGGATGCCACAACGATCACATGCCCAGAGACCACACTCTAGGGACAGCTGTATAACAGAGCTAAACGCAGCCATCGGGTAAGCGCCTGGGGGGGGGAGGATTGTGATCGTTATGACAGTCTGTCACAAAGATCACATGTCCGGAGACAATGCTGATTTGTATCCGGGTAGAGCTCTGAGATATCAGCTGTCTAGAGACAGCTAGAGGCAGCAGTGGGAGTGGAAAACAAAGGAAATCTGCAGGACGTTCTGAAACGTCCTTGCAAAGCTTGGCTTCTGAGCGGGCACAATTTTTAATATCCCCTCCGGATATAAATAGCCAGTCTTGCGACAGGAGTGGGTTAATGAGGCTCAGTTTGGCAGTAGCTAACAATATTATTTCATAAGAACATGACAAGTCATGGAGAAATAGTATGATGGAAGTTCTTTTGGTAGATAGTAGTGAGGTATGTTTATAGCAACTAGTTCATTTCTGAATATTCTTAGGAGGGCTCATATGTACATGTCAGTATCATATACGGATATATTTTATGTGTACACCTATGAAAACCTATGGACCTTATCCAGAATGCTGACACTGCTTCTATTTGACATTTTTTATACTCCTACCTAAGCTAAAGCTTGGTTCCAGTTTATCTTTCTGCATTTCAGACTGGCAGTTAATCTATAACGATTTGGGGGCAAAAAACCTGGTAGGGCTAAAAACATTCAAAGGCAAATAGCTGCTAAAGGTCAACCCAATAAATATCCTTTAGAGTACATTACATTATAATTCACTGTTTATTCTGTCACATGCATCTGAGAATTTTTTTTGCCATGTTATATATATATATATAATAATAATGTTATATATAATGTTATAGCCAAGAAGATGTGATCTCTGGAGTAAATATTGTGATATAGATCAGTATTAGTTCAGTAATATGCAATTTTCATTGTCATTAACTGAAATAATTTAAAATCTTTTCTTCATTTATTCTTTTTAACACTCTGGAAATAGAGCAGTAAATGCTTTACTAATACTTCTTCGCAGACTATTGTTTTCCTAGGACTGATAAATAGATACAAAGCACAGCAATGATTTTAATTTTCAAATTGAAATTCAATTTTTTTTTACCAAAGACTTTTTCGTTAGAATTCCACCTTGGCACGTGGCAGAGAGACCTCCATGATTAATTCATCACATGAGATTCGAACAGTCTGCTCATAGTTTCCTCTAGGCATTTCTTTTGGTGTGAAGTATGAAAGATTCAAAACGTATATGAGTATCTGATTTATATGCTGCAGGCTACATGGTAACTACAGTTTCATATGTTCATTTGCTAAATTATTTAGTGCAGTTTTATACTTTTTCTTACATTTAATATAGCCAAAAATACAGGTTTTTTTTATAGTTTTAAATAATGTACTAGGATAATTCTAAATACATAATAGTCATTATAAAGTAACACTATATTTAGTAAGGTCAAACAAGTCTAATGTGGCATATATACATACAGTATAGCATACATTAGAATAGGAAAAAATACATTGTGTGTTTTTAGGCCCATAGACGCAAGTGCGATTATGCATGTAGGATTTTTTAAAGTAAAAAAAAATCCCAAATTTCCACCACTATCTCCCAGAACGCTTGGCTTGTTCACTCAATCTTGCTAAAAATTGAAAATTCAGTTTTGCAGGTTTGCACAATTCTTGCCCAAGGAGACCAGGGTTAGCCAGGTATTCAAAAATATGTGTTTGTGACTCTATTGCACCCTAATAACAGTCCTGAAATGTAAAGATGCATTATGGTGTAGGGCAGAAATAAAGTACAGCCCTAACAATACACACTTCTTAAATAGGCTAAAATAGTCTCACAATGCATCTTTTTAGGAAACTAGTGCATGCAAAGTGTGTATGCCTGGAGGTAATAAAGGCCCTATTACGGCGCCCGGGTAAGGAGCCTGTGCACTTTGCAGAAGGTAAAAAATGGCAAAGTGGCGTTCGATTCCTACTGTGCAAGTCAGAATACTTAGAAAATAGAATTGACAACTGTCCGCACTGTTATCGATCACATCTAAGTTCATGATGTGATCGATAACAGGTGGATCCTGCATGTCAGAGAGCGCAGGACCCGCTGTCACCGAAGTTGTCAGTCTCGCTGACCAGAAGGATTCAGGTTTGAGTGCAAAATACAGCTGGTATGTATCCAGGATACAAAGAAACTATCTCAAAAAGTAAAAAAAAACAAAACATTTTTAATAAAAACCCATTAGAAAGTTGTTTTAAATCGTCTAATATGTTGTTTTATTGAAAAAAAATTTACTCAAAGCTTTACATATCCTTAAACTGAACTCAATTGAAATTGCAAGTATTTGCTGGAGTAACACTTTAAGGGCAGATTCAGACGAACGTTGCGTTTTTGCGCGCGCAAACAACAGCTGCGTGTGTCATCCGTGTATGATGCGCGGCTGCGTGATTTTCGCGCAGCCGCCATCATAGAGATGAGGCTAGTCGACGCCCGTCACTGTCCAAGGTGCTGAAAGAGCTAACTGATCGGCAGTAACTCTTTCAGCACTCTCGACAGTGAATGCCGATCACAATATACAGCAACCTGTTAAAAAAAAAGAAAAAGTTCGTACTTACCGAGAACTTCTCTCCCGGCCGTTGCATTGGTGATGCGTCCTTGGTGACGCGCCTCTCGACATCTGGCCCCAACTCCCTGGATGACGCGGCAGTCCATGTGACCGCTGCAGCCTGTGCTTGGCCTGTGATTGGCTGGAGCTGTCACTTGGACTGAATTGTCATCCCGGGAGGTCAGACTGGAGGAAGAAGCCGGGAGTTATCGGTAAGTCAAAACTTCGTTTTTTTTTACAGGTTCATGTTTATTGGGATCGGTAGTCACTGTCCATGGTGCTGAAACAGTTTAACTCTTTCAGCACCCTGGACAGTGACTATCTCCTCACGTCGCGTACCGGAATTTTTTTTGCCGGGTTCGGCCAAAACGAGTTCGGCCGAACCCGGAGAAGTTCGGTTCGATTGTCCGGGTTCGCTCATCTCAAAGACACTCCATTTGGATGTTTGGAAACAGAAAAGCACGTGGTGCTTTTCTGTTTACATTCATCCTTTTGACAGCTGGTGCGCTGTTTCAGTCGGTTCGCACGGAAGTGCTTCTGTGCGACCTGCGTGGTTTTCACGCACCCATTGACTTCAATGGGTGCGTGATGCGCGAAATACGCGGAGATATTGAACCTGTCGCGTTTTGTACGCAGCGAACAAACGCTGCGCACAAATCACGCACTGTTTGAACTGCCCCATTGACTTCTATAGGGCTGTGCGTGGCGCGCGAAAAATCCGCGGCCTGCACGCACGAAAATCACGCTCGTGTGAATCCCCCCTAAATAGAACTTTACGTTAAGATGCCACAACAGTCTCCCTAAAAATCATTTTGTTTAAAAACTATAGTAAACACTATATTCAATTAAAACCAAATAACCAAAATTTAGATATTTGATTTAGATATTATGACTTCTGCTGTGTTATTATTTCAGAAGGGGAGTAGATTGACTTATATAGAGTAAGCTGGCTATTAACATTTGGCTTAGGCTTGTGAGTACTAATGTCTTTGGTGGAAGAAAAGTAAAGAATCTTGAGATCAATGAATGTAGCAGAAGCAATAATAAAAGTGAAACCTGTAACATGTTAAATCAATAGGAATATTACTTTAGAAGAAAACTTCTGTTGAAAATATTCTCTTTACAACACGTTATCATAAAGTCTCTTTGAAACAGCTGTTCTCTAGGCTCTGCAATATTGAGCTGACGGTTTGAATAAAAAATCATTTTTCCCTATGCCTGGTCCAGTTTAAGCCCTAGGACAGTGAATTTTCCACAGCAAGGTGTATGCTTTAGAAGACTACCTAAACTTCAGCCTATAAATGAGAACAAATCATTGAGTCGCATGTAGTCACTGCGAGTCTCCTCCAGTGTACTAAAAACATGGCTGTTTGCTGTGCTCTGGTCACCGCAGGACCGCATTAAATGCTTAGATGCTGAATCCTGAAGATTCTCAGAAAAACAGGTTAAATCAAAAGCAGATTTAAAAATCCAGGATCTAAAAAAAACAGGCAATAAATCTTTTTTACCCATATGAATGTGTTTATAATGATTTGCATCCCTTCAAGAGCAAGAATGTTTCCTACCATAACAATTTCCAACCAGACAACTTTTCTGAAAGATCAATATTTTCAAGACAAATTAGTTTTTTTTAAAAAAGAAATGTATTTTAATTTGAAAAAAACTGCAATTTCCAGTACACATGCATTTATCCATTCTGTCAAGTTAAAATCATTATAGCATAGAAACAAGGGATTACTGGAAGAAAATGGCCCCTAGGTCTTGTTCACACAGTGCAGATTTTCTGCAGATTTTGCATATATTTTTTAAGCCAAAACTAGGATCAGAACCTAAACAGAAGAAATATATAAAGGAAGGCCTTATAGGTCTGCTCCCCTGGATCCAATACATGTTTTGGCTTAAAAAAATGTGTGCAAGATCTGCAGCAAATCTGCACTGTGTGAACAAGGCCTTAATCATAGCCTAATCTCCCGTACTAAGGGCATGCCCAGACTTGGCGGATTTCTTCCGCTACTGTCCGCATCAATGCCGCACAGAATCTGTGTTGCAGATTCTGTTGCGGCTCTGCCCAAAATGGGCATTAAATTGATGCGGACTAGCCGTTGCGTATTGAGGTGAAGAACTTCCCTTCTCTCTATCAGTGCAGGATTTTCCCTAGTGAAAGTAAAAGAATTTCATACTTACCCGGCCGTTGTCTTGGTGACGCGTCCCTCTCTCGTCATCCAGCTCGACCTCCCTGGATGACGCGACAGTCCATGTGACCACTGCAGCCTGTGATTGGCTGCAGCCGTCACTTAGACTGAAACGTCATCCTGGAAAGCCGGACTGGAGGAAGAAGCAGGGAGTTCTCGGTAAGTATGAACTTCTATTTTTTTTACAGGTTGATGCATATTGTGATCGGAAGTCACTGTCCAGGGTGCTGAAACAGTTACTGCCGATCGCTTAACTCTTTCAGCACCCTGGACAGTGACTATTTACTGACGTCGCCTAGCAACGCTCCCGTAATTACGGGTGCACACACATAGTCACCCGTAATTATGGGTGCACACACGTAGTCACCCGTAATTATGGGTGCACACACGTAGTCACCCGTAATTACGGGAGCCCCATTGACTTCCTCAGTCTGGCTGTAGACCTAGAAATACTTACGTCCAGCCAGAATGAAGAAATGTCATGTTAGTAAAACCAATACGCTCCGCAGAACACATAACATCGACATAACATCTGCGGACTTCATTGCGGAATTTTGACTCTCCATTGAAGTCAATGGAGAAATTCCGCAATGAGTCCGCAACAAGTCCGCTACACGTCCGCAACAACCATTGTATGCT
Source organism: Rhinoderma darwinii (assembly GCF_050947455.1). Taxonomy (NCBI): domain Eukaryota; kingdom Metazoa; phylum Chordata; class Amphibia; order Anura; family Rhinodermatidae; genus Rhinoderma; species Rhinoderma darwinii. The sequence goes on along the minus strand of NC_134690.1, from coordinate 286,908,562 downwards.
GCCGACACCAAATTCCGCTCCGCAGCCTATGCTACGCAGCGGAATTGTCCGCAACGTGTAAACGAACCCAACCACAAAGCTGTGGAAGGCAATGGAGAAACGTGTACGCTGCGGATTTCCGCTGTGGACTGTCCGCAGCGGAATTCCAGAGCAATTCCGCTACGTGTGGTCATGCCCTAAAACATCAAGTTAAAAGCCAACCCCACATCCTATTCACAGGTCCTATTTGAATAAATTAACATATTTAACTCTGTATATGACATAGAACACCAGATTCGGTATTAGAAAACAAGAGAATTATTATAGTTTTTCAAGGGAGATACAGCACACCACTCTAAAAAAAAGTGTACATAAATACAGTACTGTGCAAAAGTTTAGACAATTGTGGAAATGCTGCAAAGAAGGACTGTTTTCAAACATAGAATTGTTAATAGTTTTTTTTATCAGTTAAGAAAACGCAAAGTGAATGAACAGAAGAGAAATCTAAAACAAATCAATATTTGGTGTGATCACCCTTTGTGTTAAAAAAGCATCAATTCTTCTAGATATATTTGCACATAGTTTTTGAAAGAACTCGGCAGGGAGGTTGTTCCAAACATCTTGGAGAACTAACCACAGATCTTCTGTGGATGAAAGGATTCATCAAATCCTTCTGTCTCTTCATGTAATCCCAGACAGACTCGATGATGTTGAGATCAGGGCTCTGTGGGGACCTTATCATCACTTCCATGGCTCCATGTTATTCTTTACACGGAAGATAGTTCTTATATATTGCTTGTATGTTTGGGGTTGTTGTCTTGCTGCAGAATACATTTTGCCTCCCTGATGGTGTTGCATAATGGATAAGTACAATATCTGCCTGTATTTATCAGCATTGAGGACACCATTAATCTTGACCAAATCCCCAACTCTATTTGCTGAAATGCAGCCCCAAATTTACAAGGAAAATCCACCATGCTTCACTGTTGCCTGCAGACACTCATTATTATTGTACCACTCTCCAGCCCTTCAGCAAACAAGTTGCCATCTGTTGCAGCTAAATATTTAAAATTTTGACTCATCAGTCCAGAGCACCTGCTGCCAATTTTACGCACCCCAGTTTCTATGTTTTCGTGCATAGTTGAATCGCTTGGCCTTGTCTCCTTATTGAAGGTATGGCTCTTTGGTGGCAATTCTTCATGAAGACCACTTCTGGCCGGACTTCTCCGAATAGTAGATGGGTGTACCTGGGTCCCACTGGTTTAAGCCTGAGCTGATGGCACAGCTGGACATCTTCTGATTTTAATAGGAAGTAAGCATGATGTGGCTTTGATTTGCTGCACTGTTTCATTGGTTGACCGCTGCGTCTGCATTCCTCAATATTTTCTTTGTGCTTCTTCAAAAGAGCTTGAAGAGCACTTCTTGAAACTTCAGTCTGCTTTGAAATCTTTGCCTGGGAGAGACCTTGCTGATGCAGTATAACTACCTTGTGTATTGTTGCTGTGCGCAGTCTTGCCATGGTGGACCTGTGACATGAAACTGTCTTCCATAACCTCATCATTGTAGCAGAGTTTGGCAGTTCCTCACCCAGTTTTATGATTCCTACTCAGCTGTTTCTGTTACAGTTAATGTTCAATGGATTCTAAATAGAAAAAATTCACAAATGTGGTGCTCCTGTGTTGCTTGTGCCAGAAAGGTAATTACTCAGTTCCCAGGTGGTTGAGAAAAATAAATGATTTATTTCTCTAAAACAATGTGGATAAATACTACAAACAGTAAAATAAATGATAAAATAGTGATGCGTTTCAACCTAGTACATAGGTCTTCCTCAGTTCTTTCTATTTGGAATCCATTGGAATTTACTTTCACCGGATTTTCTGGTGCCAAACAAGCTATTGGTGTCCACTCCAAGAGGCCTGCATACTGTTGCCGCACAGAGCCTATTGGCCCCTCATGTTTAGGAATCGAATTGTGCCGACCATCCTGCACAAACACAGACGGTGAGTACCATGAACACCTCTTTCTGTTCACTTCTGTTCTGTGTTCACAATCACATTTCCTTGTTATAAATCCCATCCATATGTTATTACCTTAGAGGAGCGCCTGTGTTCTTTTTATCCACTTCCCACTGTTACAGTTAATAACTGTGTTTCAGCCTACATATAAAAATGATGATCATTATTACCTGTTTGGTATAATTAGTTATTCATACACCCGACTATACAGTTAGGTCAAGAATTATTTGGACAGTGACATAATCCTCCTGATTTGGGATCTGCATGCCAACACTGAGACAACTGAGATGCAATTGAAGTGTAGACTAAACCATTTTTTTACTCAGCCTCCTCATTTCAGGGGCTCAAAAGTAATTGGACAATTTAACATTACCATAAATAAAATGTTTTTGTTTTTTAATACTTTGTAGAGATTATTTTGCAGACAATGACTGCCTGAAGTCTGGAACCCATGGACACTACCAAACGCTGGGTTTCCTCCTTTGTGAGTCTTTGCCAGACCTTTACTGCAGCTGTCTTCAGTTGTTGCTTGTTTGTGGGTCTTTCTGCCTTAAGTTTTGTCTTAAGCAAGTGATTGACTTGGCCATTGCAGAATATTCCACTTCTATGTCTTAAAAAACTCCTGGGTTGCTTTTGCATTATGTTTTGGGTCATTGTCCATCTGTACTGTGAAGCGACGTCCAATCAACCTTGCTGCATTTGGTTGAATCTGAGCAGAAAGTATATTCCTGAACACTTTAGAATTCATCCGGCTGCTTCTGTCTTTAGTCACATCATCAATAAACATCCAGTGCCTTTGGCAGCCATGCATGCCCATGTCATCACACTGTCTCCACCATGTTTTACAGAGGATGTGGTTTGCTTTGGATCATGAACCATTCTAAGCCTTCTCCATACTTTCTTCCTCCCATCATTCAGGTACAGGTTGATCTTTGTTTCATCTGTCCAAAGAATGCTGTTGCAGAACTTGGTGGCTTCTTTAGATGTTGTTTGGCAAAGTCTAAACTGGCCTTTCTATTTTTGAGGCTGATTAATGGTTTGCACTTTGTGGTGAACCCTCTGTTGTATTTGCTCTCATTAAGTCTTTCCTTTATGGTAGACTAAGATACTGATTGTCACGGTCACAGGGTATGTGGACCACGCAGTCCATTAAATAGCTTTTCAGATAATTGGTCGCTTGGTCGCTTGAAAAAGAGGCAGCTACATAGTAAAGAGCTGTAATTCCTAAACCCTTCCTCAAATTAGGATGTGAATACCCTCAAATTAAAGCGGAGAGTCTGCACTTTAAACCCATATTGATTATATAACTGTATATTCATTATGTTTTGGTAAGCAGCTAAAATGACAAAACTTGTGTCACTGTCCAAATAATTCCGGACCTAACTGTAATCCTACAAAATCAATGACTTTGTAAAAGTATACCTAGAAGAATTGTTGCTGTTTTGAAGGCAAAAGATTGATTTGATTTAGATTTCTCTTCACTTCATTTATTTTGTATTTTGTTAGTTGATAAAAAAAACTATTAAAACGTCTATTTTTGAAAGCATTTCTACTTTGCAGCATATTTCCACAACTGCCTAAAACTTTTGCACAGTACTGTAAATATAAGGAGCCAAAATATAAAGACTAAGGGTAAACCATCAGTAAATATGCATAAGGTCCGTATGGCGGTTAAGTCCTCTGAGAAGTCTTGTATCCGGGATAAATATCCAAAATGCTTCTCTGTCATGTACTTTGTGCTCCTAATTGCCTCCTCTAATTGTTTTGGTGACTTTTGCTATACCCATAACAGGTTACTCGTATTGCCACCATGATCCTGAAAAAAATGTTTGGACAAGGCAGACATATTCCGTGTTCCTGGAATTTGTGAAAATCAGTTTTCTCAATTGTGTTACTGTGCAACTGCAGATTGCACTGTTTGTAAGAGATGAGATAAATAAGATGTGAAGTTCTACAATTAATACATGAATACATTATTTCATAGGATATTGTAGTTGTGTATAACTGGATGTAACCATCTTAGTTGTTATCACAAATTTACATAAACCACAGTAAGTCCCACGACATTTGAAGGAACTTGTGATATTTAAACAAGTTGGTTTGACAAATCTGTTGGCTTTGTGTAACAAGCTGGGAAAACAATATTCCTGATCGTAGTAGCCCTATTAGCCATAAACTTACATCCAAATCCCAAAATATGTTGCAAGATGTCACCATTACTTTTATTCCCAGACCGTAAATGGTATATTATTCTGCACTATTATTAATAGTTACAAAAGCATCTTACCCTCACTCTATATTGCACTGCCTGTATAAAGTCCATCTTTACTGTACAGCTCTGACATTTTTTTTTAATAAACCGGGATGATCAGGATATATTACAGTATTTAAATAGTGTGAATATAATTTTGTTAACATATACTGCAATACTGAATGTGAAACTGCAATTTATAAAAAAAACAACTCCTTATGTTCTGCATTGCAACCATATGTACATCATCAAGATTATAAATCACAATGTCAGGATACACTACATGCGCCTAGCTGCAAAGGCAACTGGTATATGTACAAAGCCTTTTTTTAATAAAAATAAAATAAAAATGCTAACTTGCAGTGACATTTGAGGTCTCAGAACTGAACAGCTTAGTGTGACTTAAGATGGGGAGACTTGATGTAACTTATTAGGGCACATTCAGTTGTGGTGGAATTGCTGTTGAATTCCGCTGTGGACAGTCCGCAGTGGAATTCTTCAGCAGCCGTTTTTTTTACATTTCTTTCTATACATTTTTAGGCAGCTTAGTTCAGACGTTGTAGAAAATAACTGTGCAGAATTTAGGCTGCGGTGCAGCATTTTCCCTCCGCAGCATGCTCATTACATTGCGGAGAAGAAGCGAAATTTCACTGCGGATTTTAGCCGTTGCAATGCAAAAACTGAAATCTGTGGCAAGTCCGCTGTGATATCTGCAACGTCTGAATTACCTGTCAAATATGCAAATGTTGGTGCAGATTCGTTGCGTAATTGCCCCGAATCTGCACCAACATTTGCAGCGAAAAAATTCTGCCACATCTGAACATGGCTTTATAGAAAGATAAAGTTAGTAACAACAAAGAATGGTAAAGTTAAGTTCCTTTTACACTGGCCCATTTTGGCCGGTATAAACAAGACCGCTCTTTTTCTCTTTTCACATGGAGCTAGTATTGGTACAAGTACTAACAAAAATGAAAAGGATCCTGGGTAGTTGGTGGGCGCAATACACAATAATAACTAATTGCCGTTAGGCAAAAAAGCCCTGTTTTCCAACTGCCATGAAAGATAATAAATAAATAAAGTAAATTCTTTAATGTGCTATATATAGCAATAGGACAGACCACATAAAAGTTAAAATTATCACTGCTTGATTGCCGGGTAAACGTATGCAAGACTGCTGTCCATGCACTAGTGTGATACACCTATGAACCAACGTGCCACGACCGCTGACTTAGCCGTCAGTGGTTATAGTGTGTGATTTAGTTTAGCCAGCAAGCAGGAATTAAAAATTGAAGAGACCCCCGACATGTTTCGTTACTGCTGTAACGTCCTCAGGGGAAATGGGGCTAACGTCCCCTGAGGACGTTACAGCAGTAACGAAACATGTCGGGGGGGCTCTTCAATTTTTAATTCCTGCTTGCTGGCTAAATTAAATCACACACTATAACCACTGACGGCTAAGTCAGCGGTCGTGGCACGTTGGTTCATAGGTGTATCACACTAGTGCATGGACAGCAGTCTTGCATACGTTTACCCGGCAATCAAGCAGTGATAATTTTAACTTTTATGTGGTCTGTCCTATTGCTATATATAGCACATTAAAGAATTTACTTTATTTATTTATTATCTTTCATGGCAGTTGGAAAACAGGGCTTTTTTGCCTAACGGCAATTAGTTATTATTGAGTATTGGTACAAGCGCTCATTATTCCGATCACTCGTCCCCATACATTTCTATCTTGTCGGCAGCATGTTTTCCTGTTTACACATGGAGATTTTTGTCCCGACAACGATAATATTTTCGGCATTTAAAACGATACAATCAGCCGATGAATGAGCGTTTGCCCTATTTACAACAGGGCAATGATCGGGAACCCGTTTGCCCAATAATTGGCTGGTGTAAAAGGGCCCTTAGAGTATGCCAACAGATGGCCCTACAAGACCAATAAATAGACTTTGTCCCACTTAAGCAACCCTACTGTGCCCCTGGCAGCACTTTAGGGTGTTGATCCTTTCCTTTTTTTCTGACGAGTTCTTGTGACCATCGTCGTTTAATGGCATGATAGTGGGATTAGGCAGAAAAAAAATGATGCAAACTTAAAGAATGGATCTGGAGAAATTGGCCTTATGTCTACACTTGTGTATATACACTTACAAATAAGAATGTATATATGCAAACAAAAATACTGTACTCACATAATTGTCATTATAACCAGAGTAAGTCCTTGTTCACATCTGCATTGGAGGCTCCATTAGGACCCTCCGTTGCAGATCAGCCAAAATTACCGGAGATTACCAAAGAGAATAGCGCAGCCTCCTGCGCTATTGTCTCCGGTAAAATCACGGACACCCCAACGGAAAGCCGATGGAACCCATTAAATTTAATGGCTTTCGTCGGCCACCAGCGATGCTTCCGTTATTCCCTTGTTCTGCTCCTCTGACATCAGCCATAGTATTAATAGTTATCACATTTTTGTGTCTATATAACATGTACACTATGCTGCCATCTACAGGTGGAAGCTGGTAGCAGTACAAGAGAGGCATTTCTAAAATAGATTGCTGTTTGAGTGAACTTCTCTCTTAGGTTTTTAAACAATGTTAAAATCCCAAATAATATTGACTGTGTAGACTTAATTTTGCTACAGATGTTCTTTCATTGCTCATATTTTTTCATAAAGTATAACAAAAAACACATAAATATTTCTTATTCTTATGTGAAAATGTACAATAAGCTACTTAGCCATGGCACTGGAATTTACCGATTTTGTTTCGACTTGTCAGTTTTATGGGATATATTCAGAAATGACATTGATTTTGTTGGGTCGTCGAGTTCAACAGAACAATCTCTCCTAACAATTGGTCACAGTGAAAATGTCAATATAGCAGCAGCCTGCAGTGACATCCAAGGTCAGAATCAGCCTTGTATTAAAACTCATGGCTTTCCCCATTTCTCCAGTAAACAGGATGTTAACAGTAACATTTAATAAGCGCGCCTGGATCACAAATCATATAGCACTTTCAGACCGTTGTCACGCTGCTAAAATATATAGAACCAGCAAAATAGTGTGCAGGATTTATGTGTGTGTCTGAGTTATTGCCACGGCTAATATAATGTTTTGCTGTCTCTTTCAGTATAATTAAATCAGAATGGCAATCTCCTTCTTCCATGGTCACAGATCCATGACTTTCATTAAAAAAGATAAAAATGGGCTTATTTTCCACGCAAGAGTCTCCAGCACTTTTATGTTTTTATTAGCACGTGTAGATGAATAGGACATAAGATGATGATCATTGTATAAACCTGCCGATGAATGCCCCGAGCTATCAAATTTCATAACGAAATCATAAATATCTGACAAGAAAGTCATTTGCATTAACTCCAATCAGCGTCCAATGTGACACCTACAGCTGTTAAAGCATTGATTCATTTGGGTACCATATGCTCAGTGCAGGGCTGCTGTCACACACAGCATTGTTTACTAATGTAATGTCGCGTGAGTACACCATGGAGAATAGCTCCGTAATGCCCTTGCTTACAAAATTGTGTATTTCCATCCTCGTAGTTGCATTGGAAACACATCCCTGCTGTCTACACAATGACTTTCACATCAGCCCTAGCGGTAAAGCTTATTGCCTGAAATTTCAGAAGGGAGATCTACGAAAAAAAACTTGACTAATGACGAATTATCAAAGCACGTTTTCGCAGAGTACAAGCCTTGCTACCTGGATATGATTTATTGAAGTACCAGTAATGTGTGTGATTTATAGGAAGAAGCTGAAGCTATTGCCCATGACATTTGTTTGATTGATTTGTGCAGGTTGGAGGATATAGGCAATGCAATGAAAAGGCCAGCTACTTTAATTACGGTAATGCTCAAGAGAAAAGCCACATCACTAAAGATATGATATCGACTATTTACAATACATAGCTCTGGTTTATGTTATTTACAGACATTTTATGTTGAAATGTGAAATACAAATGTTCTTTATTTTTGTACATTATATGCAGTCCCTTAGATTACAAACTAATTTGCACAAGGCGCTATCCTCCTCATGTATCATGTTCTTGTATGAATCCATTTGAAGTCTGTATTTGTGCCCCTTTATTGTGCAATGTAAACTTCTGTGTAATTTGTTAGTGCGTTATAAATAAAGGATGATAAAGCTTTAAAATTCACCGTTGTAGACATCCGAGATTACCCCCTACAGACTTATTTGACTAAGGCCGGGTTTACACGAGCGTGTGCGTTTTGCGCACGCAAAAAAACGCGGCGTTTTGCGTGCGCAAAAGGCACTTAACAGCTCCGTGTGTCATCACCATATGAAGTGCGGCTGCGTGATTTTCGCGCAGCCGCCATCATTATGACACTCCGTTTGGATGTTTGTAAGCAGAAAAGCACGTGGTGCTTTTCTGTTTTCAGTCATCCTTTTCAGTGCTGTTGCGCGAATTGCGCACGTCCCACGGAAGTGCTTCCGTGTGACATGCGTGGTTTTCACACACCCATTGACTTCAATGGGTGCGTAATGCGCTTACAACGCACAAATATAGGACATGTCGTGAGTTTTTCGCGGCGGACGCACGCTGCGCAAAACTCACGGACTGCCTGCACTGCCCCATAGACTAACATAGGTCCGTACAACACCACGTGAAAATCACGCGCGTTGCACGGATGTAATACACGTTCGTGTAAACAAGCCCTTAGCTGTAGAGTCTTTATTAGTAGTATAATGGCAGGTTTGCAAGTGTTAGCAGATACGCATATCCCATCAATTTCCATGGCCACATTATACTTTTCTTTCCCGTCTTAGAGGTAGGAATAAACTCAAAACAAAATCAGAGATACTATATGTAGCTGGAAATTTATTTATTGGCCTGTTAATACTGGCCGACAAAAAATAGAACATGTTCTTTTATTGTCCGTTTTCATGACTCCATAGAAGTCAATGGATCAGTTTTTAATGGTGTTTTTTTCAGAAATCAATCCTTGTGACGGCCTTTAAAAACTGATCCTGGCCCTCACAAGGGGCTCCCAGGGCACAGCGCTACTTTAAGCGCCGAGCTCAGGGAAGCCCCTGACGTCACTGTCCATATATGGACGGTGATGTCTGGGCTTTCAACTATGGTGTCCTCAGCCAGAGCATCACAAGCTCTCTGGCCGGGGACTCCTGTCTTGGGAAAGCCCTTGACGTCACTGTCTATATATAAAGAGTGACCTTAGGGCCTTTGTAATGCGAGAATCCCCAGCCATAACATCGGCAATGCTCTGGCCGGGGATTCCGTTCCTACAGGTAGCCCCTGACGTCACTGTATAGGGACAGAGATGTCAGGGTCTCCTCCAGGGGCGGAATCCCTAGCCAGACCAATGGCAATGTTATGGCCAAGGATTCCACTGCTAGCAGGAGCCCCAATGATGTTATCTACAGGGGGGCTGTAGCACTAGCCAGAGGAAGGGTGTGGCACTATCAAGGGGAGGTGCAATCTACAGGGTGTGTGTGGCTCTATCTACATGGGCACTGCCACTATATGGGCACTATCTTCAGGGGACACTGTGGCGCCATCCACATGGGCACTGTGGCGCTATCTTTGTGGGCTCTGGCACTTTATATGTAGGCACTATGGCCAGGGGTATAACTAGGAAAGACTGGGCCCTATAGCAAACTTTTGACTGGGAGCCCCCCTCCCCTGGGTATCACACAACCCCCCCTTGTAGATAGTGCCTCCCTATAGATTCCGCCACACAGCGCCCCCTATAGATGGCACCATACAGCCCACTGTGGATAGCGCCATAAACATCCCCCTGTAGATAACGCCATACAACCCCCTGTAGATAACGCCATACAGCACCCACTGTAGATAACGCCATACAGCACCCCTGTAGATAACACCATACAACCTCCCTGTAGATAACGCCATACAACCCCCCTGTAGATAACTCCATACAACCCCCTGTAGATAACTCCATACAACCCCCCTGTAGATAAAGCCATACAACCCCCCTGTAGATAACGCCATACAGACTCCCCTGTAGATTACACCATACAGACCCCCTGTAGATTACGCCATACAGCCCCCCCCTGTAGATTACGCTATACAACCCCCCCTGTAGATAACACCATACAGCCCCCCTGTAGATAACACCATGCAGCCCCCCTGTAGATAACGCCATACAGCCCCCCCCCCTGTAGATAACGCCATATAGACCCCCACACCCAAAAAAAAACAGCCTATAGTTTGTCCTACAAAAGAGATGTATCCCCTATCCACAGGATAGGGAATACATGTGTGATCGCTGGCAGCGATAAGGAGAACGGGGGACCGAAAGTCCCCCGAAGTTCTCCATGACAAACCTCGGACTTCCAGGGTCTGCGCAGTTCAATAAAAATCAAAGGAGCGCTGGTCACGCATGCGCACAAGCGCGACCTGTGCACAAGTCATTTCAATGGAGCTGCCGACAGACCGGAAGTCTTTCGGTCCCCTGTTCTCCTTATCGCTGGGTGTCCCAGCGATCACACATGTATCCCCTATCCTGTAGATAGGGGATGCATGTCTTTTGTAGGAACAACCCCTTCAGTGGCGTCGCGCTGTAGCAGCCATAGCGGCTGCTAGCGGAGCCTCCGGCCATGGGAGGTGGGGCCCATGCCGGCAGGTGGCACGGGCCTTCTCATGCTGCGGGCCCTGTAGCAGCCGCTACGGTTGCTATAGCGGTAGTTTCGCCACTGACTATGGCACTTTGTATGGCGCTATGTGGTCAGAGTGGTACTATCTACAGTGGGCACTGTGGCACTATCTACAGGGACATTGTGGCAGTATCTACATGGGGACTGTAATGTTTTCAGAGGTTGGGACAAAAAAAACCTGACAAATAAAATTCATCTCCTTTTTTTAATGGCCATGAAAAATGGATGACATATATATACAGTATATAAAATTTTATGCCTAGTTCTATTCTATTCAGGTTTTTCTAATTCATACTGTTTTGTTCAGCAGTAAATTTCTATCAAGTAACCCAGCTCTCGTTTTGGTTGTGCATACTAATGCTGTCTATCTATAAATCTTCACTTCTTTTTTTTAAGCAGTAACAGACCTTCTAGAACATCAGAAAATCAAGGTTATAGGTGCACTAAAATGTTTCTATAAACTAGACAAATTTAACACAATGACTCTCCAGTGTCACATGTGGAAAATTAACAGGTTTTAACAAATTGTTATTCGATAGCTTTTGTATCAATGTGAACCTCCTTTTCTTCATCATTTATAAAATAGTTTTAACTAAAACATAAGTTTATATTCAACATGAAAAGTTGCATCCTTTGTCTTGGGAGAAGGAACATTTTTGCCTGTCACCTTTGAAATAGTGACCCTAGAAATGTTATATGGGTACAAATCATGATCTTTATGGAGAACTCTTCAATGGGTAAGGCTGGGTTCACACGAGCATGTTACGTCCGTAATGGACGGAACGTATTTCGGCCGCAAGTCCCGGACCGAACACACTGCAGGGAGCCGGGCTCCTAGCATCATAGTTATGTACGACGCTAGGAGTCCCTGCCTCTCCGTGGAACTACTGTCCCGTACTGAAAACATGATTACAGTAAGGAATAGTTGTCCTGCAGCGAGGCAGGGACTCCTAGCATCGTACATAACTATGATGCTAGGAGACCGGCTCCCTGCAGTGTGTTCGGTCCGGGACTTGTGGCCGAAATACGTTCCGTCCATTACGGACGTAACATGCTCGTGTGAACCCAGCCTTACATGGGTGTACACAGGCTGGCTTAATTGCTAGCTGTAGACCACCTGATCATTGCCATATGTTCAGGAAGTTTGGGGCACTTTGCACATTGTCTTCAGAGTGGTGACCCGATAGGGACCTGAAAATCAATTAGGGATGGGAAACCTACTTCATGAGTAGGGTGTACTTGCACAGACACTTCTTCTTTCACTCTTTTATATGAGAATTTTCTTTTCTTTTTAGAATGCCAGCTATTAGACAAGGCTAGCAAACACATCACTTTTTTTATTTTGCTCACTCTGTGTTCATTTTGCTTATTTGTAATTCACAAGGATTTTATGGACATCCAAGTAGGTCTAGTAGGGGGGGGTGTGGCCCTCAGGTTCCTAACCCCCCTGCAATCTGACTTTTCCTTCTGGGGTAGCCGAAGATAGACATGGTGCTCCGGGGGGGGGGGGGTGCTTGAGCAGCAGCCTAGGTAGTTGCTGGAGCCCAGACATGTTTCCATAAACTCTGGAAAGGGGAGGTCCCTTGTTCCTGACCTATACATGGTCTTCTGAGTTAAGGAACAGGATAGGGGACTTTCTCCCTTGGGCACGTTCACTTTTTTTCTTTTTTTTGGGCAGTTGGGTGATAGAAATAGGAATTTCAGACTTAACATTTAGATTTTAGTCATTATTTTTTTTTTATGTTCAAAAACACCACACTTTTACTTGTAGACAGGAATTTGGGCAAACACACCTGCTTACCATGTCCAAAACAATCGCTAGCCATGATTTTTTTGCTTACAATTTTTAGTGCTCAATTTTGATTCAGATAAAGTGTAAACTGTATACAACTACTTTATAAAATTTTTTAATTATAGTAACTTGATAATACATTGTCATTGGTATAAGTCAAAAGGGTATATGGGCCCCCTTAGACTCAACGGCCCAGGTTCAACTGTCAACTCTACACTGACTATGGCAACAACTCTGAAGAGAACACACGTAAGATGTAGAGCAAATTAAAGTTTGCTGGAGGAGTTATTTATCGTTTCTGCGTGCTCCTTTGTTGGTTGTAGCATTTTTATAACATCATGCCATCCAATGTGATCAGCACTTGAATGGTGTAGGAAAACTGCAAAAACAGGACTGGTGCATAGTAAATGTTGTGCCAATATTCAAAAAGTGGTCAAAAAGTGAGCCCAGAAACTATAGGCCTGTAAATGTACCTCTATTATAGGTAAAATTTTTGAAAGTTTTCAAAGAGATGCTGTCCTGAAGTACCTCAACGAGAATAAAAGTCTAACTCTATATCAGCATGGGTTTATAAGGGATCGGTCCTGTCAAACTAAACTGATTAGTTTCTTTGAGGAAGTGCTAGACTCGACTAGGGTGAGTCATTGGATGTCATGTCTTGATTTTTCGAAAGTATTTGATACTGTGCCGCATAAAAGGTTAGTATCTAAGATAAGAATACTGGGACTAGGAGAAAATGTGTATGTAAGTGGGTAAGTAACTGGCTCAGTGATTGAAAACAGAGGGTGGTTATTAACGGTACTTACTCAGATTGGGTCAGTGTTACTAGTGGGGTACCATAGGGGTCACTATTGAGCCCTATGATCTTTAATACATTTATTATTGACCATAGAGAAGGATTGTTTAGTAAAATAAAAATTTTAGCCAATGATACCAAATTGTGTAAAGTAATTAACACAAAGGAGGACAGTATTCTGTTACACATGGATCTGGAGAAATTGGAGACTTGGGCAGAGAAGTGGCAAACGAGGTTTAACACTGATAAATGTAAGGTTGTGCACTTGGGAAGGGACAATACATGTCATCATTACATACTAAATGGTAAAATACTGGGTAAAACTGACATGGAATAGGACATAGGAACCTCTACTTTCAGTGAAAAACAATTATATGCAGGAGTGTGCACTATAATCGTTTTTTCTGAATCACTTGTATTATGATTTATCTCCTAGCAGCAGCACAGACTGTTTAACCCCTTAATGACCATGCCATTTTGCGCATTAATGACCAATGATTATTTTTTGTTTCTTCACGGTCGCATTCCAAGAGTCGTAACTCTTTTTTTATTCCGTCGACATAGCCATATAAGGGCTTATTTTTTGCGGGACGAGTTGTATTTTGTAATTGTACCATTTTTAGATGCGTATAATATATTGATTCACTTTTATTAACTTTATTTTAGGAGAGAATTGAAAATAAGCAGCTATTCAATGGAAATGGGAGAAAAGAGAGAATTTTGCCGTTGTTTTTTGCATTTTTTTTTGGACGCCGTTCATCCGGTGGTTTAATTAATGTGTTCATTTTATTGTTCAAGTTGTTACGATCGCGGGGATATCATATATGTGTATGTGTAATTTGTTTTGCCACTTTTACTAAATGAAAACACTTTTTGGGCAAAAAAAAAGTCATTTTATTTGATTTTGACTGTAAATTATAATTTATTTTTTATCACAAACTTTATTTAACTGCTTTACATTTTTTGTTTTTAGTCCCACCAGGGGACTTCACTATGCGATCTGCTGATCGCATATATAATGCTTTGGTATACTTAGTATACCAAAGCATTATTGCCTGTCAGTGTAAAACGGAAAGGCAATCTATTAGGCCATGCCTCCTAACAGGCATTTGCTGAAGACAGACCTGGGGGTCTATATTAGGCCCCCGGCTGCCATGGAAACCCGACGGCGACCCGCGATTTCTTTGCGGAGGCGCTGATGGGATGACAAAGGGAGCTCCCTCCCTCTGTCAAACACATTAGATGTCGCTGTCGTTATTAACAGCGGCATTTAATGGGTTAAACTGCCGGAATCGGAGCACACTTCGATTCCGGCAGTTGCAGCAGGAGCCAGGCTGTGTATAACAGTCGTGTTCCAGCCGCTGATCGCGGGTGTACACTGTCAGTACCCGCGCGATCACAGGACCGATATATCCGTCCTCGTGCGCGAACTAGCAGCTGCAGAGGACGGATATATCCTTGCTTCGACGTTAACAGGTTAAAGTTCACGTTCATGGTTGCTCAGAACTATGCAGTTAGAGACAGAGCATCCTGCTCGTCTCCATGGCTCCTGTATGCGGAACGTCCGCCAGCTATATAGGATTCTATAGCACTGACGGCCGTTCTGAATATGGCAGCCATGGAGAGGAGCAGGACACTGTCTCCTACTAAAAAGTTATGAGCAGCCGGCATCATGGAATTTACACAGTCCGTGCTGCTGTTAGGAGATAAATCAGTAATACAAGTGATTTAGAAAAACGATTTCAGTGCAAACGGATCACTTGCAAACGGAAAAAATGCTGGATCACTTGGGTTTAAGGATCTAGTGCCAAAATAATGGAATTGAAAATATAATTACTACATGTCCCATTTGCTTTCTATAAACGATATGATAATTTAATAAAAGAAAAATCTCTTTCCATGCTGAACACACATGGTTTTTCTCTGTGGACAATAGACGGCTTATGTTTTTTTATTTATTTTTTTAAATACAGGAGTAGTACCTGGGGAGAAATGTGCATTAAGGAATGACATACAACTCTCAAAAGACTTCCATACTATTATGTTCTGACCTTAAAGGATTTTGTTAAACTATAATTAGGTTTTGTATATTTCCTCCAGCAGCTCTCAGGGGGCAGGAGTAAAAGTGACTTTAAATGTTGGAGTATATACACTTTCACTTCTAAATATTTCTAGGGTTTTCAATTTATAGTTAAGCTGGACCTCTCAGAGCACAGGGGATTTTAAGCTAACTCTGTCCATAAATATTGCATTCCAAAGTTAAACTGAACAAATTTCCTGTTATGTTTTCTTCCCTGGCATATGAAAATGTTGTGCTTTATATTATCTGGGGTCACCCAGACAATTTTGTGTTTTCCATGAAAATTCACACTTATATTTATCAAATGAGTTGCAAAATGACTAGAAAATATAGTCAAGACATTGACAAGGTTAGAAATAATGATTTTTATTTCAAATAATACTTTTCTCCTTCAAACGTTGCTTTCGTCAAAGAATGCTCCATTTGCAGCAATTACAGCATTGCAGACCTTTGGCTTTCTAGCTGTTAATTTGCTGAGGTAATCGGGAGAAATTTCACCCCATGCTTTCAGAAGCCCCTCCCACAAGTTGGATTGGCTTGTTGGGCACTTCTTGCGTACCATACGGTCAAGCTGCTCCCACAACAGCTCTATGGGGTTGAGATCTGGTGACTGCGCTGGCCACTCCATTACAGATAGAATACCAGCTGCCTGCTTCTTCCCTAAATAGTTCTTGCATAATTTGGAGGTGTGCTTTGGGTCATTGTCCTGTTGTAGGATGAAATTGGCTCCAATCAAGCGCTGTCCACAGGGTATGGCATGGCGTTGCAAAATGGAGTGATAGCCTTCCTTATTCAAAATCCCTTTTACCTTGTACAAATCTCCCACTTTACCAACACCAAAGCAACCCCAGACCATCACATTACCTCCACTATGCTTGACAGATGGCGTCAGGCACTCTTCCAGCATCTTTTCAGTTGTTCTGCGTCTCACAAATGTTCTTCTGTGTGATCCAAACACCTCAAACTTCGATTCGTCTGTCCATAACACTTTTTTTCCAATCTTCCTCTGTCCAATGTCTGTGTGCTTTTGCCCATATTAATCTTTTCCTTTTATTAGCCAGTCTCAGATATGGCTTCTTCTTTGCCACTCTGCCCTGAAGGCCAGCATCCCGGAGTCACCTCTTCACTGTAGACGTTGACACTGGTGTTTTGGGGGTACTATTTAATGAAGCTGCCAGTTGAGGACCTGTGAGGCGTCTATTTCTCAAACTAGAGACTCTAATGTACTTGTCTTGTTGCTCAGTTGTGCAGCGGGGCCTCCCACTTCTCTTTCTACTCTGGGTAGAGCCTGTTTGTGCTGTCCTCTGAAGGGAGTAGTACACACAGTTGTAGAAAATCTTCAGTTTCTTGGCAATTTCTCGCATGGAATAGCCTTCATTTCTAAGAACAAGAATAGACTGTCATGTTTCACATGAAAGCTTTATTTTTCTAGCCATTTTGAGAGTTTAATCGAACCCACAAATGTAATGCTCCAGATTCTCAACTAGCTCAAAGGAAGGTCAGTTTTATAGCTCCTCTAAACAGCAAAACTGTTTACAGCGGTGCTAACACAATTGCACAAGGGTTTTCAAGTGTTTTCTAATCATCCATTAGCCTTCTAACACAGTTAGTAAACACAATGTACCATTAGAACACTGGAGTGATGGTTGCTGGAAATGGGCCCTATACACCTATGTAGATATTGCATTAAAAACCAGACGTTTGCAGATAGAATAGTCATTTAGCACATTAACAATGTATAGAGTGTATTTCTGATTAATTTAATGTTATCTTCATTGAAAAAAACGGTGCTTTTCTTGCAAAAATAAGGAAATTTCTAAGTGACCCTAAACTTTTGAACGGTAGTGTATATATGTGTATATATATATATATATATATATATATATATATATATATATATATAAAATTTTAGTCATCAGCAGTTGTAAAATATGTATTGATAAAACACTTCTATCCAGATCTGAAATGCCCTGCAATAATTTGCTTCTCCGAGACCTGTAAGGCAGTGTGTAAATATAACTACCATATTTTTCGGACTATAAGACGCACCCAGGTTTTAGACAACAGAAAAATAGGAAAAAATGATTTCATATTTTACTACTTTTACAAAGAAAAACTATGTGTTAATGTTGTTTAACCACATTCTGAGGGCCAAAACTTGTATATATTTTCATCGATTGAGCGGAGTGAGGGCTTATTTTTTGGAGCAGCTGTAGTTTTTATTGGTACATACGATTTTTTTACCACTTTTTATTTAATTTTTTTAGCGCTAAGGTGTATGTCAGTCCAATTGTCTTTAGAAGAAAATAAGCGCAGCTATATACAGGGAAATGAAGATGAAGACTGATTATAGGTTTTGTATTCTATATGCTTTGTAACAAGGTTTGGGGCCAGAAATGTGATTTTGTTGGGAGCAGTTCACAAAACGTTTTTTTGGCACTAATTTTGTATTCTGCATCAGAATTAAGGGCAAAAGAACAACCCAAATCGCCCCCCATTGATTTCAATGGGAGGCAGAGGCATTTTAATCCACCGGGCGGCTTTCAACCGCTCGCTGGGAAAAAAAAGTGGCATGCTCTTTCTTGGAGCTGTTTCTGCATCTGACCTTTCATTGAAATCAATGGGAGGCAGAAAAAAACTGCCGCTCATTAAAAGTGTTTTTTGTCTCAGTTTTTGCATTTGATTTATTTTAAAAAAAAACTAAAAAAAGGCGCCAAAAAAGGAAAAATACAAAAACAACATTCGTTATTGTTTCAATATTTGCCTGACACATTTTATTAAAACATACCTATTGTAAAAGAAAAATAAATCACTGTTACTCCTTAGGCAGCTAAATATGTATATTAGATGTTTTGTATTGAAAAAATATTCTATATAGCCCGCATATTTGGTATCTTTTTATATCCATGGTTTCTATAAATTACTTTTCCTTGCATGCTTTTAGAGTGTGTAGGCTCTTCATGTTAACATATTTGTCCTTACATTTCTATAGTTTCCAACTGCCCACTCACCCCATAGTTTTGTACACAGCTATCTGAGTCAAGCAGCTGTCTGTCTAACCACTACTGCTTTCCCTCCCTTCTCACAGCATGCATTTTTACAGAAATGCATAGAGAGAAACAAACTGCAGCTGCATCCCCTCCTCCCTGTCCTTTTTATTGTCTTAGGCCTAGTTTACATCACATTTTGACCTTTCATTTAGCATGTACTTTGGGAAAGCTACCAACGTACATGCTAAACATGTCAATATGGTCCCATTACCCCAACGGAGACCAAAAGATTGTCCTTTGGGTCTCTGTCCGGCTGGTATACGTTGGTATACCTTTTTTGAAGGATGGAATAGCCCATTGTTTTTTCATCCTAAGGGATCCCGCAAAAAAAAAGTATACCGCGTGGAATATGTTTTTTTAACAGGGGCGCTTATGGGCGAGGGATACCACAGGTCAAACGTTATTGTCGGGAAGCTCCCGACATCAATGTACATAAATAGACAGTGATGTCAGGAGCATCCCAACGCAAGCATCAGAAGTGCTCTGCCCGTGACCTATTGGTCCTGGGGAACCTCCTGACATCACTACAAATATGGACAGTGATGTCAGGATCATTCCCAGGGTCGGCGTCCCCGGGCAGATCACTTCTGATGCTCTGGCCGGGGTCCTAGGTATTGTAGCTTCTAACAACACTATCGATATATAGACAGCGACATCCAGGGCTTTTCCAGGGGCTGAATCCCCGGTCAGAGTTGGGGAGTCTGGGATTGTAAATCTCTGGACATCACCATCCATATGTGGACAGTGACATCAAGGGCTTCCCCAGGCCTAGAGTCCCCGGCCAGAGCGCTTTCAATGCTCTGGCCAGCAACTACAGTATTGTAAAGCTCTTGACATCACTATCCATATATATGTACAATGACATCATGAACCTCACCAGAGCTGAAGTCCCCGGCTAGAGCGCTTGCGATGCTCTGGCCAGGGACGCTGACATTGTAGACCTTGAAATAACTTTTCATATATGGACAGTGACATCAGGAGCTTTTCCAGATACAGAGCTTCAAGTTTTGGCAACGTATCCCACTGTATACCTATATATTGGGACACGTTTGAGCCTTCCGTCGGGAGTGGTAAATGTTCAGAAACCTCCTCAGACCACCCAAACATTTGTCACAGAGAGCCGTCAGTGAGGTAAAGGGGAACTTCAGGCTGCTGGATAGGGAGAAAGATGCTACTTTCCTCAAATAATATATATTACTAAGTTTCATATTTCCGCATGCACTACTGATCTATGCAAAAAGAAATATAATGAGGTACACGTAAACGTGTATTACTGAGAAAGTCTTGACTACTTATTCCTCTCACACATACCAAGGTACTTATTATAGTTAAAGTGTAATTAAACGTTTGATCAACTTTTTATTTTCTAGCCGCATGTGTAATATAAATATATTTTGCAATATACTTTATTAATGGATTTGGGCTCCTTTTTATGTTTTAAATGGCTACTCTGACACTTTTCTACTACATTTTATTTCTTGTATTTTTACTTTTGCTAGCAGAAATCCAGCAAAAAATCTGCTGCCTGTGAGTACGGGTAGGCAGATGCCCCATCCTGACGTCAGAAGTGCACGGTCTGGCAGCTCCCTGTCCCCTCTATATAGTACTGTAACCGGCAGCAGCAGAGCGCAGGGTAGAGAAAGTGATGCGCTCCGCTGTTGTCCGGTCTCTAGTAAGTGAAGGGCTCTTCACTAAAAGAAGTGCAGGTCTAGCGTTGGCTTCCTTGTACCCTCGTAGACCTGCGCTTCTTCTGCTACTGAAGAGCCTCTCACATATTAAAGATCGGACAGCAGCAGAGCTCATCACAGTCTCTACCATGCGCTCTGCTACTGTCAGTTACAGTACTGTATAGGGGGAGAAGAGGGGACAAGGAGCCGCCAGACCTGCGCTTCTTCTAGGGAAGCACCTTTCATATACTACAGACTGGACAGCAGCAGAGGGCATCACATTCTCTTCCCTGCGCTCTGCTGCGGCCGGTTACAGTAGTGTATACCTGGGGGGAAGAAAGGACAGGGAGCTGCCAGACTTGCACTTCTTCTAGGGAAGCGCCTTTCATATACTAGAGACCGGACAGCAACAGAGCTGTCATTTTTCTTAAAAAAAAATAATTCCTTCAGGAATTTTGAGGCAGATTTTGACCTGCCTGCACTCCCTTTGCCACGTTTTGGGCATTGAGCACCGCGAGCAAAAAAACCTGTGAATAATGCTTTCTCTGCCTCCCATTGATGTCAATAGGAGGGCAGAGACGGAAACGCCTAAAGAAAGGGCATGATGCTTCTTTTTCTCGCAAGCGTTTTTTCCGCTCGTGGGAAAAAAAACTTGTTCGCCTCCCGTTGAAATCAATAGGAGGCAATTTCGGCTGTTTTTTGCCGCAGTTTAGAAACGCGGTTTCCGCTGCAACAAATGCGGCAAAGAAAACTGTGTGAACAAGGCCGTATTCTTGTGTGGATCTGCTATATGCTTGTGGCACATCTGCGTCAGAAATCATAGGGAAAGCCTCAGATTTTTGATGTGGAAAAACACATTGAACTTTGATGGCAATGTGAGAACGGAGCATTAGTTCTCCTTACATCCTCACAAGCACTTCCCCCTCCCTTAAGGCCCCTTCATATCATGTTGTTGCCCTAAGTTTATTGTGTACGTCAGGAAATCTAACGTATGCAATAAACAACGTGGACGATAATTCACAGAGCTCCATTATGTCCTTTTAGCCTCCGTCGTGCTGGTAGACGTCGGTTTACCTTATTTTTGAAGGATGGAATAGTGTAGTAGACTTTGCTATTCTGGAGTCCACAGGCAGAGCATTACAAGTGGTCTACCCGTAGACTTTATCCCTGGGAAAGCTCCTGACATCACTGTCCATATATGTAAAGTGACGTCAGGGGATTCTCCAGGGCTGGAATCCCCGGTCGGAGCGTTGCCGACGCTCCAGCCGTATACTCAGGCTTAGCAAAGCTTCGGACATCACTTTACATATATGGACATCAGGAACAGCGCCATAGTCCTTGGGCAGAGCGCTAGCAGAAGGGAAAAAAATGCCTTCGTCTTCCATTGAAATCAATGAGAGGCGTTTTCAGCCATTTTTTGGCGCGGTTTCCATGTCAGAAACTGTGCCCAAAAACTCAGTGTGAACTAGGTATGCACGATGTATCGAAACTTCGAACTGTTTCGATACTGTGCATCCCCAAATGGTTTGATACCGTTATATCAAGTATTTCGATACTAAGCTGTGCGGCCGCACACTAAGTATTGTAAGTATTTGAGAAAGGTTCCTGTTGTACCGAAACGTTGCTGCTGTTTTGAGGTGAATAAATCCACTTTGCTTTCATCTACCTTGAGGTCCTGGTGCCGTCACTGTGTTCTATGTCTTTCTTTATTTATATATATATATATATATATATATATATATATATATATATATATATATATATATATATATATACATATGTTGTTCTAATTTCTATATATATATGTAGAATTATCTTGAGCATGACCTATATATATATATATATATATAATATATACATGCTAAAGGTTATATTCTAAGCCCCCTTGCAAACTACTGAGTGACACTGGGCCCGTTTTCCGTGGCACCCAATAGTTTTCACTGACCAATTTGTGAAAAATTACCCGACTCTCCAATCCGTGAAAAGATAGAACATGTCCTATCTTTCCACGGATCACGGATGGGACTTGTGCAGCACACTCGGTCGTGTGCATTAGGGCTGATGGTACCTACACACGTAGTGGATTTAGATGCGGAGAATCCACATCAAAGTCCACAGGTATACACACTGAAATCTGAGCAGAAAATCTGCCGAACGCTTGCATATTTTAGTTAGGATTTCAGTGCGTCGATATGCGTTTTAGTGTTTGTATGATCGAATTTCACCCCTCTCATTGAAAGAGGTGAAATACACAGGGAACATCCGCACAAAAAATTGGCATGCTGCCGATTGACAAAACAGTAACGTGTACATGAGATTTTGAAAATCTCATGGTCTAAAATGCTACTGTATTATATGAATTACTAAAAAAAGTAACCGGCGCTGCCCGGGTATAACGTGTCGGTTTGTCTGTTTGTGTGTTCATTGGATTTGTTCCAAGGGTGCCCAGGAGTCTAATCCATGCCCTCATATTTTCTTGGTTTACAAGGAAATCTATAGTAGCCTTATATATCCCGGCAGTTACACATTATTTCAATTTTAACTTTCTAAATACCTAACAGGTAAACTGGTAGGAAATGGAGTCATAAGACTGTGACAGAGCCTGTTGATTAACAACATTGGCAGTTTTATTACTAGTTGACCATAGACTATGGCTGGATCATAATTGAAAACCGCATCATGCATGAAAGCCCATTCATTAGCACGTTGAACATGATGTGCTCTATCAGCTTGCTGATGGGCCTGGGTTTCGGGCAGGAGTCTGCACTTCTGAGAGCCATTTCTGATCTGTTGCTGAGAAAGCCTGGGTTTGCTGAGGAGTTTCAGCAGCTCGAGCAGCAGTATGACACATTGGATCAGCTTGCAGTTGGGCAAGAGGAGTCTCTGCAGCTAGAACTGCAGCTTTCCTCCTGGCCAGTAATCTGATTGGTTGCTATGGGTAACCCCCTCCCCTGTACCTTCCCATCTAGGATTATCTTGTAAAGCGCACTACCTGCTACTGCCTGATATCTGTATTTGCTTTTATAGTATTGAATCGTAATAATGGCTGATAACAGAAAACAGCAGGAAGGTTGGAACCTTTACTAAAACCTTCCTGAACACCTGATGTACCTAAGTGTGTCAAATTTGGGGTCACATAGTTCAGGTGTTTGCATGCCTATAAAGGACAACAAACAGACATTCTCTATAATTGCTGCTAACAAAGAATAACAGCAAAGTTGGGACATTTACGAAAACCTTCCCGGACACCCGATGTACCTATGTGCCAAATTTGAGGTCAAATGGTTCAGGCGTTTGGATGCCTATAGAGGACAGACAAAGAGACATTGACTTTTACAATATAGAAAAGCAGAGTTACCCGGCTTCACACTGGTCCTTTTGTTTGTTGTTTGTGTGTGGTTAAAAACTTAATTTCCTACTGATATAATGCCGACATATCCAATAAAGTCCAAGTGCAGGGTTCCTATTTGGAGGCATGACTGGTCTGAAAGGGGTTCAATTTATGAGAATTCTGAAATCCACAGGCTTGGTTCTGTTGAAAGATTTCAGCAGCTCGGGCAACAGCCATGTGCTTTGCCACAGGAGTCTTTCGTCTAAGTGCAGGGTTCCTTTTTGGAGGCATGACTGGTATGAAAGGGTTTCAATTTATGAGAATGCTCAATCATAGGTACAGTTCGTTTACGGTGAGTAACACGTCGAGTAAAGAAAAATGGCCTGGTTGTTATGGAAACCTGGTCTAAAACTGTGTGTGTGTATGTGAGTGAGGCTACGAATGAAGCACCTGCGAGCTTCTATTGGCTAATACAGGTCATCTGATGTGATATGGAAGAAGGTCCTTGATGTGGAAGCCAGTTTTTGCATAATTGCTTGGTGAATATGTCGAGAACGGTAGGTCCTAGTGAGGTGAAACCCTGATGCAGAATGGTCCAGTCCTTTAGCCGTGCGTATAGAACAGACAACAGAAATGTTTATATATACATATATATATATATATATATATATATATATATATATATATATATATATATATACACACATATACACTTATATATATATACACATATACATATATATATATATATATACACATATACATATATATATATATATATATATATACACATATACATATATATACACATATACATATATATATATATATATATATATACACATATACATATATACACATATATATATATATATATATATATACACACACACATATACATATATATATATATATACACACATATACATATATATACACATATACATACAGTGAAGGAAATAAGTATTTGATCCCTTGCTGATTTTGTAAGTGTGCCCACTGTCAAAGACATGAACAGTCTAGAATTTTTAGGCTAGGTTAATTTTACCAGTGAGAGATAGATTATATTAACAAAAAAAAAACAGAAAATCACATTGTCAAAATTATATATATTTATTTGCATTGTGCACAGAGAAATAAGTATTTGATCCCTTTGGCAAACAAGACTTAATACTTGGTGGCAAAACCCTTGTTGGCAAGCACACCAGTCAGACGTTTTTTGTAGTTGATGATGAGGTTTGCACACATGTTAGATGGAATTTTGGCCCACTCCTCTTTGCAGATCATCTGTAAATCATTAAGATTTCGAGGCTGTCGCTTGGCAACTCGGATCTTCAGCTCCCTCCATAAGTTTTCGATGGGATTAAGGTCTGGAGACTGGCTAGGCCACTCCATGACCTTAATGGGCTTCTTTTTGAGCCACTCCTTTGTTGCCTTGGCTGTATGTTTCGGGTCATTGTCGTGCTGGAAGACCCAGCCACGAGCCATTTTTTTTTTTTTTTATAAATTCTTTATTTTGTATTTTACAACAACTTGCAGTAAACACATACATCATATGACCTCAGCATATGAAGTTAACATTTGACATTTAACAATTAACAATAAAAGGCAGTGCAATAGAAACAATGACTTTCGCAGTCCAAATTGCAAATAGGCAATTAGGCAATTCCCACATATTTTAGATCCTCAAGATGTGTTTCACAACAAAGTCATTTCCTCTTGAATTCCTATCAAGATACATACAAAGAAAAGAAAATAACATACAATACCATAACTAACAATAAAATAAATCACAATACACTACATTCAGAACAAAAAGAAAAGAAAATTGCACATCATAAGGTAACAATCCATATCTCCAGCATATTTGATCTTCTGCGTATATTATAAGAACCGGAGCTCGCTAATACTTTCATATCCCTATATCCATATATCCATAGGGCTGGCTGTCTCCTGGACGTCCCCTTCTCCTAATTAGCACCCCCTGCAGGGTCTGACACCA
This sequence comes from Rhinoderma darwinii, assembly GCF_050947455.1. NCBI lineage: Eukaryota > Metazoa > Chordata > Amphibia > Anura > Rhinodermatidae > Rhinoderma > Rhinoderma darwinii. The sequence goes on along the minus strand of NC_134690.1, from coordinate 286,882,925 downwards.
ATCCATTACACCTCCCCCAGTTAAAGAGGACAATAGACCACAAATCCCCTCACATGTTGACCTTCATTGAACGTTTACTCCGCATCTTCCTTTCCCCTTCCTTCATTACTTACCCACTACTTTTTTATCTCTTTATCCCACCCATCCCCCTCACCCTCCTGTACCTTCCTTCTTATGATATTCCCTCCATGGCTTCCAAACCTTTAAAAACAGAGCCCTAGAGAAAGAATGCCAGCCCACCAACTCTTCCATTGAGTGTAATTGATGTACTTTGGCCCACCACATATCTATCGATGGTGGGTTCTCACTTCTCCATTTCTGCGGTATCAGCAGTTTAGCCGCTGAGATCATTAGAGTAGCTAAGTCTCTGCGTACAGGGGTGAAGTCTCCAGATGGAAGCCATAGAAGTATCAGCGTGGGCGTCAACTCCACCGAGCCTCCCACTATATCATTAATAGCTCTTTCTACTTGAGCCCAGAAGGGTTTAATTTTGGGGCAAAACCACCATATATGAGATAAGGTCCCAGGAAAAATGCCACATCTCCAGCATACATCCGATGCAATAAGCCTAATCTGATATAAGTAAGCAGGGGTTCTATACCAGCGGGTCAGTAATTTGTAGGAATTCTCCTGATGTCTCACACAGCACGAGAACCCATGGGATCTAGTCAGAATATAGGACACTTCCCTTTGTGTAAGGATAATATCTAACTCCTTCTCCCACGCCAATAAGAAACAGGGTTTGGTTGGGGCTAAGTCTAACAAAAGGTTGGTGTAAATCTTTGACAGAGCCCTGATCGGAGACTGAGGCATGAGAGTGTAATTTTCCATCCAGGTAGGATCCGGATATGGGGCAGGGGCTCCAGTCAAGAACCTGCAGCACGCCAGTTCAAAGCCCCTCTGATGAAGAAATGTCGCGGGCGAAGCACATGTAGCCTCTCCAGTTTCCCTTACTTTACCTATTAGCTCTTGTAAATCCGGAACTACCCTCCTAGCAGTGACCTCCCTAACCCGCAGTGAACCCAGTAAAGGCCTTAGTATCACCCCTAAGGATGTGTCCTTTTCCTTAAAATAGGGTAGAGTCCCTAATGGAGCTATTGGAGAGAGGTCCCCCTTAGCCATATTCAATACTGTAGACCTTTGACAAACTTTGAGCATACCTCTCGTTATGTCACTGACTAAAATATTTTTTGGGGGTAACGGTGCCTTAATCCAGAGTAAATGCAAGTACTCATCCGAGAGGACCCTTCTTTCCAGATCCAGATATCCATGTTTGAGAGAATCATTAGCTAGATGTGACCAGCGGAGAAGTTGGATCGCTGTATAATACAACCCTATATCCGGTACTGATAATCCCCCCTGTCTCTTTTTTAGGATAAGTAACCTATGAGCCAATCTGGGGCGCTTTCCTCTCCATAGAAAATTAGTAAATAGTCTCTTGAATCTATTAAAATAGCTAGCCGGAAGGTCTATGGGAATATTCTGCAATGGGTACAGGATCTGTGGGAGCACATAGGTGGCCAATAAATTTTTCCTTCCCATCCAAGAGAGGAAGGGAATGTCGATTTTGTTTACAAATTTTTGGATTTTCGGGACAAGAGGCGCAAAATTCATGGAGAAGATATGTTTAGGATCCGCCGGTATTTTAACGCCCAAATATTGGATGGCCGAGTCTTGCCATTTAAACGAGGAGGCCATACTCACTAGGTAGGTGGGTGGGTGAAAACCCGTTCCCATCAGGACGCAGACGGGTCAAAGAATGCTGCAGAAGGAGTGTGCATTAAGTAGTGATAGCCACTCCCACTAGTCTTGAGGGGAGTGGCGGACTAAGTGCTCAATAGGCTGTTATTCGGCAAGATACGCCATGCCTGACGACCAGCACATTATCCCTCCACGTATTACACATAGTACTGACACCCCATGTACTATTCACAGCACTGACCCCTATTCATCACATTTATTTATTTATTTTTATTACATTATTACACACTTTCATACATACATATTTATTTTTTACCATCCATTCACACCCTAGCACTACACCGACACTCATTTATCGCACACCTTTGAGCACTTAGTCCGCCACTCCCCTCAAGACTAGTGGGAGTGGCTATCACTACTTAATGCACACTCCTTCTGCAGCATTCTTTGACCCGTCTGCGTCCTGATGGGAACGGGTTTTCACCCACCCACCTACCTAGTGAGTATGGCCTTTTTTGTGGTTTTGATGATCTTTATGTCCCATTTTTTCTGTTTGTGTATTTAAACGAGGAGATAGATTTTAAGTGTTTTAACTTGTCATGTGGTATTGATATACCCATGGCCTCAGATTTCCCATAGTTGATTTTAAAATTAGATATATCCCCAAATTGAGTAAAAACATCTAGAACCCGCGGGAGTGCTGTAAGTGGGTTCGTAACCAGGAGCAACAGGTCATCTGCAAAGGCCGCTGTCTTATGTATGCGTCCCCCAAGCTTAAGACCCTGGATTCCCTCAGTTTGACGAAATTTTAATAGCAGGGGCTCCATCATTATAACAAAAAGGGACGGAGACAAGGGACATCCCTGCCTAGTTCCATTCGATATGGGAAAGGGGGTTGATAGGGATCCATTCACCTGAATTCTAGCAGAGGGCCCTTTATATAGTGAGAATATAGCATCTATGAATGTGATTGGGAAATTAAACTTCAATAGCGCCTTCCTCATGTACTCCCAGCAGACCCGGTCAAAAGCCTTTTCGGCGTCGGTACCCAACAAAACCATAGAACCCCCGGACTTACGCACCTGCATAATAGCATGCAAAACTCTACTCACATTGTGTTTGCCCTCTCTCCCCTTCACAAATCCCACCTGTTCTTCTCCTATAATTAAGGGTAAGAGCGATTGCATGCGTGTCGCTAAAATTTTTGCCCACCACTTAACGTCACAGTTCAATAACGAGATGGGTCTATAGCTTCCGCACTGCTCAGGATCCTTCCCCTCCTTGGGAAGAATAGTAACAAAGGCTTCTAAAGATTGCGCAGGGAGAGAGGATCCACACAACAAGGAATTACATACTTCTGTGAATTTTGGTACTAATTGATCTCTAAATTTTTTATAAAAAGAGATAGGCAACCCATCCGGGCCCGGACTCTTCCCCGAGGGGATAGAATCTAAGGTCTTCTCTACCTCCTCCTTCGTGACAGGTGCCAACAACGTCTCACACTGAGTTTGAGTGAGATGAGGAGCTACTATGCCCGACAAGAAAGCATTAATGCGTTCCTGTTTATCTAAGATAGGATTAAGGGCCCCCTCGACAGAAGCGGATAAATTGTATAATTTTGAATAGAATGTCTGAAAGGCCTTAGCAATATGTGGCGTTGAGGTTACTCTGTCCCCTCGTTCAGTTTTAACAGCTTCTATAAACACTTTAGCTTGCCTTTGTTTGATTAACCTAGTCATCAGCTTAGATCCCCTATCTCCATGCATGTATGTCTGACCACAAGCCATTCTATACGCCTTAGCAGCATTGTAATTTAGTAGGTCTCTAAGTTCCTGCCGCAATGAACACAGCCCTTTATAGTCTACAAGGAGGTCCCCCTGTTTATGCAATCTCTCCGTTTCAGATATCCGTGACACTAGGCTAAGAATCCGTTTAGACCGTTGTTTCTTAAGATAAGAGGCTAGTGCAATAAGCTCCCCCCTCATATACGCTTTATGTGTTTCCCATAGAATGGGTCTGGATACCAGTGGAGAATCATTGAATTTGAAAAATTCCTCCAATTTAGAGGCCAAAGACGCACTATTATCGTCCTGAGCTATGATCTTGTCGTTGAGTCTCCAGAGCCATTCCCTTTGAGGAACACACCCCAACTCCAAAACAATACTAACTGGCGCATGATCTGAGACTGTGAGACTTCCAATCTCGGCGTGCTGCAGGCTCGTTAACAGAGACAAGGGAAGGAAAAAATAATCTATTCTATGATATGTACCATGAGGAGCGGAATAGAATGTAAAATCTTTAACCGATGGATTCCCAACCCGCCAAGCATCGACCATGCCCAATCTAGACATGAGCACCTTAAGTTTGCGGAGCATCAGAGGTGTCACCGCCTGCACTAACGAGGTGGAATCCATCGGCAAGTCCAGGGAAACGTTGAAGTCTCCACCCAAAATAAGCTGACCTTCTGTAAAGGCCTTAAGGGACATTAAAGTAGATTGCAACCATCTATATTGCCCAACATTGGGAGCATACAAATTAGCGAACGTAAACTTAATTCCGTACATCTGGCCCTTTAAGAAAAGATATCTCCCTCCTTCGTCCATTTTGGATGTCTCCACCTGAAAAGGGACATTCTTATGAATAGCTATAGATACTCCCCGTGACTTAGAGGAATAGGTACTATGAAACCACTGTGAATATGTATGTACCGGTAGCGTAGGAATATGTGCCGGTCGGAAGTGCGTCTCCTGTAAGAATAAAATTTCAGGGGCCTGTATACGTAAAGAGCCAAAAACCCTAGATCTTTTCTGAGGGGATCCCAGTCCCTTCACATTAAAGGAGCAAAATTTCAACCTACCCATTTATATTTTTGACCAGATACTAGCTCAATAGACCCCCAGCCATGGAGCTTCATCCAAGAGACATCCAGCCCCAGCCGTTCAATACAGAAGACGGAGATATCTTTCAAACATGAACATTCCCAAAAACAAAAACAAGAAAATAAAAAGACATACAAAAACACATAAAACAAAAAGAAATTACGTACGATCCTCCTTATTATCCCGAAATAAGGAGAAACAAAGCCCTTAGACAAAGGCCTCACAACTGACCCCTGTCCACGGGGGGGGGGGATAAACCAAGCCCACCATGAGACAGTAAACACTTCATCGAAACTTAAAGTGCTTAATAAAGGTTATTACAATGAAACACCACTTTGAATATAGAACTATCATATCAAGCAAAATGTACAAGGTATTAGTGTAGTGAGGTCAACCCACTCCTGTAGCGTAAGAAATCATATCTGAAGGGGGAAGAAGTAGAGAAGAAGGTTAAAGAGGAGAGGGAAAACAGATGGGGGGACAAGGGAATGAGGGGGGGGGTGAAAGGAGGAATGAGGGGAAGAAAGGAGGGAAAGGGGGGGAAGGAAAAAGGGGGGGGGGAGAGGGGGGGGGAGGGGGGGGGGAATAGCAGGAGGGGGAATACAGGGGCTAAAGAAAATGAAAAGAGCAAAGCAACAAAAGAAAAAAAGAAAATAGGCATTTGCCGTGTGGCATCCTCACATACAGACTATCACGACCTTCTGATCCAGCAGATAGTCCTTCTTGTGACAGCAGTCCAAATCAAAAGATATTCCTAGATATTACTATCTACCGACTACCGCTCCAGATTCGTTCTGATCATCCGCCATCTTAAAGGTCCGTCGAACCTCGTGGATTATCCACAACCGGCAGACGGTTCTTCTTTTGAGGTGACTTGGAATACCCCACCGTTTGCCATGGGCGGTTCATTCGGGGCCTCGAGAGATCCATTGCCACTGGCATCCAAGAGGGGACATCAATCGGATCCATATCCAGCGGTTTCCAAGCTCGCTCCAAATCTTCCGGCGTACGGATAGTTATCTGTCTCCCCGCTCTCATTGTCGCCAGGCCAAAAGGAAAAAGCCATCTAATTGGTAGCTTATTGGCCCTCAGCGCTTCTGTAACAGGCCTCAAGATGCGACGTTTTGCCAGCGTGCTAGCTGCCAGATCCTGATACACCGAAAGCTTAGTTCCTTCAAAATTTATCTCCGGATTGTCCCTCGCGGCCCTTAAAATGGCTGCCGTATGTACATAACTAAGAATACCGCAAATTACATCCCTAGGAGGTTCAGTAGCTGTAGGTTTAGGCCTCAGCGCCCTGTGAACTCTCTCTATCACCAGCGAAGCCATCCGGTCAGCCCCTATCAGGGAGGAGAAAATCTGCATCACAGTACCTGCTAAGGAATCAAAAGCGACAGATTCCGGAAGACCCCGAAGCCTAATATTCTTCCTTCTACTACGATTTTCCTGGTCCTCCATATGTAAGTATAAGGCATTCAGATGGTTAGTATGCTCTTTTGCGGTCGTATGCATGGTATCCTGTCGCTCCATAACTGCAGCCTGTGACTCCTCCAGCGCCAGGACCCTGTGACCTATGTGTTGCAGATCCGTTTTTATTTCTCTCAGTTCACTCACCACTGGTGTGAGAGCCTGCATCAGGGTCTCCCTCAGGTAAGCCTTTGATATAGGATCGGCGTCCGCTTCTCCTGCACACTCCGACGGAGCATATGAGCTGTCTGAGTCCTCTGCTCCTTGATCCTCGTGTGCTCTGTCCGGCGCCATCTTGGATCTCCTCCCCGGAGAAGCCCCTCTTTTCTTAAAGAATTTCTCCATCTCCGGTAGTGATTTAGGAGGTCTCGGGGTCCCCAAAGTGTCCTTGGTCTTGTCCTTCCCTGTTTTCCCCATATTTGACGGCAAATTGTCGGTGTTATCCGCTGGTTTCGACGAGTGTGAGGTAGAGCTCCGGGATCACACTACCATCGCTCAGCGCAGCAAGCTCCGCCCCCCAGCCACGAGCCATTTTTAATGTCCTGGTGGAGGGAAGGAGGTTGTCACTCAGGATTTGACGGTACATGGCTCCATCCATTCTCCCATTGATGCGGTGAAGTAGTCCTGTGCCCTTAGCAGAGAAACACCCCCAAAACATAATGTTTCCACCTCCATGCTTGACAGTGGGGACGGTGTTCTTTGGGTCATAGGCAGCATTTCTCTTCCTCCAAACACGGCGAGTTGAGTTAATGCCAAAGAGCTCAATTTTAGTCTTATCTGACCACAGCACCTTCTCCCAATCACTCTCAGAATCATCCAGATGTTCATTTGCAAACTTCAGACGGGCCTGTACATGTGCCTTCTTGAGCAGGGGGACCTTGCGGGCACTGCAGGATTTTAATCAATTACGGCGTAATGAGTTACCAATGGTTTTCTTGGTGACTGTGGTCCCAGCTGCCTTGAGATCATTAACAAGTTCCCCCCGTGTAGTTTTCGGCTGAGCTCTCACCTTCCTCAGGATCAAGGATACCCCACGAGGTGAGATTTTGCATGGAGCCCCAGATCGATGTCGATTGACAGTCATTTTGTATGTCTTCCATTTTCTTACTATTGCACCAACAGTTGTCTCCTTCTCACCCAGCGTCTTACTTATGGTTTTGTAGCCCATTCCAGCCTTGTGCAGGTCTATGATCTTGTCCCTGACATCCTTAGAAAGCTCTTTGGTCTTGCCCATGTTGTAGAGGTTAGAGTCAGACTGATTACTTGAGTCTGTGGACAGGAGTCTTTTATACAGGTGACCATGTAAGACAGCTGTCTTTAATGCAGGCACCAAGTTGATTTGGAGCGTGTAACTGGTCTGGAGGAGGCTGAACTCTTAATGGTTGGTAGAGGATCAAATACTTATTTCTCTGTGCACAATGCAAATAAATATATATAATTTTGACTATGTGATTTTCTTTTTTTTTTTATATATAATCTATCTATCACTGGTAAAATTAACCTAGCCTAAAAATTCTAGACTGTTCATGACTTTGACAGTCGGCAAACGTACAAAATCAGCAAGGGATCAAATACTTATTTCCTTCACTGTATATATACACATATATACACATATGCATATACATATATATATATATATATATATATATATATATATATATATACATATATATACATATACAGAGAGAGAGAGAGAGAGAGACGCATTGCGCATGCAACACGCCCCTAGCAACTGGACAAATTCAGGAAGTGTGAGAAAATAGATGTGGACTGTTTCTAGTTTCACAAGGAAAAAAAGCTGCAAAAAAGTAAAAAAAAATTCTAGGAGTAATGTGTTCACATAGAGTGACGTAATAGTAGTTTAAATATTTTTTTTTGTGAAAATTTACTTACACATTAAGAATACTGAAAATTGTGAAATTAAAGGATAAGTACATTTGAAGAAATACACTGGGTGATCTAATCTAGTGGAGCATGTAGGAATTTACCGCATGAAAGATGTTTGTCTGCTTCTCTGTTCCATTATTAGGAGCTAAGCTTTTATTAGACTCTATAGTTACTTGATACATATCTCATTAATGATAAATTAAGACTGTTTCACATACTCCGATCTTTGCATAGCATCCAATCTGGTTCTATTATACACCTAAAAGGGAATTCTGACACTGAGAGCTGCTTTACATATTACATAGTTATGGGGAAAGGTCACTTTACAAACACTGACATATTGAGATTAGAATGAACTCTGGTGGGAGAATACGTAGACATATTAAAGAGCTATGACAATTTATAAATCTGTATTACATTCATAATCTATGTTGATAAGTACATATTATCTGCATAATGATGTATGATGCAAAGAACAATTTAACCCCTTAATGACCAGCCTATTTTAAACCTTAATGACCAAGCCATTTTTTAAGTTTTTCCATCGTCGCATTCCAAGAGCTATAACCTTTTTATTTTTGCGTCGACATAGCTGTATAAGGTCTTGTTTTTTGCGGGACAAGTCGTATTTTTTAATAGCACCATTTTGGGGGACATATTATTTATTGATTAACTTTTATTAACTTTTATTTGGGGGGAAATAGAAAAAAACCCTGAAATTTCGCCACTCTTTTTCGCGTCTTAAATCGACGCCGTTTACCGTGTGATATAAATAACACAATAACTTTATTCAGTGGGTTGTTACGATTGCAACGATACCAAATTTGTATAGTTTTTGTATGTTTTACTACTTTTACACAGTAAAAACACTTTATTTTCAAAATTATTTGTTTTTGTGTCTCCATATTTGAAGAGCCGTAACGTTTTTATTTTTTCGCCGATCTGGTTGTGTGAGGGCTTTTTTTTTGCGGGAAGACTTGTAGTTTTTATTGGTACCATTTTGGAGTAGATGCGACTTTTTGATCACTTTTTATCACATTTTTTTAAAGTCAGTATTCACAGAAAACAGCAATTTTTCCATAGTTTTTTATTACATTTTTTACGGCGTACGCCGTGCGGGTTAAATAATGTAATAGATTTATAGTCGGTGTCGTTACGGACGCGGCGATACCAAATATGTGTAACTTTTTAACTTTATTTTGTTTTTGTAATAGTAAAGCATTTTGTAAGGGGAAAAGCTGGGTTTTTCATTTTTTTTCACATTTTTTTTCAAATTAACTTTATTAAACTTTTTTTTCACTTTTTTACTAGTCCCACTAGGGGACTTTAATATGCGATTCTGCGATCACATTTATAATACATTGCAATACTTCTGTATTGCAGTGTATTATGCCTGTCCGTTTAACACGGACAGGCATCTGCTAGGTCATGCCTGCGGCATGATCTAGCAGGCATTCACTCCAGGCAGACCTGGGGGCCTTTATTAGACCCCCGGCTGCTATTGGAGACACAGACACTCGGCAATCGTATCGCCGGGTGTCGGTGGGAGAGAGAGGGAGCTCCCTCCCTCTCTCTAAGACCACTCAGATGCGGTGCACGCTATTGTGCACCGCATCTGAGGGGTTAAACGGGTGAGATCAATACTAATATCGATCTCACTTGGCAGAGCAGGGACGCTCCCAGCTCGGGCCGGTCACTAACGGGTTAAAGGCGTTTTCCGGAAGCAAACAATCACATTTAGTTAAACTAAACAATGCAAAACAAGTAACTTTGGAATATACTTACGTTGGATCTGATGAATGTAGTGGCGTATCCCATCTTCAGTCATGTGACCGCTTGCTAATCCAAAATTGGCACTTCCTCTGCAGACCCGTCGATTAGCTCAGATAGCTAAGTTCCTGTTTCCGGTTATCAGAGTTTACGGTTACGTCACAAATGACGTAACTATACCACGTGTTTCCTCATCTGTTTAGCCACGTCTGGGCGGTCCGCAAGTAACTCTGCAGGGCCCTTCCAGAACGTCCTGCAGAGTTAGCAGGTTTGCTGCTCCCCGGCGGCATTTAACACCGTGATACAGCTGTCTCTAGACAGCTGTATCATGGAACTTTAACCGCAGACCACTCAGCGTGGTCTCCGATCGTGTGATCCTTGTGACAACCTATCACAACGATCACATTGCTCCTAACAGCAGCGCTTACGTGCCGATTGTGAGGAGCTCTGTAATACAGCTGTCTAGAGACAGCTGATATCACTGTGCTTTCACCCGGAGACTACTCTGTGATCTCCGGTCATGTGATCGCATGCGATCATGTGATGATTACATTGTTCCTCCCAGCAGCGCTTGCGCGCCGACGGTAAGGAGCTCAGCCATGTGAACGCTGTGACAGCCTTTCACAGCGATCACATGCGTGCCGACGGTGAGGAGCTCCATGATACAGCTGTCTAGAGACAGCTTTATCACCTGTCTTCAGAGTGGTCTCTGGTCAGATGATCGCTGTCACAGCGATCACCAGTTGCATCTTCTCCCTCTCTGGCAGACTGCCAGAGAGGGAGAAGAATAATGTAATGTAAAAAAGAAAAAAACACTTTATTTTTTCAATAAAAATTTTCTCTATAAATAAATTTGTCTATCTGCTACACGGCGACTTTGGCCACATACGACACAGGTCGACCAGCCAAAGATCGCTATGTCCCGTAGCCTACATTGCATGTAATAAAAGTCAATGTTGTTGTGTCGCAACTCGCAAGTTGCCACGGCATGACATTTGCAAGATATCCAAACTGTCGTGTCGCAGTTACTTGCAGGTCGTAACGTGATCAAATTGACTTTTATTACTGGTGGTGTAGACTATGGGACATAGCGATCCTTGGTCGGACAACCTGTGTTGTGGCCAAAGTCACCATGTAACACACGGAGTACAAGGCAAGTAGATGAGATTTTATAAAACTCATCTGCATGCTGCAGACATTTTACACGGCAGATTTTCAAATCTTTGATATGTCGTTAAATTAATACCTTGGGGTCTACTTTCTATAAAGTAATCATTTTTGGGGTGTCAAAGGGGTTTTCTAGTCCACAAAAATTGATTGCCTATCCTCAGGATAAGCCATCAATATCTGATCGGTGGTGGCCCGTCTCCCCGCAGATCAGCTGTTTTGAAGGGGCCGCGATGTTCATACGATCGTCGCTTCCCCTTCATTTCCTTTACTGCTCACACTGTGAATCACGGACACACTTGTAGCGGCGGTTCACAGTATTACAGTATACACTTGAATGGGAGAAAGCTGTAATACTGTGAAACGCTGTTACAAGTGTGTTCGTGATTCACAATGTGAGCAGTAAAGGAAATGGAGGGGAAGCAGCGCTCCTATGAGCACTGTGACCCCTTCAAAACAGCCGATCGACGGGGGTGCCGGGTGTCGGACCATGACAGATTAGATATTGATGGCCTATCCTGAGAAAACCGTGTTGGAAAACGCTCCAAAAAACTTCCGAAAACGCCTCCTATTTGTTTCAATGGGAGGCGTTTTTACCGTTTTTAGCGCTCGCGGGAAAAATAAGTGGCATGCCCTATCTTCGGGCGTTTACGTCTCTGACCCCCTATTGACATAGATGGGAGGCAGAGAAAGCATATTGCGTTTTTGCCCCCGGCGCTCAATGGCCACGGGCAAAAAGCTGCGAAAAACGAGGCAAACGGCGTGCAGGCAGATCAAAATCTGCCTCGGAATTCCAGACAGGATTTTGAGGCAGAATTTTCTGCCTGCAAAAAAAAAATCTGTGTGAACAGGGCCTAATACATGATCTCTTGGAACAGATCCAGCAGCAGGTGAGGAAAACGTGCTGACTGTATTGTGTGTACCAAGATGTCTGACATAGTTGGAGTGGGCAGACTTACATTTATCAGGCTGTGAAAGGGGTGGGGGAGGGAGATGGGTATCTGTACTTAGATCAGGTATAGATGGAGACACAAAGGATAATGATGATTATTAGTGTGTAGGACAGCGTGCAGGGAGGGAGCTGCCTGGAATTAGAGCAGGGAAGGACCTGTGAACATAGAGGGGTGTGGCAGTATGCAAATAGCTGAGATGCTTTGGAGGAATGGGGGGATGCAAGCTGTCTCCTCAGATGCAGCAGAGGATCATGGGTATGGTGGGTTACAAGACAGGAAACAGCCAGGACCAGAAGCAAGGAATGTAAACAAACAGAAATAGCAGCAGTGACAATGGAGATCAAACAGAAACTGGTTAGGAGGTTAATAGGGAGTATTAGGGAAGGCAAACCAAGGCTGGGGGATACTTTTTAGAAAAAAATAATTTCCTGGACAACCCCTTTAAGTCACAACAGGAATAAATAGAATAAGCTATTACAGTTTTCCTGGCTTCATCCACATTCTTCACTTTCTTATTCTTGACAATAAATTCTATCATCTAACTGAATTATCTATCTGGCAGCTATGAAACTTTTTAGATAATGTGTAATGGAAAACCTTGCCACGTTCAAGTACACCCAACTTGTTTTTATCGAATTAACATCAAAATAAGTGATATTGATCCTAATGTGACAGAGCAGTGGAAAGCATTATGGAATTAAATAGCATAGAGGCAAGCTCAATGTGGATAAAAGATGTTTAACACCAGTACATTTCGTTTTCCAATTTCAAGGTTCATTTTGTCCTTTCAGTAAGTTTTAGTTATATAAAAGTTATAGGACATCCATTTTTTTCAATGTCAAAGTGAATAGTAGTACCTACAATTTAAACAAGGTCATGGATTTTGGAAACATATTCGCATTGGTAATGTCTACTTACAACACAAACAATTAAAAATGAATGGATCAAATAGCTATTATGTCTATGATGTATAATTAACAAATATTTGTAAGGTAAAAGATTGGTGAAAATAAGAATGTACTGCTACTTAATGCTTCATATCATATTATATCATCATCCAATCTAAGCCTAGTATATCTAATGAAAACTATTTACATGCTATAAAAAACTTTATAGAAAGTTTGATCAAATTTAAAAAATACACAAATATTAATTCTCTACCATGATGTTTTTATCGCAGATGACCCCTTTAGCTACAGGAGCATTTGGTGATATATTTTTCCCTAGCTTTGCAGACCTGTCAGCAGACTACAGACTACTTCTGTTTACAGAATTCTGTATTTTGTCTAAACACTGCAGAGACAGGTAGTTGTTTTTTTTTATGAAACAGCCTGTAACTACTAAAGGTTTTGCAGGGAATCACCACAAAATTTGAAATTCCTCATAACCATGCAGGGTAATATCGGAGGCCTCCCGCATCTAAAGGAAGCTTTTTTAATATGATATTTGTTATGTAGAATTCCCTAATATATTATTTAAACTGGGTCGAAAAGGGCAGCTTCTATTTAGTCCAGCAATTACAGAAAAACAGACACCAGAATAAAATAACAAATATACCACTAAATCAGTAACATCTGTATTATGCTGCTGAATGCCAGATTCCAGTTTAACAGAAAAAGCTAAATGGATTTTTGTGTTTGACAAGCAGGAGACAGGTACTAATTCCATCATCTGCAATTTAAGTGCAATAATTACAGCTCTCTTAGTGACATTTCCCTGTAACCAGCCATGCTATGATTGTTATTTTCTGCTGCCGACATCTTCTTCTCTTTATTCACAGGCAATCAGCAGTAGGGAGGAGACACTAAAAGAAAGATGTATCTGAAGGACCTTAGATAACCTTCAGTAAAATTACCATTTTCTCCCTCATAACAATTCTGCATAGGATATTTTTCACTTGGATGATGTCGCTGACTGCCCTCGTTCTATTTAAAAAAAACAGGTGCATAGCAAAGAACTTCCTGGGGCAGAGGACACGTTCCTTGGATATAATTGATAGGGGCGGCAGAGATATAAGTCTGACAGCTGCCTTTGTTCTTTCTTTTTTTTCTTCCATAAGCGAATAGGAAAATAACTATCACCGGCTAGACAATTGCTCCTTCTCTATAGCGCTAAAGGTGTTTGTTATGAGTTATAAATGCATTCTGCTGTCAACCGGTATCCACTATTCCATTGTGTCAGGTTATTAAAAAGGTCTGTCAGTGTTAGGAAAAAAAAAAGACATTTAGAAAGATAACTGAGGTCTCCTTGTTGCTAAGTATGATATATGTATCTCCCAGGATTTATTAAATCGAACCGTCCATTCTAAACAGTTCTTTTTAGAGACTACAGGTCAGATTTACTTAGACTCGCTAGCCATAGCTTAAAGCCCGCAGGAGTAAGATGCAACAGATTTATTAAGAGTCACATATATGGCTGTCCGCGCACAACTGAGTGAAATCTATGCCTACCAGGAGCTGGTGTAGATTTCCGCCATGATTTACGACAGTTTCTGGCGCAAATTGTCATAAATGCATTGGTATGTGGGTAGCCCCAATTATTTTTCGCTAAGTTCCAACCACTTTTTGGAAAAGTGGCAAGAGCGGTGGCAATGACCCAAAAGTCAACTTTTTTGCTGTTTGGGACTTTTCTATGTGTAAAAAAGTTGATAAATGACTCCCATTGTTACCAAATTAAAATCCGTGATATGCTCATTTCTTTACCAGCTCAAAGCCAGAATTGTTATTTTTTTTATAAATTCTTTTATTTTCCATTTTCCAATAAACAAGAGACGATAGTGCAAACATCAGCAGCACAAATATCGGCTCGCAGGCCAGTATAATTCCCACATTAAGTGCAAACATAACAATAACACCCATCTGAAACAATAATGGACAAAGAAGCCTTATGCACCCTGAACCCGCAGCCATGCACAAAGCTCTGTGGGTAGACATATCAGAGAGAGATAGTAAAGCAAATAGAAAAGAAGACAGAGAGAGGAAAAGAAGGGAAGAAAACACACAATGCCCCCTATTCCTCAGGAGTATATTCATGAAGCCATAATATTCCTGAACTCGACAGAAGATTGGAATCTGACCCAGTGATACCAAGTATTGAGAAATTTAGCATGGGTCCCTCTCATGGATGCCGTGAGATCCTCCATTCTCATGATCTCCTGGATCTTACCGAACCACATACCAATCGACGGAGGGCTAGTTTGTCTCCGCAGCGCTGGGATACACGCTCTAGCTGCATACACCAGATGGCGAACCACAGAGCAACGATACAAAGATATTGGCGCCTCGCACAGATGGATCACGAAGAAGGCTTCCGTACGCGGAAGATGGAAATCCGTGAATTTGGAGGAGATACACCACACCTCCGACCAAAAATCTGTCCGCAGCGGGCACTCCCAGAACATATGTAAGATCGTGCCCACCTGGTCTCCACATCTCCATCACACCAGCAAAACCGCAGGAATCATTGCATGCAACCTGGAAGGCACTCTATACCAACGCGATAAGATCTTAAATCCCGCCTCCTGAAACCTGCTATCCATGGAGGATTTATGTGTCATTGTGAACAAACAGTCTTTATGTTCTGTGGAATATGTTAGGCCCAAGTCCCTCTCCCAGCTGAGCAGGTAGGAAGGTGTGGGAAGATTAGATGGGGAAATCAGTAGGATATATATATATATATATATAAATTATATTAAAGATATATATACTGTATATGGTGCTGCTCCCTCTATATAGAAGAGGTGTGTATAAATAGAGAAGCTTATTGCAGATCACAAGTTGTTTGCAAAAATTATTTAGCAAATCACCTATCTCCTCTTATGCCTGACGATCTTTACTTAGACCAGACCGACTTCATCCCCAATAGGGAGACAAGGGATAATATCACCAAGACCCTTAGGGCATGCCCAGACGTGGCGTATTTCTTCTGCAACTGTCCGCGTCAATGCCCCACAGAATCTGCATTGCAGATTCTGTTGCAGCTCTGCCCAAAATGGGCATTAAATTGATGCGGACTAGCCGTTGCCTATTGAGGTGAAGTACTTCCCTTCTCTCTATCAGTGCAGGATAGATCGAAGGGACAGCACTTTCCCTAGTGAAAGTAAAAGAATTTCATACTTACCGGCCGTTTTCTTGGTGACGCGTCCCTCTTTCGGCATCCAGCCCGACCTCCCTGGATGACGCGGCAGTCCATGTGACCGCTGCAGCCTGTGATTGGCTGCAGCCGTCACTTAGACTGAAACGTCATCCTGGGAAACCGGACTGGAGGAAGAAGCAGGGAGTTCTCGGTAAGTATGAACTTCTATTTTTTTTACAGGTTGAAGTATATTGTGATTGGTAGTCACTGTCCAGGGTGCAGAAACAGTTACTGCCGATCGCTTAACTCTTTCAGCACCCTGGACAGTGACTATTTACTGACGTCGCCTAGCAACGCTCCCGTCATTATGGGTGCACACACGTAGTCACCCGTAATTATGGGTGCACACACGTAGTCACCCGTAATTACGGGAGCCCCATTGACTTCCTCAGTCTGGCTGTAGACCTAGAAATACATAGGTCCAGCCAGAATGAAGAAATGTCATGTTAAAAAACCAATACGCTCCGCAGCACACATAACATCTACATAACATCTGCAGACTTCATTGCGGAATTTTGAATCTCCATTGAAGTCAATGGAGAAATTCCATAATGAGTCCGCAACCAGTCCGCCACACGTCCGCAACAACCATTGTATGCTGCGGACACCAAACTCCGCACCGCAGCCTATGCTCCTCAGCGGAATTGTCCGCAACGTGCAAACGAACCCTACTAAAAAGCTGAAAAAGGCAATGGAGAAACGGGTCCGCTGCGGATTTCCACTGCGGAGTGTCCGCAGCGGAATTCCAGAGCAATTCCGCCACGTCTGGTCATGCCCTTAATCTCATACACAGGGCAGATTTCCACTCCTGACCTTCTTTACTATTATTCTCAAATGCCAAAAATGCTTTTGATCGAGTCAGTTGCCCCTTTCTTTTGCAGATCTTGGGACATCTGGGTTTGGGTCCTATTATGTTGGCTTTGGTACGGTCACTTTAGACAACCCCGTACATTTCTGTATTTATGGCTCTTTCTCAAATTTTAAAATTAACTTACACAAATCTGAAGCCATATGTTTGAACATACCCCACTCCCAAACTATAATTCTACATGCAAACTTCCCTTTAAAGTGGGCCACTCTATAGATCAAATAATTATGCATTTAATTACCTACTGTATTAGATGCAGTTTGCAGTGTTATTCTTGCCATCAAAAATATCCGAACCCTGACAGACTACATAAGTCAATGAGCTCCATCGGGATTTGTTGGGATTCATTAATAAACTGATTTAGCATATCTGTCATGGCTCCATTGCAAACAGAAGCCATAATGCTAATGTGAACAGAACCTATACTGCCATAATAACTGAACCATCATGCAATGTAAACTTCGCAAACACTGTGTAGGCCTGTTCGAGAATACAACCAATGTTATTAAACAACATCTACTTGGCATTGTCCATATCCACTTTGCAAAGAGGAAAAGTGTTGCAGAACGTTTCATAAATAAGTCTCACTAATTTATCAAACATAAAAAACAGCACAAAAACAGAAAAAAAAAACTTATGTCAATTAGGCCAGGATCACAGACACAGTTTTTGACTGATTTTTTTTGCCAAAGCCTGAAGTGGATCCAAAAGGAAGAAAACGTATAAAGAAAAGACTGAAGCATCTCCATTCTTTTATGTCCACTTCTGTGGTTTTGTTTAAAAAAACTGGGCCAAAAAGAGCACCAAAACGACATAAAAATTGTGTGTGTAATCCTGACCTTAAAGGCATGTTCAGACGTGGCGGAATTGCTGAAGACACTGTCCGCATCAATGCTGCACATAATCCGCGTTGCGGATTCCGTTGCGGGTTTGGCTAAAATGTTAGGTAAAATGCTGCGGATTTGTCGTTGCGGATTCAGGTTCGGATCACATCCTGCTCTCTTTCCAGCATCCCATCCCAGTCTGGGTATAGACCTCGACACACATAGGTCCAGCCTTGATCCCGTGTGTTGCGCTCACTATACCATGCACTGGAGGTGGCCCACAATTCGGGACGGTTATGTACCTGAAAAACAAATAGACAGTGCATATTGAAGTTTGATTTGTACTTATGAATAATGTTATATATGTTATATGTTTATCTTTGTTATAATGTTTACATACTGCAGATGCTGCTATTCAGACATCATACATACAAGTAAACTAGTGAAAACATGATATAAACATGTATAGTTACATACAAGGTTACTAAGAGTGGACACTTCCATATCCATTCGCCTATATCTGGCCATGGTAATAGCTCTGTGTTCATGTAATAAGCCTGGAAGGCAAAAATTGAGGTTTTCTCTTCCTCATCAGAATGATTAAATATTCTGTTCCTGAAAGGAATCCGCAACGCAACACACAGCAAATCCGCAACACACATTACATCTGCGGATTTCATTGCGTAAGTTTGAAACTCCATTGAAGTCAATGGGGAAATTCTGCAACAAGTCCGCAACAGACAGTGCATGCTGCGGTCTGAAAATCCCGCACCGCAGCCTATGTTCCACAGCGGCGTTTTCCGCAACGACTGCAAGAAGTTAACTAAAAAGGTGTTGAAACCAATGGACAAACTGTCTGCTGCGGATTTCCACTGCGGACTGTCCGCAGCGGAATTCCACAGCAATTCCGCCACGTATGAACGTGCCCTAATGGTGCGGAATTTCCGCGCAGAAAATCCTGATGGAAATTCTGCATTGTTTATGCTGTGTGTGAACTTACCGTAAGGGCACATTCAGACGTGGCGGAATTGCTGTGGAAGTCGGCTGTGGACGTTTTTTACATTTATTTCAATACATTTTGAGGTAAGTTAGTTAAGACGTTGCGGAAAACACCGCTGCGGACCATAGGCTGCGGTGCAGAATTTTCAGTCTGCAGCATGCACTGTCTGCTGCGGAGAAGAAGCAGAATTTCACTGCGGATTTCAGCCTTTGCAATGCAAGAACTGAAATCTGTGGCAAGTCCGCTGTCTTTTCTGCAACGTCTGAATTACCTGTCAAATATGCAAATGTTGGTGCAGATTCGTTGCGTCATTGCCCCAAGTCTGCACCAACATTTGCTGCTGAAAAATTCTGCCACGTCTGAACGGCACGTGGGTATGTTCACACGGCTTATTTTCAGGCGTTTTTCGGGCCGTAAACGTCCTCAAAAACGGCTGAAAATACGGAAGCTGAACGCCTCCAAACATCTGCCCATTGATTTCAATGGGAAAAGCGGCGGTTCGTTCTGACAGGGCCTTTTAAAAAAGCCTCGCAAAAAGAAGTGCATGTCACTTCTTGAGCCGTTTTTGGAGCCGTTTTTCATTGGGTCAATAGAAAAATGCTTGATGCTTAAAAAACGGCTGAAAATCAGAGGCTGTTTTCCCTTGAAAACAGCTCTGTATTTTACAGCCATTTTTTGTTTAGCGTGTGAACGTACCCTAAGGCCTTTTTTCACACATGTATTTTTTTAAAGAGGCTCTGCCACCAGATTTTCAAACCCCTATCTCGTATTACAGCAGATCGGCGCTGCAATGTAGATAACAGTAACGTTTTGTTTTTTTCTTAAAACTAGCATTTTTGGCCAAGTTATGACCATTTTTATATTTATGCAAATGAGCCTTTCTTAAGTACAACTGGGCGTGTTTAAAGTTATGTCCAAGTGGGCTTGTATTGTGTATGTACATCTGGGCGTTTTTACTTCTTTTACTAGCTGGGCGTTGTGAATGGAAGTGTATGATGCTGACGAATCAGAATCATTCACTTCTATTCACAACGCCCAGCTTCTGGCAGTGCACAGACACACAGCGTGTCCTCGTGAGATCACGCTGTGACGTCACTCCCTTCCTCACACAGGAACTTCATCGCGTCGGACTCGCGAGGACACGCTGTGTGTCTGAACTGCCAGAAGCTGGGTGGTAACGAAGAGAAGTGGATGATGCTGATTCGTCAGCATCATACACTTCCATTCACAACACCCAGCTAGTAAAAGAAGTAAAAACGAACACAATACACGCCCAGTTGGACATAACTTTAAACACGCCCAGTTGTACTTAAGAAAGGCTCATTTGCATAAATAAAAAAATGGTCATAACTTGGCCAAAAATGCTCGTTTTAAAAAAAACAAAAACGTTACTGTTATCTACATTGCAGCGCCGATCTGCTGCAATAGGAGATAGGGGTTTGAAAATCTGGTGACGGAGCCTCTTTAAGCCAAAGCAAGGAATGGAACCTAAACAGAAGAAATGTATAAAGGAAGGCCTTATAGGTCTGCTCTCCTGGATCCAATTCTGGTTTTGTTTTAAAAAAAATGCATGCAAAATCTGCAGCAAATCTTCAGAAAATCTGCACTGGATAAATACGGTCTTAGGGTATGTTCACACGCAGAGTCAAAAACGTCTCAAAATACGGAGCTGTTTTCAAGGGAAAACAGCCCCTGATTTTCAGATGTTTTTTGAGCAACTCGCGTATTTCACTGCGTTTTTCGCTGCGTTTTCGCTGCGTTTCTACGGCCGTTTTTGCAGCTCTCTTCAATAGAGCCTATGAGAAAACGGCTCCAAAAACATCATAAGAAGTGTCCTGCACTTCTTTGATGCGGCCGTCATTTTACGCGCCGTATTTTGACAGTGACGCGTAAAATGACAGCTCGTCTGCACAGAACGTCGTAAGACCCATTGCAAGCAATGGGCAGATGTTTGCCGACGTATTGGAGCCGTCTTTTCAGGCGTAATATGAGGCGTAAAACGCCTCCATTACGTCTGAAAAGAGGTCGTGTGCACATACCCTAAGGGCATGCCCAGACGTGGCGGAGTTCTACATACACTGTCCACATCAATGCCGCACAGAATCTGCGTTGCAGATTATGTTGCGGCTTTGCCTAAAATGGGCATTAAATTGATGCGGACTAGCCGTTGCGTATTGAGGGGAAGAGGGCTTCCCTTCTCTCTATCAGTGCAGGATAGAGAGAAGGAACAGCCCTTTCCCTAGTAAAAGAAAAATAATTTCATACTTAACGGCCGTTGTCTTGGTGACGCGTCCCTCTTTTGACATCCAGCCCGACCTCCCTGGATGACGCGGCAGTCCATGTGACCGCTGCAGCCTGTGATTGGCTGCAGCCGTCACTTGGACTGAAACGTCATCCCGGGAGGCCGGACTGGAGGAAGAAGCAGGGAGTTCTCGGTAAGTATGAACTTCTATTTTTTTTACAGGTTGATGTATATTGTGATCGGAAGTCACTGTCCAGGGTGCTGAAACAGTTACTGCCGATCGTTTAACTCTTTCAGCACCCTGGACAGTGACTATTTACTGACGTCGCCTAGCAACTCTCCCGTAATTACGGGTGCACACACATAGTCACCCGTAATTACGGGAGCACCATTGACTTCCTCAGTCTGGCTGTAGACCTAGAAATACATAGGTCCAGCCAGAATGAAGAACTATCATGTTAGTAAAACCAATACGCTCCGCAGCACACTTAACATCTGCGGACTTCATTGCGGAATTTTGACTCTCCATTGAAGTCAATGGAGAAATTCCGCAATGAGTCCGCAACAAGTCCGCTACACGTCCGCAAAAGTCAGTGTATGCTGGGGACACCAAATTCCGCTCCGTAGCCTATGCTCCGCAGCGGAATTGTCCGCAACGTGTAAACGAACCCAACTAAAAAGCTGTGGAAAGCAATGGAGAAACGTGTACGCTGCGGATTTCCGCTGCGGAGAATTCCAGAGCAATTCCGCCACGTCTGGCAATGCCCTAAGGGTGCATTCACATACGGCAGATTTTGTTGCCGAAATTTTCTGCAAAAGAAAATCATTTTTATTTATCTGGATGAAACTTGCAGAAATCTGTACACCTTCTGCAGAAACAATCCCATTCAGATGAATGGAGCTGATTTTCAGCCGCAGAAATTTTCTGGAACAAAATCTGCCAATTGTGACCGCACCTTGATATATTTAACTTCATGGATAGCGCTCTTTTTCCCCCAAACGATCTGCTTATTAAATCCTTTCTTCTTACAGTAATATATGTTTGCAGGTTTTTCTATACATTCCCTTTATTATTTCCTATTTAAAGAGGCTCTGTCACCAGCTCATCACTTCCCTATCTCCTACCTAACCGTTCTTTTTTTATAGTTATTATAATTTTCTCTTAATAGCCAACTGGGCATTTTTTTTCTTTTCACCATGTCGGCGTTGTATAGAAAACTGTACGACGCTGACCAATCAGCAAATATAAAGTATTTGAAGCAGCACAAATCCCGATATCAGGAGCGGTGTCATGCTGTAAAATCAGACAAACCCAGTCTGATGTAATGTAATCCTCAGAAAAAGCGTGGTGAACAGCAGCACACGTCTCCCAAATTTCAATCAATAGATTATTTTATTGATCAAACATCCAGTAAAAATGGCAACATTTCCACCCGTGACAAGTGGAGAAAGACCATACAGCCCCCCCTGTAGATAGCACCATACAACCCCTACGTAGATAGCACCATTCAGCTCCCCCTGTAGATAGCACAATACAGACCCCCGGTAGATAGCACCATACAGCCCGCCCTGTAGATAGCGCCCCCCAAACAAATAAAACCAAAAAATGTTATACTCGCCTAGGCCCCGTGATGAACGGATCTGCTCCAAAGCATCAACGCCGACAGGATCTTTGCGTAGGCCAGCGTGATCCAGTGACGTCATCACACTGGCCTGCGCAGGGATCCCGTCCTTGTGCCTGATAGCCTGCAGGCCGAATGTGGCCTGTAGCCTAGTAAATGGCAGAGCAGGGAGATACCTCCTTGCCTTGCTCTGCCATAGTGTACAACAGTATCTGCGTCCTAAGGACAGGCACAGTCATGCTGCCAGC
Source organism: Rhinoderma darwinii (assembly GCF_050947455.1). NCBI lineage: Eukaryota > Metazoa > Chordata > Amphibia > Anura > Rhinodermatidae > Rhinoderma > Rhinoderma darwinii. Next base: position 286,860,163 of record NC_134690.1, on the reverse strand, counting down.
CCTGTAGCAGCCGGCAGTATTAACCCCTTACCGACGCACCCATTTTTTGTCTTAACATTTTATCCCACCCCCGCCGCATTCCAAAAGTTTTAACTTTTTTATTTTTCTGTTATAGCGCTCTGAGGACTTGTTTTTTTGCAGGACGAGTTGTAGTTCTTCATGGCACCATTTATTGTACAATATAATATACTGGTAAATGGAAAAGATAATACTTTGTGAGGTTGCATGGGAACATAACAGCAATTCCTGCAGTGTTTTTAAGTTTCAGTTTTTCAGCATTCACCGTGCAGTAAAAACATAATGCCATTGCAACAATATCAAATTTTTCAGTGTTTTTTAGTTTAAGCTACTTTTACAAAGAAAAAGCTAATTGTATAAAAAAAAAATATTTGTTTTGTGTCACCATATTCTGGGACCCATAACTTTTTAATTTTTTCGTCGATTGAGGTATGTGAAGGCATTTTTTTTTTCTGCGGGATGAGCTCTAGTTTTTATTGGTATGATTTTTGGGTATATGCTAATTTTTTTTATCCCTCTATTCCATTTTTGTGGGGGGTGACCAAAAAACTGAAATTCTGGCATTTTTATATTTTTTTTTATGGTTAGCTGTGCGGGTTAAATAATGTTATATTGCTATAGTCCAGACTTTTACGGACGCAGTTATAATTTTTATATTCATTTTTTTCTTTTGGCCCAGGAGCTTGCTCCATACTTACCCTTTCCGGCTATGGCGTAATGCTACGTCAAATGTCAGGAAGGGGTTCACTTTATGTTGCGGACAAAATAAAACATTGAGTTCTTCTTTGTTTTTTTATGAGCATATAACCATGACAATGTCCTAGATTGATATGCTTGCTTCATTTACGTACATAGCCTGCTGGTTTTTTTTAGCATTGTGATTGCTGTTCACGCATTCATGAAGTTGTATCATGCAGAGATGCTGTCTAAATGGAAATGTGCTGTCCTGTATAATCTTAAGCATTTTCTATTTCTTCATTATTGTTTGGGAAAATTTGAGTATTATGTCAAGCTAGAAGTCATAGCTGTACCTGGATAACAATAGAGTGTCTCAAAAATTTATTTGTACATATGTTTTCTTGGTGTTTTTCAGGCCCTATAGAGAACTCTATGGAAAAAAAACACCTAGATCATGCTGCGTTTTGAAAAAAAAAATAAAATAAATGCCACTAACCCCAAACTTTGTGGCATTTTTCGTAGCACTTTTTAGGTCAGTGGCATTTGTTTTTGTTTTTTTTGTTTTTTTTTAACCATGTTTATGTGGGCTCTCATATATTTTACTACCAACTTCACATCAGGCCACAGCAATTTTAAGCAAAAAAAAAAAAGCGGCCAAAATACACGCCACTGACAAAAATGCCACTGAAAGCATGAGTAAATGCTGTGTGTGTGAATCCAACCTACATATAGCCACCTTTATATAGCCATTAGCACGGCTATGTTCACATGCTTAGCAAAAAACATCTGAAAATACTGAGCAGTTTTCAAGGTAAAACAGCTGCTGATTTTCAGCAGTTCTTTAAGCAAACTTGCGTTTTTCGCTGCGTTTATTACGCCCATTTTTGGATCTGTTTTTCTATAGATTCAAGGAAAACGGCTCCAAAAATGGCTCAAGAAGTGACATGCACTTCTTTTTTGCGTTTTTCAAAACGGCCGTGTAAAAAAACGCCCCGTCGGAACAGAACGCCGCTTTTCCCATTGAAATCAATGGGCAGATGTTTGGAGGCGTACTGCTTTTGATTTTTCGGCCGTTTACAGATGTCTTCAGCTTCTCACTTTTAAAACATTTCTGCACCTATGAACGAAGTTAAAATTCTCAATACCTCTAAATATAATAAAGCACCATACACTGCACCTCTAACTATAATAGCGTCATATACTGTGTCCCTGATTATAATTGTACCATACAGTGCACCTCTAACTATAATAGCACCATACACTGTGTCCCTGATTATAATAGTACCATACACTCTGTCCCATACACACACCATGCCCCCTGTAGATAGTGCCCCCATAGACCCCTGTAGATAGTGAGCCCCATAGAGCCTCTGTAGATAGTGCCCTACATAGCAGCCCCTGTAGATTCTGTCTCACATACAGCCCTCTGTAGATAGGGCCTACATATAGACTCCAGAGCTGTAAGGCAATAGTGCTAACCACTGAGCCACTGTGCTGCCCTACATATAGCTTCCCCTATATAGAGTGCTCCACGTATAGCCCACCTCTGTAGATAGTCTCACATATAGCTCCCCCTGTATATAGTGTCCCACATATAGCCCACCCCTGTAGACAGTGCCCTACATATATCCACCCTGTAGCTAGTGCCCCAAAGGTAACCCACCCCTGTATATAGTGTCCCACATATAGCCCAACCCTATAGAAAGTGCCCTAAAAATATCTCCCCTATAGATAGTGCTCTACATATAGCCCACCCCTGTATAGTGTCTCACATTTTGCTCCCCCTGTATATAGTGGCCCACATATAGACCACCCCTGTATATAGTGGCTCACATATAGACCCTCCTGTATATAGTGGCCCACATCCCCACATATAGTATCCCCTCTATATATAGTGGCCCACATATAGATGACTCCCTGTAGATACAGCCCCCACATCATACCACCATCATAGATAATGCCAGTCACAGTTTTATTAGAAAAAAACAAAAAACTTTACATACTCACATGATCCCATTCCCGTGCCGTCCGATGGCAATGCAGATCTGCTCTCTTCTGAGTAGGTCTGCTGGAGCTGAATGACTTGCCACGTCAATCAGCACCTTTTAAGCACGGAAGCAGCGCGATTACGTCATCGCGCCGCTAGCATCGTTTAAAGGAGTTGATTGGCGGGGCAAGTAATTTTTCATTGTAAGGCGCTGAATGGTCGGGCATTCAGCGCCAATGCATGTGTTTGGCTGTCGCTAGCACCGGGATCCCCTAGCGACACCTATGGGTATGAGAGGGCTCGGAGGCGCGGTCCCCGTAGTAGCGGCGCTACCGCTGCAGCAGCCACACCGGGCATATGGGGGGGGCGTGTCGGCTGGCGGCACAGGCCCCTTCAAGCCGCTACGGCTGCTACCGCGGTAGTTATGCAGCTGCTGATTGGTCACTGATTGGTCGCTTCTCTCCACAACGCCCACTTGGTCAAAAAGTAAAACACGCCCAGTTGTCCATTAAGAAAGTCATTAGCATAAAGCTAAAATTGTTCATAACTCCGTCAAAAATGACAGTTTTTCTAAATAAAAAACACCACTGTAATCTACATTACAACGCCAATCACATTATGTACAAGAAACTGCATTTATAATGTGGTGACAGAGCCACTTTAAGTAATAAGAAATTAATCAATATCTGATCAGTGGAAAGACGATTCCCGGGACCTACACCGATCAGCTGTTTTGATTGGGTCACGGCGCTCATGACAGCGCTGCTTCCCTTACCTGTTTGTACTGTCAATCCCTCACACACTTAGCGGTTCACAGTATTACAGCCTTCTCCAATTTAAGTCAATAGCGGCCTGTGGCATTTAAGCCGTTAGGCAGATGGGGTCCCTCTGTCACCCCATCGCCACATCCGTGAAGCGATCACGGGGGATCGCTGCTTGTCATGGCAGGTTTGTCATGGCCCCTAGGTTTGTCATTTTAGTCATCTTACTAAGTCCTTTTAGATGTTGCATGCCGATGCTTATACATGGGCCTGTACGCTTAGATTTGGTAGCATTTTTACTTTTTTGCATCTTTTACCACAAAATCGTAACAAAATGAAGCAGTTTATGCAAAAACTATTTTGCGGTAATCGCGGAAAAAACGCACTAAAACCAAAGCGTACAAACCTAGTCGAAGGTCTCAGGACTCTTTAAAGGGGTTATCCGGGTTGTGAAAATGTTGTTGTAAGAGCTGGAAATGAAACAAGTAAACAAAAAAGCAGTAATTACCTATCCTTCCCTCCGGCGATTCATTACTGACGCTAAGGCGGCACTACCGGTAGATGTTTACATGCATGTAGCATGTGACCGCTGCAGCCAAAAGCCAAGTGTTGTATTTCTGGCATTATGCACAAAATGCAATTCATCACCACTGAGCCCCATTGAGCCCTATGATTGGCTGTAGCGATTACATGCTATGTGCATATAAATAACCACCGGAAGTGCCGCCAGGAGCGTCAGCACTTGATCACCGGGGGAAAGGATAGGTGAGTACTGCTTTTTTGTTTATTTATTTAATTTCCAGCCCAGTGGCGTATCTACCGCCGTAGCAGCCATAGTGGTAATACGGGGCCCGCGGCATGAGGTGCCCCCGCTGGTACATGCCCCCACATGCCCGGTGGCACTGCTAACTACCGCGATGTCTGCTACAGTGGTAGCGACGCCACATTCAATAGTGTCTGCGTCCATAGGATGCAGATATTGTTGAACACTATGGCAGAGCAAGGAGGTATTATCCTGCTCTGCCATTTACTAGGCTACAGGCTTGGCCTGCAGCCTACCAGGCGCATAGACGGGATCCCTGAGCAGCCGGTGTGATGATGTCACTGGATCACACCGGCCAACGCAAGGATCCCATCAGCGTTGATGCTTTGGAGCAGCTCTGTTCATCGCGGGAACGGAGCCTAGGTGAGTATAACCTTTTTTTTGTTTTATTTGTTTGGGGGGCACTATCTACAGGGGGGCTGTATGGCGCTATCTACAGGGGGCTGTATGGCACTATCTACAAGGGGCTTTATCGTGGTATCTACAGGGAGGGCTGTATGGTGCTATCTAAAGTGGGCTGTATGGCACTATCTTCAGAGCGGTCTGTATGGCACTATCTTCAAGGGGACGTGGGGCGCTATCTACAAGGGGCTGTATGGCGCCATCTACAGGAGGGGCTGTATGGCGCTACCTACTGCGGCACTGTATCTACAAGGGGAGTGGGGGCGCTATCCACAGGGTGGGCTGTATGGCACCATCTACAAATGGGAGGTGGGGCGCTATCTATAAGGAGGGGCTGTATGGCACTATCTACAGGGGGCTGTATAGCGCTATCTACACGGAGGCTGTATGGTGCTATCTACATGGGGTGAATGGTGCTATCTACACGGGAGCTGTATGGCGCTATCTACAGGGGGCTGTATGGCGCTATCTAGAGGGGGGTTGCATGGCACTAGCTACAGTCGGGCTGTATGGCACTATCTACAAGTGGGATGTGGGGGCGCTATCTACAAGTCGGGCTGTAGGGCGCTATCTACAAGGGGGAGTTGGGGGTTGCTATCTGGGGGGGGGGGCTGTATGGCATTATCCAGAAGGGGGAGGTGGGGAGGTGCTATCTACAAGGTAAAAACTTGACCAGTAGTGTGTTTTTTTTATCCGCAATATGTTCATTGTATTTGCGGAATCGCTGTTTTTCTGTTGTGAGTTTAACCAATTGAATTCAACGGGGAGTTAAAACCCGCAACAAATAGCAGATGTTGCGATTTTTGCGCAGGAAAAACCGCAACTCAGGAAAAAATAAAATTCTTATGCTTACAAAATTCTGTACTTCTTCGTCTAGGCTGGCCTCCTGGGATGACGTTTTATCCCATGTGACATGGGATGAAACGTCATCCCAGGAGGCTGGCCTGCAGGACAGCAGAGGGACGCATCACCATGGCTACGTAAGTATGAACCTTTTTTTTTTATCTGCAGTTTTCCGCAGTGGACATATATATGTTTTAATCCTACAGTCAAATGAAGATCTGTCAGCTGAAACATGACATAACATAACAAGCATTAGCTTTTAGAAAACTCTATTTGCTCGACAGGTCTTTGACAATAATTTCTTTAAGTATTCTTGTTTTTTTATTTCAGTTTTAATGTTTTCTCATCTAAAGCATTGTTATTGTGTAACTCGAGTCTAGCAACATCTGCAGTATAACGCCAACGCTTCCCACAAGGTTGTGTTAAATGACCAATTAAAAAGCAATACTTGTAGCTGGTAATTTTACACCACCATATGCTTTGTATTTCCATTAGCAGATGTACATTTAGCAGCTAATGTTAGTTTTGTGTGGATCATGTATATTGTTTCATATGTAAATGCAGATTTTCTTTGGGACTGGATTTTACGTATAATATTTCCTATTAAAGTAATGTTTACTGTGTTGCTTTGGACAATTCAGAGCGAGCAATAAATGAAAGTAAATTGGGGTTATGTAAAGATTTATCACATATAGTAAGAAATGCCGTAGCGCGCGGTCTCCCTGCTGCAGGGGACTAGTTTGGATTCCAGGTGATAGTAAATGTCAGTCTGTGAGTGGCAGTAAATGACATTGCTTCTGAATTAATGTTTTCTAATAGACCAGTTCAGATTATATGACAGGCGTATAGCTTGTGCTGGCCTCAGATGTGTTCTCTGTCAGATATCATTCTTGCAAAGTGTGATTTGTATAAACAGCTGATGACTGTTAAAGTGGCGAATATCCTAAGGAATTTCTCGATAACAAGAAATGCTGGAGCCGTGCTTGCTAAATTGCTTTGAGGCCCGGTATGCTTGGTATTATATGTATTGGTTAAATTAATGACCACTAAGCTTCTCAACCAAACAAAATTCTGAGTGTATTGGGTTGCTACTGTCATTGATCGGGATGAAATATTTGTGGAAAGAAGTGCAGCTTTGCTAAAAGACACTGAATTCGCTAGTAAGCTTATAGCCCGCACGCTTATCTACCAATTATCCAGACAAAAACATTCAGCTTTGAACACAGCCCACCAGAGTCTATCCACCTGCGCCTAAAAATAGACTAGGTATAAATACTGTAGTAAATATTGGATGTCAAAAACAACTAAATCCAAAATTTATTTATATCCAAAATTGCTCCACATTCTATGATGGTTTGTCATAATTTTCCTAACCTGGGCAGTTTTTCTAACCAGGCCATTATTAATCCATATTTCCTTATCGCCATGTTGGGGGAAGGGAAATCATAACGCACTCTTTTCAAGATCACCTTCATAACCTTTAGCCCCTGTTCACATCTAGTTTGTGCATCCTATTGCAAGGTACTTTTTTTTCAAGATTGGAAAAAAAGATACCTTTAAAATGGGGTGCAGCAAGAGGCCTGTCCCGTTGCATCCTGTTAGCATTGACTTCTATTGCACAAAACACAGGATCTGTCTTCTTCAACAGGACAGACAAAAGAACCTGCATTATTCTTGTGTCCTGTTGCATATTGCTTTAATGCAAAATTTTTATAGAATACAAAAAAACCTGGTGTGAACACAGCTTAATTCCCACTGTATTAGACTAAAAGACCGAATAGAGACAACTGACTTATCCTGGCCATGAGCATTAGATAGCTGCTGGCTAAGCTGTCTCTTCTGACCCGCGATAAACATGTATGTTCGACTGAGTGTACATTTTAGTGGGAAGTTAGTAATAATTCTGTCAGTAGTTTATGTGGCTGTAGTTTATCAAGTTGGATTAAGTGAAGATTATGTCCCCTAAAACATAAACTTCACTTGACACCAGTGGTGGATTAAGTAGATCATAGGCCCTGGGCTGTTACCCAAACTTGGGCCCCCCTTCTCCCCCACCGTCCTGCCGCGCTATAACTATTGTTAACAATACCATTTTGTGCAAGCATTAACAAATGGGTGTTAGGGTATGTGCACACACACTAATTACGTCCGTAATTGACGGACGTATTTCAGCCGCAAGTCCCGGACCGAACACAGTGCAAGGAGCCGGGCTCCTAGCATCATACTTATGTACGACGCTAGGAGTCCCTGCCTTGCTGCAGGACAACTGTCCCGTAGTATAATCATGTTTACAGTACGGGACAGTTGTCCTGCAGCGAGGCAGGGACTCCTAGTGTCGTACATAAGTATGATGCTAGGAGCCCGGCTCCCTGCACTGTGTTCGGTCCGGTACTTGCGGCCGAAATACGTCCGTCAATTACGGACGTAATTAGTGTGTGTGCACATACCCTTACGATTCCCCTTGTCAAGGGCTGTGTCCCTACATACTGACAGTATCACACTGTGCAGGGACACATCCTCCTGACAAGGGGAATGGTAACACGTATTTGTCTATCAGTCCAGGACTGCACAAACATTTTTTGTGAAATACAAGGATTTCCTATAATAAACGTGTCAGTAGAGGCGACAGATACTCTATAAATCTAGTGATTCACAGGTGACTACTTCTCAGACTCTAGTCGGGTTTTTTTTCCTCTTTTCTTCTCCATCCAGTCCAGACCTCATGATGACTGCTCTTGGCCATGACCCATTTCTGCAGAATTTGGCACTCAGATGTCTTCGGCTCCTCACTTTTCCACACCTATAAACAAAGATAAAATTATCATGGTGCCACACACTGTGCCCCTAAATATAATACACCATGAGAAATGTGATCTTTTTAAAATGTTGTGGGTATATGTATCTTCAATGTTGTTTAGTAACAAGAGGATCTCCTTATCCTGATGCCTAGTCCTACCCCACAGTTGATTTCTCCACCCAGCAATATAATGTGACCCCTCTCTAACCTAACTACCCCTTTATTTTCAACATGTACCTCCCTCCTCAGTTCTAGTCTAAATACTCCACCACCCCTGCTAGAATTCTCTCCCCCAGCACAGCGGACTCCCTTCCATTCAGGTGCAAATCATCTGCAGAATACAGTATGTATCCCAATGAAATGTCAGCCCAGGGCTCTAGGAACCCAAACCTTCTCCCTTAGGGTATGTGAACACTTAGTGTTTTCAGGCGTATTTCGCCTTTCGCATTTACGCCTCGAAAAACGCCTGAAAAAATGGAAGCCAAAAGCCTACAAACATCTGCCCATTGATTTAAATGGGAAATACGGCGTTCCGTTTTGACGGGGTGTTTTTTTAACGCCTTGTTTTCCAAAAACGGCACATAAAAAGATGCCTGGGAAAAAGAAGTGCATGTCACTTCTTGGGCCGTTTTTGGAGCCGTTTTTCATTGACTCTATAGAAAAACCTCCAAAAACGGCCGTAAAAAACACGAGTATGATTAAAAAACGGCTGAAAATCAGGAACTGTTTTCAAGGAATAACAGCTCTGTATTTTCAGAGGTTTTTAATTTTGTGTGTGCACATACCCTTATACTAAAACTTAAACAATGCATTTAACTCCCTGAGTTCCTGCTGTCTTTCCTGTGATGCGCATGGCACAGGCAGTATTCCAGAGACAACAACCTTCAAGGTCCTTCCCTTCAGCTTGTAGCCTAGCTCTTTAAAGTTATTCTTAAGGCTCCTCCACCTACCATTTATTCTGTTTTTGGTTCCCACATGGACAACAACAGCTGGATCATCAGCAGCCCCTCCCAGTAATTTATCTACCCGTTCCACCACATGCCGAACCCTGGCACTAGGGAGACAGCAAGCCATTCGGTTTGCACCGCCAGATCTCTAATGCGAGCTTTCAGGTGAACAAGATGCCCACATCTGCCTCAGAGGTAATCACCCTGGAACTCCGGCTCCAGTCATGCATACATATGGCAAACTGTGTACTGAAGTAAACCTCCAATCTAGCAATCCATTATCCCAGTTACAAAGAAAAATTTAAAAAGTAAAAGAAAAGGAGAGTACTAAGGGTATGTGCACACATAGTGTTTTCAGTCGTTTTTTGTGCAGTAAAAGTCCCGAAAAATGGCTGAAAAATCGGAAGCAGAACTCCTACAAACATCTGCCCATTGATTTCAATAGGAAATACGGCGTTCTGTTCCAACGGGGCATTTTTTACGCGGCCGTTTTTCAAAAAGAAGTGCAAGTCACTTCTTGAGCCGTTTTTCATTGACTCTAGAAAAACAGCTCCAAAAACTGCCGTAAAAAACGCAGCGAAAAACGCGAGTGGCTTAAAAAACGTTTGAAAATTGGGAGCTGTTTTCCCTTGAAAACAGCTCCGTATTTTCAGACTTTTTTTTAGTAATCATGTGAACATACCCTTACAGGTACATTAAGTCCTCATTTAAACTCTATTTTTAAATCCACTTATTCACAAAACACTTGTCCAGCAAGCTCAGTGAGAGCAAGCTCAGGATGAGTTCTTGAGTGCACAGCAGAAAAGTACCAAAAAAATTTCACTAATTAGAATGCAAGCTGTGCACAAAAAAACTTGCTATTTTTTATTTGCAAGCATTTAACAGTACACAGAATCACATACAATAGCAACTACTCTGGTTTTTTAACCCCTTAACGAGGAGTGACTGATATATCTGTCACAAGCAGGAGCTAATGCTTACATACTAGTAGAGACGGATATATCCATCACTCTGATCTCGTGGGTACTGTCACTGTACACATGAAATTAGCGGCATGAGCATGGCTGTTATACACAGCCAGGCTCCTGCCACAACATCCGGAATCTAAGAGCTCTCCGATTCCAGCATTTTAACCTCTTATATGTCGCTGTCAATAGAGACCGGGTCATCTAATGTGTTTGACAAAGAAAGGGCGATCGCGGGGTGCCGATGGGTTTCCATAGCAGCTGGGATCCTAGCAAAGGCCCCCAAGTCTGTCTTCAGCAACTGCATATTACACCTCATGTACACGACTCTGTGCACCATCCGAGCCCCGTCAATGATCCGAGGAAAGATAGAACATGTTCTATCTTTCCTCTGAGCAGAGACTCGAATAATTTACCACGGACCCAATTCACCCGCTAAAGTGAATGGGTCCATGAAGACTATCGGGTGCCACTCGGATGCAGTCAAAAACGGCTGCACCAGTCACATGGAATGAAGCGTCATCCCAGGAGGTCAGGCTGCAGGACGTCACAGAGGGACACGTCACTATGACTACGAGTAAGTATAATTTGTGATTTTTGAGTCAAAATTGCAGCATTTCTGCCGCCAAAAATGGAACATTTGCGATTTGTTATGGGTTTTCCTCATCGGAAGGTAAAACCCCCAACAGAAAACCAGCAATTCCGCAGCATAAATTGACATGTTGCAAATTAAAAACTTTTAACTCCACTCAATCACAAGCCACTTGTCCAGCAAGCCCGGTGAGAGCAAGCTGAGAATGAGTCCTGCAGTTTTAATTAAAGAGTCTCTCTCACCAGTTTATAACTGCCCTATCTTCAACCTAATCTAATAGGCGCTTTAATGTAGATAAGTAATGTGTTGTTTTTTTAAAAGAACTTTTATTTTTAACAAAGTTATGAGTATTTTAAGTATTATGCAAATTTGTTCTTAATGCCCTAGTGGGCGTTTTTTTACGCTTGACCTAGTGGGCGTAATAAAGAGTACTGTATGACGCTGACTAATCAGCGTCATACACTTCTCTTCATTTATGTCCAGCTTAATCCACAGCACAGTGTGATCTCACGAGATCACGCTGTGCTATCACTTAGGCATCATTTACACGAGCGTAATATACGCGCGTGCGACGCGCGTGCTTTTAACGCGTGTCGTACGCACCTATATTAGGCTATGGGGCAGTGCAGACAGTGCGTGAATTTTGCGCAGCGCTAGCGCGCTGCGTAAAACTCACGACATGTCCTTTCTTTGTGCGCTGTTCGTTCATCACGCACCCATTGAAGTCAATGGGTGCGTGAAAACCACGCAGGTTCTGTGCGAACTGCGTGGTTCGCGCAACAGCTGTCAAACTCTGAATGTAAACAGAAAAGCACCAGGTGCTTTTCTGTTTACAAACATCCAAACGGAGTGTCAAAATGATGGCGACTGCGAGAAAATCTCGCAGCCGCACATCATACACTGATGACACACGCAGCTGTTAAGTGCCTTTTGCGCACGCAAAACACTGCGTTTTTTGCGTGTGCAAAACGCACACGCTCGTGTAAATCAGGCCTTACTCCCATAGTTCCTTCACACAAGCAATGGGAGAATGACCGGACATCGCCTCCAGCCAGTAGTGCCACACACCCCTGTAGGTAGTGCCACACACCCCTGTAGGTAGTACCACACCCCCGTGTACTGTACATAGTGCCCCTCCAATAAATAAAAAAACTTGTACTCACCTAGCCCCGTTCCCACAATGAATGATGCTCCACAGCAAGCCTCCTCAGCCATGTCTGGCCTGCAGTCTATGAGACGCCGATACGGGACCCTTGTGTAGGCCAGATTCCCAGAATTTGAATTGCCAGAGTTGTCTGACGCTATTTTTCCATGTTTTTTGCAGCATTTTTTGCTAGCGCCCTTTGAATCTAATGTAAAAACTGCTCCAAGCTAGCAGGTTTTTTTCTGCTTTCCATGGATTTCAATGGGAGGTCAGAGATGGAAACCACTCAAAGAAAGAGCATGCCGCCTTTTTTTCCGCGAACGGCCAAAAGGCACCCGCAAAAATGAATGCCTCTGCCTCCCATTGAAATAAATGGGTGGCAATTTGAGGCATATTTTGGATTTAGACGCGGTTTCCACATCAACGGCAGCACCAAAAAACTCTGTGTGAACTGACCCCTATAGTTCTGCTCTCCTGTATCTAATTCGAGTATTGGCTTGAAAAACGGCTGCAAAATCGGCAGGAAATCTGCACTGTGTGTAGTCATTGCAAAATTTCTTTGGAGTATGATGTGCATACGCAAGCAAATTCCGCAACTATTGCCATTTTTTCAGAATTTGACTTCCCCCATTGAACTCAATGGAGAACTTCTGCAACAAATGTGCAGCCTTTCCCCAACGTTAATTGACATGCTGTGGAAAAATAGAGACTTGTGTGCTTCTGCAAATCAGGGCACTATTAAAAAAAAAAGTGGGTGGGGCTTAGTGGAAAGGGCAGGGCCCTCCAGGGCCTGACAAATTTACTATTAGGGTGTTTTCAACCGAAGCATGCGTTTTTTTCAGTGCGGTTTTTGGCCGCGCGGCAAAAAAGTCAGCAAAATCACACCATGTGAATACACCCTAATTTACGACAGAAAATGAATTTTACCCTGTGGCGCACAGACAGACAAACAGAGATAAACCTGATTTATTAAGTCATGCTCCTCATAAAGGGTAACTAAACTCTCAGAAAACTTCTGACCTGTCATAGTGATAAGCTGATAAGCTGATCAGAAGCCAAGCGGCTCAGCGCTCACCCAAGCGCTTCTGCTGCTTCGTTTTAGCGATTGGTGTGGGTCCCAGTACTCAGACCCCCACCGATGAAAGCTTTTGACATGTCAGAAGTTTTCTGAAGGTTCAGTTACCCTTTAATAAATTAGGCACATTTTACTCCAGCGCTCTTATTATTAATTCTGTCATATGAAACACCAGTCTTAATAAATTCCCCAGTATATTCTTACTTTTATGAGTATAATACAAGATCCCAATTTTTTCCTAACAAAGGCTCTTCACGGGGTGGTCTATTTCTTCTGGCCATTTTACCGGTCAACTTTTACTAGGAAAAACCCTGAATTATTATTAGAAAGTTCTGTTCCCCCATTAAATATAAATAGTATGTATATGTGAATTAAAGGCTATGGAAACCTTTGTGCATGAAAAATCAATATACATGCATGTTACTAAGTCCCTGCTGAAAAAAGTTGCACTTATCGGTTTTATGCATTGAGCTTTCCTTTTTATGGCTTCAGCAGCTGTCATAACCAGTTTGCAACCTTTTCTCCATTCAAACTTATTCTCTAGGGGCGTTCCCCAGCACAGGTTACATGTTCTCTTCTCTAGCAGCGTTCCCCAGCACTGGTCACATGTTCTCTTCTCTAGGGGCGTTCCCCAGCACTGGTCACATGTTCTCTTCTCTAGGGGCGTTCCCCAGCACTGGTTACATGTTCTCTTCTCTAGGGGTGTTCCCCAGCACTGGTCACATGTTCTCTTCTCTAGGGGCATTCCTCAGCACTGATCACATGTTCTCTTCTCTAGGGGCGTTGCCCAGCACTGGTCACATGTTCTCTTCTCTAGGGGCATTCCGCAGCACTGATCACATGTTCCGTACTGTGGCTGTGTGGATTTCTCATGCACGAGCACAGCCTTCCCTCTGCTCTCCCCTCAGCTCTCCCCCTTCCTTCTGTTTCTTCTGAGGCTGTTTTGCATAACCACACCCACACAATTACACAGCATGTCTATGTATTTCCCATCCTCCCCCTCTGAGCTTCTGCTTACGATTTTCTCACTACACTATAGCTCTCTGCTAACACAGGGGACATGTTGCACTGTGCATGCCCAGCTATCTGTGGTTGGGAGAGATCACTGGGCATGCACTTTAGTCCTCAGTGAAGAGAAGAAAGTGGCTGCTGAATAACTGGAGGGAACTGTGTTCTCACCTGCACAGCACACCAGTGAGTAGGACCTTGTAAATGCGCAGATGTCACACTAAATGCTCAAACAAGACGACTTAAGATCGACTTACCTGCAAACGCTGATGCTGCTGCAGAATCAACTGTAGCCTCTGGTGCCGATGTGGCCGTCACGATGCAGGACCTGTGAGTGACGTCACAGATCTGCACTGTCACAAGCTGGGCGTTCTGAAGAGAAGAGGATGTTACTTCTCATCAGAGCGCCCAGCTAGTGAAAGTATTAAAAACGCCCCGATGTACGCACATAATACACGCCCACTTGGACTTTTACTTTTAAACACACCCACTTGGACTTTTGCAAGCCTCATTTGCATAACTACAAAAATGGTCATAACTTGGCCAAAAATGCTCGTTTTTTAAAAATAAAAACGTTACTGTAATCTACATTGCAGCGCCTATCTGCTGCAATAGCAGATAGGGGTTGCAAAATCTGGTGACAGAGCCTCTTTAAACAATTTTCAATCATAATCTCCCTATCCTAATTCATTCACTCACCATTCGTATCACATTCAGTCACTTTTACTCAGAGACCATTTGATAACACCTTGTCAGCCTGTTCCATTCCTGATTCAGCATCTACTACAGAATATTTAATTTTCCTTTATAACATTTCTTTTAAGATAATGTCGTCTTTACCAATTTCTTCCCTTACTTTTTTATATATTTTCCTTATCTTACACATGATAAAAATCTGATATATAATACACAATAAAACAATAATAAATAGAACAATAATAGGATCAGATAAGATATTTTCAGTTGCTGTTTTTGCAGAACATTTTGACCATATAGATACAGATTTTTTTAAACTTTCCCCACCACGATGATCCTGACATATCAGACCATTCATGCTGCATTTCTTCTAACTGACCTTGCTGATGTTTAAATATGATTTCTGCCTCTTTTAACTGTTCTGTTAAAACATTTAATAAACCTTTATCTTTCTTGATCTCCTCTGTCCATAAATTCCAAGGGAAACTATCTATTTGAGACATATTGAATTGTATTGAAAGAGAATTCAAATGTTCTGTACCTATGGCAGAAATATTGATTCTTTCATAATTCATTGAAATAGCTTTGATATTTCCTTCAATACAATACAATCCTCTTAGTAATTTTTCAACATGTACACATGATGGATAGAATGCAAAAACCTTTTCTTCGTCAGACATGACTTATAGACAGACTTTTTCTTGTCTAACTGAAGTCCGTAAATCATGTATCGTGTGTATGTACGTTTTCAATCCGAGCATGACATGAAGTTTCATTGTGAAAACAAGAATAATAAATAACTTTGTCTTGCCCAGGTAAACATATTACCTTGGAAACAAAATGTAGACATGATGAGATATCTAATTGTTCAATGGATGTGTTACTAAATGTAAAATCTGTATGTTGTAACTGATAATAAATCAATTGTGTATTACTAACAGGAACCCCCAAAGTAGTTACTGGATCTAAAATTTGACCTTTTCCAGCTACTGGAATTAGTAATGTACGAATACATATGATTTCTTTACATCATAACCATTTATTTACCCATAAATCCGTATGTTTTAAACTAAAATTATATTTCATAGCTATATTTTTAAATATTCCAAGAGGAGTAACTCCACTTTGTAAAGCCTGAGCTATCACTTCAAAGTATTCAATTTGTATTTCTAAACATGCTCTGGCTACCGGTGATTCCTGTTCACTTTTTATTAGAGCTAATGTAGCATCTATGTAGAACCATATTTTCCAAAAGTTGATTTAAATTCTTTTGAACTTGTATTCCTTTTTTACCTATGTAGCCTATTGTTTCTAGGCCTGATTGGAGTGAATTGAAGTTCATGGTATTGTATAAACTTCCAATAGTACCCATTCCTCCTAAACCACCTTCTACTATACCTGTTTTACTTTTACTAGCTGGTTTTGGAATACTTTTTCCAAACCACTGTTCCATGCCTTTATCCATGTTAATACGATGTGGTGTACATTGAGGACATCTGGAGGAAATTTTCCGATCTGACATATTAAGTGTTCACAATAGTTATAGTCACAAATTTACCATCCCTCAAAAGATGTTTAGACTGAAAATGGTTAATCTGAAAAGGACTAGATGGATTGAATTCAACATTTGTACAGACACTTTCTGTAGGTGACCAAACACTAACCTTAACTATTTCACATTGTTGAAAATTATTCACAGTTGACATACAGCACTGATAAACTCCAGAATCTGTTGGAGATGGCCATTCCTGATAAAATATAAAACTTTTATCAAACCATTTTACATTTCCACGTTGACTTCGGTCTATCACATTGTTAGTCCATTTGAAAAACTTCCCAAAAAAGTTCTCTCTTTAGTCCAAAGTCAACAGGGATTCAGGTGGTAACTCCAACCTTGTGCTACATTTCAAATTCAATGGAGCTATACCTTCTTGGATATTTACTGTTTGTGGAGCAACTCTTATTTTAGGAACTATAGTATTAGTTACTATGAAAACAATAGTTACCCTTAGTTTAACTGGTTCCCTTGTTATCTAGAAATTCCAACTTTTTACCCAATCCTCATCATCCCCTCCTTTAATGGTAAGATATGCAGGATCTAAGATCTTCAAATAATTCTGCGTGGTAAACCAAATTTCATCTTTAGATCTATCAACTTTCCCTATATCTGCCGTATAATTTGTAATGTTTCCTGACCATTCAGCAGGTTCTTCACCTTTTATCACAATGCTCCATAATAACACTTCTGTCGGTGTGCATTCCCATGTACCTGTGTTGTTCTTGTTGTTATGTATATATGTCCCTTGTATCTACGTGAACTTTGTCTCAGGCCCTGTTTTATCATGCAATTCAATAACTGTATTGTGTTTGAAATGTATTTCCATGCAACATTTTGCACCATAACCCATACACAGATTTCCAGTGATGTCCCTTGAATTGTCTGTAATCTGTTCATTCAGCAAGTCTTGTAAGTTAAATGCTCTTGTCTTGTGTGAGAAATATTTCTCTTTAACTTGGTCACTTAACTTGCTGTTTGCTGCTTCATCATGATTGAAGAATGATGATTAAACAGTAACTGAATCATTAAAAGAAGTGAAGTTCCCACGATGTAGAAATTTGTTCTGCAAAACTGCTTTCGACTTAAATGGGTCTCTGGAATGTTTCGTTCATCATGGACACAATGTGGTCTGTCATTTTTCTTATAGAGATTAATTTCCTAGAAAATCAAATAAGCAGTATCATTATTTTGAAATAAACAGTTTGCATTGATCAACGTGTACCCACAACTTCTGTTGTTTATGGGTATTTTTTTACTGCATTGGGTGCACTTTGCACCATAATCATTATTTGTCCCATTGTTTCAATTATTTAAAAAGGATATTCCCAATTGCTTTCCCAAGGTCCACTCTTGCTGAAAGATTTGATCATTACTGATGCACCTTTCACAAACTTGGAAGAGTGAGGTGGTATCATACGTTGCATTCTTGATGCTGCATGCGGATGAATTGTCATTAAGTTCTTCTGCAATAACTGTAACCACCTGGTCCTTGCAATTGCATCTTTTCGAGGAGTAGACAAAAACGGTTCATGTGGAAAAATCTAAGGCATTTTTCGTCCTGTCAACAATTCAAATGGTGTGTATTGTGTTGTAGACTAAATTATTCCTGTAAAAAAAAAAAAAAAAAAAAAAAAAAAAAAATTATTCCTGTAATGCTCATTACAAAAGGTATTGCATCAATCCAAGTATTTCCTTTATCAAGTAACATTTTTGCAATCCTAAATTTAATTGTTCTGTTCACCCTTTCCACAATACCAGCGGACTGTGGATGATAAGGTACATGGAACTTTTGTTGTACCCACAAAATAGCACAAATTGTTTGCATAATTTTACTTGTAAAATCACTTCCTCTGTTAGAAGTAGTCATTCTTGGGATCCCCCAAGTAAAAAATACATGATTCACCAATGCTCTAGCCGTAGACAAAGCATCATCTTTCCCCACAGGTTAGACTTCTACTCATTTTGGAAAAACCTGTGGACACAGAAAGGCTCCTCCTGACATCACTGTCCATATATGGACAGTGATGTTAGGAGCAGAGCAGCAGTCCCAGGCAGGGCGCTAATAGCAAATTTATCTGCCAATTTTGTTTATCAAAGGTCCCTATACATCTCACCATTTTTTCCTGAATTTGCTTACTATCACGTACATTTCCATTGTTGAGAATGTTGCAGTTCATATTATTAGTTCTATGATATGCTTTTTTTAGGGTTTTACACGAATAACCTCTAGATCTGAATTTTGAATACAAGTCTCTACTTGCTAATTCAAAATCCCCCTCTCTAGAACAATTTCTCTTAGCTCTCAAATATTGCCCAACAGGAATACTTTTTTTTAGGCTTTCCGGATGATATCTCTTCCAAGCTAGCACGTTGTTAGTAGAGGTTGGTTTATAAAAGATTTCTGGATTTGACAATCGCCAACTATCCAAACTGTCAAGTTCAAAAGATTTATTTGACTTTTGAAAAAAAAGACCAAGTGCATATTTGTGCAAAATGTTAACAAATTCAGAAAATAAATTTAAATCTCCTTCCCAGAGGATCAACACATCACCAATGTATCGCCCCCAGAAAGTTATGTGGTGAGTGTAGAATAAAAGATCCTCACCAAAGACAATCTTGTCCTCCCACCAGCCCAGGAGGAGGTTAGCATATGAGGGAGCACAAGACGTCCCCATAGCAGTCCCCCTGAGCTGGTGGTAGAAGGAGTCGCCGAAGAGGAAAAAATGTGCTTCAAAGTAAATTCAAGAAGATTTATAACAAAATCGTTATGATCTTTAAAGTGTCTGCCACATGTGGACAAAAAATTGTGAAACTGCATGCAGGCCTATATCATGTCTGATACTACTATATAAGGCTTCCACATCAAGGCTAGCTAGCCATGTATTTCGGGTTACTGAAATTCCTTGTAACTTCTGAACTGTATCCTAAGTATCTTTCAAAAAAATTGGTAATGACCAAATGGTTTAATGATCTTATCAACATATATACTAATCTGTTCCATAAGGTTATTATTTCCCAATACAATATGTCTGCCAGGCGGTTGGGAACTTATTCTTATGCATTTTTAGAAGTGCATAAAAAGTTGAAATAGTTGGGTGTTCATTCACAAGAACCTTAAGTTCATCCTTAGTGATTATTTTTTTACACAGTACATTGGTGAGAATTGGCCTCAAGGTTGATAATTAATCACAAGTGAGATCTTTTTTTAGTTTTTCGTAGGTGGCATGACATGTTACCTACAACTGATGATTTATAAGATTTAAGTTTTTTTTATGTCTTTTTCAACCGCTGCAACAAATATTCCAATTCTACTATATGCACTAAAAGCAGGAGTTATTGTTGATTTTGCAGGTAAGTCAGAAAAAGCTGCTTCACATGTTATAAAGCCCATCTCATTTTCGACTAGTAGTTCTTCCAAAGCCAGGAGAGATATTTTTTATTTTTCTTCCAAGAGGAATATGTTTTTATTTTATGTTCATGTAATTTGTGCAAAGCTAGTTTTCTTGCAAATAGATTGATATATTTTATCCATGTAAACTTATCCATATCTGGTGTGTGGACGAAATATAACCCTTCTTTAGCAAATCTACTTGTAATGCTGTTAAAATAGTTGTTGACAGGTTAATTACTTTAAGATCTTTTTTTATTCTGCCCATCAGTAGCATTAAACATTGTTTCACTGTACCTTAATTTTTCTCCCTCAGGGATTATTTTGCGGTTGCTTGATATCCCCATTTATCCCTGTCCCTCATTTGTAAAGGGCCTATCCCTAAAAATGATTAGGACTTTTGTGTAGGGACTGCCAGCAAGGAATATGTATACCCTTGCTAGGCTTCCATCATTTGTGAGGGTATTCCCTCTGATGACAAAGAACACAAGGCAATATTGGACAATACAATTCCACAGGGCCCAGTTTGTTGTTTTTGAATTAAACATACATCTCCCAGTAGGGACCCTTCAATCTGGGGGATCCCTTTTTCTAAATTAGCAGGAACTATTACCTTTTTTGAGGTTGATTGTCCCTTGTTGGAGGTACCGAAATTTAAATCTTTTAAAATTGACCTGGCGTACGGTATTTCAAAACAAATCTTTTGAACTAGATGAATTAACTTCTGAACTTTCTACATAAAAGGTATCAAGTTGATATTTATTTTGCCCAATGTTATAATATATATTTGACCTGTTTTGAAATCTTGTTTGTCCCTAATTATTCCTATATTTAAAAAGGAGAAATTACTATCAATCTTTAATCAGATACATTAATAGAATTATAACTAAACCCTATCCAGGATACTATACTGTATTTAGAGTGATTTATGGAGGTAAAGCAGGAGCAGCTAGTCAGTCAAAAGTATGTCAATCTTTCTAAAATCCAATGAGGTCTTTAACTATGCATGCAACATGAAGATGTGTTCATTCCAGCAATAATAAAACTATAATACTGTCAAGGTATGTGTAAAAAATAACGCAGTGTTAAGTTCCATACATAATTTAAAAAAACAACACTAGTTTATTATGGTTAAAGGGGTTTTCCACAAACGGACAACTGATGACCTATCCATCATCATATGATCCACGCGGGTCCGACACCAAGGCCCCGCACTGATTAGCTGCTCCGGATGTTATGCAGGGTATGCAGTGGCGGATTAAGTAGACCATAGGCCCTGGGCTGTTACCCAAACTTGGGCCCCCCTTCCGCACCGCCGCCCTGTCGCGTCGTAACTATTGTTAACACTACCTTTTTGGGCAAGCATTAACAAATGGGTGTTACGATTCCCCTTGTCACGGGGCTGTGTCCCTACATACTGACAGCATCATACTGTGCAGGGACACATCCTCCTGACAAGGGGAATTGTCTATCAGTCCTGGACTGCAGAAAGACTTTTTGTGAAATACAAGGATTTCCTATAATAAACATGTCAGGAGAGGTGACAGATTCTCTATAAATCTAGTGACTCACAGGTGACGACGTCTCAGATTCTAGTAGTTTTTTTCCTCTTTTCTTCTCCATCCGGTCCAGAGCTCATGACGACTTCTCCCGGCCATGACCCATTTCTGCAGAATCTGAAACTCAGATGTCTTCGGCTCCTCACTTTTCCAACATTTCCACACCTATAAACGAAAATAAAATGATCATGGTGCCACATACTGTGCCCCTAAATATAATATCACCAAACACTGCGCGCCTGAATATAATAATACCATACACTGTAAAAGACCACATACACACAGCTCCCTGTATATATATATATATATATATATATATACACATCCCCCTATAACTAGCACCACACACAGCCCCCTATAGATAGCGCCATACAGCCCTCCCCCTCTTGTAAATAGCGCCACAGAGCCCCCCTGTAAAGAGCGCCACACACATACCACTGTGGATAGTGGCACACAGCCCCCCCTTGTATATAGTGCTACACAGCCCTCCCCCTTTGTACATAGTGTCACACAGCACTCCCCCCCCTTGTATATAGTGTCACACAGCGCTCCCCCTTTGTATATTGGGCCAAACAGCGCTCCCCCTTGCATATAGGGCCACTTAGTTCTCCCCCTTGTATATAGGGCCACATAGCGCTCCCCCCTTGTATATGGTGCACACAGCGCTCCCCCTTTTGTATATAGTGCCACACAGCGCTCCCCTCCCCCCTTGTATATAGGGTCACACAGCACTCCCCCCCCTTGTATATAGGGCTACACAGCGTTTCCTCCCTTGTATATAGTGCACACAGCGCTCCCCTTTCTATATAGTGCACACAGCGCTCCCCCTTTGTATATAGTGCACACAGCGCTCCCCCTTTGTATATAGTGCACACAGCGCTCCCCCTTTTTATATAGTGCACACAGCGCTCCCCCTTTGTATATAGGGCCACACAGCACTCCCACCCTTGTATATAGTGTCACAGAGCACTCCCCCCATTGTATATAGTGTCACACAGTGCTCCCTTCCCCCTTGTATATAGGCCCATGCAGCGCTACCCTCCCCCTTGTATATAGGGCCACCCAGCACTCCTCCTTGTATATAGTGTAACGGAGCACTCCCCCCTCCTTGAATATATACACAGCGCTACCCCCACCTAAAAATATATATATATTTGACTTACCTTTCCCCATGGCGGCTGCTCCAGCTGGACACATGTGAATCCTCAGACCGGCGTGATGCAGTACCTCATCACGCCGGCCTGCGCAGGGAGTCTTCCCAGGGCCTTATAGGCTGCAGGCCTAACATGACCTGTAGCCTATAATATTCATTTGTATCTGAGTCCTGAGGACTCAGATACAAATGAATGTGGCTGCCGCTAGCATCGGGACCCCCTCCGGTGCTAGTGACGCCACCGGACATGAGGGGGACGGTGTGGTCATGTGCGCCCTAATGATGGTCCGCCACTGAGGGTATGCAGTAGTTGGAGCCGGAAGCAGATGGCTCCGACCACTGCATAACAGCCGTGCTGCAGAACTGCAGCTCGGCCGCTATTCCGTGACCAGAGCTAATTGCTTCCGGCATGAACATCCGGTACTGGGAGACAGTTGGAGAAGCTGATCGGTGCGGGGTCCGGTGTCGTACTCCTACCAAACATATACTGATGACCTATAGGGGAGAAGATAAGTCATCAGTTATCCGTTCGTGGGCAACCCCTTTAAGTTACATGTATCAATGTACATGTCCTTAAAGGGGTATTCCACTAATTACAATCATATATATTTCTACATAGCTCATATGTTGAGTTACCAACGATCTGTAAACTCAGATAGTCAGTAAAAAGGGGACTTTTGACTTGTTTCTCAAACAGTGGACTTTTAGCTTACTTCTCACAACTATGAGTTTATAATGATTGTTTCCAGTGTAGACAATCTACATATAACTGTCCTGACTTTTGCTACAATATATCAGTGTAGTGTTGTGCTCCTGTTTTGCGCTTACAACTCTCATTCTGTATGTTGAACTTTTGTCTGTGGCAACCATCACACATAATTGAATGAAATCACAGCCTTTTGCAAGCATTGTATCAAATTGCACTTTTCATGCTACTCAGCATCCAATTTCCAATTGGATGCAAAGTTGTATGATTGCTGAAGCTACACTATTGTGGGCACAGTGTTTTCAGGTGGTCCTAGTCTTACAGGTACCATAACTGTGTGGTTGGAATGTACTGTATGTGCAATGAACATGTAGAGGCACTGCAATCTATGAACATGAACTAAAAAATGTAAGTAAACTTTACACTGGAAATAGTGAATATTGAGATTAAAAATAATGCTTGTTCACACAGCGCGGATTTGATGTCGATTTTTAATGCATTTGTTAAGCCAAAACCAGAATTGGATTCAGGAGTAGAGATACTGTAAGGCCTTCCGTTATACATTCCTTCTGTTTAGGTTGCATTCCTCGTTTTGGACTAAAAAACAAAACCTGTATAAAATATGCACCGTGTGAACAAGGCCTAACTGTAATGCATGCTTTGCATCACTCCAAAAAATCATTAATCAATTTATATTTATATTAGTTATCAATGCATGACTTTTAGGCCTCGTTCACATTTGCGTTGAAGGCTCCGTTAGGGGCCTAAGTCGCATATCCGACTGAGAATACCAGAAACAAAAGCACTCTTGTTTCCGGTAAAAGCACGGAGACCTTGACGGAAACCCGAAGGAACCTATTAAAGTCAATGTGTTCCATTGGCTGCCGTTGGTGTCCGTCATGCAATGGAACCGTCGCTTTCGGATCTGTTCCTCTGATGGAGCAGTACAATGGAAAGCCGAATGCAGGTGTGAACCGAGCTTAAAATCCTTTTTAGTAGGAATGTCCAAACGTTTAATTCTAAATAAGGCATCATGCACAAGACAAGTAATTTTTATCTGCCATTATGTATCCGTAATTAAGGATAAAATACTGACCCATTGTTTTCTATCGGCCACGGACACCTTCCCATATATTTACGTGTGTGTGTCCGGGCCGTACAAATCACTTGCATAAAATAGGACATGTCCTATCTTTTGCATTTACGGACCATGCTCCTATACTAATTAGTGTGAGCACGGTCCGCAAATGTGGGTGACACTCAGCGGCCCGTCCACGCAGTATTTACTGACCGTAAATACTGCACGGTCGTGTGCATGAGGCCTAAAATGTTAAATGGCTGAGTTCATATAGCAAATCAAATATATGTTATTTTGTTACTTACTTTGTCATTAAGGTCACATAATACATACTGCCACCTAGTGTTCACATTAAGAGCATACAGACTATTTAAACGCTCATATTGAAAAGCACCTGCTTTCCACAGTGTTCTCCCCCTACTCTTTATGTACAATTAGCTAAATGGAAACATTGATAATGATGCAAATTGCTGATAAAAGCGTTCACTCTATTTATTGATCTTGTCATTCTGTGTAGTCATTATGGTGCATTAATGTATATTTGCATAGAAAGTGCATACATAGCCAGTCACATTATGTTACTAATTCCTAGTTGTATATTATCTAAATGTTAATGTGAAAAGCATGAACAATTCTTTTATACAACTAGTAGTCATGTCAACCTCTGTAAAAGATATACTTGGACTTGTAGTTCCACAGCTGCTGGCTGTTTACCACTTCTCTATGGAACAATGATAATTGACAATACAAGTACGTGTATATAATTAGTCCTGTACGTATATATACAGGGCTGGCCTTAGGATAGATTTTACCCCCTGGGAAATTATCTTTTGGCGCCCACCCTATCATAAAAAAATGCCCCATAAAAAAGTCTAATTCCCCCCCACAGTATAATGCCCTATATAGTGCCCCACATACAGTTTAATAATAATCTTTAATAATGTAATATATTATAACCCCTTCAAGGACACAGTATTTTGTTCTCTAATTGTGCCCACGCAGTATTTTGCTCCCTGGAGTGCCCTTACACAGTATAATGTCCACTTAGTGGACTCCACACAGTATAATCCCCCCTTTCCTGGCTACCACACAAAGCCCCCCCCTTGTAGATAGTCCCCCCTATAGATAGTGCCATACAGCCTCCCTGTAGACAGTGCCGTAATCCCCTACCTCCTCCTTGTAGACAGTGCCATAATCCCCACCTCCTCCTTGTAGACAATGCCATACATCCCCCACCTCCCCCTTGTAGATCGTGCCATACAGCCCCCCACCTTCATAATGTGGACAGTGCCATACAAACTCCCACCTTCCCCCTGTAGACAGTGCCCCCAAACAAAAACAAAATTGTACTCACCTAGGCCACATTCCCACGACGAACTGAGCTGCTCCACGTAGGCCGGTGTGATCCTGTAGCCTAGTACAGAGTTTCCCAATCATTTCGGACTCGAGGCACCCCTGGAAAAAAAAAATGTACCTACCAAAAATTGTTTAGATAAAGACAGAAAACGGCTAAAAACAAGCACTACACTCTGAGGGTATGTTTACACGCAGTGTTTTCAGATGTAATTCTGGGTTTTACACCTCGAATTACACCTGGAAAAACGGCACCATTACGCCTCCAAACATCTGCCCATTGCTTTCAATGGGTTTTAAGATGTTCTGTTCCCATGAGCCTTTATTTTACGCGTCGCTGTCAAAATACGGCACGTAAAATTACGGCTCGTCAAAAGTAGTGCAGGACACTTCTTGGGATGTTTTTGGAGGCGTTTTTCATTCACTCCATTGAAAAACAGCTCCAAAAACGTCCGTAGAAAAACTCGAGTTGCTACAAAAACGTCTGAAAATCAGGAACAGCTCCATATTTTCAGACGAATTTTGCTACTGCGTGTGAACATACCCTCATGGTATGTTCACACGCAGTGTTTCAGGCGTATTTCGTGGCGTTTACGCCTCGAAAAACGCCTGAAAAAACGGAAACTTAACGCCTACAAATATCTGCCCATTGAAAACAATGGGAAAACAGCTTTTAGTTCATACAGGGCATCTTTTTACGCCGCTGTTTTAAAAAACGGAGCGTAAAAAGACACTATGTGAAAAGAAGTAGCATGTCACTTGTTGGGACGTTTTTTGCAGCTGATTTTCCATTGAAGGCTGGGTCCACACGACCATGTTACGTCCGTAATGGACGGAACGTATTTCGGCCGGAAGTCCCAGACCGAACACAGTGCAGGGAGCCGGGCTCCTAGCACCATAGTTATGTACGACGCTAGGAGTCCCTGCCTGCATTGCTGTGCAGTGTCTTAAACCAACTTCAGCATGAATAGCCTAGTAATCACATTGTCACCCCATGAAAGTGTCTAAAGTACACACATCTCGGTAACAGCAACAATAACCACAGCAGTGATATACTGAGCCGCACCATGTCATTCACAAGCCACTCCACACCCGCTGCCTGATAGATGGTCTGATCTGCTGCCAGAGGGTGCAGAATTTAATTTAAGTACTCTAACATCTCTTATGTCAAGAGCTTTAGCTCTGGTGCTTGAAGTATTTCTACTGCCTCCTCCAGCAAGACCCCATGAATTGGTCATATATCATGCATCAGAGTGGGGCATCTCATGAATGACAAATTTGCATATATTTTTTCCTGTTTCTAAATGTCAAAGTAATGGATTTTATTTGCCTGCAATTGGGTCCATTCACAATTTGCTTTTGAGGTGCGGTGAGAACCGAATTGAAAAACACACCCAAAATCCTCATGCGGTTCTCCCGCAATTTGGTGCATTTTTCTAAACAATTGCATTTTTTTACTGCAACCACTTTAAAAAAAAATGCATCAAATCACGGTAAAAATGCATACGGTTTTCAGATGCAACTTTTCTATGTGGTTGTAACAGCACCTCAAATGCAACTTGTGAATGGACCCTAAGGGCATGGCCCCACGTGGCGTATTTCTGTCCGCATCAATGTCCGCATCAATGCCGCACAGAATCTGCGTTGCAGATTCTGTTGCGGATCTGCCCAAAATGTGCAGTAAATTGATGCGGACTGGCCGTTGCGTATTGAGGTGAAAGTACTTCCCTTCTCTCTATCAGTGCAGGATAGAGAGAAGGGACAGCCCTTTCCCTAGTGAAAGTAAAAGAATTTCATACTTACCGGCCGTTGTCTTGGTGACGCGTCCCTCTTTCGGCATCCTCCCTGGATGACGCGGCAGTCCATGTGACCGCTGCAGCCTGTGATTGGCCGCAGCCGTCACTTAGACTGAAACGTCATCCTGGGAAGCCGGACTGGAGAAAGAAGCAAGGAGTTCTCGGTAAGTATGAACTTATATTTTTTTAACAGGTTGATGTATATTGTGATCGGTAGTCACTGTCCAGGGTGCTGAAACAGTTACTGCCGATCGCTTAACTCTTTCAGCACCCTGGACAGTGACTATTTACTGACGTCGCCTAGCAACGCTTCCATAATTACGGGTGCACACACGTAGTCACCCGTAATTATGGGTGCACACACGTAGTCACCCGTAATTACGGGAGCCCCATTGACTTCCTCAGTCCGGCTGTATACCTAGAAATACATAGGTCCAGCCAGAATGAAGAAATGTCATGTTAAAAAACCAATATGCTCCGCAGCACACATAACATCTACATGACTTCATTGCAGAATTTAGAATCTCCATTGAAGTCAATGGAGAACTTCCGCAATGAGTCCGCAACCAGTCCGCCACACGTCCGCAACATCCATTGTATGCTGCGGACACCAAATTCCGCACCGCAGCCTATGCTCCACAGCGGAATTTTCCACATCGTCTAAACGAACCCTACTAAAAAGCAGTGGAAGGCAATGGAGAAACGGGTCCGCTGCGGATTAACGCTGCGGAGTGTCCGCAGCGGAATTCCAGAGCAATTCCGCCACGTGGGGCTTTGCCCTAAGGCCTCCTTCACACACAAATACTCTGGAAATTTTAACTGCATCCAAATACGCAACTAAAAACACTAGCGTTATTAAAATGTAATTTTTTAATGTTTTTTTTAAAGGCGTTTTTAGTGGCGTTTTTAATTTGAGGTCATTTTGTGCATGTTTTTTTTCAAATTCCTATAGAAAAGCCTATGGGGAAAACGCCATACCCAGAGCATGCTGCATTTGGGGTAAAACGCCACTGACCAGAAAATTGCCTGAAAAACGACACAAACCAAAACACAGTTGTGTGTAGTGCATTTGATATTTTACTATAGACTTTAATGTAACATCTGGCTGCACTAAAATAGCGCAACAGAATATGCTGCAAAATGTCTTGGCGACATGTCACGTACATGTACATGATAGCCGCCACGGGGCAGTATGGAGCGCGCTCACTGGTTGAGTGACCGTAGCATTTAAGCCATTAAATATAGGAGGCAGCCCCCTCTGACGTGCTATCGGACCCCCTCAGCGATTCTATGGGGGGTGATGGTTATTATGGCAGCCTAGGGCCTAATGAAGGCCCCGAGGCCTGCCATCTTTGTACTCCTATGAAGCCCTGCCCTGTCAGTATAGCGATATTTCAGTATATCATGCAAGCGATACAACAATCGAGGGTTCTTTTCCCCTAGGGGAGCTAATAAAAAAGTAAAATACAGTTAAAGGGGTATTCCAGCTTCTGACAACTGATGACCTATCCATCAGATAGGTCATCAGTACATCATCTGTGGGTGTCTGACACCCGGGCCCCGCACAGATCAGCTGGTCCGGTGCCTCAGTGCACCGGACGTACAAGCCGGAAGCAGTTAGCTCTGGCTATGGAATTAGCGGCCAAGCTGCAGTACTGCATCTCTGCTCCTATTCAAGAGAATAGGAGCAGATCTGCAGTTCTGCAGCACAGCCGCTATGCTATGTACAGAGACAACTGCTTCCGGGCTCTGTACATAGCATTATGTGCCACAACATCCTGTGCCCGCAGGCCACCAGTGGGGTCCGGTTGTCGGACCCGCACCGATGACATACTGATGACCTATCAGGTGGATAGTTCATCAGTTATCAGAAGGTGGACAACCCCTTTAAAGAAGGCCTGACACTAGCTAGAAAGTGAGTTATTACAGTTACGTATTTGCCGCTGTGTCTGTGAGTCCAGCGGTGTTTGCTGCTTACTTCTGTGTCCCCCGGTTGCTGAGATATTGCCCCATCTTTATTTAATGAACAATATGTAAATGAGCGGAACTAGCGGACAGCCTTTGATGCTGACCTATCAGCATGAGGCTGTTTGCTTCAGAGATTCCTAGGCCAGCGTCATCACTAGATCCTCTGATGCTGACCTATCAGCGTGAGGCTGTTTCATCCAGACACTCCTAGGCCAGTGTCATCGCGCGAGACTCACGTAATGACGCTGGCCTAGAAATGTCTGAAGCAAACGGCCTCACGCTGATAGGTCAGTGTCGAAGTCCGTATGCTAGTTCCGCCCATTGAGAATCGGTGGCAGCCAAATCCACTTGGCTAGCCAGTGTGTTCATTTTCATATTGTTCAATAAATAAAGAGGGGGCAATATCTCAGCAACCAGGGGACACAGAAGTAAGCATCAAACACTGATTGACTCACAGACAGTGACAATTGTGCTAATAACTCACTTTATAGGAGCTAGTGACAGGTCCTCTTTAAATAAAGTTTATGTACAAAAACAATATTAAAAGTTTGAAAAAAACAACTTATGTTTTCCCTAAAGTAATCTAAAAAAAAAAAGTTTACATAACTGGTATTGCCGCATCCATAAAAGTCCGAACAATTACAGTATAATGTTATTTAACCCACTCGGTGAAAAAAAAAATTAATTAATATAAAGGGATCAAAATGTCGCAAGTATACCAAAATAGTACCAATAAATACTACAGCTCGTCCCGCCAAAAATAAGCCATCACATCGCCAAATTGACTGGAAAATAAAAAAGTTACGGCTTCCTGAATGTGGCGACACAAAACTTATTTGCGTTTTAACAAAAAATGTTTCTTTATAAAAGTGGTAAAACATTAAAGAAATTATAATATGGTATCTCTGTAATCGCATCAACACGTAGAATAAAATTAACATGTCGTTTTTACCGCACGATGTACGTCGTAAATACGAAACCCAAAAAACAAAGGTGGATTCAAAGATTTTTTCCATTCCACCCCACAAAGAATTGTTTTTTTAGTTTAGTTGTTTTTTTGTTTCCCAGTACATTATATGGAAAATTAAATAATGCTTTGATAATCTACAATCTGTCCTGCAAAATAAAACAAGCTCTCAGCTATGTCAATGGAAAAATATAAACGTTATGGCTTTTGGAAGGCGGGGAGGGAAAAACAAAAATGAAAATCCGAAAAATGGCTGCATCTCCAAGGGGTTAAAATTTATGTGCACCTGTGGATTTACAGCATTTTTTTCAGAGTTTCCACTGTCGAATCGCTGTACAAACCTCAACACAACTCAACTTGCGGTTTTTGCTCCGAATTTTTGCTCCCTGCTAATGTCTATAGCCCAAACACGCTGAATCTTCACACAGCATATGCAGTATGACATGCTGCGTATTTGAAAGTCACATAGCAGAACCCCTTCCACAAGTTTTTTGTGATTAATTTCCGCAGTGTGCGCCTGAGATTTGCAAAATCTCATCCACCTTGTTGCTAGTGTAAGGGTTTATTTACACGAGCGTGTTAAACGTCCGTGGGACGGCCGTTGAAACAGCGGCTGTCCCACGGACATATGTAATTCAATGTGGCCGTTCACACAGCCGTTGTTTCAATGGACCATGTGAAGGGTCCGTGCGAAAATAGGAAATGTCCGTTCTTTTCGCGCATCACTCATCCCTCCACAGACTCTCAACTATGGGGGATGCATGACATCGCGTCCCGCAGAGCTGAGCACGGATGCACCTCGGACGTGGAAAACGCTCGTGTGAATCAGGCCCAAGGCCGGGTTCCCACGGGTCGGATACACTGCGTAAAAATCACACAGCGTATCCGACCTGGAACCCGGAGGACATTCCGTCTGAAAACTTACCCCGCTCATACTTACCCCCTCCGTCTTCTCTGCTCTTAGTCCAGCCTCCTATGATGACGTTGCAGGCCATGTGACGCTGCAGCCTGTGATTGGAACAATTTTTTTTTTGCAAAATGTTTTTTGATAAAAGTGGTCAAACATTTAAAAAAGCATGTAAATTTGGTATTGCCATAATCGTATCAACCCGTAGAAGAAAGTGAACATGTAGTTTTTACCACGTAAAGGATGTAAAAACAAAACCTCCCCAAAAAATTGCATTATTTTGGCGCCTTTCACCCCACAAATAATTTTTTCGCAGTTTCCCAGTACATTATACGTTACATTAAATAGTTGCTATGGCAACCGGAGGCCTAACTGTGGCCTTCTGGCTGCCAAGTATGGAAGCCTACTAGCCCCCGCCGAGATGTGGGACCTAATAGGCTTGCTGTCAGTGAATAACTGACAGCTCTAATACACTGCACTATTAAAATTTTAAAAAAAAGTTTCAAGTTACATAAACAAAAAACGCCTTTTTTCCCCATAATAAATCTTTTATTATAAGAAAAAAACTGAAAACATTAAAAAAAAGCACACATATTTGGTATCGCCGTTTCCGTAATGATCCCAACTATAAAACTATAACATTATTTTTTCTGCGCGGTGAATGTCATAAAAAAAGAAATACAAAACAATGGCAGAATCACTCGCCTCTGAATTTTTTTTTATAAAAAGTGATAAAAAAATCGCATGTAGCCCAAATTGATACTAATAAAAACGACAGCTCGTCACGCAAAAAACGAGCCCTTACACAGCCTTGTTGAAGCAAATATAAAAAAAGCTATTGGTAAAAAAAATAAAAATACATACATATGGTATCGCTGTAATCGTATCGACCAGCAGAATAAAGTCAATATGTAATTTATAGCTCTAGGTGAAAGCCGTAAAAAAAAGAATAAACAACAATACTATAATTTCTTGAGTTTGGTCATCTTGCTTCGCAAAAATGTTTATAAAAAGTGATCAAAAACTCGCATTTACCCCAAAATGGTACCAATGAAAACCACAGATTGTCCCGCAACAAATAAGCCCTCACACAGCTCCGTTGGAGGAAAAATAAAAAGTTCTGTCTCTCAGAATATTGCGATGCAAAATGTGTAGAGTGTTCCAAAAGCGGATAAGATTGGGCAGTATTTGTCACTGCGAAACTGGCCACATATCTATGAATTATTATTATTTATCCCAATATTATACCCTCTTAGTATACCTTGATTTACTCCTCAGAGCTTACATATACCCCCTCATTATAAACTGAACTGCCAGCAAATCCCCAGAACAACAGAACAACTACCAAGCAAAGTCTGCACTCCAAAAGCCAAATGGTGCTCCCTCCTTTCTGCCAAAACATCAGTTTACGTCCACATATATGGCATCGCCATACCCGGGAGAACCCGCTTAACAGTTTGAGGTATTTGTCTTCAGTGGCACAAGCTGGGCACCATATATTGAACACTGAAATTACATATCTGTGGAAAAAAATAGAATTTTTGTAAATTAATTTCTGATAAAAAAAAAACTGTGGTGTCAAAATGCTCTCTACACGCCTTAAAAAATGCCTTGTAGTTTCCAAAATGGCGTCACTTCTGGGGGTTTGTTTTACTATTTGACCTCGGTGCCCTGCAATTGTGGGCCAATGCTGTGAAAATCACCAAAATAGAACTCAAATGCCCATGGTTCCCTTTCACTTTTGAGCCCTGTCATATGTCCAGGCAAATGATAAATGCCTTGAGGGGTGTAGTTTCTTAAATCGTGTCACTTCTCGGGGGTTTCCACTGTACTCTGGTACCTCAGGGTCTTTGCAAATGTGGCATGGTGCTCGAACAGCAATCCAGTAAAACCTGAGCTCCAAATACCAAATGACGCTCCTTCAAATGACGCTCCTCCAAAAGACAAATGGTGTGCCTTAGATTCTGAGCTCTGCCGTGAGTCCAAAGAGCAGTTAAAGCGGAACTAAACGTTCGATCAACTTTTTATTTTCTAGCAGCATGTGTAATATAAATATATTTTGTAATATACTTTATTAATGAATTTGGGCTCCTTTTTGTGTTGTATGTGTTTTAAATGGCCACTCTGACACTTATTTACTACGTTTTATTACTTGTATTTCTCCCATTGCTAGTACACCATTTGAATGTATCAGTGTACGGATTTTGCTGACTGAGTACGGGTGGGTGGTGGCCCCATCCTGATGTCAGATGTGCACGCCCCCATCGTGACGTCAGGAAGGTCTCTCTGCCTCTATACACTACACAGTTTTCTTTAGTCTAGCCTGCAGCAGCAGAGCGCATGGAAGAGACTGTGATGAGCTCTGCTGCTGTCCGGACTATAGTGTGTGTGAGAGGCACTCCAGTAGCAGAAGCACAGGTCTGGCGCCCCCTCCCTGTCCCCTCTTCCCCCTGTGCACTGTACTGTAACCGGCAGTAGCAGATCGCAGGGAGGAAAATGACAGCTCTGCTGCTGTCCAGACTATAGTGTGTGTGAGAGGCGCTTCTGTAGCAGAAGCGCAGGTCTGGCGCCCCCTCCCTGTCCCCTCTTCCCCCTGTGCACTGCACTGTAACCGGCAGTAGCAGAGCGCAGGGAGGAGAATGACAGCTCTGCTACTGTCCAGACTATAGTGTGTGTGAGAGGCGCTTCAGTAGCAGAAGCGCAGGTCGGGCCCCCCCTCCCTGTCCCCTCTTCCCGCTGTGCACTGTATTGTAACCGGCAGTAGCAGAGCGCAGGGAGGAGAATGACAGCTCTGCTACTGTCCAGACTATAGTGTGTATGGGAGGCGCTCCAGTAGCAGAAGACACACCCCTAGAAACCGGTCAGAATCAGGAAGTGTGAGAAAATAGATGTAGACAGTTTCACAAGAAAAAAAGCTGCAAAAAAGGTACTTTGAAGTGAAAAAAATTGCTAGGAGTAATAAAGTCACACAGAGTGACATAATAGCAATTTAAATATTTTATTTTTGCGAAAGTTTAGCTACGCTTTAATGACAACATATGGTGTTCTGCCATACTTTGGATAATTTTTTTACATATGTTGGGGGGCTTTTTCTCCTTTATTCCTTACTGAAATTAAAAAATCTGAGCTAAAACTATATTTTATGAGAAAAAAAATTAAACTTTAATTTTCACGGCCTAATTTCAATATATTAAGCAAAAAAACTGTGGGGCAAAATTGCTCACTATACCCCTAGATAAATTCCTTGTGGTGTGGTTTCTATAATGGTCTCTTTTTGTGGATGTTTCCTATGTTTTGGCACATGGTAACTAAAATATAGTCTACTACAATAGAGGCCCAACAATCCTCTAGGTGCTCCTTTGCTTCTGAGGCCGGTATTTCAGTCCATTACCACACTAGGGCCACATGTGGGATATTTCTGAAAACTGCAGAACCTGTGCAATAAATACTGAGTTGCATTTCTCTGGTAAAAATCCTCTGTGTTACAGAAAAAAATGGATTAAAATGGATTTTCTAAAAAAATAAATTACATTTTTAAATTTCACCTTCACTTTGCTGTAATTCCTGTGAAAAACCTAAAGGCTTAAGAAACCTTCTAAATGCTGTTTTGAATACTTTGAGGGTGCAGTTTTTAAAATGGCGTGACTTATGGGGGTTTCTAATATGTAAGGCCCTCAAAGCCATTTCAGAACTGAACTGATCCCTCAAAAATATAGGTTTTGGAAATTTACTTAAAAATGTAAGAAATTGCTGCTAAAGTTTTAAGCCTCCTGACGTGCTAGAAAAATAAAAGGATGTTCAAACAATGATGCAAACATTAAGTAGACATATGGAAATTGTTAAGTAGTAACTATTTAATGTGGTATTACTGTCTGTCTTACAAGCAGATACATTCAAACTGATAAAAATGCAAAATTTTGCACATTTTCTCAAAGTGTTGGTGTTTTTTTTACAAATAAACACTGAATTTATCAAACAAATTTTTCCACTAACATAAAGTACAATATGTTACAAGAAAACAATTGCTTGGATAAGTAAACCATTGCAAACTTATTACCACAAAAAGGGACATGTCAGATTTGAAAAAATGGGCTGTGTCCACAAGACCAAAATTGGCTGTGTCTCCAGGGGGTTAAAAGGGTTTTCCAGTGCCTAAAAATTGATGGCCTATACTCAGGATAGGCTATCAATAGCTGATCAGATGGGATCCGACTCCCAATACCCCACCAATCAGCTGTTTTGAAGGGGGTGCAGCACTCGTACGAGCGCTGCTTCCCCTTCATTTCTACTTGCTCACTGTGACTCGTCGACACACACATGTCATTGAAGTGAATAGGAGAAGGCTGCAATACTGTAAATCATCGCTGCATATGTATCGATGATTCACAGTGAGCTAGTAGAAATAAACGGTGCTGTACGAGTGCTGCACCACCTTCAAAACAGCTGATCTGCTGGCATTCCGGGAGTCGGACCCTGACCCATTAGCTATTGATGGCCTATCCTGAGGATAGGCCATACATTTTTAGGGGCCGGAGAACCCCTTTAACCCCTTCCCGCTTTGGCCACTTTTGACCTTCCTGACAGAGCCTTATTTTTCAAATCTAACATGTTTCACTTGATGTGGTAATAACTTCGGAATGCTTTTACCTATTCAAGCGATTCAGAGATTGTTTTCTCGTGACTCATTGGACTTTATGTTACTGTCAACATTTTCTCTGTACTTTTAGTATTTAATTGTGGAAAAACACCAACATTTTGTGAAAAATTGAAAAAATTAGAATTTTTCTAAATTTAAATGTATCTGCTTGTAAGTTAGGCAGTTATACCACACAAAATGTATAGCTAAATAACATCCCCCATATGTCTACTTTAGATTAGCATCGTTTTTTGAACATCCTTTTATTTTTCTAGGACGTTACATGGCTTAGAATTCTTTCAAAGAAAATGTAGGTTTAGCAAATTTTTTCTCATTTTCACAAGGACTAACGGAGATAAAGCCCCGCAACATTTGTAAACCAATTTCTCCTGAGTAAAACCCCACATGTGGTCATAAACGGCTGTTTGGACACAAGGCAGGGCTTAGAAGCGAAAGGAGCGCCATTTGGCTTTTGGAGCTCAAATTTAGCAGGAATGGTTTCAGGAGGCCATGTCGCATTTGCAAAGCACCTGAGGGACCAAAACAGTGAAAACGCCCAAAAAGTTACTCCATTTAGGAAACTACACCCCTTTAGAAATTCATCTAAGGGTGTAGTGAGCATTTTGACCACACAGGTGTTTCATAGATTTTATTAGAATTGGTCAGTGAAAATAAAAACAATCCTTTTACTTCAATAGCCGGACGTTTTTACGAGCCGTGCTCCCATTATAAAGTATAGGAGCACGGTCCGTAAAATGAAAAAATAGGACATGTCCTATTTTTTTGGGCAGGTTTCTACGGCACGGACACCCTCCCGTAGACATACGGGAAGGTGTCCGTCGGCCATAGAAATGAATGGGCCCATAATGAGAGACCGTAATTACGGGCGATTTTACGGTCGTGTGCATGGGGCCTAAGTGATCCAATTGAGAGGAAAGATGACATCTATTTTCTGCTTTTAAGTTTATGTAACAGAAATTTTTTTTCTTCTTTGCTGCTCTTTAGAAAGGCTACTGGTGAAATAAAACAGAATTATAAAAAAACGTAGCTTTGTAAATACATTTTTTGAACTCCAAAGTACGTGGTTTTAGCAGAGGAAAAGCCACCAGACAGATAAGAATAGAAATAAATAAATACAGAGAAACTTAATACATTTCCACATTGACTGGAAAGAAAACACAAGGCCCTAAAGTGTTAAAAAAATGTTCATATCTTGAATGCCCACAATTAATTCGG
Source organism: Rhinoderma darwinii (assembly GCF_050947455.1). Lineage (NCBI taxonomy): Eukaryota > Metazoa > Chordata > Amphibia > Anura > Rhinodermatidae > Rhinoderma > Rhinoderma darwinii. The sequence continues at coordinate 286,823,122 of NC_134690.1, read as the reverse complement.
AAAACCCTCAATTGTCAATTCCATATGCAACCCTACTCCTCTTTGTCCTTTTTTAGTTTAGTTTTTTATTTATTATGTTTCCATTTGGCTAGTATGTGGCCTGCTGGTTTATGTTTTTTTGTGTCCATAATTGAATTATCATAGGAGCAAAGACTTTTTTTTGTATGTTCCACTGTGAGGCCCTCAAATATGTACTTGTGCTATATATAGTGAGCTGCTGTAGGTTCGACCACAGTTTTTAACAATTTTATCTAAACCCTTTAATGATGCAGCTTAGTTTCGGCTTGAAGGTTCAGACCCCAGTTTTCAAATCTGACATGTGTCACTTTAAATGTTAATAATATTTGAATGCTTTTATTTATCCAAGTGATTCTGTGTGTACTGCCGATGGACGTGGACCACTGGCATCTCCCCTCCCCCAGCAGCCGTGGGCATCAGCTTGCATCTACTCACCACCGTTGTCTCTCTCTTCCACAAGGACGATGGCGCACTCTGCTTCCTGCATCTAGTTCCCGTAGGGTGCGCTCTTGGTCTCTTAAAGGGTTAGCGTGCACCGCTAAAGTGTCCCCAGCCTATCCCTGTACAGCTTGGGCTATATAGTTGGAACTGCCCTCTGCCCCAGTGCCTGAGTAATGTTAGCTCTAACCCAGAGTAGGTCTGCGAAGGTTCCATATCCAGTTCCCTGAAACCTATGTCCATGACTATCCAGTATCCATGTCCAGTCCTGTAACTTGAGTCCAGTATCCGTGACCAGTGTCTGTGACGAGTCCAGTATCCGTGGCCAGGGTCCGCGATAAGTCTAGTGTCTGTGACAAGTCCAGTATCAGTGTCCGTGACGAGTTCAGTGTCCGTGACAAGTTCAGTGTTTGTGACGAGTCCGATATGCATGTCCAGTGTCCGTGACGACTCCTGTGCCCGTGACGAGTCCAGTGTCCGTGACTAGTTCTTCTTCCGAGAATCCAGCACAAGCTTTCTTCCGAGAATCCAGCACAAACCTGCTTCCGTGAATCCAGCACAAGCCTGCTTCCGAGAATCCAGCACAAGCCTGATTCCGAGAATCCAGCACAAGCCTGCTTACGAGAATCCAGCACAAGCGTGCTTCTGAGAATCCAGCACTAGCCATCTTCCGAGAATCCGGCAGAAGACAGCTTCTGAGAATCTGGCACAAGCCAGCTTTCGAGAATCCGGCACAAGCCAGCTTCAAGTAATCTGGCACCAGCCTGACATCAAGGTACCATTGACCAGTGACTGTCCTATACTTGTCTGGCCAGCATCTACTCCATTACGTGGATTAGCCCAGTGGGTCCACTTTCCTAGTGGATATTACAGTTTGATCAGGCGATGGACCCCACTGGCAAACTCAAGACAGCGGTTCAAGTTATGCAGGATGATATGCGAGTTCTCCGATTTACGCCAGGATCTGCTACTGCAGTCATTAAATACCATTTCTAGTCTCCTGCACATTGCTCCTGTAACTACTACGGCAGCTCCACAAGCTGTAGTTCCAGCTACTCTTCAGCCCAGCTCCGGTCAGCTCCAGAGCCGGAATTCGATTGCCAATTTTACCCCGCTATGATGGGGATTCCAAAACCTGTCGAGGCTTCCTTAATCAATGTAAAATCCACTTTAAATTGGATTTCCATCTGTTTCCGTAAGACCAAACGAAAATAGCCGTCATCATGTCCCTGTTGTCTGGCAAGGCTTGGCATAGGCAAATCCCCTCTGGACCACAGTCTTCAAACTTTCAGCTCTTCATAGACACTTTCCGCACCGTCTTCGAGGAACCAGGCCGTACATCTTCTGCCGCTGCTTCCCTTCGGTGGCTTCATTAAGGAGGTTCGACAGTTGGAGAATACGCCATACAATTTGGAACTCTCACAGCGGAACTTGCTTGAAACAACGAGGCCCTAGTAGCACACTTCTAGCAAGGGTTATCCAGTAGGATTAAAGATGAGCTGGCAGGTCATGATCTCCCTTCCACTTCGGATGCCCTGATTAGCTTGGCTACCGAGAACACTTTTAGGAAGCCCTCTGAGAGAGAAAGCTCTGTAGACTGTCACCTAATTTTCAGAGACCCCTGCTACTTCCTTCCTCTACTACCTCTGAAGAACCTATGCAGGTTTACCGGGTCAGACTTTCGGACCAAGAGAGGCAGCATGGACGTGGAGCTAACTTATACATGGGCTGTGGAAGAAAGGGTCATTTTGTGCGACAGTGTCCTCAGAAGTTAAGAAACTCCAGCACATATGGTTGATAGGAGAGACTACTCTAGATGAACATATGCCTTCTGTAAAATTCTCTCCTAAACTCCCAATTACTGTCTCTATCCTCGCTGGTGAAGTCTCACATTCTGTCTCGGAGTATCTGGATTCTGGAGTGGTCGGGAACTTCATACACCAGGCCTTAATAGACCGTTTCCACTTGCCCACGACTCTTATAAAGAAACGCCTAGCGGTGACTTCCGTGAATGGTCATCCATTGCCTGACCCAATCATGTTCATCTCTGAACCATTGAAGTTACAAGTTGGTGTTCTCAGGGGTGGGATCCAGCTGGTTTGGTCCGGTTATCCCAAACTGGTTGTGAAAATTACAGCCGGTTCGCAGAACCGGGAACCCGGAACCGGTCCCCTGCACTCAATTGTATCTGCATCCTTAGGATGCGGATGCAATTGATTTGCCTAGCGCTGCCCTGGCGAGACATAAGAAGCATGTATATATGTACTAAGCTTTGTTCTGGTACTGTATATATGTATTGAGCTTGGTTTCCGTGCAGTATTTATGTACCGAGCTTTGTTCTGGTGCTGTATTTATGTACTGAGCTTGGTTCTGGCATCGTATCTGTGCATTAGCCAGGAGATTTGTCGCGGCTTACTGCGCACACTGCACTGTCCTCCACCCTTACCACGGTGCACAGCCTAACTAAATGGGCTGAGCACGCTTAGGATATTGAATGTGCGCATATAGGTCTGTACGTAATGGGTGAGTTTAATATAATGTGTGGTATAAGGTATGTAAGTTTATGCAATTATATACATAATGTGGCAATCCAGTTAAGCATTCTGGACAGGAAATGTCAAAATTTAGAGTCCACTTTAATATAGGGTGTATTTTGAATATTGTATTTATTTATTTGATTTTTAGTATAATTTTCCATGGCGCAATACACTGTGCCCCCCCCCCCCACCCGGCGTGTATGACTTTGTTGGTAAAACAGAGAATTTGTTGCTGAAAATTTGAATCTCACCCCTGGGTGCTCTACACTCTGAACACTCTGAACAGATAGGCTTCAAAGTTTTACCTGTGGCTATTAATCCAATTTTGTGGGACTACCCTGGCTTCGCAAGCACGCTCCAGTTCTTGATTGGGCTTCTGGAGAAATTCTTCAGTGGAGACCTCGCTTTCATTTCAACTGTGTGTCTGTGGTTCGTCCTGCCCGACCTCGAGTGTCTCAGTCCCTTCCCGGTCTACCTCCACAGTATGAATGCTATGCAGACGTGTTCAGCAAGTAGGAGGCTAAGACCCTACCGTCACATCATCCATATGACTGTCCGGTTGAGAACTTCACATCCTTGTGGATAGGTATATCTTCTCTCAATACCCGAAATCCAAGCCATGTTGACATATGTCAAGGAGAACGTCGAGAGGGGGTTTCTTTAGAAAGCCAACTTCTCTAGCCAGAGCCGGATTTTTCTTTGTTGAGATAAAAGATGGATCCCTCCAGCCTTGCTTAGACTATCGTGGTTTGAATAAAAGCACGATCAAAAACAAGTACCCCTTACCGCTGATCTCTGAGGTCTTCGACCGTATTTGTGGAGCCAATATTTTCACTAAGATGGATCTTCGTGGGGCTTTTAACTTGATACGTAGCCGTAAAAGTGACGAGAGGAAGACTGAGTATCTTGTGATGCCCTTCGGGTTATGTAATGCTTCAGCTGTGTTCCAGGAATTCGTTAATGACATATTCCAGGATCTATTGTATGTCTGCGTTGTGGTTTATCTGGATGACATCTTAATATACTCAGCCGATCTGATGACACACCAGAAGCATGTTTGCCATGTCCCATCCCAGTTAAGGGGGAACAACCTTTTTGCCAAATTGGAAATGCACCTTTGAAAAGAAAACCTTACCCTTCCTGTGTTATATTGTTTCGGATCATGAACGCTAGATGGATCCTGAAAAAGTAATTGGCCTCCTCCTCAAGGTCTCCGTTCTATACAGAGGATTCCTGACTTTGCATATTTCTAACGTCAGTTCATCCCTAATTTTTCTTAGCTTACTGATCCCATCTCTGCCCTCACCAAAAAGGGGGTGAATGCAAAGAATTGGACCCTGGAAGCCGAGTCTGTATTCACAGAGCTAAAAAGATCAGTCACTTCTGTCTCCATTCTATCTCATCCAGATGTCTCCCGGCAGTTCTCGTTAGAGGATGACGCCTCGTCCATTTGTGCTGGAGCACTTCTTTCCCAAATGGACTCTAAGGGAAAAGCTGTCCCCTGTGTTTTTTTTCTCCAAACTCTTCTCTGCTCCGGAATGTATTTCATTGGTGATAGTGAGCTTCTAGCCATCAAGCACGCTCTAGAAGAGTGGAGACATTTGTTGAAGGGTTCTGCACATCCAGTTGTCATTTACACTGATCACACGAACCTCACCTACTTAAAGTCGGCAAAATGTCTGAATCCACCTCAAGCTAAGTGTTCTCTATTCTTTTCCAGATTCAATTTTCAACTCCATATTTGCCCAGCTGACAACAATGTCAAGGCAGTTGCTCTATCCCGTTCATTTGAAACAACCGACCATGAAGAGGACCCGCAACATATTATTGACCCCTCACGCATAATGGCGGTTGCTCCTCTGCAGATCAGAGACATTCCTCCAGGAAAAACTTACGTCCCTCCTGCTGACAGGAAGAATATTCTCGGTCTGGGGCCACAACTCCAAGTTGACAGGTCATTCTGGCATTCGTAAGACTTGGGACTTCAGCACTCACCACTATTGGTGGCCCACACTACCCAAAGATGTTCAAGACTATGTCTCCCCATTTACCAAGTGTGCCCAAAACAAATTTGCTCATTCCAAACCTATATACCTAGGTCCTTGCGAGCATATTGCTATGGATTTTATTAAAGATCTTCCGTCCTCTGATGGCTGCACCAGTGTCTGGGTAGTTATTGATCTTTTCTCCAAAATGGCATATTTAATTCCTCTATCTGGCCTTCCCTCAGCTCCTCACCTGGCAAGTCTTTCTATTCAACATGTGTTTCGTCTACACGGACTATCTCTCCACATTGTCTCTGACCGTGGTGTCCAGTTGATATCCAAATTCTGGAAAGCTCTGTGTAAACTCCTGGACCTGAAATTAGATTTCTCTTCTGCGTACCATCCACATCTCCCAATGGTAAGCATATGCTGGGAGTTGCTGTTTTACCAACAAAAAAATAATAATTATACCACCCATCATCTTGCTGCAGATCATAGAGCTCCTGGTAGATAGTGCCCCCCATAGAGCCCCTTGTAGATAGTGGCCCCCATAGATCCCCTTGTACATAGTAGCCCCTGTACATAGTTCCCCACATATAACCCCCCTGTAGATAGTGCCCCACATATAGCCCCCCTGTAGATAGTGCCCCACATATAGCCCCCCTGTAGATAGTGACCCATATATAGCCCCCATGTAGATAGTGGCCCATATATGGCCCTCCTGTAGATAGTGTCCTATATATAGTCCCCACCATTGTAGTTAGGTGCCCACATATAGCCCCTCACACTTTTAACAGAAAAAAACAACTTTACATACTCCCCTTATCCCGTTCCAACGCCATCCTCTTGCAATGCAGGACTGCTCTCTTCTGAGCAGGTCTGCTGGGGTTGAACGATGCAAGCGGCGCGATGACGTAATCGCGTCGCTTGCATCATTGAAAGGCACTGAATGGCAGGGCATAGAACATGCCCTGCCATTCAGCGCTTATACATGTAAGTTTGTCTGGGACACCATACGCTCTATAAAGTTATCAGTGAAAAATAACTTTAAAAAGCCCATCTCACTGTGCCCTGCCATGATAAATTTGATGCCTGGGTACGGGTAGAGTGGTAGACAGAGATGAGGGAGGAGATGTAAGGAGGTGCAGCACTGTGGAGAGCTTTGTGGGTGATAGTAATACGTTTGAATTTATTTCTGAAGGGAATGGTCAACCAGTGCAGTGACTGGCACAGAGTAGAGGCATTGGTGTAGCGGTTGGTCAGAAAGATGACCCTGGCTGCTGAATTTAGGATAGATTGGAGAGGGGAGAGTTTTGTGCGGGGAAGACTGATTAGTAATGAGTTACAGTCAAGAAGAGAGTGAATCAGAGAAACAATGAGCGTTTCCACAGTAAGAAAAGGGCGGATTCTGGAGATATTTTTGCGGTGAAAATGATAGAAGCGTGAAAGTGATTGAATGTGTGAAGTAAAGGAAAGATCGGAGTCAAAAATAACCCCAAGACCGCGGGCATGCAGCCTAGGAGTTATGGTAGTGCCACGCACTGAAATGGAGACATAAGGTTTAGGTAGGTTAGTAGATGTTGGGAACACAAGGAGCTCTGTTTTAAAAAGATTCAGTTTCAGATAGAGAAAGGACATGATGTTAGAAGAAAAAAAAGAGGTATTAGATGTATATACAGCAAAAAAAAAATATAAATACAGAAAACTAAGAGCAATAGGCTGCTACCTAAAGTAGCCATACAAATGTTCGTGTTTTTTTTTATAGAACAAGTGGACTTCCCTGACACTAAACCTAACCAGGGTGAGGGTTCCTGACACTAAAACGTACTAGATTTTATGTGAACTTCCCTGATGCTAAACCTAAGTACGGTGACTGATTCCTGACGCTAAATTCCTTGACCTAACTATGCTTTTTGATGGTTCCCTGACACTAACTAACCCTAATACTAAACTAACTTGCTGATAACGATATAAACGTACTTTTTTTTATGCTCTTAGCACAACACTACAACTTATATTATTACACCAACGATCCTAACACCCACTATGGATGACTCTGTAACACCAACAGAGAAGTTCAGGGCGGGTGCGGGTGGTAACGGCAGGATCTGATCCCAGTAATCTCCACTATTGGTCAGTAGTCACTAACTAACCGAATAAGGTGATCGTCTAGGCGGGAATGAGCAGTGATAGCCTGCTGTTCGAGACAGCAGTTATCACAGCTCATACATGCGGCGCGGGAAATTGGTACTTGATTAAAGCCCCAACGTACTATTACTGAGCTGAGCGCAAACAATGCGCTCAGCTCGAAGTAATGGGCCTTTACTGATACTGACAGAATACCAGTTCAGCAAAAAGCGCACCCACAACCAGACTTGGCACAAGCTGTCAGACGAGACAAGTGATGGCAAACTAACCCTGCGACATCCCTGCAGACTGGGGCCCTACCTGCCTGCAGTGGATATTCCACTGTAAAGGATCTGCCAGGCACTACGTCTGTGGATACTGCCAGGATTAATCAGTCGACACCTGAGGCCAGACCTCTTAGACTGACACCGGCTCCCACCAATCTGGGTGGCAGGCTCAGGAGTGGGAGAGCCTATCGCGGCCTGGTCAGTCGGAGTTAGCTCCGCCCCCTGTCCATTTATACCTGCCGTTTTCTCTTCCTCATTGCTTGTTATTCTTCTTGGATTCCTGGCCCCACTGCTGCCTTGCTCCAGCCTGCTTCTGCCGTGCTTCTGCCTTGCTTCAGTTCCCGCTTATCCTGCTTCGCTCTGCCCCTGGCTTGCTTCCTGCTCCGTGCTCTGCGTTTGTATACTCCACTACATCCTGATCCTGACTGGCTCGTTCACCACTCCGTTTCCTCACGGTGTTCCGTGGGCTACTGCCCCTTCCCTTGCTTGTTCCCTGTTTATATCCCCTTGCACTTAGTCAGCGTAGGGACCGCCGCCAAGTTGTACCCCGTCGCCTAGGGCGGGTCGTTGCAAGTAGGCAGGGACAGGGCGGTGGGTAGATTAGGGCTCACTTGTTCCCTTCACCTCCTTCCTGCCATAACATCCACTGTCTGGAACCTGCTCACAGACCCTGAGTGATCCTGCAGGAGACAGGGAAACTTGCTTTCGCCTGGCAGCTGCTGGTAGATGGAGCGGACTGGTAGAGGGGACAGGTAGTGTAGTGAGACAAGCCGAGGTAATAACACAGAGGTAACATAGAACAATGCAGTGAACACAAGATAAGTCAGGCAGCCCGAGGTTTAAACACTATAAATCAAATGCGGTACAAAATTGGAATACAAGAGCATAGTCAGGAGAGCCGGGGTCAGACAACAAGGTAATAACAAACAGATCTCACAGAAGCCCAAGAGCAAATGAGCCGCAGGAAGTAAAGTCAATCTCTGGCAAAGAGGTCAAACACCAGGGGTGTTATATATAAGGCTAATTAGATGATTGAGAGAAACAGCTAAGTAAAGCAGTCAAAATTTTAACCCTCGCTTACCTCTCAGGCCAGTTCTGAGAACAGAGAATGTGACAGGGCCTGTGCAGAGAATGATGGGGTTAATGTTCAGATGACATTCTGGTCAAGGATGGGATACAGCCAGTCTTATCTTGTTCTCCTGATCTGGTTGTTCAAATCATAACCAGATCTCAGAATTAATTGTCTGGTCAATCCCACATTGATTGCCTTGTCAGGCTCTAGGAAGCAGGCAGTCACAATGTGTTGACGTCAACACACCAGCCTGTGCCAGGCCACAGACTGCACAAGCCATAGGCCAGAAGAGGCCTAAGGCCTGCACTGACAAATCTGCCATGGGAATGAGGAGAAGTAAGAAAATACCACTTTCTGCATGACACTATTCGGGAGGGCACTATATGTATGTCCCTATTTCTAGGGGCACTATCTGCGTGGCACTATTTTTGGGTGCTCTATCTGTATGGCACTATTTTCTTTTATAAATTCTTTAAGATCTTTCAAAGAATAAAATACAAAGAAAACTAAGATGGGAGATGGTCCACCCAGGTACGCAGGTCAGGAAAAGAGGACTCCTCAACATCACAGACATTAAAAGCAAACATACAGAGGCAATATAATATCCACAGGAGCGGATCCAGAAATAGGCATATAGCAAAGAAGCATTAGGGTCTGGCCAACTGGGAGAGATAATAAGGGAGCCAGATGTGCTGCAAACATATTGGAGAAACACAAGGCAAGGCCTTAATTATTATACAAAATGCCCCAAGTGGGGTACACCGGTTTTTGGTTAGAGAGAGGAAGGAAAGTGCAGTAAGAAGGGTAAAGAGAAGAGAAGAGAGATGGTGAGAGAAAAAAATGGGGGCAGGTCAGCCTTAGGTGTTCAGGAAAGCATAATAGACTTATTTGCATATAGCAGTTCTAGTAAAACTACGTGTTAGCAAATGTATCAGTGGCATGATGTACGCTGGCAGTGGGATCCTGCATGAGCATGATCTCACTAATTTTGGAGAAAGTCTATAATTTTTGATGTGATTCTCCAGGGATCCTCCCAAAAAAACTGCAAAGCTGTGCATTCTCAGAAGACATATATAATGTTACTAGTCTCAGGCCATAATACCAAAAATTCAGGAAGATTGACAAGAACATCTGGTGGAGCCAAGAGGAGACCCTGTTCCACCGCGAGAGCAGCTTAAACTTGCTTCTTGATATTGACTGGAGAGGGACGACTTAGGTCGGGTTCCCATGTAGCGTAAGCACTGCGGAATTTCCGCAACGGAATTATGTGCGGAAATTCCGCAGCATTTACAGTATCAGCAATGTGAATGAGATTTAGTAAACCTCATGCCCACGCTGCGGAAAAAAACATTAATAAATTAACCTGCGGTTCAGAATTTAAATCCGCAGCAGGTCAATTTATGCTGTGTTTTCCTAGTTTTCTGTTGCAGGTTTTCTACATGGATTTCAATGGGGATGCAAAACCCGCAATAGAAAGCCAAGAGTTGCGGCTTTTGCTGCGGAATCACAGCGATTCCACAGCAAAAATCGCAACTCAGGAAAGAAATAACATACTTACCCAGAACGCTCTCCTTCTTCCTGAAGTCCGGCCTCCTGGGATGATGTTTCATCCCATGTGACTACTGCAGCCAATCACAAGCTGCAGTGTCACGTAGCCTGAAACGTCATCTTAGGAGGCCGGACTACACACAGAAGAGAGGGAGGGGTAAGTATGAATGTTTTTTGTTTTTTTTACCAGCGCTGCTTTCCACAGCGGAAATTCCGTCCGAAAAACTTTTTGGGACGGAAATCGGTTTTTGGGTGGAGTGTACTGTGGGTTCCAGGTCAGATACGCTGTGCAGTTTTTACGCAGCGTATCCGACCCGTGGGAACCTAGCCTAAGTTTCTATTGTGCATTGCCCTTTAGGGGCAACAAGAGTATCATCTTTACAATGAACACAACTATTGTAAACGCCATTGGGCTTAGTAGGTACATTCGTCCATAAAATGCCTGTCTTTAAAGAAGCTGCAAAAAAAGGAGATTTTCTCTTTTTCCAGAACACAATGCTTTCCCATTGATGTGGTATCCGCTTATGTCATGACTAGATTTAGCATCTACATTATTTGCCAATTGGTTTCTTACAAAGATTAAAGAGGATTTTTAAATTAGCAGTATTAAGATTGGACATACTTTATCTTTATTTCACAAGCAGGGAATATAAAGTAATTAAGCTGTGCCTAATTCTCTCTGTCAAAAAATCTATGCAATCTCCCAGATCTCAATTCACTACAGACCTGTATATTAATAGAGAAGTTAAAGGGTTAGATCTTTATCAGGCAGATCCTGGCACACGTTTTCATGTTCGGAGCTGACACAGATAGGTCAATCTCATCAACAGATACGCTCATAAGCATTTTCTCTACTGTCCATAACTGTCTAATGTGACGGTTTGCTGACTCTCCAGATATAATAATGAATCATATTTAGCGTAAAACATATTAAAAAGCTAATCTTAGGTAACAGGTAAATGGGAAATGGAGGATCTGATTTCTGAGATTGTTCATACCATACAGCAATATGAACATTTTGCTGTGTATCTCTAATTAGAATGCCTGTTATTGATTATCAAGTGCTTTCACTTCTGGGATCAATACAAGAGCAAAGCCTAGGGACAGTAATTAATTGTGCCAGCTAGAGACTGGAAATAACATATCGTCCAATATGCATACAGCAATCAATCTCCCAGGAGTCTGGAAAAAGGGGTTCTTGAAAGGGTGACCAAAGAGTAGTTACTTCTGAAGAAATAAAACATTAATTCATAACGACAAAACCTTACAAAACACTCTATATCACTGTGTTCTATTGTTCAGATAATATCATAAAGCTCCATATTCTTATATCATTCAGTGACATAACCTAGAAATATCTAGTTTTGTAGGATGTAGGGTCTTGCTGCTGTAAGTTTCTCTAGACTTTTTTCCATTTCATAATATTTAAAGTTAATACATTTAATAACCTTATTTATAGAGTTTTACAGGACGTAAAAATTGTTGGACTATCCGTAGAATAAATGATCAATGTTTAAACAGTGGGGACCCAACTCCCAGGACCCCCAACGTTTAGCAGAATGAAGACAACGTATAAGATAGATGTGTCTTCAATCTCTGTGACTAATCATTATTAGTAAGGAGAATTTGAATTAGATTGAGATTTCAACCTTTTTTTATATACATTTGGGATAAAGAAAAGAGATCCTAAAAGCACCAGATATTGTTAAGGATCTGCCAGGAACAGCTTCTGTATCCACGTCCATAGGTATTCAGTCTGCACCTGCTTCTATGTCTGTGAGACTGACTCCATCTTCCACCACTCAGGATGGCAGGCTTAGGAGTGGGAGAGCCTATCACAGCCTGGCCAGATGGAGCTAGCTCCCGCCCTCTGTCTATTTATACCTGCCTTTCCTGTTCCTCCTTGCTTGTGATTCTTCTCTGTTGGTTTCCTGGCCCTGCTGCAGCTTCTTGAACTACTTGTCCCTGCTTCGTATTGACCCCGGCTTACTGACTACTCTTCTGTTCTGCGTTTGGTACCTCGTACACTCCTAGTTTGACTCGGCTTGTTCACTACTCTCCTGCTCTGCGTTTGGCACCTCGTACTCTCCTGGTTTGACTCTGCTCGTTTACTACTCTTGTTGCTCATGGTTTTTCCGTGGGCAACTGCCCCGTTTCCCTTTGTTCTGTGTTTCCTTGTCTGGTTGTCTGTCATGCACTTACTGAGTGTAGGGACCGTCGCCCAGTTGTACCCCGTCGTCTAGGGCGGGTCGTTGCAAGTAGGCAGGGACTGAGTGGCGGGTAGATTAGGGCTCACTTATCTGTTTCCCTATCCCTGTCATTACATAATCACAAGCCTATATACCTACTCTACCCTGGTCCCTCACACCACTATGGACCCCCTTGAGACCCTGGTTTAGCAGATGCAGGGTCTCTCCCTACAGGTCCAGGCCCTGGCTCAGAGGGTCAACCAGCCTGATGCTACCATCGTAGTGCCCCTCACCTCACCTCTTGAACCCCACCTCAAGTTGCCTGACCTGTTCTCAGGGGACCGGAAGACTTTTCTCTCCTTTCGGGAGAGTTGTAGGCTCTATTTTCGTTTAAAGCCAAACTCCTCAGGTTCTGAGAGCCAGCGAGTGGGTATAAGAATGGGCCTTCTCCTTGGCTCCTGGCGCCCCTGAACTTTCCTCCGTTGATCTTTTCTTTTCTGTTCTCGGACTCATTTATGACGAGACTGACAGGACTGCCTTTGCCGAGAATCAGCTGGTGACCTTACGTCAGGGTAAGAGACCTGTTGAGGAGTATTGCTCTGACTTTAGGAAGTGGTGCGTAGCTTCTCGGTGGAATGACCCTGCCTTAAGGTGCCAGTTTAGGTTGGGTCTGTCGAACGCCCTGAAAGACCTGCTAGTTAGCTATCCCTCTTCTGACTCCCTAGACCAGGCTATGGCTTTAGCGGGACGACTTGACCGACGTCTCAGGGAACGACAATGTGAACGTTTATGTGTTTTCTCCTCTGACTCCCCCATGATGCCTCCCGAGGTTTCGTTGCTTCGTTCTTCCACGGAAGACTCGGAGGTACCAATGCAACTCGGGGCCTCCGTGACCCCCAACAACGTAGAGTGTTCCGCAGGAAGAATGGTCTCTGCTTCTATTGTGGGGATTACAAGCATCAAGTGAACACCTGTCCTAGGCGTAAGAATAAGCAGCCGGAAATCTTCCGCGCCTAAGTGATCATCGGGGAGGTCACTTGGGCGCACAGGTATTTCCCGTAAATATGAAACGTAATAAAATCTTGCTTCCCTTTCAGGTCTCTTTTGGTGGTAGGTCTGCTACCGGCAGTGCCTTCGTGGATTCAGGTTCGTCTGCTAATATCATGTCTGTGGAATTTGCTATGTCTCTAGCTATGCCTTTGATTGATTTGCCTAAGCCTGTCCTGGTAGTGGGTATCGACTCCACTCCTCTTGCTAATGGTTATTTTACACAGCATACCCCTGTTTTTGAACTCCTTGTTGGCTCCATGCATTTGGAGCAGTCCTCTGTACTGTTGATGCAGGGATTATCGTCCGATTTGGTTTTAGGCCTTCCCTGGTTGCAGTTGCATAATCCCACGTTTGACTGGAATACTGGGGATCTTACCAAATGGGGTAATGAATGCTTGACGTCATGTTTTTCTGTTAATTCTATTTCTCCCCCTGAGGAGGTGAACACGCTACCTGAGTTTGTTCAGGACTTCGCTGATGTTTTCTCTAAGGAGGCCTCCGAAGTGTTACCTCCTCATAGAGAATATGATTGCGCTATCGATTTGGTACCAGGAGCTAAGCTCCCTAAGGGTAGGATATTTAATCTCTCTTGGCCCGAACGTGAAGCAATGAGAGAGTATATCCAGGAATGCCTGGCCAAGGGTTACATTCGCCCCTCTACTTCTCCGGTAGGTGCTGGCTTCTTCTTCGTAGGGAAGAAGGATGGTGGTCTTAGGCCATGCATTGACTACCGAAACTTGAATAAGGTCACTGTAAGGAACCAGTATCCCCTTCCATTGATTCCTGATCTCTTTAATCAGGTTCAGGGGGCCCAATGGTTCTCTAAGTTTGATCTACGGGGGGCGTATAACCTTATCCGCATCAAAGAGGGGGATGAGTGGAAGACTGCGTTTAACACGCCCGAAGGTCATTTCGAATACCTCATCATGCCCTTTGGGTTGTGTAATGCTCAGTAATGCTCCCGCGGTCTTCCAGAATTTCATAAATGAGATTTTAAGAGATTACCTGGGGGTATTTCTTGTAGTGTACCTTGATGACATACCTGTGTTTTCCAAGGACTGGTCCTCCCACATTGAGCATGTCAGGAAGGTGCTCCAGGTCCTTCGGGAAAACAAACTGTTTGCGAAGACCGAAAAATGTGTGTTTGGGGTGCAGGAGATACCATTTTTGGGTCAAATCCTCACTCCTCATGAATTCCGCATGGACCCCGCCAAGGTCCAGGCTGTGGCGGAATGGGTCCAACCTGCCTCCCTGAAGGCGTTACAGTGCTTCTTGGGATTCGCTAATTATTACAGGAGATTTATTGCTAATTTCTCGGTCATCGCTAAGCCTCTTACGGACCTCACTCGGAAGGGTGCTGATCTCCTCCACTGGCGTCCTGAGGCTGTCCAGGCTTTTGAGGCCCTTAAGAAGTGATTTATCTCGGCCCCGGTGTTGGTTCAGCCCAACCAAATGGAGCCATTTATCGTGGAGGTTGACGCGTCCGAGGTGGGAGTGGGGGCTGTCTTGTCCCAGGGTACCAGGTCCCTCACCCATCTCCGTCCCTGTGCCTACTTCTCCAGGAAGTTTTCGCCCACTGAGAGTAACTATGATATTGGCAACCGCGAACTCTTAGCCATTAAATGGGCATTTGAAGAGTGGCGCCACTTCCTGGAGGGGGCTAGGCACCAGGTAACGGTCCTTACCGACCACAAGAATCTGGTTTTCCTAGAATCGGCCCGGAGGCTAAACCCGAGACAAGCTCGATGGGCGTTATTTTTTACCAGATTCAATTTTTTGTTTACCTATAGGGCTGGGTCTAAAAATATTAAGGCTGATGCACTGTCGCGTAGCTTCATGGCGAGCCCTCCTTCGGAGGAAGATCCTGCTTGTATTTTGCCTCCAGGTATAATCATTTCCTCTATTGATTCTGATTTAGTCTCTGAAATTGCTGCTGATCAAGGTTCAGCTCCCGGGAACCTTCCTGAGAACAAGCTGTTTGTTCCCCTGCAATTCCGGCTAAGGGTACTTGGGGAAAATCATGACTCCACACTATCTGGTCATCCAGGCATCCTGGGTACCAAGCACCTCATTGCCAGAAACTATTGGTGGCCTGGGTTGCCTAAAGGCGTTAAGGCCTACGTCGCCGCTTGTGAGGTTTGTGCTAGGTCCAAGACTCCCAGGTCCCGACCAGCGGGCTTACTACGTTCTTTGCCCATTCCCCAGAGACCTTGGACCCATATCTCCATGGATTTTATCACTGATTTGCCTCCATCTCAAGGCAAGTCGGTGGTGTGGGTTGTAGTAGACCGCTTCAGTAAGATGTGCCACTTTGTGCCCCTCAAAAAACTACCCAATGCTAAGACGTTAGCTACCTTGTTTGTCAAACACATCCTGCGTCTCCATGGGGTCCCTGTCAATATTGTTTCTGACAGAGGGGTACAATTTGTTTCTTTGTTTTGGAGAGCCTTCTGTAAAAAGTTGGAGATTGATCTGTCCTTCTCCTCTGCCTTCCATCCTGAAACTAATGGCCAAACCGAGAGGACTAATCAGTCTCTAGAACAATATTTAAGGTGTTTTATCTCTGACTGTCAATATGATTGGGCCTCATTCATTCCCCTCGCCGAATTTTCCCTTAATAACCGGGTCAGTAACTCGTCAGGGATCTCCCCCTTTTTCTGTAATTTTGGGTTTAATCCACGGTTCTCCTCCGTTTCACCTGGTAGTTCCAACAATCCCGAGGTAGAGGTCGTTCATCGGAAACTGTGCACAGTCTGGGCCCAGGTTCAGAAGAACCTAGAGGCGTCCCAGAGCATACAAAAAACTCAGGCATATAGAAGACGTTCTGCTAACCCCTTGTTTATGGTCGGGGATCTGCTGTGGCTATCGTCAAAGAACTTGCGCTTTAAAGTCCCGTCCAAGAAGTTTGCTCCCTGGTTTATAGGGCCGTACAAGGTCATTGAAGTCCTCAATCCTGTCTCCTTCCGACTGGAGTTGCCCCCATCTTTTCGAATACACAACGTGTTTCATGCCTCCCTCCTTAAACGCTGCTCCCCGTCCTTGAGTCCCTCGAGGAAACCTCCTGTCCCCGTTCTCACCCCTGAGGGGGTAGAATTCGAGGTGGCCAAGATTGTGGACAGCAAGATGGTCCAAGGCTCCCTCCAGTACCTGGTCCATTGGAGAGGATACGGGCCTGAGGAGAGGACTTGGGTACCCGCCCGGGATGTTCACGCTGGGGTATTGGTCAGGAGGTTCCACCTTCGTTTCCCCAATAAACCTGGTCCATCTAGAAAGGATCCGGTGGCCCCTCATAAAAGGGGGGGGTACTGTTAAGGATCTGCCAGGCACAGCTTCTGTATCCACACCCATAGGTAATCAGTCTGCACCTGCTTCTATGTCTGTGAGACTGACTCCATCTTCCACCACTCAGGATGGCAGGCTTAGGAGTGGGAGAGCCTATCACAGCCTGGCCAGACGGAGCTAGCTCCCGCCCTCTGTCTATTTATACCTGCCTTTCCTGTTCCTCCTTGCTTGTGATTCTTCTCTGTTGGTTTCCTGGCCCTGCTGCAGCTTCTTGAACTACTTGTCCCTGCTTCGTATTGACCCTGGCTTACTGACTACTCTTCTGCTCTGCGTTTGGTACCTCGTACACTCCTGGTTTGACTCGGCTTGTTCACTACTCTCCTGCTCTGCGTTTGGCACCTCGTACTCTCCTGGTTTGACTCGGCTCGTTTACTACTCTTGTTGCTCACGGTGTTTCCGTGGGCAACTACCCCGTTTCCCTTTGTTCTGTGTTTCCTTGTCTGGTTGTCTGTCGTGCACTTACTGAGTGTAGGGACCGTCGCCCAGTTGTACCCCGTCGCCTAGGGCGGGTCGTTGCAAGTAGGCAGGGACTGAGTGGCGGGTAGATTAGGGCTCACTTGTCTGTTTCCCTATCCCTGTCCCTGTCATTACAGATATGGTATAACATGTTACAGTATTCACAAGTTCTGTACTTCTGTGCACCTACTGGTACCATGACAGGTCACAGGTACATCACAATCCTACTGAGACTGTAAGGGTATGTTCACACTACCTATTTTCGGCCGTTTTTCGGGCTGTAAACGCCAGAAAAACGGCCGACAAATCGGAAGCAGAACGTCTCCAAACATCTGGCCATTGATTTTAATGGGAAAACGGCGTTCTGTTTTGACGGAGCGTTTTTCGCTGCGTTTTTTTATGTGTAAATAAACGGCCGCGAAAAAGAAGTGCAGGAAACTTCTTGGGACGTTTTTGGAGCAGTTTTCCATAGACTCTATTGAAAAAGCTCCAAAAACGGCCATAAAAAACAGCGCAAAAATCGCGAGTGGCACAAAAAACTTCTGAAAATCAGGAGCTGTTTTCTCTTGAAAACAGCTCCGTATTTTGAGACGTTTTTGACTATGTGTGTGAACATACCCTAATAACCAATACCAAAGATACCAAAGGAATTCCAAGAAGTATGAAGATGATAAGAGCTGTTTGGAAACATATATTTATACATTCAATATTGCACACCAAGTATTACAATGACAAGTTGCATTTACAAAACTTTGTACCACCCCCCACCCCACCAAGCACCAATGAATAGACAATATGCAGAACTAAGGAATAATAAGAGGTCCCAAGATTGCTAGCTCAAAAATATAAGCTCCAGTGAATGCCTCACTCTGTCATAAAGAAAGAAAACAGCAAATGTAAGGCTGGATTCACACGAGCATGTTCGGTCTGTAAAGGACGGAACGTATTTCGGCCGCAAGTCCCGAACACACTGCAGGGAGCCGGGCTTCTAGCATCATAGTTATGTACGATGCTCGGAGTCCCTACCTCGATGCGGGACAACTGCCCCGTACTGTAATCATGTTTTCAGTACGGGAAAGTAGTTCCACGGAGTGGCAGGGACTCCTAGCGTCATACATAACTATGATGCTAGGAGCCCGGCTCCCTGCAGTGTGTTCGGTCCGGGACTTGCGGCCGAAATACGTTCCGTCCTTTACGGACCAAACATGCTTGTGTGAATCCAGCCTAAAGGGAACATTGGGAATATTAAAACAACTTTGATAACATTCAGAGAGCAGGAAGGGATTTTAAAACTTCCTATCTCTCAAGTTACAACAAACATTATACAGTATGCACAATATGTGACAAATTGTATGACTATGCAATAGCTCATTTCCATTTTTCACTCACAGAAAATAATAACTATATCTAAATCTTAATGCTGCAATCTTATCACAGTGAACATTGTATTCTGGTAAACATTGTATCTTTTCTCTTTTACTTTACATTTTATCGTTATTAGGCAGCAAGATGGGCCTGTGATCTACGTTTGGTTTTTTATTATACTTTTGTTTCACTTAACAACAGGAGGAAAACAAATTTAGGAGTATAGGAATGCCAAGCAACTGACAGTGTTATTTAACAGAGTTACAATCTGTGGAAGAGGAGTTGATCACAACATTGCTTAGCTTGCAAGAAGCTGTAAGACATTAAACAAATCAAACTTTGGTTCCGATGTCTGAGCCAAAATTCAGGTTTTCTGCTCTGTGGGATTAAACAACAGAAGGGTGTTCCTGCAGTTTCTTTGTAGTGAGGTTTTGCTTGATATGTTCATACACAGCATGAGCACGGCATGATAGCTTGTAGTCTGGTCAAATCACAGAAATGCACCTGTTTTTTTTAGAAACTCATCTGTTTAAGCAGAAATTACATTGTCTACAAGTCAAGAATATATGACTTTCATTATTAATCACCATGGTTCAATGTTCACAAATTTTTTTCCTGCAAATAATGAAGCATTGCATTAATGTAACTTCATTTCCTTGGCTGTATCCCCAAAACACTTTAGTGTTAACTAATTAATTAACTAAATAAAGTCACTTAAAGTGTAAGTCCACACGTAGTGTAAATACGTAAAAACATAATACTGTTACAGCAAAGTGGATGATATTTGAACAAATCTCATCTACACGCTGTGTAAAAAAAACCCGCTAGCGTCCATGGCCACAGGCCGTCGGGTTTGCTCACCTCCCGACGCCCACAGCCATGGATCCACTCACTTCTGCTCCGTTCTGCAGTTTCCCGTAGGGTGCGGAGCATGCTCGGGCCCGTCCTTAAAGGGCAAGCGTGCGCACATCAGAAAATCATCATCCTCAACCCACATGATTTTGTGGTCTATAAGAAGGCACCAGCCCTTCTGATCCTTGCCTGAGCGTTGTTAGTTTATTCCAGTCTGTATTGCAAATGGTCCCTTAGTGTTTCCCGTTCCAGTTGTTACCCGTGCCCTGTTACCTGTTCCTGTATCCCGTACTGTTCATGTTCCTGTGCCTACCAGTGTTGGAGTTGTGTCTACTGCATCTGCTGTCGTTTGCCATGTCCAGTGTCTTCTGCCACGTCCAGTGTCTTCTGCCATGTCCAGTGTCTTCTGCCACATAGGATACTGCCTGCCACGTCTGGCACTACCTGCTGCACCGGCCTCCATCAGTGCTGAAGCCACAGCCACCGTCGGGACTAGTTCAGGTACCCAAGCGTTACTATCTAATATTGACTTTCATATGTGGACCCACGGCGGAGCGGCCTAGTGGGTCCACATACACTGTGACCGTGACAGAAAACTGTTCATAAATTGAAGTGCGGGGCATTTTTGTTTAATCTGCAGCATGTCAATTTATGCTGTGGAATTGCTGTTTTGCGAGTTCTTTCTCATTGAATTCAATAAGGAGGTGATGCGATTTTTTTGCAGCGGAAAAGCAAAAATCGCAGCTCGGGTAAAAAAAAGAGTCTATACTTACTCAGATCTCTATGCTCCTGCGTCCAGTCTGGCCTCCAGGGATGACATTTTATCACATGTGACTGCTGCAGCCAATCACAGGCTGCAACGGTCACAAGGGTTGAAACGTCATCCCAGGAGGCCGGGCTGCAGAACTTCAGAGGGATATGTCGCTATGACTACGGGTAAGTATGAGCTTTTTTTTTTTACCTGCTATTTTCCGCAGTGGATATCCCGGTCGAAAAACGGCACCACAATTTGCTGCAGTTTTTCTGCCGGAATTTCATGCGGGACCAGGGCAGATTACTACTAAACAGTGACTAAATAATACCACATACTGTTACGGAATAATAACTCCATACCATGACCACATATTACCAACACATATTACCAACACATAGTGACTGAATAATACCACCATACTGATACTGAATAATACCGCCACACCAGGTCCACATAGTGACTGAATAATACCAGCATACTCTTACTGAATAACAAAGTTACACCATGAACACATATTACCACTACATAGTGACTGAATAATACCACCACACTATTACTGAATAATAAATCCATACCATGACCACATATTACAACTACATAGTGACGCAATTATACCACCATAGGTTACTAAATAATACCTCCATACCATGACCTCATATTACCACCACATAGTTACTGAATAATACCGCTATACTGTTACTGAATAATACCTCCACACCATGACCACATATTACCACCCCATAGTGTTTGAACAATACCAGCATACTGTTACTGAATAATACCTGAATAATACCTCCACACCCTGACCACATATTACTACCACATAGTGATTGAACAATACCACCATACTGAATACTTCATCCAAAGTATGATCATATATTGCCGCCATCACATAATGACTGAAAAAAGCCACCATACATTTACTGAATAATACCTCTGAAAAGATAATTAATGACTGTAGTATCAGTCTATTTTGCTAACACATTAATCTGACTAAAACAATTAAAAACAACTTTATTGACTCTTATGGGTTGAAACATACTATGGTATTTGGGAAAAATTGAAATGTGAATAGGGACAGAACAGTCTTGTCAAGAGCCTGAAAAAGTTCAAATGGACTAGTAGCTCACACCTTTTAATGACAAGAGTTAATAAAGATGTTTTTAATCACCTTAGTCAGGCAGATTAATGAAGAATAGCTCCACACCATGACCACATATTACCACCACGTAGTGACTGAATAATATCACCATAATGTTACTGAATAAAATTCACTATACAAAGACCAATATTACCACCATAGAGTGGTAGATACCAATTCTACACAGGAGCTCTGCAGACTACATAATTGACGTTTTCTCAGGTTCGTGTCATTCACTTTTCCTTTTCTTTATCCGGACCAAAACACCATGAAAGTTTTTCCAGCCACGACTTGTCTACGCAAAATTTACTGCACAGACATTTTTGGCTCCTTGATTTTCCATCACACTCCCCACCTATTCCCAAACAGTAATAGTGTCCCCTTTAGACCCCACATTGTAATAGTGCTTCTCTTAGTGCCTCACACAGTTATAGTGCCCCTCAAACATCAATAGTGCCACCACATAGTAGTAATGTCCCTCTTTTAACCCCCCCCACAGTAGTAGTCCTCTTTTGTGCTCCATATAGTATTTAGACCCCCAAATAGTAATTAGGTGACCCCAATATAGAAGTTAGGTTAGAAGTTATATATGCACAGAGACATCAAGCGCTCCGTCTAGGAGTGGAATCCCCGGCCATGCGGGTATTCCGCTCCTTCAGGGAGCTAAAGTGGCGCTAGTAGATAGAAGAGCAGGGAGATGCCTCCCTGCTCTGCTATAGTGTTCAATAGTATCTGCGTCGTAAGGGTGCAAATACTATTGAATGTGGTGTCGCTATCGCTGTAGCAGCAAAAGTGGCTGCCAGCCATGCAGGGGGCCACTATGGCTGCTACAGCGGCAGCATAGCCACTGAGAGAAGAAGTGCCCAAGCGGAAAGGCAGCTGCTGAGTCGCCGGACCCGGGCGCTTCTGAAACAGGGGGAAGGGAGCCAGCGCAATGCCCCCTTCCACCTGCTGGAGTGATGCGCCCTGTGCATTGCCACAGGTCGCACACCCCTAAGGCCGGCCCTGGTTGCCCGGCAACTAGAGTTAGCGGCAGAGCAGGAATCCAACTAAGTGGCACTCGCACAGGGACCCAGGGCTTGTAGGCCCCCTTCCCCTGCAGGCCTGTTTGCCCCTGATTATGTTTATAGCCTGCTATGGACCCATATTGTATCATTGTGTGCCTCATGAAGTGCCTATGGGGGTCATAACAAGGATTCACAAGGCTGTTTATTTTGTGCTAAAAATTAAAACAGATTCCATTAGTCCTGTTTTTGGCAAAAATATGGCCCTCACATGCACTTTTAATAAGGAGTTGTAAAAAACTGGACAAAACCTTTAAGACCTTTTTCCAAAAGATGGTTTTCTCAGTATAGTTCTTTTGTACAATGGAACTACATAGTTGTTACCAATCGACGCACAGAACAACATTATAAGATGCCAAGATGACTGCTATATTTTAACCAGGTGTCCTCACATCCATGTGCTTTATACACACTAGAGAACATTTGTAAATTACTACAGTACAGCACAATACAATATTACATTACAGTGGCGTTCTTTTTTTCTCTCAATTAAATGACCCATAATAACTCTAAAAAAAAATAAACTTATATGATCAGTACTTAAAAAGCCTTTATTGTGCATTGACCCCACGAAGACGGTACATTGAATGAGAAATTATGTGGAATTTGAGACTCTCCATCCACCTATGCCTTTAGGACCTACCATTTATCTTGTAGCTGGCTGTTTCACTTGTCTATTCAAGCTAAAAAGAGATTTTATGTTCTTCAGCTTTGGGCTGTCTGGCTTATACAAAATCAGAGCTGTGGGGTAGGCTCCCAGCTCAGAATTTATTGATGTTCACACCATGGATATGGGAGCCAGTCAGGTAGAAGACAAATGCTATAAATAAAATGTTTTTTATCTATCTGGGGTGGAGATAAACAGGAGACAAAACAGGTGATGCTAGCAGATTATTTTGTTTTCTTGTAAGAAACAGTAGAGAGGATCACAAAACGACAAAAAATGTCTTGTGTTGTGATTCCAGCGCGGTCCTGTAATAAGATGCCACCGTTGCAACAAGTCAGTTAGTGAAATACCTCCTAGATATTCGACGATCAACTGTGAGTGGCATTATTGCAAAGTGGAAGTATAAAGGAACCACAGCATCTCAGTCACAAAGTGGGAGATGCCGCAAAGTTACAGAGTGCCGAGTGCTGAGGCGCAGAGTGATGATAATAATAATAATAATAATAATAATCTTTATTTAACCCCTTAAATCAAAAGGTATTTTAAACCTTAATAACCAAGCAATTTTCGAAGCTTTTCCATCGTCGCATTCAAAGAGATATAACTTTTTGATTTTCTATTGACATAGCAGTATAAGGACTTGTTTTTTGCGGGACAAGTTGTATTTTTTAATAGCACCATTTTGGGGTACATCTAATTTATTGATTAACTTTTATTAACTTTTTTGGTGCGGTAATGGAAAAAAAACCTGAAATTTCGCCATACTTTTTTGCGGCTTAACTTCACGCTGCTTACTGTGTGGTATAGATAACATTTAATAACTTTATACAGCGGGTCATTACGATTGCGGTGATACCAAATTTATATAGTTTTTTTATGTTTTAGTACTTTTACACAGTAAAAACTTTTTTTCAAAATTATTATTTTTTTTGTGTCGCCATATTTTAAGAGCCATAACATTTTAGTATTTCTGCTGACATAGCTGTATGTGGCCTATTTTTATGGGATGACTTTTTGTTTTTATTGGTACCAGTTTGTAGTACATACGACTTTTTGATCACTTTTTATCATTCTTTTTAAGGCAGGATGAACAGAAAACAGCAGTTCTGGCATTGTTTTTTATTTTATTTTTTACGGCGTTCACCGTGCAAGTTAAATAATGTAATTCTTGCGGACGTGGCAATACCAAATATGTGTTTGTTAGGTCTCCGGCTGCCATAATACCATTGGCACCCCACAATCCCATCGCGGGTGTGCTGATAGGGTGAGAGAGGGATCCCCCTCCTTCTAAAACCACTGAGGGGTTAAACAGGTGGAATTACATGACTGGAGACCACTGCTATTGGTCTCCGATCGTTGCCCTGAAGCCCGAGGCTGGACGCAGGTACTATTGAATGTGGCTGCTAGCGGCGCCAGCAGGCCATCTCATGCCGCGGGCCCCGTAGAAGCTGCTATGGCAGCTACAGCGGTAGTTGCGCCACTGCTGAAATGGGTTGTTCAGATGGGACAATCCCTTTACAGGGCTTTTATAGGATTAGAAAAGAGGTTCACATTTTTTTTTTCCCAGAAACGGTGTCAATCTTGTTCATAGGCTTTGTCTGGTATTGCAGCTTTGCTCTATTCACTTTATTGAAGCTGCCAGACCAGACATGGACATGCTAGGCTAAGAACCAGTGCTAACAGTGGGTACAACTTCAAATAACATATACTATATGGTCAAAAGTATGTGCACACATGACCATCACTCAGAAACTATGGGTAGAATTATGGAGTTGGACACCCTTTGGCAGATATAACAGCCTTCACTTTTCACTGGAAATATGGGGCCTAGGCCACACCCTAAAAACAGATCAGATCATTATGCCTTCTCCACAAAATTTGACATTCTGCGCGGTAGTAGCATCTACCAAACCTAGATTCGTCCATCAGACTGCCACTTGTGCTTTGGCATTATGTATAATGATTTTAGGCTTGTGTGCAGCTGCTCAATCATGGAAACCTTTTTCAAAAAATTCCTGATGCTCCCAATCTCTTCTGCTGATGTCACTTTCAGCGGCAGTTTGGAACTCTGTAGTGAGCGATTTTTATGTGCCATGCGCTTCAGCACTCAATGGCTCCGCTCTGTGAGTTTGCATGGACTATCCATTTGTGGCTAAGCTGTTGTCCTAGACGCTTCCACTACACATTAACAGCACTTACGGTAAACCAGGGCAGGCCTAGCAGATCAGAAATTTTATGAACTGACTTGTGGCAATTGTGGCATCCTATGAGAGCGCTACGTTTAAAGCTCTTCGGTATGACCCAAACTACTACCAATATTTCTCTATGGAGATTGAATGATAGTATGTTTGCTTTTATGCACCTTTTTGCAATCGGTGTGACTGAAACACCTGAACTCAATAATTAGCAAGGGTGTCCACATACTTTTCGTGTATGTCAAAAAAGTTTTATTTGTTTTGTTAAACAAATATTCCACTTTTAAACTTAATTTCCAATTTCATGTTTAAAATCGACATAAATATTATAAACCAATGATTTATATATATATAAAGATGTGAAATTTAATGATGGTCTTGGACTTGTCATGGCATCGTAGTCAGGTATTGGATCCACAATCCTTGTCATAATCTCTGTTAGGCTACATTGACACGACACGTTGAAAACACTCTGGCCAGTGATTCCGCTCCTGGAAGAGCCCCTGATGTCACTATCCATATAGGGACAGTGACGTCAGGGGATCCCACTGGAGCAGAATCCCCGACCAGAGTGTTGCCAACGATCTGGTCGGTGATTCCACTCCTGGAAGAGCCCCTGGCATCACTATCCATATAGGGACAGTGACGTCAGAGCATCCTCCGGGAGTGGAATCCCTGGCCATAGTGTTAACGACACTGTAGCCGGTGATTCCGCTCCTGGAAGTGCCCCTGGCGTCACTATCCCTATATGCGCAGTGACGTCAAGGGATCCTCCTGGAGTGGAATCCCTGGCCAGAGTGTAGCAGACGCTCTGGCCGGGCTTTCGGTTCTGGAGGAGCCCCTGGCATCATTATCCATATATGGACATCGACGTCTGGGGATCCTCCTTGGGCAGAATCCCTGGCCAGAGCATCGGCAACGTTCTGGCTGGGGATTCCACTCCTAGAGGGAGCCCCAATGGAGGGGGGGGGGGTGTCTGCGCAATCTACAGGGGGGTGGGTGTTTGGCGTTATCTACAGCGGGTGTCTGGTACTATATACAGGGAGGTTTCTGGCACTATGTACAGGGAGGGTGTCAGGCGCTATCTACAGGGGGGTGTCTGGCACTATCTACAGTGGAGGGTGTATGGAGCTATCTACAGTATAGGGTGTCTGGCGCTATCTACTAGGGAGGGTGTCTGGCGGCGCTATCTATAAGGGTGTGTCGTGTGGCGCTATCTTCAAGAGGGTGTGGCACTATCGACATTCACACTGTGGCACTATATGGGCACTATCTGGAGGGGACACTGGCGTTAACTACATGGGTACTGTGTGTGCCATTATCTAACTGGGACTAGTGGCACTATCTACTGCTTTTATGCATGGTGGCACTATCTATGTGGGCACTGGCACTATCTACAGTGGGCACTGTGGCACTATCTACAGTGGGCACTATGGCACTACGTGGGCACTATCTAGAGGGGACACTGTGGTGTTATCTACATGGGTACAGTGTGTGGCACTATCTACATTGGCACTGTGGCACTATCTATGAGAGTACTGTGGCACTATCTACGTGGACACTGTGGCACTCAGTGGGCACTGTGGCACTATGTGGGCACTGTGGCACTATGTGGACACTGGCTTCCATTGCTAATGGTTTCCGTTTGTCTCTGATACGTAAGGTTTCCATTTTTTCAGCGGAAACAATAGCGCAGTCGACTGCGCTGCTGATTCCGCCAAAAAACAGAAACCTTACAAATGGAGACAAACGGAAACCATTAGCAATGGAAGCTTTACAATTTAAGTCAATGGTAATGCAAACGGAAGCTATGGTTTCCATTTGCCTTTCCGTTGATAGGTTCCTCTGACAGAAAGGAAACCATTAACGGAAACTGAACGCTGATGTGAACACACCCTTATATAAATAGAGCAATTTTCCGTAACTTTTGTAAATATTTTTCTTTATCTTGTACTGATTGTTAGTGTAATTCATTTTTCTTTGCCATTCACAGCCACAGAGAAAATAGAAATTCTGCTGGTTCCCCCTTGAAACCTGTATGTGGTTTATCTGCACTCTGCAGACATTTGTGTAAGTTTTGCTCTAAGGCCAGATTCACACGAGCGAGTGCAAACTCAAACGTGAAAAACAGCCGTATTTCACGTCCGAGTTGCACCCGTGCACAGGGGCGTAGCTAAAGGCCCATAGGCCCCAAAGCAAAATTCCTTCTTGGGCCCCCCCAACTTCTTCTCATGGACAACAGCCCGTAGCTTTCAACTGCATCATTGGGTCTCTTAAGTGACCTAACAATGCAGCACTAGCAGCCAGGGGCGTCACTAAGGTCTTAAAACGTCAGGTGAAATAGCCTCAATACATATGTCCCCCTAAAAAAGAAATGTGTGCATGTACACTACCGTTCAAAAGTTTGGGGTCACCCAGACAATTTTGTGTTTTCCATGAAAACTCACACTTATATTTATCAAATGAGTTGCAAAATGACTAGAAAATATAGTCAAGACATTGACAAGGTTAGAAATAATGATTTTTATTTGAAATAATAATTTTCTCCTTCAAACTTTGCTTTCGTCAAAGAATGCTCCATTTGCAGCAATTACAGCATTGCAGACCTTTGGCATTCTAGCTGTTAATTTGCTGAGGTAATCGGGAGAAATTTCACCCCATGCTTCCAGAAGGCCCTCCCACAAGTTGGATTGGGTTGATGGGCACTTCTTGCGTACCATACGGTCAAGCTGCTCCCACAACAGCTCTATGGGGTTGAGATCTGGTGACTGCGCTGGCCACTCCATTACAGATAGAATACCAGCTGCCTGCTTCTTCCCTAAATAGTTCTTGCATAATTTGGAGGTGTGATTTGGGTCATTGTCCTGTTGTAGGATGAAATTGGCTCCAATCAAGCGCTGTCCACAGGGTATGGCATGGCGTTGCAAAATGGAGTGATAGCCTTCCTTATTCAAAATCCCTTTTACCTTGTACAAATCTCCCACTTTACCAGCACCAAAGCAACCCCAGACCATCACATTACCTCCACCATGCTTGACAGATGGCGTCAGGCAATCTTCCAGCATCTTTTCAGTTGTTATGCCTCTCACAAATGTTCTTCTGTGTGATCCAAACACCTCAAACTTCGATTCGTCTGTCCATAACACTTTTTTCCAATCTTCCTCTGTCCAATGTCTGTGTGCTTTTGCCCATATTAATATTTTCCTTTTATTAGCCAGTCTCAGAGGTGGCTTTTTCTTTGCCACTCTGCCCTGAAGGCCAGCATCCCGGAGTCGCCACTTCACTGTAGACGTTGACACTGGCGTTTTGCGGGTACTATTTAATGAAGCTGCCAGTTGAGGACCTGTGAGGCGTCTATTTCTCAAACTAGAGACTCTAATGTACTTGTCTTGTTGCTCAGTTGTGCAGCGGGGCCTCCAACTTCTCTTTCTACTCTGGTTAGAGCCTGTCCTCTGAAGGGAGTAGTACACACCATTGTAGGAAATCTGCAGTTTCTTGGCAATTTCTCGCATGGAATAACCTTCATTTCTAAGAACAAGAATAGACTGTCGAGTTTCACATGAAAGCTCTCTTTTTCTAGCCATTTTGAGAGTTTAATCAAATGTAATGCTCCAGATTCTCAACTAGCTCAAAGGAAGGTCAGTTTTATAGCTCCTCTAAACAGCAAAACTTTTACAGCGCTGCACAAGGGTTTTGAAGTGTTTTCTAATCATCCATTAGCCTTCTAACACAGTTAGCTTCTTTCCAGTTAGTTATATAGCACCAACGCAGCGCTGTACAGAGGTCCTCTTTTACTGTCCCCATTGGGGCTCACAATCTAAATTCCCTATTTGTATGTTTATGGGGTGTGGGAGGAAACCGGAGTACCTGGAGGAAACCCACACAAACACAGGGAGAAAATACAAACTCCATGCAGATGTCGTCCTTGGTTGGATTTGAACCCACAACCCCAGTGCTGCAATGCAACAGTGCTACTAACTACTGAGCCACCGTGCTGCCCAGTTAGCAAACACAATGTACCATTAGAATACTGGAGTGATGTACCATTAGAATACTGGAGTGATGGTTGCTGAAAAAAACTGTGCTTTTCTTTCAAAAATAAGGGAATTTCTAAATAACCCTAAACTTTTGAACGGTAGTGTATAGGTGTGTATATATATCTATCGTATATATCTCTATATATATAGGAGACAGCATATCAATAGCACAATGACCCTATAGCTAACGATAGAATTAGTTACAGTGGCTCAGCAGACAGTATCACACATGATAGGATTAGATACAGTGACTCAGCAGAATGAATCCCATATGAGAGGCTTAGATACAGCAGCTCAGCAGACAGTATCACACATGATAGGATTAGATACAGTAGTTCAGCAGACAGTATCATACATTATAGAATTAGATATGGGATCCAGCTCACTGAGTTTGCGGCTCCAGCGCTGGACCCAGGAAAGATAAGTATAATAATTGCTTTGCTTTTTTATGTGTTACTAATTTTTGGGGTGTTTGTGTTTTTTTACAGGTTCAGATGTCGGACTATTTCTGATTCGAGGATTACTTCGATGACTACGTTTTTTTTATTCTCAATAAAATTATTAACGTGGGTTGTGTGTTTTTTTTTATTTCAATAAAATATTTTTTCTATGTCCTTGTATTTTTTAAAAACTTTATTACTACCGCCGTAGTAATGGCTGCTGGCTGATTGACAGCGTCCATTACTAAGGCGGGGCTTAATGTTAGCCAGTGAAAAGGCTAACACTAACCCCCAGTATTACCTGGTACCCACCGCCACCAGGTAAGAGCCGGGTACGATCCAGTACCCAACCATCTGTAGTGATGGTTGGGCACTGGGGTAGCCCAGGCTGGTAATATTAGGCTGGGAAAGCCCAAAAACAGTGGGACTTTCCACCCTGGTAATGCTAGGCTGCTGCTGCTATGTTGTGGTTGCTGGTTATGAAAAATGGGAGAACCCCACATCGTTCTTTCCAATTATTTATTTAAAAAAAAAAAGAGGTGGGCCCCCCCACACTTTTTATAACCAGACAAATACAACATAGCAGCAGCAGGCTAGCATTAGCAGGGTGGGAAGGCCCGCGGTTTTTGGGCTTTCCCAGCCTAATAATATCAGCCTGCGGCCGCCCTAGTGCCCGTTCATCAATACAGATGGTCGGGTAATGGATCGTACCGGGCTCTTCCTGCCACTCCTGTTCGCGGTAGGTACTGGGATAATCATAGGGGTTAGTATTAGCCTTTTCATGTGCTAACATTAAGCCCCGCCTTAGTAATGAACGCTGTCAATCAGCCAGTGGCCATTACTAAGGCAGTAGTAATAAAGTTTCATAAAATACAAAGACATAAAAAAAATATTTTATTGAAATAAAAAACCCTCGTTAACCATTTTATTGAAAATTTTAAAAAAAAAGCCGTCATCGAAGTAGTCCTCAAATCTGAAGTAGTCCAACATCCAAAACTGTAAAAAAAACACAAATACTCAAAAAAACCATTAGTAACACACGTGGTAGGCTTAGATACAGGGCCCATGTGTGATACTGTCTGTTGGACCCTGGCTCTAAGCCTGCCACAAGATAGGCTTAGATACAGGGCCCAGCAGAAGGATCACACCATGTGTGATACTGTTTGATGGGCTCTGTAGCTAAGCCTTCTACATGTTAGTCTTTGATACAGGGCCACAGCAGACAGTAATCTTATACAGTATAAGATTACTGTCTGCTGGGTGGCTCTTGGAAGGCGGGAAGTGAAAAATGAAAACACAAAAAATGGCAATAGTCGTGAAATGGTTAAAGGGGTTGTCCCAAGATTAAGTTATCTCCTAACAGAATAGGTGATAACATGCCCCAGTCACGGACCCCCACCGATCATGATCATGGGGCTCCCGCTTGCGCACTGCTGCTTCATTCATTCTCTATGGATCTGCCGGAGATAGCTGAGTGCTATACTCGGCTATCTCCGACAGTCCCACAGCCAGTGAATAGGGCCACAGGGCGCAAGTGCGACCTGCCACTGCATTCATTCGGAGGAAAGTGCCTTCTCGTAAGTTTGCCCCTAGGTTTATTGGTCCATATGAAATTGTTGAAATTATTAACCCTGTGTCTTTTTTTGGGCTCTTCCTCCATCTTTTAAAATTCATGATATTTTTCACAAATGTCTCCTAAAAAATTATTTTTCACCATCTAATTTACTCAGGAAACCTCCTACTCCAGTTCAGGTAGAAGGAGATGTGGAGTTTGAAGCTTAGAGGATTGTGGATTCTGGAAGGATCAGGGGTACTCTCCAGTACTTGGTGCAGTGGAAGGAGTATGGGCCAGAAGAACGAACTTGGGTTCCTGCTCATTCAGTTCATGCTCTTCGTTTAGCTCTTCCCTCTCCTGTCCCAATCTGGCTGCCAAACTTTACAATAACACTCTCAAGAATACATTGGATGAAGCAGCTCCCCCTCTACACTCTGAACCACTCGACAAAGACGAAGACAACCCTGGCACACGCCTCAATCCTGCTTTCTTCAGCGGTGCTTGAGATGTGCCGAACGACTGTGGAGAAAATCGCATGTGGATGCAGATTTCCTCCATTACAAATTTATGCTGAGAACTTACAACTCTGCCCTTCACCGAGCCATACAAGTCTATTTCACCTCTCTCATCTCCACACTATCTAATAATCCAAAATGCCTCTTTGATACTTTTCACTCCCTCCTTAGTCCTAAAGTGCAGACGCCAAAATCACAGATCTCAGTGCTGAAGACCTGGCCACTTATTTTAAAGTTAAAATTCACAACATCCGCCATGATATTATCTCCCTGTCCCCTAGTAACATCGATCCCCTTCCCTCCCACACTCCCTCTTCTTCACTCTCAGCATTTGACCCAATAACAGAAGAAGAAGTCTCTAGGCTCCTCTCTTCTTCTCGTCCTACTACCTGTCCAAGTGATCCTATCCCCTCACACCTCCTCCAGTCCCTCTCCCCAGCTGTCTCTGGTCACCTAACTAAAATATTTAACCTCTCT
The DNA here is from genome assembly GCF_050947455.1 of Rhinoderma darwinii. NCBI lineage: Eukaryota > Metazoa > Chordata > Amphibia > Anura > Rhinodermatidae > Rhinoderma > Rhinoderma darwinii. The sequence continues at coordinate 286,791,011 of NC_134690.1, read as the reverse complement.
CTTTCCTCTGGTATCTTTCCCTCCTCTTTTAAACATGCCATTATAACCCCATTACTGAAAAAAACAACTCTTGACCCATCCAGCTAACTACCGACCAGTCTCTAATCTGCCCTTCATCTCCAAACTCCTGGAACGCTTGGTCTACTCTCGCCTTATCCGCTATCTCTCTGCTAACTCCATTCTAGATCCCTCACAATCTGGATTCCGCACTCTACACTCCACAGAAACTGCCCTTACTAAAGTCTCAAATGATCTCTTGGCGGCTAAATCTAACGGCAAATACTCTCTACTGTTTCTTCTGGATATCTCTGCTGCCTTTGACACTACAGACCACAAACTCCTACTTAAGATGCACCACCCTATTGGCCTCAAGGACGCTGCTCTCTCTTGGTTTTCCTTCTATCTCTCTGATCGCTCGTTCAGTGTTTCATTTGCTGGTTCCTCTTCTTGTCCTCTTCCCCTTGCTATCGGGGTTCCTCAGGGATCAGTCCTAGGTCCGCTTCTCATTTCTCTCTACACAGCTCCTATTGGACAAACCATCAGCAGATTTGGCTTCCAGTACCATCTCTACGCTGATGACACCCAATTATATGCCTCTTCCCGTGACATCACCCCTGCTCTAATCCAAAACACCAGTGATTGTCCGCTGTCTCTAACATCATGTCCTCTCTCTATCTAAAACTGAATCTTTCTAAAACTGAGCTCCTTGTGTTCCCACCATCTACTAACCTCCCTAACCTGATGTCTCCATCTCTGTGTGTGGCACTATCATAACTCCTAAGTAGCACGCCCGCTGTCTCAGGGTTATTTTTGACTCAGATCTTTCCTTTACTCCTCACATTCAATCACTTTCACGCTCCTGTCATTTTCACCTCAAAAATATCTCCAGAATCCGCTCTTTTCTTACGGAGGAAACCGCCAAAACTCTCATTGTTGCTCTGATTCACTCTCGTCTTGACTACTGTAACTCATTACTAATCGGTCTTCCCCTCACCAAATTCTCCCCTCTCCAATCTATCCTCAATGCAGCAGCCAGGCTCATATTTATGACCAACCGCTACACCAACGCCTCTAATCTGTGCCAGTCACTGCACTGGTTGCCCATCCCCTTCAGAATAAAATTCAAACTTATTACTCTCACCCACAAAGCTCTCCACAGTGCTGAACCTCCTTACATCTCCTCCCTCATCTCTGTCCACCACTCTTCTCGAGCTCTACGTTCTGCCAACGACCGAACCTCCATAATCCGAACCTCCCACTCCCGTCTCCAAGATTTTTCTCGTGCTGCACCCGTCCTCTGAAAGGCGCTACCCCAGACAATCAGATTAATTCCCAATATCCACAGTTTTAAACATGCCCTGAAAACACATCTATTTAGACAGGCCTATAACATTCCCTAATCTGACTCCTTTCCATGGCCCCCTTATAGATTAGTCATCAGAATAAGATTCCCTCACACTCCTTCTCTTCATATCCATCATACACGGATACTGGCTGGTAACCCACTCATGCAGCTTTATGTTACCACCCATGTGTATAAAAATGGCTGGACTATTGTACAGAACAAACACTGTTACACTTTGTGTCTCATTTATTTCCTCATAGATTGTAAGCTCTTGCGAGCAGGGTCCTCACTCCTCAGGTTTGAATTGTAAATTAACTTTGTCACTATGTGATGTCTGATATTGTTTTTTTCATGTTCCCTCTAAATTGTAAAGTGCTGCGTAATATGTTGGCGCTATATAAATAAATATTATTATTATTTTAGTTAAGCTCCTTCATACAAAGTTTCCTTTGAAACCTAGGCAGAGGTTTAAGGGTCCGGTGGCCTCTCATAGAAAGGGGGGTACTGTTAGGAAAACACCTGTTCCCTTAAGATCACCATGACTACTGTTCTAGCTTCTGGCAGTTCTGGTTCTACTTTGAGCCTATCTCTTTTCTCTGTCTTTCTGCCTATCAGCTGTAGGGTTAGTATTTAAACCTGGGTTCTTCCACCTGTTCTTTGCTTGTGATTCTCCTGTCTGCATGTGTTTTGATCAAGCTACTTACCTATACTCTTTACCCTTGACTTCTGGACTTCTTGTAAATTGACCTCGGCGTGTTTTTGAATAACCCTTTGTTTACCGATTTTGATTATCTGCTCCCGGCTGGTTCTGACCTCTGCTTTACCTGATATCCACTTGCTTACTGTTTTGGACGTTCTGTTTACCCTCTGGCTGTCTGGCTTCTGTTCAGGTTTGCCTGCATTGCACCTCTTATCCAACACTGAACTCTGCTAAGACAACCTGGGTTCTATGCAGCAAAAACCATCCAGCCTTGCGGTTGGCTCTGGTGAAAACCTTAGAGTAGCCTTAGACTTTGTCGATCAGAGTTGTGACGGATTTGAGGTTGCAGATTTATTTGCATGCTTTCTCCCGGCAGTCACCAGCAGCCTTTGGGGAATTACTCACCTTGCAATTCCAGAACAATAGTGGCAATCTGATTCTAACAAAGTTAGAACCAACCCTGTATCATACATGGATCCAGAGATCTCCCCATTCATTTCTCTGCTAGAATTTCTTCAGGCTGGCAGCTCAGAGGGCATGTCCTTTCTGCATAAAAGCTTCTTCTCTACTCCATTACTGACAAGCAGAGAAGGCATTTTCTATTGAATGGTGGCACTTGAAGAGTGGAACTCACGTGTGCATCCTGCCATAATTAGCGCAGTAAGAGGACTTGCACATTACTATACAATTGAACACCAGGGTCACTATTAGAAGGAAGTAAAAGAAATATCTAGCAACTTGAGCAATTTTAAAACATAGGGTAAATTTAAAAAAAAACAAGTTAATTTCTAATGCTGAATTATATTGCATTAACATTTAATAGTGTGACAACTTCTTTAAGCACTGCCCCCTGTGTTAGAACGCAGCATAGCCACACTGTAGCTACAAATATAGTAACTAAGATGCTGTCCAGGCCGTTTCTCCCGGGGCAAAACAATTAAAATGCGCAGTAGCCAGTCATCAATTCTTGAAATTGCCAATATAATATAAGAATATACACAGTGGGTAACTACCGCTGTAGTAGCTTCTACGGGAACTGCGCCATAAAGAGGCACGTGCCGCCACTGGCATGGGCTCCCCATGCTGAGTGGTGCCACTAGCAGTCGCTTTGGCTGCTACAGCGGTAGCGACACCACATTCAATAGTATCTGCATCGTTAGAACACAGATACTATTGAACACTATGGCAGAGCAGGGAGGTTTTTCCCTGCTCTGTCATTTACTAGACTACAGGTCATGTTCGGACTGCAGCCTATCAGGTGCAGGGACACGATGCCTGCGCAGACCGGTGTGATGACGTCACTGGATCACACCGGCCTATGCAAAGATCCGTTGGCGTTGTGGAGCAGCTCCGTTTATCGTGGGAACGGGACCTAGGTTAATAAAAAAAATAATATTTATTTCTTTGTGGGGCACTGTCTACAAGGGGGAGGTGGGGGCTGTATAGCACTGTCTACAATGGGGAGGTGGGGGGGGCTGTATGGCACTATCTACAAGGGGACAGATGGAGGTCTGTATCTGCAAGGGGGAGGTAGGGGCACTGTTTAGAAGGGGGAGGTGTGGGGGGCTGTACGGTGCTATCTAGAAGGGGGTGGGGGTCAATATCTACAAGGGAGAGATGGGGCACTGTGTAAAAGGGGAGGTTGGGGGCTATATGGCACTCTACAATGGGGAGGTGGAGGCTGTATGGCACTATCTACAAGAGGAAGGTGGAGGGCAGTATCTACAAGGGGAGGGGGCACTATCTACAAGAAGGAAGTGGGGGCACTGTTTACAAGGGGGAGGTGGGGGCTGTATGGCACTATCTACAAGGGGGAGGTGTGGGTCAGTATCTACAAGGGGGAGGTGGGGGACACTGTCCACAAGGGGGAGGTGGGGGCTGTATGGCACTATCTACAAGGAGGTGGTGGGGGCAATATCTACAAGGGGAGGTGGGAGACACTGTCTAGAAGGGGGAGGTGGTGGCACTGTCTACAATGGGCAGGTGGGGGGCTGTATTGCACTATCTACAAGTGGAAGGTGGAGGGCAGTATCTACAAGGGGGAGGTGGGGTCAGTATCTACAAGGGGGTGGGGGCACTGTCTAAAAGGGGGAGGTGGGGGCACTGTCTACAAGGTGGAGACGGGGGCTGTCTGGCACTATCTACAAGGGCAGGTGGGGCACTGTCTTCAAGGGGGAGGTGGGGGCCGTATGGCACTATCTACAAGGGGGAGGTGGGGGCACTATCTACAGGGGGGCTGTGTGGCACGATCTACAAGGGTGGTGTGACACTATCTACAGGGAGCTCTATAGCCCTATCTACAGAAGGACTGTATGGCACTATCTACAAGGGGGGCTGTATCACACAATCTACGGGGAGGACTGTGTGGCACAATCTACAGGGGGGCACTATCTACAAGGGGGTATGTGTGTCGCAGCGAGGGGAAGGAGGGGCCCAGTCAAAAGTTTGCTTTGGGGCCCACGTCTTTCCTAATTACGCCTCCTGGATATACATATTTTGCGCCCTATCATGTATTATCCCATGATGTCAGGTACTAGGTAGAAAAGCAAAATAAACAGAAAGACTTGCACTTCAGCCCTTAATGACCGCCCACTGTGTTTTCACGGCAGACGGTGCAGGTGCTTCGTCTAGAGCAACGTCTTTTGGCATCGCTGTAGAAGAGGCTGATGAGCGCTTCTGTAAGGCCCCATGCACACGACCGTAGTGTTTTTCTGGTCCACAAATTCCAGGACCGTGTTCCGTGAAATGTCCTCCGCAGTTCATCCGTATGTCCTCCGCAGTTCATCCGTATGTAATCCGCAAAATGCGGATGAAAAAAAAAAAGCCTAGGTAAAACATGATGACGACAGAACTCATTCCCGGTCGTCGCCTAGCAACACTTCCGCAAATCCTCAAAACTGCGGATGACACACGGAGGTGTATCCGCAATTTCCACGGGCCCATTGACTTCTATTGGCATGTCCGCATCGAATTTGCGGGCCGTAATAAGACATGTCCTGAGTTTCTGCGGCACGGATTTGCGGACATGCGGAGACCCGTGAAAACACGGATAGTGTGTATGGGCCCATAGAAATGAATGGGTCCGCAATTCTCCCGTGGATTTGCGGGGGAATTGCGGACGCAAAAACACGGTCGTGTGCATGGGGCCTAAGTGTTCATCCTCTAAGCAGGAGCTGTAACTAACAGCTCCTGAACTTAGAGCAGCCTCCTGAACACAGCTGGAATCCGAAAATATTCCGACCCCAGCTGCTTAACCCTTTGATCATGGCGGTCCATGTCCGTGGCATGATCAAAGGGGAGTCCCCTCTTCGATCGAAGACTGGGGAGTCCTTCTACAGTCAGCCCTGGGGACCTACAAAGGACCCCAGGGCTGTCTGCTCAGTATGCCTGCTCTTAGGGCACAATATGTGATGCCCTAACTGCAGCCTGTGTCAAAGTGACACAGCAGATCATGTATTAGCTACTACATTATAAGTAAAAAAATTAAGTTAGAAGTAAATTTACCCCTTAATGTAATTTAAAAAATATGTAACAGAAAAATAAATAAAAAAAATTCAAAAAATAAGCAATTACGGTATTTTGCACAATATACATTTTATTGCCCATACATTACATTAAAAAATATTAGGTATCTACATGATCATTATAGCCTGAAGAATTAATTTAACCAGTTATTTAGCGTGAAACATGAACGGGATAAAAAATAAACAAAAGAAACAAGGCCTATATTCACGCCGTAAAAATTAATTATATAACTTAGTCAGGGAGTTTTCTCTACCCCCAAACCACGCAGAAAGAAAATACTATTTATTCCGCATAAAACAAAAAAATTTACATGTTATGGCTGTTGAAAGATGCAAAAACTGTAAATTTTAGCTGGCCATTAAGGACTATTCAGGCCCGGTCATTAAGGGGTTGAAGACATAGTGAACACATAAACACACCAAACTCTGGTACAATACATCAAGTGCAGACATAGCAAAAAGAATAGCCTCTTTAAGGGATGGTGATTATCCTCACATTCTCCTTACCGATGCGTTTAGCGTTCTAAAAACTGGGCTCCTGTACTAGAAGTAGATCAAAACTAAATTCAAAAGTCTACGTAGCCCCAAATAAAATTCAAGCTAGTGCTGATCAAGTGGCTTGCCCCTCCTGTCAGTGAGCCCCCTCTGCCAGTCAGAAGTGCATTTCCTATCACCAGGCTGTTTAGTGTGCCTTTTATTAGGACACTAACGGGAGAATTTATTATGACTGGAGTTTCATACGCCAGTATTAACAGAATGAAAAGTTGGAGTAAACTCCAACAGATTTATTAAGAGGCTTTTGCCTCTTACTAAATGTGTAGCATCTTTCGGCCGGGCCATATGCCCCTTCGGTAATAAAACAAAAATCAAACATACTCAACTCACCGCTCCTCTTCTCCCCCTCTGGCTCCTTTCATCACTCTAGAGCCGATCGAACCGAGCAGCGTCAGGGTCTTATATGCAACGCAGCACTTCAATGTCATCAGTGCTACGTCTCATACAACGTCCTGATTCTGCTCTGCATTATTACGCTATATGGGGCGCTATGGAATGACGAACACATAATAAATCTGTCGGGCCGGAATGGACACTCCCCCTTTCCTCAAAACCATGCCTCTTTCCACAAAAGTGGCGAGGGTGGCAAATAAAACTGGGAGAATCACTTTTTGAGAAAGATCTCTGTGTACTTGTAGATCATAGATTAAAAAACACCATGTAATGTCAATCAGCTGCTTCTAAGGCCAGCAAGATATTGTCGTGTATTAAAAGAGGCATGTACTCGCGGGACAGGGATATAATATTACCACTTTACAAAGCATTAGTGAGGCCTCATCTAGAATATGCAGTTAAGTTCTGGGCTCCAGTTCATAGAAAGGATGCCCTGGAGTTGGAAAAAATACAAAGAAGAGCAACGAAGCTAATAAGGGGCATGGAGAATCTAAGTTATGAGGAAAGATTAAAAGAATTACACCTATTTAGCCTTGAAAAAAAGACGACTAAGGGGGGACATGATTAACTGGTATAAATATATAAATGGCACATACAAGAAATATAGTGAAAACCAGCTCCATGTAAAACCCCCTCAAAAGACAAGGGGGCACTCCCTCCGTCTGGAGAACAAAAGGTTCAATATGCAGAGGCGACAAGCCTTCTTTACTGTGAGAACTGTGAATCTATGGAATAGCCTACCGCAGGAACTGGTCACAGCAGGGACAGTAGATGGCTTTAAAAAAGGCTTAGATAATTTCCTAGAACAAAAAAATATCAGCTCCTATGTCAATGTGTAGAATTTAGGGTAACAGAAAGTTCTATAATTTCTCCCATCCCTTCCCTTTCTCCCATTCCTTGGTTAAACTTGATATATATATATATATATATATATATATATATATATATATATATATATATGTATTTTTCAACAGTACTATAACTATAAAATATAACATTTATTTTGTGTCACCATAAGTTTTGTATTTGTCCATATTTATACACAAGTGATGTTAAAGTCTGTGTACACCTTTGAAATCGTTTTTGTTTTTAAATAAAAATGTCTATCAGTGTGTTTGGTGCAACTTTCGAAATACTTTGTTTTAAAAATAGTTTTTACTTTTTGAGATACTGCTGCCTTGTATCCTGTATACAGAGCAACTGTATCTAGTGCTGAAACCTGTATCTGTCAGGTCAGCGGCACTGACGGGTTCTGTGTCAGCGGGTCCTGCTTGTCTCCGACAAGCAGGATCAAGATGTTATCAATCACATCTAAGGTTTCGTTCACATTTGCGTCCGGGCTCCGTTCAGGCGTTCCGTTGGAGCTTTCCATCAGAACGGAACTCTGACTGAAACAAATGAAAGCCATAGGTTGACGGATCTGGTGCAAATGTTTTCCATTTGTCTCAGTTGTGCAAGGGTTCCCTCATTTTGACTACAGTATTGCTTCCGTCAAAACGACGGTTTAGATACAAGTCCCCAGATACATGACCCCAGCAGACAGTATCACACATGATAGGTCTAGATACATGGCTCAGCAAACAGTGTCAAACATGATAAGCTTAGATACAGGGCCCTAGTAGACAGTATCATACATGGTAGTTTTAGATACAAAGCTCCAGGGCCCCAGCAGACAGTTTCACAAATTATAGGATTAGATACAGGTCCCGGTAGACAGTATTGCACATGATCGGCTTAGATACAGGGTCCCTGCAGACAGTATCACACAATATAGGCTTTGGTACAGGGCTCCAGCAGATCATATCCATATACTTATCCTCACCAACTCTGAGTCTGGTTCTTTTCACCTCCGGGTGTAGCACTGGGTCATGACGTCATTCAGCGTTAGGACGTTATCTGCGCCGAGCATACAATGTCTTGACACTGAACGGTGTCAGGACCCAGCACTGCGCTGCGCCCATAGCCAATGAGCTAAATCAGGAGCGGGGAGGGTAAGTACAGTATATGGAGATGTTACTGTAGTAACAGGGGCTCCTGTAAGTTACTACATGGGCCCCAGTTACTATAGTAACTGTCTACAGACGTGATGCGTAGGCGTCATTGGCCGCCTAGCTTCAGTGCCCGGTCATAACTGCGACCATTGCGACCCTTGTAGCTATGCCACTGCTGCTGAGCAACTCCAGCGAGTGGCGGCACGTGTGGGGCCTGGGACTTCTGCGGCACAGGACCCGCTTGCCCCGCCGAAAGCATGGCCCTGGGTACATAGTTGTCATATTCCCACAAAGTCTGAGGGAAACATTCTTTAAGTGATGTAGAACGACATAGACACATTACAAAAATATTTTTTTCTATCTACAAAAAGTATTTTTGCTCCTCATTACTTTAATGGTATGATGAAAATAAAACAGGCAACATGAACGATGTTAACCCTAGAATTAAAACATATAAGATTTTTATTCTGCTATTTCATTCACAGTTCATTGAAATTCTTCAGTGTGCTGTCCATTTTTTTTTAACAATGACCCATTCATTTCTATGGGGCCATGCGCACATCCGTTTTTTTGCGGATCGGTGTGTCCATTACGCAAATTATAGTACAGGTCCTATTCCTGTGCGTTTTTGCGGATCAGTCTCGGACATTCTATTCATTTGTCCATTAAAAATACGGTTCGCATACAGAAGCCATCCGTGTGCTTTCCGTGTTTTGCGGATCCGTGTTTCGTGGCCGTATAACAGGTCACGGATGTGTGCATCATTAGCTGTTAGTGTTACAAATACACATAACTACACATTTCTATATTTGTTGAATGTTTCGTGTGTGATTCTTAAAACAAACAGGCAAGCATAATCATTATTTGTGCGTTTTAAAAACTGCTCATACTTCCTTGGATACCGAAACAAATGACTGGTAGGACGATCTTGGCACTTGACTTGTCTGTAAGGTGTGGTGGATTTATTCTCGGCTTTGCTTAGCCTGATATTATGCCACCATATTATGTGTGCGCTGGCTTCCTGCTGTTCTATTTATTCTGTCTTCACATGCCTGTATACCTGTGATGGAATGTTTCGTATATCATGAGAGTATATCTACACCGATAAAGAAGACCAGGTTCAGTAAATGCATTGCTCACTGAGGCACCAACGAGGATCAAGCACTCCTTTAACCCTGCTATGTCAGCGATACAGTAAATTGCACATATCAAGGAGATATTTAAAGTGACAGAAGCCAAGTTAGCAGATATTTTTTGGTGTCAAAGAAACAACTGGTGAGTGCAATTTAATTTCTTATGAATAATATATAAGTAATGTACATGAATTTGTAGCAACTTCTGTCTTTTTGAGCTATGGTCTAGGAAATTCGAATGGGCTGCTTGTTTTGTATGCAAAATATCCACATAACTGTCAAAAATTAACATTGCTACCCCTTAACAACCACCCATACCTGTTTTTATGGTGGCTATTAAATGGCCATAGGCTATGTTTACACCTTGTTCAGTGTGTATGCTTCTGATGTATATGTTGAGCGAATCCATAGGGCATAATGGGGCGCAGGTATGCCTTTTGGCATACATTTGGCTAGTATGGGTCATATTGGTTATATTGAAAAGCAGAACATGGGAGCCTACAGGCAATTTATGCAAATGTATGGAAAATGGTTGCATATGTCGGACATCAGGTGCCAATAACCCCATAGAGAAGGCAGAAACCTTTATTTTACTATTGCTATCTTTAAATGTTTGCATTCGTTTGTTTAATTAAAATATGTCTTCTACTGTGACACTATCCAAGATGATTTTGTCACTGGGTGGCACTGATCCTCCGGTATATAGCATTGACATATTTTGTATTATTTCCTTATATGTAGAAGCTTTATTTACATGTAGAAATTTGATGTATGCCCTAAAATTGCCCTATACATATGGTGTACCTCTATTAAAGAAAAGCATCGTTTTCTTTAGGTACATGTGAATAGAGACATTCTTTCCCTTGGTGGTTGGGTATGGGAATGAAAGCTCTGAATATACTGTGAGGATACTTTTTATAGAAGGCCTTGCCATATTTGTCTTATAAACAGCAAGCATATTTCATCATTATGTTTTACTGGTCTATGTCACAAGATACATATTCCAATTTAATTTCATACATAGATGAATTTGTACTGTATTAAGGCAATTTTACTGAAATTCCTGGATGTAAACTATGCCCCATGTGCACAGTGCAGAAAAAGCACTGATTCCATGCGCCAGTGTCTGAAATCCATATGGTGCACAATCTTGCTGTGTGTGTTTTGGTGCAGAGGGTTACATATTCTCTTTTTTACCCTGTACATACATAAACTATTTTTGCAACAAATCTTATTAATTGTTATAAAAAAAAATATTTCCCATTAGCACATTGATGTTTGACTGCTTTACTGCAGTTTATATTATTCATTAACCTTTAGAAGACACAAGCATATTGCTATATGTCTTTGCTCAGGAATGGCAATGTGTGCTCCTCTAAGAGACTCATTGGCAAGTCATGTGGCACAGTACCACACACACACTATCTCTACCATGTGCTATAAGAATAATTTGGCATAGTCATCACACCAGATATAGGACACAGATAAAACTGAAACTTACCACAATGGTTAATATGGTATACAGCCAACTAATTAAAAACACGATTTTCAATATAGAAATGCAAAATTGAGTGGACCTAGCATAAGTAAAAATTGTAATTAACATTGTCATAAACAAATTTGCTCTTATTCATGAGAATTTTTTGCATTTTTAATTATTATTTCCATATCCCCTAAACAACCGCTCGCTGTTCGTTGACGGCGAGCTGGCAGGTCCTTTGACATCTTTTGGCATCACTGTAGAAAAGGCTTCTGAGCGCTCAAGTGAATGCTCATTCTATATGCATAAGCTGTAACTAACAGTTCCTGAACTTAGAGCAGCCTAGCAAATAAAGCTGGGATCGGAAAAACTCTGAGCCCAGCTGTTTAACCCTTTGACCGCCGCTGTCTGTGACAATGGAATGATCAAAAAGGACTCAAAAAGGACTTTCGCATCAGCGGAAAGCGGGTGAAATTATGAGAGACTGGAGAAAACCTCTGAAGTCGGCCCTGGTGACCTTCATGAGGTTTATGTGTTGGAAGCAGGAAAAATGGGCAAGCATAAGGATCTTAACGACTTTGACAAGAGCCTAATTGTGATGGGTAGATTACTGGGTCAGAACATCTCTAAACGGCAGGTCTTGTGGGGTGTTCCCGGTATGCAGTGGTCACTACCTACCAAAAGTGGTCTAAAGAAACACAAACAGTGAAACGGAGACCGGATCATGGGCGTCCAAGGCTCAATGACGTGCGTGGGCAGCAAAGGCTAACCCATCTGGTCTGATCCCACAGAAGAGCTACTGGACACAAATTTCTAAAATCGTTACTGCTGGCTATGACATAATGGTGTCAAGACACACAGTGCATCACAGCTTGCTGCGTTTAGGTCTGCGTAGCCGCAGACCTTCAATGTGATCCTCTGGGTAATGTTCTGCTCAAAAAAACTGGGTACTGGCATCCATGTGGATGTTACTTTGATATGTGCCACCTACGACATTGTTTCAGACTATGTACACACTTTAATGACAACTGTATTACCCAATGGAAGTGTGCTCATTTAGCAAGATAATGCACTCTGTCACACTGCAGGAATGACTATAGGAACATGACAAAATGTTTAAAATGTTGACCTGCCATCGAAATTCCCGAGAGCTCAATACGATGGACCGTCTTTAGGATGTGCTGGAAAAACATGTTCAATACATGGAGGCCTTACATCGCAACTTACAGGACTTAAACGATCGGCTGATAATGCCTTGGCGCCAGATACCTCAGTACACCTTGAAAGATGTTGTGGAGATGCTGCCTCAACAGGTCAGAGCTGTTTTGATGGCATAAAGGAGACCTACACAATATTAAGTAGGTGGTTTAAATGTTATGGCTTATCAGTGTATATATTCTTGGTACTATTCTACTTTGTTTTTGTTTGTGGCTGTGACATCTCTTGAGTAATATGTGGAGGTGGAGATTAATAATATGTAGTCTCCTGCTTTGGTTTGCTACCATGTTCCTGTGAAAGTAATTGAATAAGAAAAATACAATTTAATGTCTACAAATCATAAAAAGTGTCGCAGTATTAAAATATTTCTTCAATTTGTGAAATTCACATCAAATACTGGTACATTATTAGAAGATTGAATATATATTTCCTCTTTGCCTTGATAAGCGGCAACATTTGAGAATTGGTGATGTCACACTGCTCCCTTTGGACAAGTTTAACACTAAAAATTATAGCCTGGGGAGGGATTAAGAATATTGACAATGTACATGGCTTTGTGGCAGTGTTCCAATATTTTCTGTAGATAATAAATCTTTTTTTTTCCTACAGATGCCAATTTATTAATGAAATCTAATTCTTAGGGAATATGAAATGTACAGATTTGTCTATAGATGTCATCAAATATTTCCACCTCCCCTACACTCCTTGGCAGAATCCTTCTTTGCAGAGTTGTGTTGTGAACATATCATCAAGACATAAAGCCAAAGCCAGACAATTGTGCATTGGTTATACCTCCATCTCTTCATTGTCCAAACCGGATGTATAAACTAGTATGTATCAACGTTTAGAAAGTAGGCAAATTCTATCCTTAGCTCTCAACATTGTCAAAACATTTCTAGAAATTCATTACACCCCTCCATTGATAGAAATCCACTACAGGCTTTAATGTTGATCTCTAGAAACAGTAATATTGTCTACAAGTCTTTCATCAAACAATATAAATCATCTGTTAGGCGGGATTCACACGAACGGGTCGTTCCTGAGCCCGAGTGCCGGCCGGTAAAATCGGCCATTCTGCCCGGCCGGCTTGCATAAAGTTTTGCATCCGTGCCGGGCCGGGCAGATCCGGACAGTGACATCAGCGGCAACTCCTGAAGGGGAATCCCCATGTGTTCGGGGATTCCGCTTCAGGAGTTTCCCCTGATGTCACTGCCCAGATATGGACAGAGACATCAAGCGCTCTGTCCAGGAGCGGAATCCCCGAAAACACGGGGATTCCGCGGCTAGCACATAGCAGAGCGGGGAGATACCTCCCCGCTCTGCTATAGTGGCATCGCTACAGTAGTAGCAGCCGCAGCAGCAGCAGCTGCTGCTACTAGCGGCGCCATCGAAGGTGTCGCCGGGCCAGGAAAACAAGCAGGGGATTGGAGCCAGCGCAGCGCTCCCTTCCACCTGCTGTACACCCCGGCCCTGACACACAGTGTACAGCGATGCCATTCGTCCGAATGGCATCAACTCCTCCTCCTCACATGCACTCTGCGCTGTGAGGAGGAGGAGATAGAGTGCAAGCGCCGGGAAACCCGGCCATCACTCGGAACACATTCCGGTGATGGCCGTGTAATACCCGGCCCCATAGACTTCTATGGGAGCCGGGCGGCCGGGTACCCGGGCGAAGATAGAGCATGTCCTATTTTTTGACGGCCGGATTTCCCGGCCGTCAAAAAATCGGTCGTGTGAATAGCCCCATTAGGGGTCTATTATTCCTAATGCAGCCGGGTGCCGGCCGATTTATGAACGGCCGGCACCCGGCCGGGAAACCCTGCCGTGTGAATGAGGCCTAAAGGATCTGCCACGCACAGCTTCTGTATCCACGCCCATAGGTAATCAGTCTGCACCTGCTTCTATGTCTGTGAGACTGACTCCATCTTCCACCACTCAGGATGGCAGGCTTAGGAGTGGGAGAGCCTATCACAGCCTGGCCAGAGAGAGCTAGCTCCCGCCCTCTGTCTATTTATACCTGCCTTTCCTGTTCCTCCTTGCTTGTGATTCTTCTCGTTTTGTTTCCTGGCCCTGCTGCAGCTTCTTGAACTACTTGTCCCTGCTTTGTATTGACCCTGGCTTACTGACTAATCTTCTGCTCTGCGTTTGGTACCTCGTACACTCCTGGTTTGACTCGGCTTGTTCACTACTCTCCTGCTCTGCGTTTGCCACCTCGTACTCTCCTGGTTTGACTCGGCTCGTTTACTACTCTTGTTGCTCACGGTGTTGCCGTGGGCAACTGCCCCGTTTCCCTTTGTTCTGTGTTTCCTTGTCTGGTTGTCTGTCGTGCACTTACTGAGTGTAGGGACCGTCGCCCAGTTGTACCCCGTCGCCTAGGGCTGGTCGTTGCAAGTAGGCAGGGACTGAGTGGCGGGTAGATTAGGACTCACTTGTCTGTTTCCCTATCCCTGTCATTACATAATCACAAGCCCATATAACTACTCTACCCTGGTCCCTCACACCACTATGGACCCCCTTGAGACCCTGGTTCAGCAAATGCAGGGTCTCTCCCTACAGGTCCAGGCCCTGGCTCAGAGGGTCAACCAGCCTGATGCTACCATGGTAGTGCCCCTCACCTCATCTCTTGAACCCCACCTCAAGTTGCCTGACTGGTTCTCAGGGGACCGGAAGACTTTTCTCTCCTTTCGGGAGAGTTGTAGGCTCTATTTTCGTTTAAAGCCCCACTCCTCAGGTTCTGAGAGCCAGCGAGTGGGTATAATTATGTCCCGGCTCCAGGAAGGGCCCCAAGAATGGGCCTTCTCCTTGGCTCCTGACGCCCTGAACTTTCCTCCGTTGATCTTTTCTTTTCTGCTCTCGGACTCATTTATGACGAGACTGACCGGACTGCCTTTGCCGAGAGCCAGCTGGTGACCTTACGTCAGGGTAAGAGACCTGTTGAGGAGTATTGCTCTGACTTTAGGAAGTGGTGCGTAGCTTCTCGGTGGAATGACCCTGCCTTAAGGTGCCAGTTTAGTTTGGGTCTGTCAAACGCCCTGAAAGACCTGCTAGTTAGCTATCCCTCTTCTGACTCCCTAGACCAGGTTATGGCTTTAGCGGTACGACTTGACCGACGTCTCAGGGAACGACAACGTGAACGTTTATGTGTTTTCTCCTCTGACTCCCCCATGATGCCTCCCGAGGTTCCGTTGCTTCGTTCTTCCACGGAAGACTCAGAGGTACCTATGCAACTCGGGGCCTCCGTGTCCCCCCAACAACATAGAGAGTTCCGCAGGAAGAATGGTCTCTGCTTCTATTGTGGGGATGACAAGCATAAAGTGAACACCTGTCCTAGGCGTAAGAATAAGCAGCCGGAAAACTTCCGCGCCTAAGTGATCATCGGGGAGGTCACTTGGGCGCACAGGTATTTCCCATAAAATATGAAACATAATAAAATCTTGCTTCCCTTTCAGGTCTCTTTTGGTGGTAGGTCTGCTACCGGCAATGCCTTCGTGGATTCAGGGTCATCTGCTAATATCATGTCTGTGGAATTTGCTAAGTCTCTAGCTATGCCTTTGATTGATTTGCCTAAACCTGTCCCGGTAGTGGGTATCGACTCCACTCCTCTTGCTAATGGTTATTTTACACAGCATACCCCTGTTTTTGAACTCCTTGTTGGCTCCATGCATTTGGAGCAGTGCTCTGTACTGTTGATGCCGGGATTATCGTCCGATTTGGTTTTAGGCCTTCCCTGGTTGCAGTTGCATAATCCCACGTTTGACTGGAATACTGGAGATCTTACCAAATGGGGTAATGAATGCTTGACGTCATGTTTTTCAGTTAATTCTATTTGTCCCCCTGAGGAGGTGAACACGCTACCTGAGTTTGTTCAGGACTTCGCTGATGTTTTCTCTAAGGAGGCCTCCGAAGTGTTACCTCCTCATAGAGAATACGATTGCTTTATCGATTTGGTACCAGGAGCTAAGCTCCCTAAGGGTAGGATATTTAATCTCTCTTATCCTGAACGTGAAGCCATGAGAGAGTATATCCAGGAATGCCTGGCCAAGGGTTACATTCGCCCCTCTACTTCTCCGGTAGGTGCTGGCTTCCTCTTCGTAGGGAAGAAGGATGGTGGTCTTAGGCCATGCATTGACTACCGAAACTTGAATAAGGACACTGTAAGCAACCAGTATCCCCTTCCTTTGATTCCTGATCTCTTTAATCAGGTTCAGGGGGCCCAATGGTTCTCTAAGTTTGATCTACGGGGGGCGTATAACCTTATCCGCATCAAAGAGGGGGATGAGTGGAAGACTGCGTTTAACACGCCCGAAAATCATTTCAAACACCTCGTCATGCCCTTTGGGTTGTGTAATGCTCCCGCGGTCTTCCAGAATTTCATAAATGAGATTTTAAGAGATTACCTGGGGGTATTTCTTGTAGTGTACCTTGATGACATACTTGTGTTTTCCAAGGACTGGTCCTCCCACATTGAGCATGTCAGGAAGGTGCTCCAGGTCCTTCGGGACAACAAACTGTTTGCGAAGACCAAAAAATGTGTGTTTGGGGTGCAGGAGATACCATTTTTGGGTCAAATCCTCACTCCTCATGAATTCCGCATGGACCCCGCCAAGGTCCAGGCTGTGGCGGAATGGGTCCAACCTGCCTCCCTGAAGGCGTTACAGTGCTTCTTGGGGTTCGCTAATTATTACAGGAGATTTATTGCTAACTTCTCGGTCAACGCTAAGCCTCTTACGGACCTCACTCGCAAGGGTGCTGATCTCCTCCACTGGCTTCCTGAGGCTGTCCAGGCTTTTGAGGCCCTTAAGAAGTGCTTTATCTCGGCCCCGGTGTTGGTTCAGCCCAACCAAATGGAGCCATTTATCGTGGAGGTTGACGCGTCCGAGGTGGGAGTGGAGGCTGTCTTGTCCCAGGGTACCAGGTCCCTCACCCATCTCCGTCCCTGTGCCTACTTCTCCAGGAAGTTTTCGCCCACTGAGAGTAACTATGATATTGGCAACCGCAAACTCTTAGCCATTAAATGGGCATTTGAAGAGTGGCGCCACTTCCTGGAGGGGGCTAGGTACCAGGTAACGGTCCTTACCGACCACAAGAATCTGGTTTTCCTAGAATCGGCCCCGAGGCTAAACTCGAGACAAGCTCGATGGGCGTTATTTTTTACCAGATTACATTTTTTGGTTACCTATAGGGCTGGGTCTAAAAATATTAAGGCTGATGCACTGTCACGTAGCTTCATGGCCAGCCCTCCTTCGGAGGAAGATCCTGCTTGTATTTTGCCTCCAGGTATAATCATTTCCTCTATTGATTCTGATTTAGTCTCTGAAATTGCTGCTGATCAAGTTTCAGCTCCCGGGAACCTTCCTGAGAACAAGCTGTTTGTTCCCCTGCAATTCCGGCTAAGGGTACTTAGGGAAAATCATGACTCCGCACTATCTGGTCATCCAGGCATCCTGGGTACCAAGCACCTCATTGCCAGAAACTATTGGTGGCCTGGGTTGCCTAAAGGCGTTAAGGCCTACGTCGCCGCTTGTGAGGTTTGTGCTAGTTCCAAGACTCCCAGGTCCCGACCAGCGGGCTTACTACGTTCTTTGCCCATTCCCCAGAGACCTTGGACCCATTTCTACATGGATTTTATCACCGATTTGCCTCCATCTCAAGGCAAGTCGGTGGTGTGGGTTGTAGTAGACCGCTTCAGTAAGATGTGCCACTTTGTGCCCCTCAAAAAACTACCCAATGCTAAGACGTTAGCTACCTTGTTTGTCAAACACATCCTGCGTCTCCATGGGGTCCCTGTCAATATTGTTTCTGACAGAGGGGTACAATTTGTTTCTTTGTTTTACAGAGCCTTCTGTCCTTCTCCTCTGCCTTCCATCCGGAAACTAATGGCCAAGAACAATATTTAAGGTATTTTATCTCTGACTGTCAATATGATTGGGTCTCATTCATTCCCCTCGCCGAATTTTCCCTTATTAACTGGGTCAGCAACTCGTCAGGGGTCTCCCCCTTTTTCTGTAATTTTGGGTTTAATCCACGGTTCTCCTCCATTTCACCTGGTAGTTCCAACAATCCCGAGGTAGAGGTCGTTCATCGGGAACTGTGCACAGTCTGGGCCCAGGTTCAGAAGAACCTAGAGGCGTCCCAGAGCATACAAAAAACTCAGGCAGATAGAAGACGTTCTGCTAACCCCTTGTTTATGGTCGGGGATCTGGTGTGGCTATCATCAAAGAACTTGCGCCTTAAAGTCCCGTCCAAGAAGTTTGCTCCCCGGTTTATAGGGCCGTACAAGGTCATTCAAGTCCTCAATCCTGTCTACTTCCGACTGGAGTTGCCCCATCTTTTCGAGTACACGACGTGTTTCATGCCTCCCTCCTTAAACGCTGCTCCCCGTCCTTGGCTCCCTCGAGGAAACCTCCTGTCCCCGTTCTCACCCCTGAGAGGGTAGAATTCGAGGTGGCCAAGATTGTGGGCAGCAAGATGGTCCAAGGCTCCCTCCAGTACCTGGTCCATTGGAGAGGATACGGGCCTGAGGAGAGGACTTGGGTACCCGCCCGGGATGTTCACGCTGGGGTATTGGTCAGGAGGTTCCACCTTCGTTTCCCCAATAAACCAGGTCCATCTAGAAAGGGTCCGGTGGCCCCTCATAAAAGGGGGGGTACTGTTAAGGATCTGCCAGGCACAGCTTCTGTATCCACGCCCATAGGTAATCAGTCTGCACCTGCTTCTATGTCTGTGAGACTGACTCCATCTTCCACCACTCAGGATGGCAGGCTTAGGAGTGGGAGAGCCTATCACAGCCTGGCCAGAGAGAGCTAGCTCCCGCCCTCTGTCTATTTATACCTGCCTTTCCTGTTCCTCCTTGCTTGTGATTCTTCTCAGTTGGTTTCCTGGCCCTGCTGCAGCTTCTTGAACTACTTGTCCCTGCTTTGTATTGACCCTGGCTTACTGACTACTCTTCTGCTCTGCGTTTGGTACCTCGTACACTCCTGGTTTGACTCGGCTTGTTCACTACTCTCCTGCTCTGCGTTTGCCACCTCGTACTCTCCTGGTTTGACTCGGCTCGTTTACTACTCTTGTTGCTCACGGTGTTGCCGTGGGGAACTGCCCTGTTTCCCTTTGTTCTGTGTTTCCTTGTCTGGTTGTTTGTCGTGCACTTACTGAGTGTAGGGACCGTTGCCCAGTTGTACCCCGTCGCCTAGGGCGGGTCGTTGCAAGTAGGCAGGGACTGAGTGGCGGGTAGATTAGGGCTCACTTGTCTGTTTCCCTATCCCTGTCATTACATCATCATTATAATGTTAATGCAAGTACAATTTAACATCAAAACACTATATAGCACTAATATCTATTCTTGAAAAAAACATATTCTGCAACAAGGTTTCTTTTTTTCAGTAGCCTTCACCTTATCTATATAAAACCAGTGTCACTATTTCAAGCAAACATTACAGCTGTCCACTCCGGGTCATTTATCTTATGACTCTTCCATAGTTCTCTAAAAGTGTTCCTTCTTCTATCACTATATATATAATACAGTGATCTATCAATGTCATTTACCTCCATGTTAGCAAGAGTACATCTGTAGGTTACAAGGCAATTTTCCTTATATCCCCAGTGCTTAAGTACTACGCGATTTACTGATTTGACATTTTATTGATAACTTGCCTTCCTCAGCAGCCTGGTAGATACTATCTGGTAGCACATCATCTCATTCCTGTCTACGGTACTTCAGGCTAAGAAATTGTTCTCTTGCTAAAATAGGATAAGAAAAAATATAATTCTTACGCCTTCTGCACTATATATCGCGATATGTTACCACTGCATATCAATGGTCATCACAGAGTAAATACTGGTGCGCTGTAGTATATAATTTTAAGAGCTATAATAGGAAAGTACAAAGCTGGAATAAGCATTGAAGAGTCTACAACAGGCCCAAATCTCATCAGACAGGCAATTCAGTTCAATTTCCCTCGGTTGACAATACATCAGATGGTTTTGTAAATGGAATTCCTTCTGTCGCATTGCAGTTTGCTGCTAGATGTTATATAACAGACATCAAAAAAGCAAGAGTCATCTGTTTGGGGAGATATATCAAAACTGTTGCAAAGGAAAAGTAGAGTAGCTGCCCATAGCGGCCATTCAGTTTGCTGCTTTTATTTTCCACAAAAATGAGAGGTGGAATCTGATTAGTTGCCGTGGGCAACAACTGCACTTTTACTTTGCACCAATTTTGATATATCTACTCCAGTGTCATTTTTCTGCATACCACAAAGTAACCTGATCAGGTTTAATGGACTAACGTCTAGTATAAAACAGTGGACATCAATACATATTTGAATACTTTACAGTTTGGGCTTCATTCAGGTCTGTCTCGAAAGCACCTATTTGTTATAAAATGTCAGACAAAAACGCTATTTTGTCTGGCTTAATAACGGACACTATGACAGAAACCCCATGGAACCCATTATAGTCAATGGCTTCCGTTCGGCACTGTTGGTTTTTCCATCACCCCATCTTTTCCTGATCTTACAACATCTATTCATCTGAACTACTTAAAGAGGCTCTGTCACCACATTATAAGTGCCCTATATTGTACATGATGTGATCGGCGCTGTAATGTAGATTACAGCAGTGTTTTTTTATTTAGAAAAACTATCATTTTTAACGGAGTTATGACCTATATTAGCTTTATGCTAATGAGTTTCTTAATGAACAACTGGGCGTGTTTTACTTTTTGACCAAGTGGGCGTTCTGGAGAGAAGTGTATGACGCTGACCAATCAGTGACCAATCAGCATCATACACTTCTCCCCATTCATTTACACAGCAGTTAGCCATAAAGCTAAATCGCTATGTGCAGCCACAAACACAAACACTAACATTACTGCAGTGTCCTGACAATGAATATACATTACCTCCAGCCAGGACGTGATGTGTATTCAGAATCCTGACCACTTCTCTGCACGTCTCTGTGATTTACAACATAGCAGGCATAGTCTCGCGAGATTATGCTGTAAGCTGTCATTTACAGCGAGATCTCGCTGTGCTGTAAATCACAGAGAAGTGCAGAGAAGTGGTCAGGATTCTGAATAGACATCACGTCCTGGCTGGAGGTAATGTATATTAATTTTCAGGACACTGCAGTAATGTTAGTGTTTGTGTATGTGGCTGCACATAGTGATATAGCTATATCGCTATGTGCTGTGTAAATGAATGGGGAGAAGTGTATGATGCTGATTGGTCACTGATTGGTCAGCGTCATATACTTCTCTCCACAACGTCCACTTGGTCAAAAAGTAAAACATGCCCAGTTGGTCATTAAGAAAGTCCTTAGCATAAAGCTAATATAGGTCATAACTCCGTCAAAAATGATTGTTTTTCTAAATAAATAACACTACTGTAATCTACATTACAGCGCCGGTCATATCATGTACAAGATAGGGCACTTATAATGTGGTGACAGAGCCTTTTTAAGTACACATAAATGTCCAAGAATGTATTATAATAGAGGTACAGTAGACAACATTTTGCAGGTCATGAGCCACTTTCAAATACAGGTAGTGTTACACCACACAATACTAACAGGAAAAAAACCTGTTAAATATATGACTGAGATAGGTAATCCTAGTACCAAGTTCTACTAATGCTATGAGATGAATACACAAAACAACTCACACAGCAAGTGTGGGGCTAGATGCTTGTTGTATAGCATACTACCCTGATATTGAGAAAAGGCAACTCCTATATATAGTTATATACACTGGAGAAAAATGGAGCATAATAGCCAATGGTAAAAAAATGTATAGCTTTATTGGACATATAGAAACACACACAAGGGATATTAAAAAGGTACAAAACTGGACAAAAGGACTCTATATAGTTTCAAAGTGACACAGCTAAGAGACTCTCTAAATTATAGAGGGTAGTATGGGGTAAATCAAGGAGATGGATGGACTCACGGAGTAGTAAGTGAGGTGAAAAGCACCAGGGATCATACCACGGTAAAGTACAGCTAAAGCCTATAGAGATTACTGGCATAGAATCAGGTGCAAATAGGAAACCAAGTGCTAAGCCAGAGACCTGAAGATAGAGCATAATAGTGTTAAGGATCTGCCAGGCACAGCTTCTGTGTCGACGCCCATAGGTAATCAGTCTGCACCTGCTTCTATGTCTGTGAGACTGACTCCATCTTCCACTACTCAGGATGGCAGGCTACAGTTGGCGCTCTATTTAAATAATATAAGCATATCACATATGGTATTAGTCCTATATCACAACTGGAATTGAGTATAAATTGAAATAGTAAAATGAAATAGTTTAATGGCAAACATGCTAAGGGACCCGGTGCAGGAATTATTCTTAGGTCCCTCTGAAAGTTGCTACTTTACCTTTATGCCAAAGGACACTTCATACAGGGCCGATGTTAGGGGGGGCAAACTGGGTAATTACACAGGGACCCCAACCTCTTAGGACCCCCTGCCCGTGGCTGCTATGGGGCCCGTGCCGCTCGCCCATAACATTTATGGGCCGAGCGGCACGGCCCCCTCATGCCTTCTGGCATCGCTAGTATCGGAGGGGGCCACGGTGCTATCGACAGCCACATTCACTTGTATGTGCATTCTCAGGACACAGATACAAATGAATACTATAGGCTGCAGGCCACGTTAGGCCTGCAGCCTATAAGTCGCCGGGAAGAATCCCTGCGCAGGTCGGCGTGATGACGTCACTGCATCATGCCGGTCTGTGCATGCGTCCTGCCCGGAGACTTTGCATTGCTCCATCCGTCGCGAGAATAGGGCAAGGTAATTATAATTATTTTTTTTTTTGGGGGGGCGGTGTGGTGATATACAGGGGGAATAGCTGTGTGACACTATATACAAGGGGGGAGTGCTGTGTGACACTATATACAAGGGAGGGTGAGGAGCGCTGGGTGACACAATATACAAGGGAGGAGCACCGTGTGACACTATGCAAGGGGGGGATCGCTGTGTGAAACTATATACAAGGGCGGGTGAAGAGCGCTGTGTAACTATATACATGGGGAGCACTGTGTGACACTATATACAAGGGGGGAGGAGCGCTGTGTGACACAATATACAAGGGGGAGCGCTGTGTGGCACTATATACAAGGGGGGTTCTTTGTGGCACTATATACAAGGGAGGGGGGCTGTGTAGCACTATATACAAGGGGGGGGGTTCTGTGTGGCACTACATACAAGGAAGGGGGGCTATGTGGCAATATACAGGGGGTATTGCTGTGTGGCACTATATACAAGGGGTGCTGTATAGCACTATACACAATGGGGGTTCTGTGTGACACTATATACAAGCGGGGAGGAGCACTGTGTGACACTATATACAAGGGGGGAGGAGCGTTGTGTGACATTATATACAAGGGGGCGAGGAGCGCTATGTGAAACTATATACAAAGGGGAGGAGCGCTGGGTGACACTATATACAAGGGGGAAGGAGCGCTGTGTGACATTACAAACATAGGGGAGCGCTATATGATCCTATATACAAGGGGAGCTCTGTGTGGCACTATATACAAGGGGGGGTTATGTATGGCACTATACACAAGTGAGAGGGGCTGTGTAGCACTATAAAGAAGAGGGGGTTCAGTGAGGCACATATACAAGGAAAGGGGGCTGTGTGGCAATATACAGGGGGAATTGCTGTGTGGCACTATATACAAGGGAGGGGGCTGTGTGGCAATATATATAAAGTGGGCTGAGTAGCACTATATACAAGGGGGTTTCTGTGTGGCACTATATACAAGGGAAGGGGGTTGTGTGGCAATATACAGGGGGGATTCTTGTATAGCACTATATACAAGCGGGGCTTTGTGGCACTATATACAACGGGGTCTGTGTGACACTATATACAAGGGGGGCTGTGTCACACTATATATATGGAGGGGGCTGTGGCACTTTATACAAGGGGGCTGTGTGGCACTACATATATACAAGGGAGGGGGGCTGTGTGGCACTATATACAAGGGAGGGGGCTGTGTGGCACTATATACAAGAGGGGCTGTGTGACAGTATCTACTAACAGGGTTGTTGTGTGGCACTATATGTAAGGGGGAGGACTGTGGCGCTATCTACAGGAGGCACAAAGGGGGCACTATTACTGTGGGGGCACAAAGGGTGCACGTTTACTGATGGGGCACTTTTATTGTGTCGAGCACTGAGAGATCATTATTACCATCTGGGGCACTATGGATTACAAGTTTGTTTTCAGTAACAGTATGGGGGTATTATTCAGTCACTATGTGGTTATGGTGTGGCTGTATTATTCAGTAATAGTATGTGGATATTATTCAGTAACAGTGTGGGGTTATTATTCAGTCACTATGTGGTTATGGTGTGGTGGCATTATTCAGTAACAATATGGGGGTATTATTCAGTCACTGTGGTTATGGTGTGGAGGTATTATTCAGTAACAGTATGGGGGTATTATTCAGTCACTATGTGGTTATGGCGTGGAGGTATTATTGAGTAACATTATGCAAGTAATATAGTGGTATAGTGATATGATTTAATAAATGTATATGTATATAGATAATTTTTTTTGTGTGAGTGGGGGAACATACGCTTCGGGTCTTGCAACACTCCTGGACATGCTAAAAATCAGTGATGCAGTTCTCTACACATAGCCTTCTGAATTGACTGCAGGTGTCATATTGATACACTGTATTTAAACAATATATATTGTGCTCCCACAAATATGAAAAATTGTAAATTCACTGAAGTGATAAATGAGTAAAATGTATAACTTTTATTTCATAGCTATCTAAAAACAGGGGTACAATCACCACTGTGAAAAGCCGAACCGTGTATTTTAAAAACGTATTAAACAAATACTCCAAGTCCTAATTCGTTTGCGAACCCTCTATGACTGGGTATATAACAGAGATATCAAATATGGAATCAGCGTTTGAACATTGGTGTAACAGTGATTTAGACCCTAAAACACACCGGAGCCTGCAGAAAACCGCACCTAAATCTCCTGATGTTAAGGATACACAACGATGCCACTGCCCCCTACGCAAAATTCCCTCACTTAACCCGACCCTACGCGTTTCTATACTTATCATCAGGGGTCTGTAGCTTGGTCAGTCTGGCCAGGATGCCAGCGATATTTCTTCAGCAGCAGATATTCTACTGCACAACACGGAAGCATGCACGCATAGATGTCAGCGGCATGCTTCACTACGGGACTCTGAGTTACTATGAACTGGATAATCCTCCCCCTGGCTTCGGCGGCATACTACGAACCAGCCAATCACACTCGCCCACCACATCCGTGACGCTCAACCATATGACTCCCGGCCGTCAGCTGACATACCCGGAAGCAACACCGTAAGCTCCACAGAACGTGCAGACTCGATGGGAGGCTGTAGAAGTATCTACTTGCTGCACAGAGCCTCATACTATTCAAGGATAGAGTATATCAATATTAAGTTGTTACACCAATGTTCAAATGCTGATTCCATATTTGATATCTCTGTTATATACCCAGTCATAGAGGGTTCGCACACGAATTATGACTTGGAGTATTTGTTTAATACGTTTTTAAAATACACGGTTCGGCTTTTCACAGTGGTGATTGTACCCCTGTTTTTAGATAGCTATGAAATAAAAGTTA
Source organism: Rhinoderma darwinii (assembly GCF_050947455.1). Lineage (NCBI taxonomy): Eukaryota > Metazoa > Chordata > Amphibia > Anura > Rhinodermatidae > Rhinoderma > Rhinoderma darwinii. The sequence continues at coordinate 286,765,038 of NC_134690.1, read as the reverse complement.
TAGGTGTCATATGGGCCAAGTGTTGCTGCAGTTATACAGTGAAGGAAATAAGTATTTGATCCCTTGCTGATTTTGTACGTTTTCCCACTGTCAAAGACATGAACAGTCTAGCATTTTTAGGCTAGGTTAATTTTAGCAGTGAAAGATAGATTATATATAAAAAAAAAAAAAAAAAATCACATAGTCAAAATGATATATATTTATTTGCATTGTGCACAGAGAAATAAGTATTTGATCCCTTTGGCAAACAAGACTTAATACTTGGTGGCAAAACCCTTGTTGGCAAGCACAGCAGTCAGACGTTTTTTGTAGTTGATGATGAGGTTTGCACACATGTTAGATGGAATTTTGGCCCACTCTTCTTTGCAGATCATCTGTAAATCATTAAGATTTTGAGGCTGTCGCTTGGCAACTCGGATCTTCAGCTCCCTCCATAAGTTTTCGATGGGATTAAGGTCTGGAGACTGGCTAGGCCACTCCATGACCTTAATGTGCTTCTTTTTGAGCCACTCCTTTGTTGCCTTGGCTGTATGTTTCGGGTCATTGTCATGCTGGAAGACCCAGCCACGAGCCATTTTTAATGTCCTGGTGGAGGGAAGGAGGTTGTCACTCAGGATTTGACGGTACATGGCTCCATCCATTCTCCCATTGATGCGGTGAAGTAGTCCTGTGCCCTTAGTAGAGAAACACCCCCAAAACATAATGTTTCCACCTACATGCTTGATAGTGGGGACAGTGTTCTTTGGGTCATAGGCAGCATTTCTCTTCCTCCAAACACGGCGAGTTGAGTTAATGCCAAAGAGCTCAATTTTAGTCTCATCTGACCACAGCACCTTCTCCAAATCACTCTCAGAATCATCCAGATGTTCATTTGCAAACTTCAGACGGGTCTGTACATGTGCCTTCTTGAGCAGGGGGACCTTGCGGGCACTTCGGGATTTTAATCCATTACGGCGTAATGTGTTACCAATGGTTTTCTTGGTGACTGTGGTCCCAGCTGCCTTGAGATCATTAACAAGTTCCCCCCGTGTAGTTTTCGGCTGAGCTCTCACCTTCCTCAGGGTCAAGGATACCCCACGAGGTGAGATTTTGCATGGAGCCCAAGATCGATGTCGATTGACAGTCATTTTGTATGTCTTCCATTTTCTTACTATTGCACCAACAGTTGTCTCCTTCTCACCCAGCGTCTTACTTATGGTTTTGTAGCCCATTCCAGCCTTGTGCAGGTCTATGATCTTGTCCCTGACATCCTTAGAAAGCTCTTTGGTCTTGCCCATGTTGTAGAGGTTAGAGTCAGACTGATTAATTGAGTCTGTGGACAGGAGTCTTTTATGCAGGTGACCATTTAAGACAGCTGTCTTTAATGCAGGCACCAAGTTGATTTGGAGCGTGTAACTGGTCTGGAGGAGGCTGAACTCTTAATGGTTGGTAGGGGATCAAATACTTATTTCTCTGTGCACAATGCAAATAAATATATATAATTTTGACTATGTGATTTTCTGCTTTTTTTTAAATATAATCTATCTCTCACTGGTAAAATTAAAATAGCCTAAAAATTCTAGATTGTTCATGTCTTTGACAGTGGGCAAACTTACAATATCAGCAAGGGATCAAATACTTATTTCCTTCACTGTACATGGCAGTTAGACAGGGAAAGTGACAGGTAAACTATATGGACTAAACATACAAACTATTTTACATTATCATTTATATTTTGGAAATTTTTACACCATCACACCATGTTTATTACCTCACTCCTCATTGTAGCTGTGGTTTGTTTACATTCCTACCTCCCATTTATGCCTTTGCTTAAATCGATCCACATCAGTCCCTCTCTCCTTCCCTCGCCCATGTACAGCTCCCATGCACTATTCACTTTCCTTAATCACCTTAAACCATCTCATCTCACTGATCAACATAAAAGTGACTTATAAATCACTGAACTATTTGCAGACTCTCTCCATTCTCCTGCTATTCACTTCAGGGGACATCTCTCTCAACCCTGGTCCTCCCTTTTCTTCTGCCAAGCTCAACCATTTACCTGCCACACATAGAAACCCTGCTAATCTTCTTAACATTCCTTGTATGTCTTCTCCCGTCCCTTTACCCTCCGGAATTCTTGATCCGTGTGCAATAAACTCACCTTTATTCACTACTTATTTCTTTCTAACTCTATCAACCTCCTGGCTTTTACAGAAACATGGCTACACCTGTCTGACACTGCTTCCCCTGCTGGTCTATCTTATGGTGGTCTCCAGTTCTCTCATGCCCCCAGACCTGAGAACAGGCAGGGTGGAGGAGTAGGTATACTTCTTTCCCCACACTGCACTTTTCAGGTCATTCCCCCGGTCCCCTCACTCACATTTACCTCTTTTGAAGTCCACACCCTCAAGCTCTTTCGCCCATTCTCCCTCAGAGTGGCAGTTGTCTACCGCCCCACGTGCTCACCATGTCAATTCCTGGATCATTTTGCTGCCTGGCTTCCACAATTCCTATCATCTGAAACACCAACTCTAATCATGGATGACTTTAACATCCCCATTGATAACCCAATCTCCTCAACTGCCTCCCAGTTTCTACATTTAACCTCCTCCCTAGGTCTGTCACAACTTACTAACTCTCCTACACATGAAGACGGACATTCACTTGACCTGGTCTCCATCCGTCTCTACTCCGTTTCTGATTTTAATAATTCTCCTCTCCCGCTCTCTGATCACAACCTTCTCCTCGCCTTAACTATCAAAAATTCTCTGCCTCCACAGGACATGCTTACGTCTCAGACATACAGAAATCTACATGCCATTAACACTCAGCAACTCATAGACAGTCTACAGTCCACACTGTCCCCTATCTCTTCCCTCTCCCGTCACAATCTGGCGCCAAACATTACAATAACACTCTCAAAAATGCTTTGGATGAAGCAGCCGGGCACTCCGAACAGCCCGGCAAAGATGTCAACACCCATTGCACACGCCTCAATTACGCTTTCTTCAGTGGTGCTCGAGATGTGCCGAACCTCTGTGGAGACTTTTTAGTAGACTTCCTCCATTACAAATTTATTCTGAGAACTTACAACTCTGCCCTTCACCAAGCCAAACAAGTCTATTTCACCTCTCTCATCTCCACTCTAGCTAATAATCCAAAACGTCTCTTTGACACTTTTCATTCCCTCCTTAGTCCTAAAGTGCAGACACCAATCACAGATATCAGTGCTGAAGACCTGGCCACTTATTTTAATGTTAAAATTGACAACATCCGGCATGATATTATCTCCCTGTCCCCTAGCAACAACGATTCCCCTTCCCTCCCGCACTCCCTCTTCTTCACTTTAAGCATTTGACCCAATAACAGAAGGTGAAGTCTCTAGGCTCCTCCCTTGTTCTCGTCCTACTTCCTGCCCCAGAGATCCTATCCCCAAACACCTTGTCCAGTCCCTCTCTCCGGCTGTCACAAGTCACAGAACTAAAAATTTTAACCTCTCCCTTGCTTCTGGAATGTTTCCCCCCTCTTTTAAACATGCCGTTATAAATCCATTACTGAAAAAAACAACTCTTGACCCATCCAGCGCTGCTAACTAGCGACCTGTCTCTAATCTCCCTTTCATCTCCAAACTCCGGGAACGCTTGGTCTACTCTCGCCTTATCTGCTATCCCTCTGCTAACTCAATTCTTGACCCCTTACAATCTGGTTTCCGCACTCTACACTACACAGAAACTGCCCTTACTAAGGTCTCAAACGATCACTTGGTGGCTAAATCTAATGGCAAATATTCTCTCCTGATTCTTCTGGCTCGCTCTGCAGCCCTTCACACTGTAGATCACAAACTTCTACTTAACATGCTCCACTCTATTGGCCTTAAAGACTCAGCTCTCTCTTGGTTTTCTTCCTATCTCTCTGACCGCTCATTCAGTGTGTCTGTCATGCCCATGGCCGGGGGCCGCCAGGTTTGCTTACCTCCTGACAGTCGCAGGCATGGATCAGTGAGCGCTGGTCCACGCCTCCTCCTCAGGAGATGCCAGCGCTCACTTCCGCTTTGCTCTGCTGTGTTCCGTAGCGTGCCCGCTCTTAAAGTGCCAGCGTGCACACATGAATTAAAGACCAAATTAGCCCATGAGCACCCTGGACTATAAGAATGTCTCTGCCCCTTCCTGCATTGCCTGAGCATTGTTGTTGTTACTCTAGTTTGTCTCTGCAAATGGTCTCCTAAGTGTCTTCCAGTTCCCAGTGTTCCCGTTCCTGCCACCTGTAACCTGTATCCCGTGTTATCCCGGTTCAAGTGCCGTATTGAGTTGGAGTTGTGCTGCACTGAGTACTACGCCTGTCCTGCTACACCATGCCTGGTGTCTGCCTGCTGCCTAAGTCCCATCCGAGCCTGTCTTGCTACTGTCTGAAGCTACCACAGGTACACCGATACGAATTATAGACTTTGACCTGTGTTCTCTTGGCCAGCTGCCATACCATTAAGGCGGTATGGCCTAGTGGGTCCACGCACCCTACGTGACAGTATGCTCAGGCCATGGACCCCACTGGTCAATCCAAGACCTTGATGATGGCACAAGAGATGCGGGCGGATATGCTAGACAGGACCAACTCCCACAGGCATTGAACATTATTGCACATCGGCTGGAAGTGCAAGCTGCCGTTACTCCTACTACACTTCCTGGCAGTGCTGATCCCTGATTTTCTTTGCCGCTACCTCGCCGTTATGATGGAGACACAAAGACCTGCTGTGGATTTTTGAACCAGTACCAGATCCATTTTAGCCTATATGCCAGGACATTTTTCGCCTGATGGCGCAAGGGTCGCTTTCATCGTCTCCTCACTGGCAGGGCCCTAGCATGGATGAAGCCTATCTGGGAGAGACAAAGACCAGAGACCCATGCCCTCTAGGGGTTCCTACGGATATTTCGTACAGTATTTGAGGAGCCTGGACGAGTCTCGTCGGCAGCCGCTTCCTTGCTGAACCTACGCCAGGGAGACACTTTAGTGGGTGAGTACCCCATCCACTTCCACACCCTGGCGGGAGAATTGTTGTGGAACAATGAGGCCTTGGTGGCTACATTGTGGCAGGGACTGTCTCCGGAGATTAAGGACGAGCTTGCCGCCATATATCTGCCGTCTACCCTGGATGACCTCATCCTACTGGCCGCCCAGATTGATATAAGGATCCAAGAACGGTTCCAAGAGGCTCGCCGGTAGGGAGGACTCCCTACCCGGTTACTACTTTGCAGCAACCTCTGCTGTCCTCATCAGCTATTCCTCCAAAGGAGTATTTGAAGATGGACCATCTCCAGCTGTCTACTCTGGGGAGACAATGCAGACGCACTTCGGGACTCTGTCTGTATTGCGGCCTCAGAGGCCATCTGGTGTGTTTGTGCCACCCAAAGCCCCAGAGCCTAGGGTTAGTAGGAGAGACAACCCTGGATGAAGAAGGTCTTTCTTCTAAATTGTCCATTCCCGTGACCATAATGTCCGGTGAAAAAAGGCACCAGGTCCCTGCCTATCTGGACTCTGGATCCGCAGCTAACTTCATTCGGAGAGACCTGGTGGATCTTCTCCAGTTGCCCACAACCCCTCTGGAGAGGCCTTTGATGGTTGCATCTCTTAAATGGACTGCCTCTGCCAGACGCAGTTGTAGCTGTGACCAAGCCGCTGAGGCTCCAAGTGGGAGCCCTCCATTCCGAGCTCCTCTCGTTCTTCATCCTGGTTAAGGCCGTCAGCCCTGTGCTGCTGGGCCTGCCCAGGCTCCGACTACATGCCCCAGTCCTGGACAGGAATTCTGGAGAGGTTCTCCAGTGGGGTTCAGAGTGTCTCAACCACTGCCTGGTACAGTTTTGTCTGGCTCAGCCTCCTCTGCCTCAGTCCTTGGCAGGATTGCCTTGTCATTATTCTGCATTCTCGGATGTCTTCCGCAAGAAAGAGGCGGAGACGCTGCCCTCACACCGAGCATATGACTCTCCTATCGAGCTGGTTTCGGTGTATCCCTTCCCCGTGGTAGGGTATATCCTCTCTACTTGCAAGAGACTCTGTCCATGTCCGCCTATGTTAAGGAGAACTTGGAGAGGGGCTTTATATGGAATTCTTCCTCCCCGGCAGGAGCCGGGTTCTTCTTCATCAAGAAAAAGGATGGCTCTCTGCACCCCTGCATCGACTACCAGGGTCTCAACTAGATCACGGTAAAAAATAGATATCCGTTGCCATTGATTTCTGAACTATTTGATCGCATACGAGGAGTCAATTTTTTTTCAAAGTTAGACCTGCGGGGGGCTTATAACCTAATCCGGATTCACCAGGGTGACGAATGGAAGAAGGCATTTAACACCCATGACGAACACTATGAATATCTAGTAATACCCTTCGGCCTGTTTAAAGCTCCCGCGGTCTTCCAAGAGTTCGTTAATGACATCGTCCATGACCTCCTCTATGTTTGTGTTGTGGTCTATCTTGATGAAATCCTGATTTTTTTTCTCCAGATCGTATGACTAATCAGAGACATGTTCGACAAGTTTTGCTGCGGTTAAGGGAGAATAGCCTGCACGCCAAGTTTTAGAAGTGCGTGTTTGAGAAAAATGCTCTACCCTTCCTGGGCTACATCATCTTGGATCAAGGCCTCAAGATGGATCCTGAGAAGGTAAAGGCCATCCTGGAATGGCCACGCCCTCAAGGCCTGATGTCCATACAGCGCTTCCTGGGATTCGCAAATTTCTACAGACAGTTCATTCGAAACTTCTTCTCACTGACATCTCCTATCACCCTCACCAAGATAGGCATGAACGCCAAGGTGTGGACTCTTGAGGCGGAATTCGTATTTAATAGCCTGCCTTGACGTCAGCCTCTATCCTTCATCATCCAGATGTATCTCGACAGTTTTCATGGAGGTGGACGCCTCCTCTGTTGGTGCTGGTGCACTCCTGTTCCAGAGAGGGTCCAAGGGCAAGTCAATGGTATGTGGCATATTACTCTAAACTCTTCTCTTCCACAGAACGCAACTACTCGATTGGGGATCTGGAGTTATTGGCAATCAAATTGGCCCTGGAGGAGTGGAGACATCTTCTAGAGGGCGGAGTTCATCCCATCTTGAAATTCACGGAACACAAGAACCTCACCTATCTCCAGACGGCCCAACGACTGAATCCCCGTTAGGCCAGGTGGTCGCTGTTCTTTGCCCGGTTCCAGTTTGAGCTCCACTACTGTCTGACTGACAAGAATGTGAAAGCCGATGCCTTGTCCAGGTCGTTCGAGATTGGGGGGGCATGGAGAGGCTTTGGTCCTGAAGAGAGGTCTTGGGAGCCAGAAGAGAACCTCAATGCTCCTACCCTCTTGATGAAGTTTCTCTCTTGCTCTGGCCTCAAGAGGAGAGGGCGTAAGAGAGGGGATGATGTCATGCCCATGGCCGGCGCGGCCTCCTGACGTCCGCAGCCATGGATCAGTGAGCGCTGGTTCCTGTCTCCTAATTAGGAGATGCCAGCGCTCATTTCCGCTACGTTCTGCTGTGTCCCACAGTGCCCGCTCTTAAAGGGCCAGCGCGCACCTGAATTAAAGAATAAATTAGCCCATGAGCACACTCTGCTATAAGAAGGACTCTGCCCCTTCCTGCATTGCCTGAGCGTTGTTTTCGTTACCCTAGTTTGTCTCTGCAAATGGTCTCCTAAGTGTCTTCCAGTTCCCAGTGTTCCCGTTCCTGCTACCTGTAACCTGTATCCCGAGTTATCCTGGTTCAAGTGCCATATTGAGTTGGAGTCATGCTGTGCTGAGAACTACACTTGTCCTGCTACACCATGCCTGGTGTCTGCCTGCTGCCTAAGTCCCATCCAAGCCTGTCTTGCTACTGTCTGAAGCTACCACAGGTACACCTATACGAACTATAGACTTTGACCTGTGTCCTGTTGGTCAGCTGCCATACCGTTAAGGCGGTACTGCCTAGTGGGTACACGCACCCTACGTGACAGTGTAATTTGCTTGTTCTACTTCTTCTCCTCTTCCCTTGCTATCGGTGTTCCCCAGGGATCAGTCCTAGGTCCGCTTCTGTTTTCTCTCTACACAGCCCCTATTGGACAAATTTTAGAAGATTTGGCTTCCATTACCATCTCTACGCTGATGACACCCAAGTATATGCCTCTTCCCATTAAGTCACCCCTGTTTTAATACAACACACCAGTGATTGTCTATCCGCTGTCTCTAACATTATGTCCACTCTCTATCTGAAACGGAATCTTTCTAAAACTGAGCTCCTTGTTTTACCTCCATCTACTAACCTATCCCTAAGGGTATGTTCACACGGCAGCCTCCATTACGCCTGAAATTACGGAGCTGTTTTCAGGAGAAAACAGCTCCGGAATTTCAGACGTAATGGCATGTGCAGGCGCTTTTCACTGCGTCCATTACGGACGTAATTGGAGCTGTTTTTCCATGGAGTCAATGGAAAACGGCTCCAATTACGTCTCAAGAAGTGACAGGCACTTCTTTGACGCGGGCGTCTTTTTTAAGCGCCGTCTTTTGACAGCGGCGCGTAAAAAAAATGACCGTCAGAACTGAACATCGTAAAACCCTTTCAAATGAATGGGCAGATGTGTGCCGACGCTTTGGAGCCGTATTTTTGGACGTAATTCGAGGCTAAAACGCCCGGATTACGTCTGTAAATAGGGTGTGTGAACCGAGCGTAATTCAGCAGCCAGGCTCATCTTTCTGACCAACCGCTACACCAACGCCTCTACCCTCTGCCAGTCACTGCACTGGTTGACCATCCCCTTCCAAATTAAATTCAAACCTATTAGGGTATGTTCACACGCAGTAGCAAAATACGTCTGAAATTACGGAGTTGTTTTCAGACGTTTTTGTAACTACTCGCGTTTTTCGCTGCGTATTTTATGGACGTTATTGGAGCTGTTTTACAATGGAGTCCATGAAAAACGTACCAAGAAGTGACATGCACTTCTTTGCAATTCTTTGACGCGGGCGTCTTTTTACGCGCCGTCTTTTGACAGCGATGCGTAAAATTACACCTCGTGGGTACAGCACATCGTAAAACCCATTGAAAGCAATGGGCAGATGTTTGTAGGCATATTAGAGCCGTTTTTTCAGTTGTAATTCGAGGCGTAATACGCCCGAAAAGAGGCCGTGTGAACATACCCTAACTCTCACCCACAAAGCTCTCCATAGTGCTGCACCTCCTTACATCTCCTCCCTCATCTCAATTCCATTAATTAGACAGGCCTATAACATTCCCTAATCTAATTCCTTTTCCTGGCCCCCCCTTTACATTAGTAATGAGGCCACTTCATTCAGCAGTATCCCCCATACTCCCTGCTCCCTAATACAATTTATGTCTGTCATACACTGACACTGGTTGGTGACCGGCTCATGCAGCTTTATGTTTACTACCCCATATGTATAAAAGATGGCTGGACCATAGTACTTAGGGTATGTTCACACGAGGTCATTACGTCCGTAATTGACGGACGTATTTCGGCCGCAAGTACCGGACCGAACACAGTGCAGGGAGCCGGGCTCCTAGCATCATAGTTATGTACGACGCTAGGAGTCCCTGCCTCGCTGCCGGACAACTGTCCCGTACTGTAATCATGTTTTCAGTATGATTCCAATGGTAATGTTTCCGATGCAAATGGTTTCCGTTTCTCTCATTTCCGTAAGGTGTCCGTTTTTTGGACGGAATCAATAGCGCAGTCAACTGCGCTGTTGTTTCCGCCAAAAAAACAAACCTTACAGAATGGAGACCAAGGAAACCATTTGCAACGGAACATTACAATGCAAACGGAAAGCTATGGTTTCCGTTTGGTTTGCGGTCATGGGTTCCCCTGACAGAAAGGTCTGACAGAAGCCATCAATAGAACTCCGACGCAGATGTGAGCAGGCCCTATTTCAGCATTTGGGGCCCCACTTTTAACTTTGTCCAGTGCCACACTTTGTCTAAAACCGGCCCTGACTTCATGGCCAATACTCAAAACAATATTGGTAACTTTTGACAGTGGGTTTAAGGCACATTCACCTAGCTAATGTCCAGTGAGCTATGAGGTTAAAAAAAAAGTTACCTCTGTAAGTATAAAATATATCCCTTCCTATACTGTAGGAAGTTTGTTGCTACAACAAAATTTCCCGAGGACCGATTGCGGGTGCTGCTGTCAGTTGCATGGCAAAACCAGAGGCCATACAATGGCCTCCGGTTTGCCATTCACGGAAGCCTATGAGGACCAGCGTCACACTGACAGTTTATAACACGTTACACTACCTAGGTAGCGTAATGTGTTATAGCAGCCGTCAGTGCTGCAGGTCTTCAAGTAGAACAAGTAAAAAAAAAAGTAATAAAAAATGTTTTAGAAAAGTGTAAATGCTTTTTTTCCTATAAGCCTTTTATTATAGGAAAAAAATAAAACATTAAAAAAGTACACATATTTGGTATCACCGCGTTTGTAACGACCCCAACTATAAAACTATAATGTTATTTTTCCCGCACGGTGAACACCGCAAAAAATAATTAAAAAACAATACTAGCATCACTATTTTTTTGGTCATTACCCCTCACAAAATATAGAATAAAAAGTGATCAAAAATTTGCATGTACCCCAAAATAATACCAATAAAAACTACAACCCGTCCCGCAAAAACAAGCCCTTACACAGCTTTTTTGACTGAAAAATAAAAAAAATTATGGCTCTCAGAGTATGGTGACACAGAAAATAAATAATTTTATAGAAAAGTGATTTTATTGCGCAAACGCCACAAAACATAAAGAAACAATATACATATGGTATCGCCGTAATCGTACCGACTGCAGAATCAAGTAAAATGTCATTTATAGAGCACAGTGATTACTGTAAAAAAAAAAGGACAAAAAAGATTGTCAAAATGTATGTTTTTTTTGTCACTTTGCTTGCCAAAAAAGCGAATAAAAAGTGATAAAAATCACATGTACCCTAAAATGGTACCAATGAAAACTACAGACTGTAACGTAACAAATAAGCCCTCGCACGGCTCCGGTGGAGAAAAAAATAAAAAAAGTTCTGCCGATCAGAATATAGCGACAGAAATTGTGCAGTGTCCAAAAGCGGATAAGATCGGGCACCATTTATCAGTGCGACACCGGCCACATATCTATGAATTATTATTTATTTCCCACATGATAATACCCTCTTATGATGCCCTGATGTACTCCGCACAGATTACATACGCCCCCACATTATAAACTGAAATACCAGCAAAAACCCCAAACAGAACTATTACCAAGCAAGATCTGCGCTCCAAAAGCCAAATGGCGCTCCTTCCCTTCTGAGCCCTGCCGTGGGTCCAAACAGCAGTTTATTACCACATATGGGGTATTTCCGTAATCGTGAGAAATAGCTTTACAAGTTTTGGGGTGCTTTTTATTATTTATTCCTTGTAAAAATTACATTTTTATTTTCACAGACATATTCCAATAAATAAAGCAAAAGACCTGTCGGGACAAGATGCTACCTATACCCCTAGATAAATTCCTTGAGGTGTGTAGTTTCCAAAACCACTTTTGGGGAGATTCCACTCTTTTGGCACCACAAGACCTCTTCAAACATGGTGCCTAAAATATATTCTAAAAAAAGGAGACCCCAAAATCCTCTAGGTGGTCCTTTGCTTGTGAGGCCGGCGTTTCAGTCCATTAGTACACTAGAGCCACATGTGGGATATTTCTAAAAACTGCAGAATCTGGGCAATAAATATTGCATTGCATTTCTTGGGTGAAACCTTCTGTGTTACAGAAAAAAGTGTATTACAAATGAATTTCGGCAAAAAAAATTACATTTGTAAATTTCACCTCTACTTTGCTTTAATTCCTGTGAAGCACCTAAAGGGTTAATAAACTTTCTGAATGCTGTTTTGAATACTTTGAGGGGTGCAGTTTTTAAAATGGGGTGATTTATGGGGTCTATCTAGTACATAAGGCCCTCAAAGCCACTTCAGAATTTAACTTGTCCCTAAAAAAATAGCCTTTTGAAATTTTCTTGAAAATGCCTTGTAACATCCTAGAAAAATAAAATAATGTTCAAAAACAATGCAAATATAAAGTAGACATATGGGGGATGTTAATTAGCAACAATTTTGTGTGGTATTACTATCTGTTTTACAAGTAGATTACATTTAAAATTAGAAAAATTATAATTTTTGCTAATTTTCTTTACATTTTGGTGTTTTTGACAAATAAGCTATGAATTTATTGACCAAATTTTTTCCACTAACATAAAGTACAATATGTCACGAGAAAACAATCTATGAATCGCTTAGATAGACAAAAGCATTCCAGAGTTATTACCACATAAACTCACACGTCAGATTTGAAAAAATGGGGCTGGTCATTGAGGTATCGATGACCCTTGGTCCTGAAAGGGTTAATAGAATGCTTTGGGCCACTAAACGTGTTCTCCAACAGGTTTTTACAATGTACACAGAAGCATGTCCCAATTTTTTTAATTAGATTTAAAGCGGTTGTCCAGGATTAGAAAAACATGGCTGCTTTTGTTAAGGATCTGCCAGGCACAGCTTCTGTATCCACGCCCATAAGTAATCAGTCTGCACCTGCTTCTATGTCTGTGAGACTGACTCCATCTTCCACCACTCAGGATGGCAGGCTTAGGAGTGGGAGAGCCTATCACAGCCTGGCCAGACGGAGCTAGCTCCCGCCCTCTGTCTATTTATACCTGCCTTTCCTGTTCCTCCTTGCTTGTGATTCTTCTCGTTTTGTTTCCTGGCCCTGCTGCAGCTTCTTGAACCATTTGACCCTGCTTCATATTGACCCTGGCTTACTGACTACTCTCCTGCTCTGCGTTTGGTACCTCGTACACTCCTGGTTTGACTCGTCTTGTTCACTACTCTCCTGCTCTGCGTTTGGTACCTCGTACACTCTTGGTTTGACTCGGCTCGTTCACCACTCTTGTTGCTCACGGTGTTTCCGTGGGCAACTGCCCCTTTTCCCTTGCTTCTGTGTACCCTTGTCTGTTTGTCTGTCGTGCACTTATTGAGCGTAGGGACCGTCGCCCAGTTGTACCCCGTCGCCTAGGGCGGGTCGTTGCAAGTAGGCAGGGACTGAGTGGCGGGTAGATTAGGGCTCACTTGTCTGTTTCCTTACCCCCATCATTACAGCTTTCTTCCAGAAACTTTTTTTCCCACCTGAGCATAAGCTGTCCGGAGAGGGTCTATGAATAAATATTCTCAGTCCAACCAGGACATGGTAATGTCTATAAAATCAAGTTCAGGTTTAAATGTCTGATTCTGCAATATCCTTCCACAAATCACGTTAACATATAATAAATGTAGAATGAAGAAATACAGTTTTTCGTGTAAGCCGATTGCTTTTTCATGTTGAGTACAGTAGAAGCGTCAGTTAATAAATGTACACAGTTACGAATTTGTCTGCTGCAATAAACATGCAGAGTAAGGTTTCATTCCATTCCCCTTTAATTTAATATTGAAAAGTAATATCTTCTGCATAGGAAATAAAAATGGCATTATTGTGTGGAAAATAAAATATAATCTGCTGTTTGTAGGATAATATGTCATGTTTACTTCTTGGAGATGAGACTCTATGTGGTTTCTGTTGGTTTTCTTAGTCCCTATTGGGAAAGGGCCATACATCTGTTGTAATGAAACTCGGGTAAACACTTTGGAGATCAGCAGTTTCTCTTGATTTAACAGTCTCACAGGCGATTATTTCTAAACTAAATGTTGCCGTCTTATATTTCCTGAGAAATACAGTTCTGAAAAATAGCTCTGGAGAGAGACATAACTTGGAACAATAAATATTTGTTATAAAATGACAACTTTAACCAATTCCTCTCTTGTTTAAACCAAAATCTCTCTACCAAATAGAATATTTGTCTGTTTTTTTCGGATGCAAAGCAGACAGACTTGTGTGAATAAGGCCTTAGGTTTAGTATGAACACTATCTCCTTTGTTTCTATTAATTGTAATATGCTGCTATACTGTTTATATGAAGCTTTAAAGGCTATGCAAATCTTTGAAGTCCAATTTTTTTTATACATCTATGTATTTTGTGATTTAAAAGGCTATGTAAACCTTCGAAAGAATTTTTTTTTTTTTCGAATAAAGTCATCAATCAGTGTCTTTTGTGCAGCTTTATAATTAGAGAAGAGATTGAAGAAACATGCGGCACTCACTTTCTACTTTATTATGGCATCATAAAATCAAATGCTTCTCAGGGAGGATAACACAGACAGCAAGTAGGTTACAGCCTGATTCTCGCTATACAGCGCTTTTTCTGACCTTTATAGTTAGTTTTTATCAAAAGTTATTTTTACTTTTTGAGATACAGCTGCTCTGTATACTGTATACAGAGCAGCTGTATCGTGCTAAGACCTGAATCCATCAGGTCCGCAGGACTGACGGGTTCAGTATCAGCAGGTCAGGATCCACCTGTAATCGATCACATCTATGTTATGAACACTTAGATGTAATGGATAACCGGTGGATCCTGCGCGTCAAACAGACCTGCTGACACTGAACCCGTCAGTCCCGCGGAACTGACGGGTACAGGATTCATCGTAAGATACAGTTGCACTGTATGCAGAATACAGAGCAGCTGTATCTCAATAGTAAAAATTATTTTTAATAAAAACTAAATATCGATTACATATAAATTACACGTAGGACTAACTTTCTGCCGAGCCGTCAGTCCTGCTGACCTGACAGATTAGGCTTTGATGGCAAAATACAGCTTCCATTGCTGAGAATAAAAACCTAGTTTCCAATGAACCGTCTCAACCTCTATTAATGCATTTATTAGATCAACTTGGCGCTACTTAATGTGGAAGCCTAAGGCTTCATGCACACAACCGTACATTTGTGTTCACAATTTATCTGCATTTTTGTGTATAAGTTGCAGATCTATTAATGTCTATGACACCATGCACTTGACCATGGTTCTCACGGATCCGTGATGGGGCCGCGAATCCGAACTACAAAAACTCAAGACATGTAATTTTACCGTCCGGATTTGCATGTTTACACCACTAGTGAAATTGTCTTGGATCCATGAATCCTGATAACACACAGAAGCACAAAAAATTATTTTTTTCGGTCTGATGGACTGCAATGGACCCGTGGTTTTGCGGAACGCAAAACCAATGCGGTCATGTGCATGAGGCCTTACTTTATCATTAATGAGCCCAAGATGTTTTAAGAGTCTAGCAGCCCCCCTGTGCCTATCATATAGTGCCACATGCAGCTTCCTGGAACGATCTCTGCTAACAGAGGAAAATGGAGGCTATAAGCGAAATCAGCGGCAGGAGGGGTTTTTGTCCAGGGCAAAGGGAATGGACAGAATCATAATAGTTTCTAGGTTTTGGCTGAATGTTTGACATGAAACCCCCCTTTCTTAGTTTCAGATGTAGCAGCAGTTGTTGGGGCCGCTGTGCAATGTTATAATACACGCCTTAGCTGCTGCAGAAACTTTTTGACTCGTCTAGTTTAGAACACAATTCTATGGGTCGTAATTTTCTGTATGGAGCCTTTTTCAAGCAAAAAGGCTCCATACGCTGAGCCGAAACGTTGCACAAGGGCTAAATAAAAGCCATTTTTTCACTAAAACTTGGAGTGCTGCATGTCTTTGGACGACTATATATATATATATATATATATATATATATATATATATATATATAGATGTGTATATATATATATATATATATATAAACTACAAAGATCCAGCAACACATGCGGCTTGTGGGTGCAGGCCCAGGGGAACAGACCCTCGTCCCGTATATACACAGCAAGAAATAGGCAGCACTCTGTAGGTTCAGTGAAAAATCAGTATTTTACCCTTAGTGCAACGGTTTAACTCCTCACACTGGAGCTTTTCTCAAGCAATAACCAAGTGAAAAATGTTGATATATCGTAAATCTGTACAGTTATAAAATTGCAGCATAGTACAATAATTAGCTGACAGTGTAAAGCTGTATCAGAAATAATCAATATACATATAACCGTACAGTCAGTGTAAATATAAGTTTAATTATATAGTGAAGGGGGTAGACACATTGGTGATGTGAATAATAAAAAGGTGTGTTATAATAAAGAACAGGTGTTTTAAAGTAAAAAACAATCACCTCTAGGGATCCAGTCCACAGTACTAGCGACATCTCCGCTATTGAGCTGCGCAAAACAAAATCACATGATATGGGTATCATGATATTTCATACAATTTTATTACATTTAAACCTTACTTATATACTAATTCTTGCTTTATTCAACCTCTTTTTTAGATTACCACTCCTCAAGCGTATATCACCCTAAGGGGTCCAGGAAGATCATCCACTAGTTCTGCATAATTGGTTTACTTTATTTCCGATCCATACTGTTCCATAGGTACCTATAATTTATAGGCTTGACTTTATACATACCCCAATAAATAACCTGTTGATAGGGTTCTATGTCTGTTTTAATGTCAATTGTTCTAATGTTGTACGTTCTATATTTTTTATCTTTACATGTCCGACAGGGCTCTCTCTACTATGGCTCTTTGGTTATTATGTGAAGACACCATGGCACACTGTTCTGCAACACAGGACAGTGGTGCCTGTCTTTACTCTTGAGGCTATGGCACTGGGTCTCTATCTGATGGCCTTTTGTCACTAGTCTCCTCCCACTATGTTCCATATCCTCACTGAGCCCTGACATGTTGATCCTTATAACGCTTTTTAAATTGCCTCTTTACAATAGCGATATGTTAGAGATGGGCCCGGCACACAATGTATTTAAAATTCAATGCTGCTTTATTGGTATCAAAATATAAAACAAATAAATAAAATCCCGGGCACAGAACGCCTACGCGTTTCGAACCTCTCGGTTCTTAGTCATAGCTACTCTGCTAATGTGTATGGTCTGATTTATAGATCAGGTGTTAGAAAGGCATGTGACCACGGGGGGGGAAATTAACCCCTTCAAGATCGTGGAACAGGTAGTGAATACATATTGTAGTTAATCGTGTATCACGTATATTGAAAGTTAATGTAGTAATTGCTAGTACAAATAGAAATGATTAGTTACGATGGAACCAGGCACAGATCGAGGAAAACACTACATACCTATAGCCACTATATCATGCAAAATAACGATAAAAATATATCTCTATATCTGGGAATTTAGTGACAGTATGCTGCGTCTGAACATGGCCCTAATGATTTTTGGTACAAAAGAATTAAGGAGTAGCTGTTTTAATATATTACAGCAGATCCATTCTGTAGTTTAAACCCTTGGGGAATCTGGTGTCCGTTTTAAGGATCCACATCGCTTCCCTGTTTAAGAAAACTCTCCTCCAATCCCCTCCTCTCCTGGGTTTAGATACCTTGTCTATCGGAATGACCCTAAAGGACATTACATTCCCATTGTGTGCTTCTAAAAAAGTGTTTAGAAGCTGCAGAGGCATTACGCTTTTTCTGATGATATACATCCGTCAGATGTTCTGCAATCCGTCTTTTCAAGGGTCTCGTTATGCAACCTATGTATTGTAATCTGCATGTATCACATTGTATAATATAAACAACATGTGTCGTGTCATCATTAGCATAGGACTGAAAAGAATTAGTGTTACACACAAATGGGCAAAGGCCACAACGCAGTCCTGCACATTTGTGTGAACCAAGTATAGTGAGACAGCTTGAATCCCTCTTGACTCTCTGATTTTGAAAGTCACTTGGGGAAACCAATTTCCCAATGGACATAGAGTTTCTGGATACAAAACCACATCCTGTATAGAGAATTTTCCGTAAGGAATCATCCCTGTACAGGACAGGTATGTGCTTTCGAAAATATCAGCTACATGTTTGTAATCTGCACTAAAATCTGTTGAGAACACAATTTTATTGTATTTCGATTTATCTTGATTTTGGCAGGCTGTATATATTATTGTCTACTTTTGTTGTTGGTGATTAACTTTGCCCTAGTTAAGTTTTAGTTTCTATATCCCCTCGCTCGTAATCTTGTGTCAATGATAGCGCATTCTTGTAAGGCCCCATGCACACGACCGTAAAAAACCTCAGTTTTTTCGGACCGCAAAAACGGAGCCATTCACTTTCATTGAACGCTGACACCTTTCCGTAGCACTACGGAAGGGTGTCCGTGCCGTGGAAATGTTCCGGGAATTATGGAACATGTCCGTTCTTTTGCATTTTGCGGGCCGTGCTCCCATACTTTGTATGTGAGCACGGCCCGAAAATGCGGCTGTCAGTTGGCGGCCGGCCGTGCCCGCAATCGCAGGCCGTGATTGCGAGCACGGTCGTGTGCATGGGGCCTAAGTAATCATCATTACTTGTGCATATTCTTTTGGCTCTAATATATTCCCCTATAGGGAGATTCCTTATTACATGTTTAGGATGGGAACTTGTAGCGTGTAATATTGAGTTACCCGAAATGGGTTTTCAATACAGGCTGCAGGTGGTGCTACCTTTGGGAACATCCCCTGTCAAAAGTAGATCTAGAAAGAGAATGGAGTGTAGATCACTAGTAGAGGTGAAGATTAGATTGTCAGGATTGTTGTTGATATGTCTGACAAACTGTTATATGAGCACTACAGAACCTTGCCAAATGACGATGATATCGTCAATGTAGCGCCCATACCAGAGGATGTCAGACATAAAAAGGTTAGAAACAGTGTATATGTACTTTTCCTCCCACCATGCTACGTAGATGTTCGCTAATGATGGGGAAAATTTGCCTCCCATAGAGCAACCTACGCACTGTAAAAAAAAATTGAGAATTAAATGTAAAGTAATTGTGTTTTAGCAGGAAGTCTGTTGCCATCAGGATGTATTGCTTCATTAGGTCTTCATAGGCAGTGTAGTTACACAGATGGTATTCTAAAGCTGTTAAGGCATTCTCGTGGGGTATTGAAGTGTATAGTGCCGTGATGTCACATCTCAGCCACGTATAATTTTCCTGCCACAAGTTTCGGTCCATCATCTTTAAAACAGCTGTACTGTCCTTGATATAGCTAGGTGTCCTCTTGGCAAGTGGCTGTAGTTTCCTATCTAGCCAGGCTCCCAAACGTTCCATGATGCCAGATACTATAGGCCTCAGTGGGGGAATCGATCCTTATGGGATTTGGGTAGGGCATGGGAAATTGGTACGATTGGAAAATCCTTGTTCATGTAATTAACTTCTTTATAACTCAAAATGCCCATGGATTGACCTTCTTTAAGGAGTTTAGTAAGTTTACTTGTGAAAATGCTTGTTGGGTCACTGTTTAGTTTATGATATGTAGAACCATCGCCCAACATGGTCAGAATTTCTTTTTCATATAATGTGGCATCCAGAACTACTACTGATCCTCCATTGTCTGAGTCCCGGACCACAATACTATGATTATTTCGTAGCTGCTTGAGAGTCTTTTCTTCCCTTTTCGTTAAATTGACTGTAGTGTTTGTGTTCATATTGTGAAATGCTGATAAAGCCTTTTTCACTAAATGTTTAAAGTCATCCATAGCTGTAGATCTAGCATTCACTGGATAGAAAGAAGGATTAGGGATTCTAGTTGGTCTGTGATCTCCTTGTATATGTCCGCTATTTGGAGTATCATCCTGATAAAGTGATTGTAGCATCATCATCGTTAGTTGTTCCATGAAATTAATCTTGGTAAATTCATTTTGTGGGCTTGTTGATGAGTGTTCCTCTAAGGTGATTTCATTGTTAATTAAGTCTGAATCTTCCGAATACATGAAATGCTTCTTCACTGTAGGGACAGATTTCAGACCCTTTTTCAGTACTTTGATCTTTGCAGATAAATTGAGAACTGTAAATTCATTCATTTGTTGTGTTTGTGGGCTGGATATCTCTTGTTTCCCCGATTTGTGACTGACACCCGCTCGTCTGCTGCATTTTTTATTTTCGTGCTGGACCCTAAAAAAGACCTTTCTGAATTATGGTGCGTGTCAGGGTAGGTGGGAGCTTGACTATGGTTGGGTCTGGTGGTCTCATACTGCTCCGAGAAACCATCGGGGTCGGATGGTTCAGTAGTAGCATCTGTGGAGTCATACTCCGATGATGTGAAGTTAACTCTATGGTGGTTCCAATTTAGATTCCTCCTAGAATTAGACTGTCTCTTTAAGATCGGTCGTGGAGGTGCGTTTTCTTTGCGGTTTTCCCGCCATTTGTAAATCATATAACCATTGTAATCTCTTTGGTCTCGTTCAAATTTAGAACGTTTGGTATTAGTAATGAAATCTTCCAATTTGGAAATATTGTCTTTTAATTTAGAATGTAGCTCCTCGAATTTGGAATGGTCTTTATGTACAGCAAGTGAGAGATGTTTTGCTTAATAGAAAGCTCTATCTCCTGTAATTTGTCATTGTCATATTTGACTATGAGTTTCATTAGTCTGATTGAAGATTCTGACAAGATCGCATTCCATTCTATAATAAATTTGTCATATAAGTTTGTAAAGCAGTGTTGTCCCACAATACTCGTACCTGTTGGAATGAAAATTTCTCTAAATCACGCATCAAAGATGTGAGATCATGATTATGGTTACTGGCAAGTTGGTTTTGATCTGAGAAAAGAGCAGCCACCCTGTTAAGCCTTCCTTGACTATTGAATGTAGCCATTGCCTGATTCATAAGAAAAGCAGACTTGCTTGATCTTATCTATTAATATGTAAGATTCAATAAATCAAAAATATAAAAAAAAAATCTAACATATCTGGATTTTTGCCTACCTCCAACATAGATTTCCTTTCCGAAGCATAGACGGAAAGATTGTGATGTGTGACCGGTCCTGTCTGGGCTTCTTTTTTGTCTCAGCTCAGCTGCATCTGTAGGTAATATATACATCAGGTTTCTCTAATCTTACCTTGTTCTGAGTGTTATATTTAAGATATTCATCTTTATGGCCTCGATTATCAATTAACTTACACTGTTATTTTGATTCATGTTATATATCCTGTTGTACTGTGCTGGCTCTTTGTCTTGTTTGACTATATGTCTCAAATACCTGACTCATTACTGTATTCCACTGTGCACTGATTTCTCTATAGGACCTTGAATCCGTCTATATAGTTGTTATGCCCACCGCACTTTTTTCTATCTGTTTTATTGTGAAGGTTACATATCAGATTTTATCTATTTGTATATGTTTGTATATTTTAATTGGATTCATTAATAAAATACGTACTTTTTATTGTTCATTGAAAGTCGTGTCTTGTCCTCTATAGGTTCTATTTAATTGAGTTACACGTACCGATATATTAGGGGTTGTTCTAGTTTCGGTTTTAATATATATGAAGCAATTTACTTGGAGGTAGGGCTGATTTATGAAGTAGTGTATCTAAGCCTAGTATGTATTCCAAAAGTTGTTTTATAGCTATGCTTATATAATATATATTTTTTCAAGTATGGAGGGTACAATGACTATGTCTTGAGGCTTGTGCCCATGATCTTTTTAGACCCTAGCAACACCCCTGCCACACATAGTAGTCATAGTACCCGCTTTGTGTTCCACACAGTAATAAATATACTCAATTGGCCAAGTTATATGTTGATGGTACATATTTCTGCATAAACTTGAAGGAGTTTTCCAGTCCCTAGAAATTGATGGCCTAACCTCAGGATAGCCTCAATAGATGATCGGTCACAGTCTGACTCCTGGGTTCCCCGCCGGTCATATGTTTCGAAGGGAGTGCAGCGCTCGTATGAGCACTGCTTCCCCTTAATTTCTACTTGCTCACTGTGAATCGTCGACACAGATGTATCAACAACTCACAGTATTGCAGCCTTCTTCCATTCACTTCAATGGGAGAATGCTGCAATACTGTAAATCTCCGCTACATGTGTGTCGACGATTCAAAGTGAGCAAGTAGGAATTAAGTGCCAGCAGCGCTCGTACGAGCACTGCACCCTCTTTAAAACAACTGATCAACGAGGGTCCTGAGAGTCAGACCCCAACTGATCAGCTATTGATGGCCTATTCTGAGGATAATCCATACATTTTTAGGGATTGGAAAACCCCTTTAACTATACAGAAGTATTGAGCAGTATGGAGCTTTGTTATAGTCACCACCTCACTACAACCACCAGAATCGGTGAGAACTCCGATCCTGTCTGTTTAACTACTTACTGATGCTGTGGCCAAAAGCAACCCCCTCCGTCAGCCCATCAGCCCTCCTGCAACTTAGAGAGTGTATGGGTTTTGATGGTTGTCATGTGGCAGTATTATTTGGGAATGTGTTATGTCTGAACTATTAAGTGCATCATATATGCATTCCTGTTGTAAATTTGGTATGACTGCATGTATACCATAACCCTTAGATAACATAGCTAGGGATAGCCTAATAGTAAATTGACACAGGACAACATGAACGTTCCTTTAACGTGGGTTGACTCGGGGTCGTCCACAGCTTTTATTATAAATATAACAAATATAATTTAACATTTCTTAAGGTAAACACCCGTATGACGGCCTACCGACATAGGTGGGCATGTAGGCAATTCACCTTACCAAACCGCCAGCTGCGACAAAACAATATTTCACCCATGAACAGAACATAAATGAATAAACACAAGAGAAGTGCAAAATACCACCCAATACAATTGTAGAAAAACCGCCGCTCTGAAGGCAGTGCCATCTGCCACTTTGAAGTATTGCTAACCGCAAGGCAAACCAGCTATCCTGCACCTACGAATGCCTGTGCTAGTACAAATTATTATTATTATTTTTTTTTATTTATTAATTAATTTATTATTTTTTTTTTTTTTATTTTTTTTTATATAACACCGAACATAAATTTTCAAAACGGGCGAGAGGGAGGGAGATTGCAATGTAACGTCCAAAAGAGGCAGAGACCCGGAAGACAGCTCCTTAAATCCACTAGGAAGGAGGGAGAAAGGAGAAGGACCATAACCCCTCCCCCCGGATGGAGGGGGCTAAGAGAAGCAGCCAAAGGTAAGAAACTTATTAACCCCTACCCTTGCTGGGCATACAACAAATAGCTGAATCCCTAGCTGGGGCCCTATTGGTTTTTCACCCACATTACCTGCAGTCAAAGACCCAGCGGTTAGACACCTATGGGTCTACTAGACTGCATGTATACCATAACCCTTAGATAACATAGCTACGGATAGCCTAATAGTAAATTGACACAGGACAACATGAACGTTCCTTTAACGTGGGTTGACTCGGGGTCGGCCACAGCTTTTATTATAAATATAACAAATATAATTTAACATTTTTTAAGGTAAACACCCGTATGCCGGCCTACCGACATAGGTGGGCATGTAGGTAATTCACCTTACCAAACCGCCACAAGGAGGGCGTGTAATCACCCTACATGTACCTCCGACCCACCACGACCCCCAGCCAAGAGAAAGAGAGCCTGCTCAATCCCGTCTTGCAGGCCGGACCGAAATATATCCAGGCCAATATCATTCAGATGAACTCCATCCGCCATTAACAGGCCTCTGTTGTCGCCCTCCAATTCCCGGTGCCTGATCACTACACCTCCTCTGCCCCTCACGAAACAAGATATCCGAGTATTGATAAGTCTCCGGCCCCTCTCAATAGTGTTATCATCTCTTGCACCATGCCACACCAACCTGGGGATTACCTCTGACCATACCAATACTAGCTCCGTAAAAATGAAGCGAACCGCTCGAGGTCAGACTGTATTAATGACATCAACTCCCCAAGACGCACTGAGCACAGATCGTTTCCCCCGATGTGCAACACCAACACAGTCGGCACCAACCGGTGCCGGCTAATATCCACCACTTCAGCCCCCTCAGGCCTCTCCAAAAGATCTCAGCGTCTTGAAACCCCAGCGATTGTCCCCCTGGGCCGTATGGCTGCTCTCCGCTCAGCCCAGAAAACGTAGGAATGGCCCAGAATCCATACCGATGGTCGGTAACCTAAAAGAAAATAAAATTAATGAAGCAACAAATCCGGGCGAACGTACCCTGCAAAGCAATCGGAGCGCCAGCGCCCTATCCGACGCACTTCCGTATCCACCAAGCCCAATTCGCTGGTGGTCGTAGCCGCACCAATGTGAAATGAGTGGGTGCCGAAATCAACAGGGGGGAGGCCCGCAGCCGACAAGGCCTTCTTAAACACCGCAGAGAACTGAAACTTGGTGAGGGGGCTGCAAAAAACTGTGAGCCAGACTTACGCATGCTTAACCCCTTCACGCTCCTTGACGTACTATTACGTCATGGCAGCTCTATCGTTCGCGCTCCATGCCGTAATAGTACGTCTTGCAGTTAGAACAGCGGTGCGCGCGCCCGGTGCGTTCATGCGCTGTGATAGCTGCTGTTTCTGACAGCAGGCTATCACGGCATAATGGGACGGGACCATTTACTATGGTCCCGCCTCGCCGATCGCCGCTATTGGCTAGTCAGTGAGTAACTAGCCAATAGCAGCGATCGGTCTCATTCAGCACAGCAGTGCTCGAGCCCGGCGTTCCTGAGCTGTGATAGCTGCTGTTTCTGACAGCATGCTATCACAGCATAATGGGCCGGGACCATTTACTATGGTCCCGCCTCGCCGATCGCCGCTATTGGCTAGTCAGTGAGTAACTAGCCAATAGCAGCGATCATTCTCGTCACTTCCTCTCTCTGACCTCACATCCTGCTGCAACCGCCCTGAACGCCCTGTTGGAGTTAGCGAGGCGTTGAGATCGGTTGTGAGCAGAGAGTCAGAGAGAAAAGAAGTGAAAAAAAGTGAAAAAAAGTTTCTAAAACAACGTTTTTTTTGCTTCCCACCACCCCATCCACTACCCACTCCTGTTCCCTTCCTCTTTGAGTTCTACCCACGTTTTTTGGTCAGTGATCTCCTATCACTGACCACTTTTCAGTCTTCAGGACCACATTTCTTGGTCCCTGGGGATTTTTTTTTCATTTTTTTCTATATAAAACATAAAACAAAAAAAAAAATATAAAAAGAAAAAAAAGAAACAAAAAAAAATAGTTAGTTTAGCCAATTTTGAAAATTTAACTGGTTAGTTTAGTATTAGGGTTAGTTAGTGTCAGGGAACCGTCAAAAAGCGTAGTTAGGTATAGTGTCAGGGAATTTAGCGTCAGGAATCGGTCACCGTAGATAGGCTTAGCGTTAGGGATCCATCACCGTAGTTAGGTTTAGCGTCAGGGAAGCTCGGAATAATTAGATAGGTTTAGTGTCAGGCACCCGTCACCGTAGTTAGGTTTAGTGTCAGGGAAGCTTGAAATAATCTAGATAGGTTTAGTGTCAGGGAATCGTCGCCGTAGTTAGGTTTAGCGTTAGGGAAGTCCACATAAAATTTAGTTAGGTTTAGTGTTAGGAACCCTCGCCCTAGTTAGCTTTAGTGTCAGGGAAGTCCACTTGCTCTCTAAAAACAAAACACACATTTGTGCTAGTTGTGCTATCCTATTGCTCCCAGTTAGGGATTTATTTTTTTGCAGTATATAAATTTTGTCTTCGCACAACAAGCATGTCCCAACGGACATTTACTGCTGAAGAGGCGTATGCATTTCTGGCCTCCGACACAGACTCGTCGGATGGCGATACACTATTTTATTTGTCTACCTCCTCATCCAGCGATGAAGAGGAGGGACCCCCTAGGAGACGCCCCAGGACCACCACCATAGTAGAAATCCCTGAGAGAAGTGACCCCACAACAAGTGATACCGCTGAGCGAAGTGACCCCATTTGGACGCCCACACCAGACCATTATGAACCCCAAATCCCTGAGTACACGGGCAGCCCAGGCATCAAATTTAACACGGCAGGGTTCAGTGAGATGGACTTTTTCAAGTTCTTCTTCACTGATAACTTTATAGAGCTAATGGTCACCCAGACTAATTTATATGCCCAACAGTATATCACCAAGAACCCCAACTCATTTTATGCCCAATCCCAGAGGTGGACTCCTGTAAACGCAGCAGAGTTGGGCAAGTTCTGGGGACTGCTCTTGAACATGGGGCTTCTAAAAAAGCCATCCATTAGGACCTACTGGAGCACGGACATCCTATACCACACCCCGATGTACCGTATGGCCATGTCCAGGATGCGTTATGAGGCAATACTTCGCTTCCTACATTATGCCGATAATGAGCAGTGCCCACCCCGAGATGACCCCAGTTTTGACCGTTTATATAAACTGAGACCCCTATTAGACCATTTCAGTGCCCGGTTTGCCCAAGCATACACCCCCGAGAAGTGTATTTCCATTGATGAGTCCCTGGTACATTTTAAAGGGAGGCTTCAATTCCGCCAATACCTGCCAAGTAAGAGGGCAAGGTATGGCGTGAAGTTGTATAAGCTGTGCGAGAGTGCATCAGGGTATACATATAAATTCAGGATATATGAAGGGAAGGACAGCAGTATTCAGCCCCCAGAATGCCCCCCCTTACTGGGAATTAACGCAAAAATTGTGTGGGATTTGGTGCACCCACTGCTGGACCAGGGTTACCACCTCTACCTGGATAATTTTTATACCAGCGTCCCGCTCTTCAAGTGCCTCGCTTCCAGAAGGACTGCGGCATGCGGCACTGCTAGAAAAAATCTTAGAGGCCTCCCTAAAACACTGCTTGGGCAAACACTCAGAAGGGGTGAGAGCAGGGCACATTCTAGTAGCAACATATTGTGTGTCAAGTACAAGGACAAGAGAGATGTCCTTGTATTGACAACAATACATGGCCACACCAGTACCCATGTACCTGTACGAGGTACCAGTACAGAGACCCCCAAACCAGATTGCATCCTGGACTACAATAGGTACATGGGAGGGGTGGACTTGTCAGATCAAGTCCTGAAGCCCTACAGCGCTACGCGGAAATCGAGGGTGTGGTATAAGAAGCTGGCCGTGCACATCATACAGATGGCATTGTACAATGCGTACGTGCTACGTCGATGTGCAGGCCAGAGGGGAACTTTCCTGGAATTTCAAGAGGTGGTTATAAAGAACCTAATTTTTGGCGACCAGGAAGGAGGGGCACCCAGTACTTCTGGAAGCGAGGCCACACGCATCGTACCAGGGCAACACTTTCCAGGAGAAGTTCCCCAAACTGGCAAGAAGGGAAAAAGTCAAAAGAGGTGCAAAGTGTGCTATAAGAGGGGGATAAGGAAGGACACAACATACCAATGCGACACGTGTCCCGAAAAACCAGGGCTCTGTATGAAAGATTGTTTTAAAATTTACCATACATCCCTTGATTTTTAATTTACCCTGATGCACTCCGCACAGCTTATCCCCCTCATCTTTCCCTTTTGAGCCCTGCCATGTGCCCAAGCAGCAAATAACAGCCACATGTAGGGTATTGCCGTACCCGGGAGAACCCACATTACAATTTATGGGGTGTATGTCTCCGGTGGCACATGCTGGGCACAATATATCGGACACTGAAATGGCATATATGTATAGGAAATTGCAAATCTCACTTTGCACCATCTACTGCGCATTACCTTTTACACAATAACTGTTGGGTCAAAATGCTCACTACACTCTAGATGAATGTCTTAAGGGGTGTAGTTTTTAAAATGGGTTCACTTCTCGGGGGTTTCAACTGTACTGGTACCTCAGGGGTTCTGCCTACATGACTTAGCACCAGAAAAGCTCCAGTAGGCTAAATGGTGGTCCTTCCCTTCTGAGCCCTGTCGTGTGCCCAGGCAGCTAATAACAGCCACATGTAGGGTATTGCCGTACCCGGGAGAACCCACATTACAATTTATGGGGTGTATGTCTCCAGTGGCACATGCTGGGCACAATATATCAGACACTGAAATGGCATATATGCATAGGAAATTGCAAATCTCACTTTGCACCATCTGCTGCGCATTACCTTTTACACAATAACTGTGGGGTCAAAATGCTCACTACACCACTAGATGAATGTCTTAAGGGGTGTAGTTTTTAAAATGGGGTCACTTCTCGGGGGTTTCAACTGTACTGGTACCTCAGGGGTTCTGCCTACATGACTTAGCACCAGAAAAGCTCCAGTAGGCTAAATGGTGGTCCTTCCCTTCTGAGCCCTGTCGTGTGCCCAGGCAGCTAATAACAGCCACATGTAGGGTATTGCCGTACCCGGGAGAACCCACATTACAATTTATGGGGTGTATGTCTCCAGTGGCACATGCTGGGCACAATATATCAGACACTGAAATGGCATATATGCATAGGAAATTGCAAATCTCACTTTGCACCATCTGCTGCGCATTACCTTTTACACAATAACTGTGGGGTCAAAATGCTCACTACACCACTAGATGAATGTCTTAAGGGGTGTAGTTTTTAAAATGGGGTCACTTCTCGGGGGTTTCAACTGTACTGGTACCTCAGGGGTTCTGCCTACATGACTTAGCACCAGAAAAGCTCCAGTAGGCTAAATGGTGGTCCTTCCCTTCTGAGCCCTGTCGTGTGCCCAGTCAGCTAATAACAGCCACATGTAGGGTATTGCCGTACCCGGGAGAACCCACATTACAATTTATGGGGTGTATGTCTCCAGTGGCACATGCTGGGCACAATATATCAGACACTGAAATGGCATATATGCATAGGAAATTGCAAATCTCACTTTGCACCATCTGCTGCGCATTACCTTTTACACAATAACTGTGGGGTCAAAATGCTCACTACACCACTAGATGAATGTCTTAAGGGGTGTAGTTTTTAAAATGGGGTCACTTCTCGGGGGTTTTAACTGTACTGGTACCTCAGGGGCTTCTGCCTACATGACTTAGCACAAGAAAAGCTCCAGTAGGCCAAATGGTGGTCCTTTCCTTCTGAGTCCTGCCATGGGCCCAAACATCAGTTTATCACCACAAATGGGGTATTGCCGCACTCAGGACAAATTGGGCAACAAAATGGGGTGTTTTATTCCTTGTGAAAATAAGAAATTTTGAACAAAAATTACATCTTAATGGAAAAAAATATCATTTTTTTAATTCACAGCCCAATTCAAATAGGTGCTGTGAAAAAACGGTGTGGTCAAAATGATAACAACAACCATAAATGAATTCCTTGAGGGGTCTAGTTTCCAAAATGGGGTCACTTCTGGTGGGTTTCCATTGCTTTCATACCTCTGGGGCTCTGCAAATGCGACATGGAACCCGAAAACCAATCCAGCAAAATCTGGACTCCAACAAACACATAGCGCTCCTTTCCTTCTGAGTCCTCCCATGGGCCCAAACGGCAGTTTATCACCACAAATGGGGTATTGCCGCACTAAGGACAAATTGGGCAACAAAATGGGGTGTTTTATTCCTTGTGAAAATAAGAAATTTTGAACAAAAATTACATCTTAATGGAAAAAATATCATTTTTTTAATTTCACAGCCCAATTCAAATAGGTGCTGTGAAAAAACGGTGTGGTCAAAATGATAACAACAACCATAAATGAATTCCTTGAGGGGTCTAGTTTCCAAAATGGGGTCACTTCTGGTGGGTTTCCATTGCTTTCATACCTCAACACCTCTTCAAACCTGGCATGCTGCCTAAAATATATTCTAATAAAAAAGAGGCCTCAAAATGCACTAGGTGCTCCTTTGTTTCTGAGGCTTGTGTTTTATTCCACGAGCGCACTAGAGCCACATGTGGGACATTTCTAAAAACTGCAGAATCTGGACAATACATATTTAGTAGTATTTCTCTGGTAAAATCTTCTGTGTTACAGAAAAAAATGGAATAATATTGAAATTCAGCAAGAAAAATGAAATTTGCAAATTTCACCTCCACATTGCTTTAATTCCTGTGAAATGCCTGAAGGGTTAAAAAACTTTCTAAATGCTGTTTTGAATACTTTGAGGGGTCTAGTTTTTAAAATGGGGTGTTTTATGGGGGTTTCTAATACATAGGCCCCTCAAAGCCACTTCAGAACTCAAGAGGTACCTTAAAAAAAAGGCTTTTGAAATTTTCTTAAAAATATGAGAAATTGCTGTTTATGTTCTAAGCCTTGTAACGTCCAAGAAAAATAAAAGAATGTTAAAAAAACGATGCCAATCTAAAGTAGACATATGGGAAATGTGAACTAGTAACTATTTTGGGTGGTATAACCGTCTGTTTTACAAGCAGATGCATTTAAATTCTGAAAAATGCAATTTTTTCAAAATTTTCTCTAAATTTTGCAATTTTTCACCAATAAACACTGAATATATCGACCAAATTTTACCACGAACATGAAGCCCAAAGTGTCACGAGAAAACAATCTCAGAATCGCTTGGATAGGTTTAAGCATTCCGACGTTATTACCACATAAAGTGAAATATGTCAGATTTGAAAAATGGGCTCTGAGCCTTAAGGCCCAAACTAGGCTGCGTCCTTAAGGGGTTAAATAGGAAGCTGCCAGCGCGACCGGGCAACTCGCCCCCCCTATCGCCCGCAATGACACCCAGCAGCCCCTGCCGAACACGTCTGTTTTGGACCGACGTATCCGGAAACGCAGGCCAGATGAAGACAAACTAACGTCTTCAAATAAAAGGCCGCCCACCCGGGAAGCACTGGGCGGGACTCATTCCGATATTCGCAAAGCGCCAAAAAAGGAAAAAGAAAACGCTGCAGACAACGGGGCCGTTTCGAACATAGATGCGCACACACCCGGCAAACAATGCAACAGTTTCAACAAAATAGCAAAAGAAATAGGGCGCCTAGATTCCCTACGCACAGCTGACTTCTTCCACCCCTTAATGGCCTGCAGGATAAAGAAAGATTTTGTGACAACTAACCCTGACACGCCGCGTTCCCACAAACCAGACAAATACTCCATCACATAAGACAAGCGAGGAGCTTCAGGAGGCCCAACGATACTTTTCCCCCCCATATTTAACCACTCATTCCACTCATTACCGTAGACCGACCATGTCGATGGGGCGAGTGATGCCCGAACGAACGGCACTAACTGTGATCCAGCAGTCTCCATAGCCCAGCCGGGCACTCCATCCCCTCCATGTTTGCCTGCGGGCAGAGCGAACGAAATGCCTGAAAATTAAACCGAGAAAGAGCATCAGCAATTTTATTATCAACATCTGGAACATGGCGAGCCCTGAAGTGGATGTTATGCTGCAAACACCTCAGCACCAACCGGCACAGAAGTATCACCACAGGGAAGGAAGCAGAGGTCAACTGGTTCACAGCATGTACCACGCTCTCATTGTCTGACCATAACAACATAGATGCGTTAGCCATAGCCCCACCCCACCGTTCAACTGCTACAATTAATGGAAACATCTCCAAGAGTGTCAGGTTACCACACCAGCCCATCACGCCGACACTGCGAAAACCAACATGGCTTGTAATTTGTCAATTTTGTCAGCCGGCAAACGAAACCATATGTAAGGAGTCAATCTCAATCCCTAAAACGAAATCACAGTAACGGGACCTTCAGTTTTCTCCAGGGAAAGCGGAACGCCGAAACAACTAGCAAAAAACTGGAACGAACTGAGTAAAAATTGGCAACGCGGTGACGCTGGGGGACCAACAAAGAAAAATTATCCAAATAGTGTGTAACGGACGCAGCTCCGGTGTGCTCCCGAAGAACCCATTCAAGAAATGAACTAAACACCTCAAAATAAAAACATGAAATGGAACAACCCATGAGAAGGCACATGTCGTAGTAATATTGCCTTTTTTTTTTTTTCTTTAACTCCAACTGGAACCCCAATAAATGAAAGCAATCTGCATGAACCGGCAACAGCCGAAACGCTGATTCGATGTCAGATTTAGACATGAGGGCCCCCTGCCCGGAACTACAAACTAATTCTACTGCCCTATCAAATGAAACATAAGATACCGCCGCAATATCCCTACTAATACCATCGTTAACAGAACTACCCTTGGGATATGCCAAGTGATGAATTAAACTAAACTTTCCCGCTTCCTTTTTAGGAACCACGCCGAGAGACGAAACACGGATATTAGGAAAAGGCAAAGCAGGAAACGGACCGGCCATGCGCCCAAACTAACTTCCTTAACAACCTTGTCCTTGACAATGGTCGGAGATTCACTAGCTGACTTCAAATTGCGTGAAAAAGTTGGAACGGGGCTATAAACAAACGGTATGAAAAAAACAAACATGAAACCAGTTCTAAGTAGGGCGACTTCCCCCATCCTGGGGTACTGATCTAGCCACTGGCACATCCCGCTGACGCGTACTTGGGTCCTCCACTCTACCAAAGTTCTGCAGTTTAGCAGGAGGGGGGGCTCGACGTGAGCAATGCACGGCGGCATGACCACCCCCGCAGTTGGAGCATTCATGCTTGAATTTGCAAGATCCGTAAAACTTGCAATGCCCTTCATTGAAGAGCCAGCAAGATCCGGACTGGCGCAATGCAGGGCCCCCAAACCCGGTAGAGGAACCTGAAAAGGACCCGGAGGAGGGGGCAGCGGGCTGAAAGGGACGCTGCAACATCATCATACGCAACCACACGTCCGTCGCTTTCGTTTCCCAACCTACCTCAGGACGCTGCGCCATTCTATGCCTAAATTCCTCGTCATAGTGCCACCATGCGGCGCCCCCGTGAGTCTTATAAGCGCTGAAAATTGTATCTAAGTACACAAACAACTGGAACGACTTCTCAGGGAACTTCTGCGAAATCACACATCCTAACACTGCAAACGCCTGCAACCAGTTATTAAAGGTACGCGCTACTTTCGGTTTAGACTGCACCCCCCTCTCAAAACGCTGCTCCTTATCGATAGTCACCGAATACACTGACTCCAAGGACCAAATATCCACATAATCGTTTCTACATATTTTTTCCCTGGTGTCATCAGACAAGTGAGACCCGAGGGGTGCAATACCACAAAAATACGTATCCCTAAACGCAGGCAGCACCGGAGTAGACGTAGATGTGGAAGCCTCAACCAAAGACTTCGCCACCGCTGGAACAGGCACACAATCGACCTGTGGCCCGGTACTGCCAGCCAATAAAGTTTGTAAAACAGACAGTAAATCAACATTTGAAACATTATTCGTACGCCATGCCCGTAGGCAGTCATACTCACCGGGTCCAGAAGCAGAGGCGATAGGTAGCGGTGGTGGTTGAAGCACAGGTGCCTCAGGTAAAACCGGCAATACAGCTGAGGCAGTTGGTACCACCGAGCGTAAAGGTTCCTCGGGCGTCCGAGCCCTACTCGTTGAGGTGTGGCCACATTCAGAGGTGCCACGGTTACGAGAATTGCGACATGCTCGTTTAGAGGAGACGTCCGATGAGCTATCGGAAGATGAAGTCGCCCTACGCCTGGAGTAGCGGCGACGAGAGCGACGCAAACCATGACGCCGTGAGGAGCGATAGCGCCGTGACCTGGAACGGTACCGAGTCGAACCCTCGCGGGAATGGGACGACCGAGAATCAGAGCGGTCAGAGGGCCGCACATAAGCCAGGCCCAAATCCTTATGTATAAACCCTGGCACGTCAGGAAATAAATCCTCCCCACTATCGCAGAGAGAGAACACAGGCTCATCGTCTAGGGGAGGTGGGGACAAATCATGCCATGTGTCCCTTGCCACCTCCTGGGGAACAGTCACACTGCCACCTGCAGCCGCAGGTACAGTAGGAATCACTGGTCTGTGGGAAGGGGGAAGGGGGGCACCCCTGGGTACATCCGCCAAGCCTGCTGTATTGGTAGCCAGGCTTGCGGTGACACGAGTCGTTTGAACTGTCCCCATGCGGGGCCGAGACCTACCCATCCCTTTAGGAGCTGACAGGCCAGGAGAGGGGGGAACATAATCCCCCATCACAGCCTCTGAGCTGAGGCCTCGTGTTCCCTGCACAGACGGTGGGGGAGGAGCGGATGCCGACTGATAAGGAAAGTCTACAGGCACCTCATGGCTTTGCACCATGCAGCGCTGACTCACTGTTACAGATGGGGACAGCCTCGTCGGTGGGCGAGATCGGCGAGCAGACCGCCGCACAGGATGCACAGCAGAAGCCAGAGGAGAAGAAGAAGCTGGGTGGCAGGTCTCGTCCAGCAGAGACTGCAGCCAGCCTGGACCCTCTTGGAGCAGGCGACAACTAATTGAATCCTCCATGCTGCTCTCTTGCCGGTCAGTACTCTCACAAGATGTGCAGGAGATTACAATGTAACGGCCAAAAAAGGCAGAGACCCGGAAGACAGCTCCTTAAATCCACTAGGAAGGAGGGAGAAAGGAGAAGGACCATAACCCCTCCCCCCGGATGGAGGGGGCTAAGAGAAGCAGCCAAAGGTAAGAAACTTATTAACCCCTACCCTTGCTGGGCATACAACAAATAGCTGAATCCCTAGCTGGGGCCCTATTGGTTTTTCACCCACATTACCTGCAGTCAAAGACCCAGCGGTTAGACACCTATGGGTCTACTAGGGACAGTGCTGCAGTTTTCCTACACAGCAGGTGGCCGAAGAGCCACTGTGCAGGAAAAACTGTGAAGGGGACAGAGGGCGCGTCCTTCTCATTGTATAACCGGCACAACTCTGTACTGTAAGTGGCAGCTGTGTCTGGTATTAAATCTCAGAGCAGCTAAGTCCCATTTGAGCGAATGAGACATAGTTGAAAGACCAGGTACATGAGATGCACCAATAGGATTCTCTAGGTATGCGATTATGCTAGTACGGCATTAACATTATAGTCTGGGCAATCTTGCCCTTTTCCAAAATGGCAATGATTGCTTCAGTGTCATGTGAGCGTCGCTATGGTCCCCTCCCCTCGGCGCTGCTTGATGATGCAGTGCCTTTCTACTGTGCACACATGATGAATTAATAAGGTACTCTGGGCTCATGTGCTTGAGTGTTCATTTACTTCACCTGTATGTGCAGCAATGTCATCCTTTGATAGGAGTATGTGATAGTGTTCCCTCCTATATATACTCATGACTCCTCACTTACCATTACCCCTTGAAAGCTGACGGCGAAACTTACGTCGGGGTGTCTTGGTGTGGTCTGTGGTTGACTCATTTAGGGGCAGACATGCAGAATATGAGTTGGTATTTGACATGGATCTGATCCTGATTTTATATATTTTTTATATCTTGGATCAGTCTCTATGACACTGTCATTTGTATTTTTTGTCCAGTGTGTACATATTTAGTATACCGCTAACTGTTGAGGTATTCTTGTACCGTATTGTCAATACCTTGACAATACACTGTTTGATTCCATGGATGTATTATATGATACATTTGTTGCTCCTAGATACCACTACCATTTTTATTATGTGTTGTTTTATATTGTATGTGATGGTCTATGTATGTTTTTTAATATTTTCCAAATAAAGATATTTTTTTGATATTGGTTAGTGCTTTACTTGTACTATGGTTATTTATACTTCTAGTATTGTTGTCTATATATGTCTTCATAGGTATTCTACAGCCTTGACTATATGATACAGTGGCATAGCTATAGGGGTCACAGCTGTGATGGGGCACCGAAGCCAGGAGGCCCACGGCCCCCTGTACCATGTCACAGAGCTGGCGTTAGGGGGAGCAAAATCCCAGTGTCCATCCTCTTAGGGCCCCCCACCCACTATAGCAGCCATAGCGGCTTCTACGGGACCAGAGGGGGGCATTTATGGGCTGGGCAGCAGGGGTCCTGTATCTAAGCCTACCACATGTGTTACTAACAGGGTGTTTTTTTTTGTGTTTGTGCTTTTTTTACAGGTTCAGTTGTTGGACTACTTCGGATTTGAGGACTACTTCAATGACAGCTTTTTTTTATTTTCAATAAAATCATTAATGAGGGTTGTGTTGTTTTTTTTTATTCCATTAAAATATTTTTGTCTTTGTATTTTTTTTAAACTTTATTACTACCGCCTTAGTAATAGACGCTGGCTGATTGACAGCGCCCATTACTAAGGCGGGGCTTAGTGTCAGCCGGTGCAGAGGCTAACTCTAACCCCCATTATTACCCCAGTTCCCAGCACCAGAGGTACCGGGAAGAGCCAGGTACGATCCATTACACGACGATCTGTAGTGATGATCGGGTAATGAGGTATCCGCAGGCTGGTATTATTGGGCTGGGAAGGCCCAAAAACAGTGGGCCTTCCCACCCTGGTAATGCTAGCCTGCTCCTGCTATGTTGTATCTGGCTGGTTTAGAAAAATAAGGGTTTACATAATGTCATTTAAAAAAAAAAAATTTTTAAAAATTATTTGGGGTCCCTCCATTTTTCATAACCAGCCAGATACAACATTGCAGCATCAGGCTAGCATTACCAGAGTGGGATGGGCCAATGTTTCAGGACTTTCCTCTCTAATAATACCGGCCTTCAGCTGCCCCAGTGCCCTACCATCGCTACAGCTGGTCGGATACTAGATCGTAACCGGCTCTTCCCAGTACCCCTGGTTTGCGGTGGGTAACGGGGTAATAATGCGGGAGAGGGCTAGCCTTTTCACTGGCTAACATTAAGCCCTGTCTTAGTAATGGACTCTGTCAATCAGCCAGCGGCCATTACTAAGGCGGTAGTAATAAAGTTTAAAAAAAATACAACGATATAGAAAAAATATTTTATTAAAATAAAAAAATGCACAACCCTTGTTAACCATTTAATTGAGAATAAAAAAATGCCGCCGTCGAAGTAGTCCTCGAATCCTGTAGAGGTCCAACAACCGAACCTGTAAAAAAACATAAACACATAAAAAAACAATTATTATACTTACCTTTCCTGGGTCCAGAGCTGGAACCACAATGTCAGCAGGCTGGGCCCTAAATCTCAGCCTATCATATGTGATAAAGTCTGCTGAGTCACTGTACTTAATTATATCCATTGCTATAGGGTTCGCAGTGCTATAGATATGCTGTCTCATATATATATATATATATATATATATATATGCAGATCTTGTTGGGAATGTCAATGTCGTGAAAACCTTGGTAACAGTGATCACAATATAGTTACATTTTACCTACACTGTAAAAAACAAACGCAGGCTGGGAGGGCAAAAACATTTAATTTTAAGAAAGCCAATTTCCCCAGGATGAGGGCTGCAATTCAGGATATGGACTGGGAAGAACTAATGTCAAATAATGGGACAAATGATAAATGGGAGATTTTCAAATCTACTTTGAGTTATTATAGTGCAAAATTTATTCCTATAGGTAACAAATATAAACTACTCAAATTAAATCCCACAAGGCTTACACCTTCTGCGATAGGGGCAATACATGACAAAAAAAGGGCATTTAAAAAATACTAATCTGAGGGTACATCTGCAGCCTTTGTAAAATATAAAGAGCTTAATAAAATCTGTAAAAATGTAATAAAATTAGCAAAAATACAAAATGAAAGACAGGTGGCCAAGGATAGTAAAACAAATCCCAAAAAATTCTTCAAGTATATTAAATGCTAAAAAGCCAAGGTCTGAACATGTAGGACCCCTAGATAGTGGTAATGGGGAGTTGGTCACAGGGGATCAAGAGAAGGCAGAGTTACTAAATGGGTTCTTTAGCTCTGTATATACAACTGAAGAAAGAGCAGCTGATGTAGCCGGTGCCAGTGCTGTTAATATATCAGTTGACATACTGAATTGGATGAATGTAGATATGGTCCAAGCTAAATTAAATAAAATAAATGTGCACAAGGCCCCGGGACCAGATAGGTTACACCCTAGAATTCTTAAAGAGCTTAGTTCAGTTATTTCTGTCCCCCTTTTCATAATATTCTGAGAATCTCTAGTGACTGGTATAGTGCCAAGGGACTGGCGCAGGGCAAATGTGGTGCCTATTTTCAAAAAGGGCTCTAGGTCTTCCCCGGGTAATTATAGACCAGTAAGCTTAACATCCATCGTGGGGAAAATGTTTGAGGGGCTATTGAGGGACTATATACAGGATTATGTGACAAAAAATAGTATTATAAGTGATAGCCAGCACAGTTTTACTAAGGACAGAAGTTGTCAAACTAACCTAATCTGTTTTTATGGATGTGGATATAGTGTTTTTGGACTTTGCAAAGGCATTTGACACTGTCCCCCATAGACGTCTAATGGGTAAATTAAGGACTATAGGTTTAGAAAATATAGTTTGTAATTGGATTGAGAATTGGCTCAAGGACCGTATCCAGAGAGTTGTGGTCAATGATTCCTACTCTGAATGGTCCTCGGTAATAAGTGGTGTACCCCAGGGTTCAGTGCTGGGATCACTATTATTCAACTTATTTATAAATGATATAGAGGATGGGATTAATAGCACTATTTCTATTTTTGCAGATGACACCAAGCTATGTAATATAGTTCAGTCTATGGAAGATATTCGTGAATTGCAAGCGGATTTAAACAAACTAAGTGTTTGGGCGTCCACTTGGCAAATGTAGTTTAATGTAGATAAATGTAAAGTTATGCATCTGGGTACCAACAACCTGCATGCATCATATGTCCTAGGGGGAGCTACACTGGCGGATTCACTTGTTGAGAAGGATCTGGGTGTACTTGTAAATCATAAACTAAATAACAGCATTCAATGTCAATCAGCTGCTTCAAAGGCCAGCAGGATATTGTCGTGTATTAAAAGAGGCATGGACTCGCGGGACAGGGATGTAATATTGCCACTTTACAAAGCATTAGTGAGGCCTCATCTAGAATATGCAGTTCAGTTCTGGGCTCCAGTTCATAGAAAGGATGCCCTGGAGTTGGAAAAAATACAAAGAAGACCAACGAAGCTAATTAGGGGCATGGAGAATCTAAGTTATGAGGAAAGATTAAAAGAATTAAACCTATTTAGCCTTGAAAAAAGATGACTAAGGGGGTACATGATTAATTTATATAAATATAATAATGGCACATACAAAAAATATGGTGAAATCCTGTTCCATGTAAAACCCCCTCAAAAAACAAGGGGGCACTCCCTCCGTCTGGAGAAAAAAAAGGTTCAACCTGCAGAGGCGACAAGCCTTCTTTACTGTAAGAACTGTGAATCTATGGAATAGCCTACCGCAGGAGCTGGTCACAGCAGGGACAGTAGATAGCTTTAAAAAAGGGTTAGATCATTTCCTAGAACAAAAAAGTATTAGCTCCTATGTGTAGAAATTTTTTCCTTCCCTTTTCCCGTCCCTTGGTTGAACTTGATGGACATGTGTCTTTTTTCAGCCGTACTAACTATGTAACTATATATATAAATATATATATATATATATATATATATATATATATATATATATATATATATATACACATATAAAAACACGCACACACATTTTTTTGGGGGGACACATATGTATTGGGGTTATTGCCTCTGACGTTTTAAGACCTTAGTGACGCCCCTGGCTGCTAGTGCTGCATTGTTGGGTCACTTAGGAGACCCAGAGATGCAGCTGAAAGCTGCAGGCCGTCGGCCATAAGAAGAAGTTGGGGGCCAAGAAGGACTTTTGCCCCGGGGGCCCATGAGCCTTTAGCTATGCCCCTGATATGATATATAGTCATGCTGCACTCACCACACCTTCTCATAACCTACAAGCGCAACAAATATTTTACATTCAGCACACAGCAATAGGGCTTGTGTGCTTTCAAATGCCATAGCTGATTTTCAGTCCTAGTCTGACCCTGGAGCTTAAACCCCATCCCGACATTTGTCGTAAGTATACGACATGGAAAGCCAGTGCTTCCCGCAAAATGTTGTATACTTAAGCCAAATGTTTGGCACCGGTTCAGAAGCTGAGTCGGTGCCATCATCCCCGGATGTCAGCTGTATCTGACAGCTGACATCCGGCTGTAATGGCGGGGACCAAAATTAGCTTCGATCCCCGCCATTAACCCCTTCAATGCAGGGTTCAAACGTGATCGCTACATTTAAGCTGATTGCAGCACATTGGAACCCCAGCAATGAAATTGCCGGGGTTCCGGTGGCTGCAATGGCAACCGGAGGCCTAATACTGGCCTCCCGGTGTGCCTAGCACGGAAGCCGGTTAAGATCCGCCCGGCAGCGGAGCCTGATCGGCTTCCGTAGCCGCCGGCAAGATGGCGCCGGCTCAGGAGCTGATGCGGCGTTATCAGCAGTGGAACTCAGCTATATGTTACAGCTGACATCCACCTGTAATGGAAGGAACCGGAGCTAGCTCCGATCCCTGCCATTAACCCCTTCGATGCAGCAATCAAAAACGATTGCTGCATCTTAGCGGTTGATAGCAGATCGCCAGCCCTGACAGGCAATCAGAACTGCGACTGCTACTATGGCAACAGGAGACACAATGACCTCCTGCTCTGCCATTACGGAAGCCGATTAGGCCCTGCCGGGAGGCGAAGCCTGATCGGCTTGCTGTCAGTGAATAACTGACAAATCTAATACATTGCACTATGTAGGTAGTGCAATGTATTAGAAAAAAATAAATCTGACAGTTGTACCGTCAAGTCCCCTAGTGGGACTTGAGAAAAAGTGTAAAAAAATGTATAAAAAAGTGTAAAAAAAAAAGTGAAAAAAATAAAAGTTTGAAAACAATAAAAGTTTCAAGTAATAAAATAAGACACAATCGCCCTTTTTCTCTTATCAAGTCCTTTATTATTGAAAAATAATAATAAATCATACGTATTTGGTATCGTCGTGACCGTAACGACCTGAGGTATCAAAATATTATATTATTTATTGCACGTGGTGAACAGCGTAAAAAAAACGTAAAAAACGTTACCAGAGTTTCTGTTTTTTGGTCACTTTGACCTACAAATATTGGAATAAAAAGTGATCACAAAGTCGCACGTATCCAAAAATGTTACCTATAAGTTCAAAGCCTTGTAACGTCCTAGAAAAATAAAAGGATGTTCAAAAAACGATGCCAATCTAAAGTAGACATATTGGGGGATGTTAATTAGGAACAATTTTGTGTGGTATAACTGCCTGTCTTACAAGCAGATACATTTAAATTGAGAAAAAATGCTAATTTTTGCAATTTTTCGCTAAATTTTGGTGTTTTTCACAATTAAATACTGAACATATCGAGCAAATTTTGCCAGTAACTTAAAGTCCAATGTGTCACGAGAAAACAATCTCAGAATCGATTGGATAGGTGAAAACATTCCGAAGTTATTACCACATAAAATGAAACATGTCAGATTTGAAAAATGAGGCTCTGTCAGGAAGGTCAAAAGTGGCCAAAGAGGGAAGGAGTTAAAGAAGCACTCCCACAAAAAATTGTTATTCTCTGGCCCATTAGAGGGGCATATTATGTAAATCTTCTTACCGGTGGCTGTATTTGTACGTTATGCACTTTCTTCTGGTCCACAGCTGTGTCATGTGACCAGCAATAGGACTCTCCAAATGCCACAGGGTCTCATGTGTGGACAGGAAATCAGTTTCTCTATTCATTACTATCACAACCTTGATGTGACTTGAGTCACATAGGAATGAATGGAGAAACTGACTTCCTGTCCACACACGAGACGCTGTGGCAGTTGGAGAGTCCTATTGTGGATTACCTTCTCCACAATTACTTTAAGACGATTACCTTCTCCACAATTTACATAATGTGCCTTTGCAACGGACTAGAGAATAAAAATGTTTGTTGGAGTGCTTCTTTAATTAAACTTGAAATGCACAAAAAAACAACAACATAACATTTTCTTCTAATGAACTACAGTGAACTTAAAACAGAAGGTACCACTATTTTTTTTTATATTGAGAATTCAAATGTAAATACAATGAATAGAAGAATTTCTGCTCTATCGTTCAATGGAAAAACAAGGAAAGAT
The DNA here is from genome assembly GCF_050947455.1 of Rhinoderma darwinii. Classification (NCBI taxonomy): domain Eukaryota; kingdom Metazoa; phylum Chordata; class Amphibia; order Anura; family Rhinodermatidae; genus Rhinoderma; species Rhinoderma darwinii. The sequence goes on along the minus strand of NC_134690.1, from coordinate 286,723,453 downwards.
TTCACTCCATTGTTTTAGAAATTAATTACAAACAGCGATTTTCTGTAAAATTGTCAGTCACTTGTAGTGTTTGCCCTTGGCTCTTTCTCTCTTTGACTGTGAATGAAAAGAGGGGAGACGGATAATCTTTGTAAACTTAAAATGAACTGAACGCACATGCTACCAGAGGACACATTGTTATGCTGACATTTGGGATAATGTTATTTAACTGAGGGAATAAAAAACAATGAGAGTACAGTGGGGGGGGGGGGGATTTATGAAACAACTTATGTATGTGGCTTAGAAAAGTCTCACATTTTGTCGCACACCAAATGGGTGCTAAAATTTGCAACTTTTCATTCTTCTCACTACTTTTTAAAAGTGGCTAGACAAACGGTAGTGCAGTTGTAAATACCTAGCAGAATGGCATTAAAATGGAAAATCACTGGACCAGACATGCAAAATGTTGGTGTAAATCAATAGATAGTGGATTGAAATATAAACCGAATCCTAATATACAAGGTATACCAGTGAACACAATGCTCTTTGTCCCAAAGGCCAGTACCAGAAAGAAGTGGTGGGAAACCGCTACTGAACATCGCACTGTAATTTAAGCTCCTGTGCTTCTCTGAATGAAAGGCGGCTTTGTGTGTGGGACTGGTATAACAGGTTTAGAACCCTGAAATTGAATCTCACTGTATTCAAAGTCTTAATATTTTTGACTACTGAGTTAGGGGTATATTGTTCCCCGGGAATATTGGAGTGCTGAAGCTGAACATGTGCTCTCTGGGTATTAAGGGAAGAGAATCATCGGGCTGCTGATTAAGATGATCAGGACCGTGCTGAACATCCCATCATGAGTGAGGTATGTGCTCTAGATGAGAAGAATCTCTGCTCTCAGTTATCTATTCATTTACCTGCTCTATCACAATCGATGTGGAGCAGCAATTCTCAATGAACTAGATAATTTTCCTGTAGATTACAAACCGAATGGAATGACATTGATATTTAATCCAGAAAAGTACCTAACCTTCTATATACTGTACATAACCTGGTTTTCTTTGTGTCATATTGTATAGTGGTGAAGGCTATAGACATTTGCATTCCTCGTGAATACAGTAGTAGCCTAATTGTGTCCCATAATATGAATATATTTTTTAGAATTAAGTGACTGATTTAACATTAATAAAATTGTATTATAAAACGTTATACAGGGTGATCTTTACTATATATGGGGAGACAATGAGAGCTTCCATTGATTGGAAATGCCTAGTAACACACACATAGAGATTTTGAATGTAAAGCCCTATGTGCTTATGTGATCATTTCCTTTATTCAGTTAATTCATTAAATTAAATTCATCTTAGTGAAAAATGGTCTATGTACAGAATACATAGTATGTGATGTTTCTATATTGCCATGTACTGTATATCCTGGTTTTTTAACCTGTGATGCATACAGGGGGTTCACAACATGTTTCTAGGGGGTTCTCACACAGGGCTTTTAAGCCATTGTCTTGCGATGATTGTTGTAAAATTGTGGGTTACTGTAACGTCACACGACGTTAATTTTCCTATAGGGAATTCTAGTGATTGTTGCCTACCTGCAACAATCACAAGAATTATGACCACAGAATTTTTATTCCTATAGGGAAACATTGAGGCCAGGTTACAGTGGTAGTAAAGTCATGGGTTACTCTTACCAAGAGTGGAGTACTAGTCTAATAGGTGAAGTACAGTGTATGACCATAGCCTTGGGGGTACTACAATATATTTTTTATTTAAATAGATGGTAACAGGCTTAGGAACATTAAGAAATACTGCTATATTTCATACAGTCTAAAGCATTTAATTAAATAATGGCAATAAAACCTGTAATACATGGCAAAATGATATAAATTACATTTGACTAATGAATATGCTTTTCCTTTAATGTGCCCTATTGAGCAAATACACGGATATGTTGTTATAATTACTTTAGAAAAGAAGAGATAATGGGAAATATTTACTAATACTTGCACTTCTCTGAGGGTCAAACCAGTATGTAATTATAGTGTGGAATGCGCCAAATTCCCTGCAATGCTAGTGTCGCGGCACGGGGTGTGGAGCCACTGGGCCGTACCGTGTAGCAGGATAGCAGCTGGCCAAACAGGTACAATACAAAGTCTATAGTCCAGGAAGGGTACCTGAGGCAATGTAGACAGTAGCGGTGATTCAGGCTGAAGATAAGGCTCCAGCAGTAGACAGACACCCGGCGGGGTGTGACGCAGTAGAGGCAGTGGAAGACACAGCTCTACTTCAACTCTAGATGGCACAGAGGCACGGTAGCACGGGATACAGGGTACAGGCAGCATTAACGGGTAACACTGGGAAATGGAAAACACTAGGAGACCATTTGCAAGACAAACTTTAGGTAAAACAACAACGCTCAGGCAATGATCAAGAGGGCAGAGCCCTTTTTATAGTCAAGCAGCATTCTGGACTGATTGCAGACTTCCTGCAATTATGAGCGCACTGGCCCTTTAAGGCCATGCACGCGCGCCCTACGGCAGACAGTCACAGAACCAGCAAGTGAGAGCCGGCGTCTCTCAGGATGGAGATGCTGCCGAGCACTCACACGTCCATGGCCGCGGCCGTCAGAGGTTAAGTCAGAACGACGGGCTGCGGCCATAGACGTTACAATTAGTTGTACCAAGTGTAGTTCATTGGCACTTTTCGCACAGGAAAGTGGCAAAAAATTATTGTATATAAGTGGTACATGGTGCAAATTGAAAGCCAGACCCCCTTTTCTAACACAAAAATCATAGATTTCAGAAATAGTTGTAGATAAATATGCTGGTCAGCATAAATACCATTAAGTTAATATATTTGATATAGATGCTGTATTGAGGTATATAAGTTATCATTTTTTTATTCATATAACCATCATGCAATACTTTAACATAAAAAATACACAATTGTTCCGATAGATCCGTTAATGTTTATATAATGTTCACGCTGAGTATTTGTGTACTGTTCAAACAAGCTAACCATGTTTCCAGTGAGAATCTGCATCATGTATCAATCAAAATAGTCTATGCGGAGCTTCAGCCACTAGCGCACCTGAATATTTTAGGATGGGTTAAGATGTTCTAACTTCCAATCTGATGATTATGCGGATTGTAAACAATTGAGGGTAAAGAATGAGTGCTTAGGTGCAGATTTAATTCGATTTCTTAATAGTATTGAAGACAGTCTCACTGGCATTTAACCCCTGTAGTGATCACCAATATACCTTTTCACGGCAATCACTAAGGGGCCTTAGGCTAGGCCACCACCTTTTCACGGCGGCCCAGTCTAAGCCCTGCACGGGTGTCCCGTGCAGCATGGAGCCGGGGCTCGGCTGTCTGATGACAGCCGGACTCCTGCTGCAATGACCGCCATCGAAGTTTACTTCGATCGCGGCCGTTTAACCCATTAAATACCGCGGTCAATAGTGACCGCGGCATTTAACTTGTTTACAGAGGGAGTGAGCACCCTCTGTCACCCATCGGCGGCTCGCAAATGCAATCGTGGGCCTCCGACGGGGTGTCATGGCAGCCGGGGGCCTGATAAAACCCCCAGGTCTGCCCTGGTCATATGCCTATTAGGACGGGCCGGAGGCAATAATGCTCTGGTACACTAATTATACCAAAGCATTATAGCAGATATCTAAAGATCGCATAGTAAAGTCTCTTAGTGGGACTAAAAAAGCAAGAAAGTAATGTGAAATAAAGATTAGTAATAAAAATTACAGTAAAAAAATAAAACAATTTTTTTCCATAAAAAGTGGTTTTATTTAGTAAAAGTGTAAAAAACAAATAAAAGTACACATATATGGTATCGCCACGACCGTAATGACTCCATTAATAAAGTTAATATGTAATTTGAACTGCAAGGTGAACACCGTAAAAAACTCAAAAAACAATGGCGAAATTGCAATTTTTTTCCATTGCCCCCCCAAAAAAGTCATAATAAAAGTTAATCAATAAGTCCCATGTACCCCAAAACATTACCAATCAAAACTACGTCTCAACCCACAAAACCAAGCCCAAAAAATTACTACATTGATGGAAAAATAAAAAAATTACGGCTCTTGGACAGGGACGATGCAAAAACAAATCATCTTAGTTCAAAAGTGTTTTTATTGTGCAAAAGTTGTAAAACATAAAAAACCTCCACATATGTGGTATCGCCGTAATCGTACCGACCCATAGAATAAAGGTAACATGTTATTTACGCCACACAGTGAACGGCGTTACTTTAAAACTCATAGAACAATGGTGGAATTTATTTTTTTTTTCTATTCCCCCCCAAAAAAGTTAATAAAAGTTAATCAAAAAATGATATGTACCCCAAAATGGTGCCATTAAAAAGCACAACTAATCCCGCAAAAAAAGTCCTCGTATAGCTATATCGACGGAAAAATAAAAAAAAGTTATAGCTCTTTGAATGCGACTATAGAAAAACAAAAAAAATAGCTAGATCATTAGGGCCTAAAATTGGCTAGTCACTAAGGGGTTAACGTTAGGCCCTTAATGAGCACCCCATTGTCTTTTGACGGCAGGTGGTGCAGGTCTACAGCGACAGCTTGCGGCGGCGCTGTAGAAAAGGCTTTTGAGCGCTCCAGTGGGTGCTCATTCTCTAAGCAGGAGCTATTACTAACAACTCTTGAATTTAGAGAAGCCTGCTGAATATAGCTGGGATGGGAGTAAACTCAGACCCTAGCTGTTTAATCCTTTGATCACCGTGGTCTGTGACCGTGGAATGATCAAAGGGGATTTCCCTCTTTTATTGCGTCGCCTGAAAGCCTGTGACGCAATCAGGGCCTCCGATGGGGTGTCATGTCAGCCGGGATCTTGATAAAAGGAGGCACGTCCTAATAGATTGCCTGTCAGGTTTACACTGATAGGCAATAATGCTTTGGTATACTAAGTATACCAAAGCATTATAGCAGCGATCTGAAGATGCAAAAATAAATAACTTTAGTTCAAAAGTGTTTTTATTGTGCAAAAGCGGTAATACATAAAAAAAACTCTACATATGTGGTATCGTCATAATCGTACCGACCCATAGAATAAAGGTAATGTGTTATTTATGCCGCACAGTGAACAGCGCCAATTTAAAATGCATAGAACAATGGTGGAATTTCAGGGTTTTTTCTATTACCCCCCAAAACAAGTTAATAAAAGTTAATCAAAAAATTATATCTACCCCAAAATGGTGCCATTAAAAACTGCAACTAATCTTGCAAAAAAAAACAAGTCCTCATACATCTATGTCGACGGAAGAATAAAAAAATTATAGCTCTTTGAATGAGACTATAGAAAAAAAAAATATATAGCTTGGTCATTAGGGCCTAAAATAGGCTGGTCACTAAGGTGTTAAGGGATTTAACTGCTAATTGTAAAAGGCTCCAAGGCGGGAGAATTACCCTTCATGATTAGTTTATCCCAAGGGGACACATAATATGGGCTGTGAGGCTGGATCAACACACAGCGTTTTGCTGAGTTTTCTTTAAAAAATTTTACTGGGTTTTTTAGGTAAAAAACGATACAGCCAGATGTTACTTCAAAGTTTATTGGGAATTACTAAAAAGGTTTGTGTCCCTTTTTGTGGTGTTTTAAGGGTCACTGGTGTTTTTTTTATTATCTGGGTTGCATTTTTTTTGTGTACTGTATATGTACAAAATTACAATAAATAAAAACTCCATAAAAAATGCAAGTAAAAAAATGCATGTTATATTTACAAACGTTGGTATTTTTACATGCGTTTTTTTTTCATGTAGTCAAATGGCAGATACAATCCCTGTGAGAAGGAGGCATAAAGCTAGCCATATACATAAGATAAAATTAGTCAGAAATGGGTGAATTTGACAATTTCGTCTGACCATTGTTTTCAAATTAAAATGGCAGTCTACTCTCTGCGAAAAAAGTGACTTGTAATGTTGGAATTTTTTTGGCCAGCATTGGCTAATACTAGGCGTGTATGACAAAGATCCGCCAATCATTTGCCACTTTGAACAGGCGCATTCTATTGTCTTACGTTTTTTGTTGTCATGTTGATGGTCTTATCTTTCGTATGAACAATCTGACGTACAATTGATCAGCCACACTGTGACTGATCCTAATCTTGAGTGCATGGCCAGTTTAAGATTTCCTAACCGGACAACGCTATGAAGTCAACAGCTCTCCACCAAATTTGCCACAAGTGAGCTCAAGAACATTGATTGCAGGAGAGCTGCGGACTGACAGAAGGACTATTCAGAAGTCAGAAGTACTGCTGAAACATTATCCTCCAGTTCAGGGGTTTGTATAGTTGGAGCTCTGCATGTCTTCTGTACTCTTTATTCACATTTATATTAACTTCACTGGCTTTTGACTTTGATCTTTATCGTGGTAGTCCAATTTTGACAATCCCTTTTTGTTTGAAGGGCCTCCCAAAAATTAGCTGGTAACAGGGTATCCTGCTTTTGAGACCCCAGCTATCAGCTGTAATCTGCAAGGATCCATGTTCAATACCCCTGCCTCACCCCAACAGAAGTAAGGAAGTATTACCCATTGAAACCAATGTAATGTATGGATATATGGGGTCCTTCAGACAAAGATGCCTTTTGTAGCCGCTCTCTGCTTCAGTTATGCTCCAAATGAGGGAGTCTCATTTATCAACTTGATAATGCGTTTTGAAAACCAGACGAGCCCTTTTAGTTTTTATATAGTAATGTCCTAGTATATTCATGCATAAACCAGATGATGAACTATTTTAGTATGATTGTAACTAGTCTAGATCAAAATGCAAAGCAATTTGCTGTAAACAAACTAGACTCTAGTATAGTGAATATATTTAGCTGCAGAAAATTACATTCAACTGATTACATCACTAGAGAAAAACTCATTCATACAATACCTTAAGGCTATAAGTCTTAAAAATGATTCTCTTCCAGTTCAATATTTTGATTGCAGTTAAGTTAAAATGTTTGAACATACCAATAAATGTATGAAATTAAATTGACTTATATATAAATTTTGTCTGGCAACCAAATGCTGCTTCTAATTCCTAATGACTGGTCTCATTTTTGAAAGATGTAAGAAGCATCTCAGGTCAACTATGAATATGTTGCACAGACAAAACCCATATTATAAATGTATATATATATATATATATATATATATATATATATATATATATATATATCTATATATACATACATACAGTTAGGTCCAGAATTATTTGGACAGTGACACAATCTTCATGATTTGGGCTCTGCATGCCAACACATTGTATTTGAAATGAAACAACTGAGATGCAATTGAAGTGTAGACTTTCAGGTTTAATTCAAGGGGTTTAACAAAAATATCCTGTAAAACGTTTAGGAATTGCAACCATTTGTCGACACGGCCAACTCATTTCAGGGGCTTAAAAGTAATTGGACAAATTAACATTACTATAAATAAAATGTTTTTTTTAATACTTTGTAGAGAATAATTTGCAGGCAATGACTGCATGAAGTCTGGAACCCATGGACATTTACCAAACGCTGGGTTTCCTCCTTTGTGATGCTTTGCCCGGCCTTTACTGCAGCTGTCTTCAGTTGTTGCTTGTTTGTGGGTTTTTCAGCCTTAAATTTTGTCTTAAGTAAGTGAAATGCATGCTCGATCGGGTTGAGATCTGGTTATTGACTTGGCCATTGCAGAATATTCCACTTCTTTGCCTTAAACTCCTGGGTTGCTTTCGCAGTATGTTTTGGGTCATTGTCCATCTGTACTGTGAAGCGACGTCCAATCAACCTTGCTGCATTTGGTTGAATATGAGCAGAAAGTATATCCCTGAACACTTCAGAATTCATCCAGCTGCTTCTGTCTTCAGTCACATCATCAATAAACACCTTTGGCAGCCATGAATGCCCATGCCATCACACTGCCTCCACCATGTTATACAGAGGATGTGGTGTGCTTTGGATCATGAGCCGTTCCAAGCCTTCTCCATACTTTCTTCCTCCCATCATTCTGGTACAGGTTGATCTTAGTTTCATATCTCCAAAGAATGCTGTTCCAGAACTGGGCGGCTTCTTTACATGTTGTTTGGCAGAGTATAATCTGGCCTTTCTATTTTTAAAGGCTGATTAATGGTTTGCAACTTGTGGTGAACCATCTGTATTTGCTCTCCTGAAGACTTATTTTTATGGTAGACTTAGATACTGATACACCTACTTCCAGGAGAGTGTTCTCCACTTGGGTAGATGGTGTGAAGGAGTTTTTCTACACCATGGAAAGGATTCTGTGATCATCCACCGCTGTTGTCTTCCGTGGACATAAAGGCATTTTGGAGTTCACAAGATCACCAGTGCGCTCTTTTTTCCCAAGAATGTACCAAACTGTTGATTTGGCCACTCCTTACATTTGTGATATCTCTCTGATGGATTTCTTCATTCTTTTTCAGCCTAACGATTGTCTGTTTCACTTGCATTTTAGAGCTCCTTTGCCCTCATGTTGTGGGTTCACAGCAACAGCTTCCAAATGCAAAAGCCACACCTGGAATAAACTCCAGACCTTTTACCTGCTTAATTCATGATGGATTAATGAGAGAGTAGCCCATGCAGCCCATTAAATAGCTTTTGCGAAAATTAGCCAATTACCTTTGGTCCCTTGAAAAAGAGGCAGCTACATATTAAAGAGCTGTAATTCCTAAACCCTTCCTCAAATTAGGATGTGAATACCCTCTAATTAAATCTGAGAGTCTGCACTTTAAGCCCATATTGATTATATAACTGTATATTCAATATGTTTTGGTAAACAGCTAAAATGCCAAAACTTGTGTCACTGTCCAAATAATTCTGGACCTAACTGTACACATACCTCATGACCACCCCAGATTCAGCAGGATAGTCCTGGATTTCAGACGGTGTCCCACTGTCCCGGGCGGCCGGTAGTATGTCCCGGATTCCCGGTGTCAACTGTATCTGCGTCCTCAGGACGCAGATACAGTTGAACCCAATGCTGAAGCAGAGAACAGTCAGCCCTTTTATAGGGGCATTATACTTTATTGGGGAATCTATAGAAGCATTATATTGTATGGGCAGCTGTGGGACATTGTACTGTATGGGGGCAGCTATGGGGCATTAAACTGTATAAGAGCAGCTATGGGGGCATTAAACTGTATAAGAGCAGCTATGGGGGCATTATACTGTATGGGGCACCTATGAGGGCATTATACTGTATGGGTCAGCAATGGAGGCATTATGCTATATGGGGGCAGCTATGGGGCATTATACTGTATGGGGGCAGCTATGGTGGCCCATGGGGGCATCTGTGCAGGCATTATACTATATGGGGCAGCTTTGGGGGCATTATGTTGTATGGGGGCAGCTAGAGGGCATTATACTGTGTGGGAGGCACTATGGGAGCATGTTACTGTGTGGGCAGTACCGGTTTTATATGGGTGGGGATTGGGCAGGATTAAAGGCGTGGCTTAAACGTAAAAAATTTGCCGCATCTGCTGTTCTTTTTTGCGATACTTGAAAGTTGGCAGGTATGCAAACATACATACATACATACATACATACATACATACATACATACATACTGATGTTAAATAGGTTGTATCAGATTGAAAAAGATGGCTGCTTTTTTCCAGGAATAGCACCACTCTTGTCCATGGACTGTGTGTGGTATTGTAGCATTGACAGAGCTGCAATACCACACATAGCCCTCGGATAAGTGTGCCGCTGATCCTGGAAGAAAACAGTATTCTTTTTTTTTATCTCATACAAAATGTACAAGGCTTTCCTCTCAAGGACTTGATTAAGTCATACACATATTTTAAGGTCTACCTGTTTACCATGTTATTAATCTAGTAATTCATAGTTATTCTGACATATTAGAAAAATTGTAACATGTAATGCTGGCCAAAACAACAAATTCTAAGCATTCATAAGAAGATTTATTGCATCATGAGTAAAAGAAAAAGTGTCAGACTTGCATTAAAATGTTCCTTGTAGCATATATATGAAATTGTATCATGTATTTGAGAATCTGAACTCAGAGATGAAGAGAGCTGATGATAATGATAATTTCCTGAATGTTTGCGGGCTATACACATTAGATAGGGGACATTATTAGGGAAGGATCTGCCAACAGTTTAATGTATATAGAGGCACAGAATGTTCCTCAATGGCAAAAACAAGGAATTAGAATTTCAACATACAGTACCTGATTCCATATTCTGTCCGGAGGCTTCTCTGCCTTTCCCCTATTAAATAAACATGCACGTTCTGCCATGCATGTTTTTTGGGAGGCTTGGAGAAAGGGAGTTGAAGGATAAACCAGTGTATGTTTGGCAGCTATCATATGTATATCGCTGGTCATAAAAAGTTATGAATCTCAGAATGTAGCTGTAGATTAAAATGTTTTTAATAAAATATACATATTTGGTATTTTAGCAATTGTAATGACCGCTTGGTAAATCGCATGAAAACAAACCCCCAAAAATGTATAAAAGTGCATTAATACATTATATGTACCTTATAATGGTACCATTAACCCCTTCTGGCACCATGATGTAAGGAGAGAGAGAGCAAGAGAGCAAGCAAGAGAGAGCGTGAGCGAGAGAGAGAGCGAGAGAGCGAGCGAGAGAGAGAGAGAGCGAGAGAGAGTATTAACCAGCAGAATAAAGTTAATTTGTCATTTTTACTGCACAGTGAAAGACATAAAAACGAAACCCAAAAGAAAATGGAGGAACCACCGTTTTTCCAATTCCACCCCACATAGAATTTTTTTACGTTTCCCAGTACATTATATGGTACTTTAACCCCTTCCCGACATTTGACGTATCCATACGCCAAAGTCAAGTAGGGGAAGTCAATAGCGACCGCAGCATTTAAATCGTTAGAAAGAGGGGTTGGCCCCCTCTAACAGCTCATCGCACCACCCGCAACGCATATAGGAATAGTGAAGTCGGGAGCTTCCACAGTGTTGGAGTCCCTGGGCAGAGTGCTATTAGATGGCTCTTTCCTGGCTCTGCCCCCCTGAAAACTCCTGAAGTCACTGTCCATATATGGACAGTGATGTCAGGAGCAATGCTGGAGTCACCGAGCAGAGCATCAGTAGATGCTCTGTTCGCCGAATCCAGCGATAGGGAAGTCCTGAAGTCGCTGTCCATATATGGACAGCAGGAAAAGGTAATAATCACAGCACCGTAGATTCAAAAATACAATATAAAATAATGGGTGCAAGCCTTACAGGACCTGATCCAAGATCCCATGAATGGAGACCGCAAAATGTAAAAGATAAGGCAGCACATCAAAAATAACAGGAATTTATTCACCCACAAATGTGACGTTTCAAGCATAGAAAGGTCCTGTTGGACTGAAACTTCACATTTGTGGGTGAATAAATTCCTGTTATTCTAGATGTGCTGCCTTGTCTTTTGAATTTTGCGGTCTCCATATATGGATAGCGACGTCAGGAGGAGTGCTGGAGTCCCCGAGCAGAGCATCAGCTGATCCTCTGCTCGCCGAATCCAGCGATAGGGGAGTGCTGAAGTCGCTGTCCATATATATAGACAGTGACATCAGGAGGAGAGCTGAAGTGCTGGAGTCCCCGATCGCCGAATCCAGCGATAGGGAAATTCTGAAGTCAATGTCCATAAATGCACAGTGATTTCAGTAGTTTTGCCAGGGCTGGTCCCCGGGCAACATATCCCATTGTGTGCAATACAGTGGCATACGTTTGGGCCTTTTGTCGGAGGTATATATCGAGGGTCTTCCTCCGACGGAAGCCGCTGACGTGATGGGCCTAAGACTCTGGTCACATCACACAACATTAATTGCAAAAAAAGGGAATAGAACACGATGCCTATACAGTTGAATCTTGTTCCCACTGATTTTCATTAAATAGTTTGTAACTTCCATGGTATAAAAAAATAATTTATTATAAGTCTGAATACTGTTGTTTGGCAGGACAGAAGTGTATCAGGCTACACTTTTCTTTGCATCAGGATGCGACTGTAAAAAAAAACTTCTACATTAAGGCCTTATTCACATGACAGCGAAAAACAGCTTTGTGACGCCTGTTCTTTTAACGTAATTTTTTAACGTCATCGCACGGCTGTTTTCAGAACAATGATGTTCTATGGGTGTATTCACACAGTCGTTTTTTTTTAACGGCCCGTCAATAATGGCCGTAAAAAAATAGGACATGTCCTATTTTTGTCAGTTTTAACGGCCTGACGGCCCCCATTGAATTCAATGGATCAGTTTTTAACAGCTGTCAATACATGCAACAACCTTTAAAAACAGATCTGTGACATGGGGATTGGCAAGGGAACTACTAGTTCCCTTGCTGTCTATCGGTGGCTCAATTACACACACTCACCGATGCAGCGCTGACCTCTTCACGTGTGGTCTCTCGTCTTCATGGGTTCTGCGAAGGCGACGCAATGACGTCATTGACAAGAGAGAACACGCGTGAAGACGAGCTGCAACAGTGAGTATCATTGCGTCGCCTTTGCAGATCCAGTGGAGACGGGAGACCTTACCTGTATAAGACAGCGCTGCATTGGTGAGTATGTATGGCATTCATGTCGTGCTGTGTGGCATCATCTACATCGGGGCTGTGTGTCATCTACAGGGAGTTGTGTGGCATCATATACAGGGAGGTGTGTGGCATCATCTACAGGGAGGTGTGTGGCATCATCTACATCGGGGCTGTGTGTCATCTACAGGGAGTTGTGTGGCATCATATACAGGGATGTGTGTGGCATCATCTACAGCAGGGGTCTCAAATTCGGCCGGGTAAGTGGGCCACATATAGAAAAAATGTGAAGTGGTCGGCCGCATTACTTTCAAATTTGATACAATACAAAATTATTGTTAATCAATTAATTATTTGAACTACTATAACACTATATTACTATAATAATAACACTACATTACTATAATAATACCGCTAGGTTTAAATTTGAGATATTTCTATTATTATGCTTATTTCAACAATCCAGTTTTCCAGTTTAAGTGTCGCTAAATGCAGTCCGGCGGCTCAGTTAGCAGCGTTTGGCAGACACTCATGTCAAGATTGGACAGCCCCTTTTTAGATAGTGTCCCAGTGCCCTCGGTGGATGCTGCCGCAGTGCCCTCTGTGGATGCTGCCGCAGTGCCCTCTTTGGAGGCTGCCGCTGTGCCCTCTGTGGATGCTGCCGCTGTGCCCTCTGTGGATGCTGCTACAGTGCCCTATGTAGATGCTGCCACAGAGTCCTCTGTAGATGCTGCCACAGTGCCCTCTGTAGATAATGCCACAGTGCCCTCTGTAGATAATGCCACAGTGCCCTCTGTAGATAATGCAACACACCCCTAGATAATGCCACAGTGCCCTCTGTAGATAATGCCACAGTACCCTCTGTAGATAATGCAACACACCCCTAGTTAATGCCACAGTGTCCTCTGTACATGCTGCCACAGTGCCCTCTGTAGATGCGGCCACAGTGCACTCTGTAGATGCTGCCACAGTGCCCTCTGTAGATACTGCCACAGTGCCACCCGTAGATGCTGCCACAGTGCCCTCCGTAGATGCTGCCACAGTGCCCTCCGCAGATTCTGCCACAGTGCCCTTCACAGATGCTGCCACAGTGCCCTCCGCAGATGCTGCCACAGTGATGTCAGGGGCTTGCCCAGAGCTGGGGTCCCGGAGCAGAGCCACTTCTAGCACTCTGCCTGGGATTCCAGCTCTGCTCCTGACATCACTGTCCATATATGGACAGAGATGTCAGGGGCAACACCAGAGCTGGAGTCCCGGGCAGAGTGCTAGTAGGCTCTTCCTTGGACTCCAGCTGTGCTTCTGACATCACTGGGACTCCTGCTCTGGGGAAGCCCCTGACATCATTGTCGATCTATGGACAGCGATGTCAGAGGCTTCGCCAAAGTCCTAGAGCAGAGCCTATACTAGCACTCTGCCCGGGACTCCGGCTCTGGGGAAGCCCCAGACATCGTGTGTCCAAACATCGACACCGATGTCAGGGAATTCCACAGAGTCTCCCGGAGTAGAGCCGATACCAGCGCTCTGCCCGGGACTCCGCTCTGAGGAAGACCTTGACACACTGTCCATATATGGACACCGATGTCAGGGAATTCCACAGAGTCCCGGAGCAGAGCCTATACTAGCACTCTGCCCGGGACTCCGCTCTGGGGAAGACCCTGACACACTGTCCATATATGGACAGCGATGTCAGGGAATTCCACAGTATCCTGGAGCAGAGCCTATACTAGCACTCTGCCCGGGACTCCGGCTCTGGGGAAGCTCCAGACATCGTGTGTCCAAACATGGACAGCGATGTCAGGGAATTCCACAGAGTCCCGGAGCAGAGCAGATACTAGCACTCTGCCCGGGACTCCGCTCCGGGGAAGACCCTGGCACACTGTCCATATATGGACAGCGATGTCAGGGAATTCCACAGAGTCCTGGAGCAGAGGCTATACTAGCACTCTGCCCGGGACTCCGCTCTGGGGAAGACCCTGGCACACTGTCCATATATGGACAGCGATGTCAGGGAATTCCACAGTGTCTCGGAGCAGAGCCTATACTAGCGCTCTGCCCGGGACTCCGGCTCTGGGGAAGCTCCAGACATCGTGTGTCCAAACATGGACAGCGATGTCAGGGAATTCCACAGAATCCCGGAGCAGAGCAGATACTAGCGCTCTGCCCGGGACTCCGCTCTGGGGAAGACCCTGACACACTGTCGATATATGGACAGCGATGTCAGGGAATTACACAGTGTCCCAGAGCAGAGCCGATACCAGCGCTCTGCCCGGGACTCCGCTCTGGAGAAGACCCTGACACACTTTCCATATATGGACAGCGATGTCAGGGAATTACACAGTCCCGGAGCCGAGCTTGTACTAGCGCTCTGCACGGGACTCCGGCTCTGGGGAAGCCCCAGACATCGCTGTTCATATGTGGACAGCAATGTCAGGGAATTCCAGAGTCTCGGAGCAGAGCCTATACAAGCGGCTCTGTGTCCCGCGGGCCGCAGATGACAGCCCCAGGGGCCGTATGCGTGAGACCTCTGATCTACAGGGAGGTGTGTGGCATCATATACATCGGGGCTGTGTGGCATCTACAGGGAGTTGTGTGGCATCTTATACAGGGAGGTGTGTGGCATCATCTACAGGGAGGTGTGTGGCATCATATACATTGGGGCTGTGTGTCATCTACAGGGAGTTGTGTGGCATCATATACAGGGAGGTGTGTGGCATATACAGGGAGGTGTGTGGCATCATATACAGGGAGGTGTGTGGCATCATATACAGGGAGGTGTGTGGCAACATATACAAGGAGTTGTGTGGCATCATATACAGGGAGGTGCGTGGCATCATATACAAAGATGTGTGTGGCATCATATACAGGGAGGTGTGTGGCATCATATACAGGATGTGCGTGGCATCATATACATGGAGGTGTGTGGCATCATATACAGGGTGGTGTGTGGCATCATATACAGGGAGGTGTGTGGCATCATATACAGGAGGTGCATGGCATCATATACATGGAGGTGCGTGGCATTATATACAGGAGGTGTGTGGCATCATATACAGGAGGTGTGTGGCATATACAGGGAGGTATGTGGCATCATATACAGGAGGTGTGTGGCATCATATACAGGTAGGTGTGTGGCATCATATACAAGGAGGTGTGTGGCATATACAGGAGGTGTGTGGCATCATGTACAGGGAGGTGTTTGGCATCATATACAGGGAGGTGTATGGCATCATATACAGGAGGTGTGTGGCACCATATACAGGGAGGTGTGTGGCATCATATACAGGGAGGTGTGTGGCATCATATACAGGAGGTGCATGGCATCATATACATGGAGGTGCGTGGCATTATATACAGGAGGTGTGTGGCATCATATACAGGAGGTGTGTGGCATATACAGGGAGGTATGTGGCATCATATACAGGAGGTGTGTGGCATCATATACAGGGAGGTGTGTGGCATCATATACAGGAGGTGTGTGGCATCATATACAGGGAGGCGTGTGGCATTATATACAGGGAGGTGTATGGCATCATATACAGGAGGTGTGTGGCACCATATACAGGGAGGTGTGTGGCATCATATACAGGGAGGTGTGTGGTATCATATACAGGGAGGTGTGTGGCATCATATACAGGAGGTGCATGGCATCATATACATGGAGGTGCGTGGCATTATATACAGGAGGTGTGTGGCATCATATACAGGAGGTGTGTGGCATATACAGGGAGGTATGTGGCATCATATACAGGAGGTGTGTGGCATCATATACAGGGAGGTGTGTGGCATCATATACAGGGAGGTGTGTGGTATATACAGGAGGTGTGTGGCATCATATACAGGGAGGTGTGTGCCATCATATACAGGAGGTGTGTGGCATCATATACAGGGAGGTGTGTGGCATCATATACAGGGTGGTGTGTGGCATCATATACAAGGAGTTGTGTGGCATCATATACAGGGAGGTGTGTGGCATCATGTACAAGGATGTGTGTGGCATCATATACAGGAGGTCTGTGGCATCATATACAGGGAGGTGTGTGGCATCATATACAGGATGTGCGTGGCATCATATACATGGAGGTGTGTGGCATCATATACAGGGTGGTGTGTGGCATCATATACAGGGAGGTGTGTGGCATCATATACAGGAGGTGCATGGCATCATATACATGGAGGTGAGTGGCATTATATACAGGAGGTGTGTGGCATCATATACAGGAGGTGTGTGGCATATACAGGGAGGTATGTGGCATCATATACAGGAGGTGTGTGGCATCATATACAGGTAGGTGTGTGGCATCATATACAAGGAGGTGTGTGGCATATACAGGAGGTGTGTGGCATCATGTACAGGGAGGTGTTTGGCATCATATACAGGGAGGTGTGTGCCATCATATACAGGAGGTGTGTGGCATCATATACAGGGAGGCGTGTGGCATTATATACAGGGAGGTGTATGGCATCATATACAGGAGGTGTGTGGCACCATATACAGGGAGGTGTGTGGCATCATATACAGGGAGGTGTGTGGCATCATATACAGGAGGTGCATGGCATCATATACATGGAGGTGCGTGGCATTATATACAGGAGGTGTGTGGCATCATATACAGGAGGTGTGTGGCATATACAGGGAGGTATGTGGCATCATATACAGGAGGTGTGTAGCATCATATACAGGGAGGTGTGTGGCATCATATACAGGAGGTGTGTGGCATCATATACAGGGAGGCGTGTGGCATTATATACAGGGAGGTGTATGGCATCATATACAGGAGGTGTGTGGCACCATATACAGGGAGGTGTGTGGCATCATATACAGGGAGGTGTGTGGCATCATATACAGGGAGGTGTGTGGCATCATATACAGGAGAAATGTAGGTATAGGGAGAGAGGAGGAAAGGTAGAGCATGGTGGACAATGTCGCCTTCAATTTTTTATTGATACCGACTAGTGCAGTAGGAGAAGGATTATACTGTGCAATGTCCCCTTTATTGCCACATTGTGTGGTATTTTGATTAAATTATTGCACAGTGTGATTACAGCTTTAAACAAATTCCACTGGGTAGGGAGCTTGTTGGCCCTACTACTCAGGTGGAAATAAACGAGGTGGTGCTGCAAGGGTTATTTTTGTATCTGTAAGATACCTTGCATATGCACACTACAGGAGGTTGTGTTCAAACTCTATGAGCAACTGCCTGATCATTGAATACCTTTTAAGCGTTGCCGCTCCAAACTTTTGGTGAGTAGCAGCGCAAAAGGATTAAAATTTTTGTGTCAATGAACAGTTAATTAGTCTTCAGATTGTGTTGTATTTGTTCTGTTACCAGCGTTGCTGTTCCATTCCTGGCTCAAGCAGCAGCTCGGCCAGCAACGCGGACAGAAAGCAATCTATCTCAGTGAGCAGCTAGCTGGTCACCGAGTGCGTTTTGTGTTCTCAGCGTTGCCGCTGCGGTTCTTAATTATGCGGCAATGCAGAGAGACAAACTGTGTTTTATTTAGTGTTCTCAGCGTTGCCGCTGCGGTACACAATTCGGCGGCAATACAGAGACAGCAGCGTATGCTGTGTTTAGGCAAACAGACAGCCTGCCTGTTAGCAGTGAAAACTACTGGTTCGTGCAGTTGTAAGGATTGCTGTCTGCTGGCCCCCAACGCTGAGAACACTAAATAAAACACAACAGCAGTTTGTCTCTCTGCATTGCCGCATAATTAAGAACCGCAGCGGCAACGCTGAGAACACAAAACGCACTCGGTGACCAGCTAGCTGCTCACTGAGATAGATTGCTTTCTGTCCGCGTTGCTGGCCGAGCTGCTGCTTGAGCCAGGAATGGAACAGCAACGCTGGTAACAGAACAAATACAACACAATCTGAAGTCTAATTAACTGTTCATTGACACAAAAATTGTAATCCTTTTGCGCTGCTACTCACCAAAAGTTTGGAGCGGCAACGCTTAAAAGGTATTCAATGATCAGGCAGTTGCTCATAGAGTTTGAACACAACCTCCTGTAGTGTGCATATGCAAGGTATCTTACAGATACAAAAATAACCCTTGCAGCACCACCTCGTTTATTTCCACCTGAGTAGTAGGGCCAACAAGCTCCCTACCCAGTGGAATTTGTTTAAAGCTGTAATCACACTGTGCAATAATTTAATCAAAATACCACACAATGTGGCAATAAAGGGGACATTGCACAGTATAATCCTTCTCCTACTGCACTAGTCGGTATCAATAAAAAATTGAAGGCGACATTGTCCACCATGCTCTACCTTTCCTCCTCTCTCCCTATACCTACATTTTTCATGATTTAATAGGTGGTGTACACCAGAGCATGGAGGGATAAATTTAACAACTTATAATATAAATTGGAGGTCTACTCTACCAATTTCATCATATACAGGAGGTGCATGGCATCATATACATGGAGGTGCGTGGCATTATATACAGGAGGTGTGTGGCATCATATACAGGAGGTGTGTGGCATATACAGGGAGGTATGTGGCATCATATACAGGAGGTGTGTGGCATCATATACAGGGAGGTGTGTGGCATCATATACAGGGAGGTGTGTGGTATATACAGGAGGTGTGTGGCATCATGTACAGGGAGGTGTTTGGCATCATATACAGGGAGGTGTGTGCCATCATATACAGGGAGGTGTGTGGCATCATATACAGGGAGGTGTGTGTGGCATCATATACAGGGAGGTATGTGGCATCATATACAGGGAGGTGTGTGGCATCATATACAGGGAGGTGTGTGGCATCATATATAGGGAGGTGTGTGGCATCATATAGAACAGGGAGGCTGTAAATAGTGTCTAGGTGAACATGTGACATTCCTTTGGGTGTTTTCAGGCGGCTGAGGAAAAAAGCCTGACCATTTTAACAGCCATGAAAAACTGATGCAAAACAGATGTCAAATGCCCATTAAAAACAGACAGACGGACTGGAAATTTATGAAAATTTTGAGACACACTGATGCAAAATAGCCATGAAATACTGACAGTTGATTCGTTTTTAATGGACATTTTTTTTCACTTTCGTGTGAATATATCCTAACTTTTTGAAAAAAAAAATGTTCTTACAACAGAGCCTTAGGCTGGGTTCACACTGAGTTTTTTGCAGGAGGAGAATCTGCCTCAAAATTCCGTTTGGAACTTTGAGGCAGATTTTTCTCTGCCTGCACGCCGATTTTCACAACGTTTTTCGCTGTGTTTTTCGCCCCGCGGCCATTGAGCGCCACAGGCATAAAACGCTGCGAAATACGCTTTCTCTGCCTCCCGCTCGCGGGAAAAAACGCCTCCGCCTCCCATTGAAATCAATGGGAGGCATTTTCGGACGTTTATTGGCGCGTTTTCTGATGCAGTTTCCGCATCAAAAAACTTGTAAAAAAACTCTGTGTGAACTGGCCCTTACACACAAGTGGAATCTATATGCCTTTCAATGATATTCTCTAACAATTAATATTATGCTGTGGCAAATAGTGGAGACCTGCTTGACACTTGTTGAAGTCACTGTTTATATTATGTCTTATTGTACGTAATCTCAGGGCAATATGCCCAGAGAAGTTGTAAAAAGAATATATTATACTGGAAGTGTATCTAATTGTATCAATAAGACAATTAATAGGTTTTCAGCTTCCATACCGCCGTTTCAGTTTTTCTAGTTGAACAATTATCTTTTTTTTTTCTCAGCAGACAATAACTAAGTAAACAAGTTTTATAAAATATACACAAAATAAACAACAATTCAAAAGAGCACCCTCTAATAGTTGTAATATATGGTTACTATAGACAAGTGTGATATCATTTTGTAAATCTGTGAATGTATAATTTAATTTTGGGGTGTACAATAATTTTATCATAATCAAATGACCATTTCTTGAAGTCACAGTCACACATGAAGGGTATGTTCACACAGGGCGGATACGCTGCACACAGCGTGCCCTGGGTTCAATGAGATGGTGGGGCCCAACGCGACCCCCCCCCCCCGCCATGACCGCCACTCCCGCAATGGCCACGCCACACAAGGCGGCCTGCTGCCTGTCTGAGGGGGTGGTAGCGCAGCTGGAACCAGCTGCCGCCAACCCCTCCTGCACTAATTTTACCTGCGTCTATAATGGCCATGTACGTTCCGTGCCCGACCATTCAACGCCTAACAATGATGCTGATTGGCAGGGCAGAATGAGTTGCCCTGCCAATCAGCGCCTTTCAACGACGCTAGCAGCTTGCTGTCAGTGAACGACTGACAGATCTAATACATTACACTAAATAGGTATGCAATGTATTAGAAAATAAATCAGACAGTTGGACCTTTCCTAGTGGGACTAAAACGAAGTGTAAAAAAAGTTGTAACAAAAAAGTGAATACATTTGTAAAAAATATAATAAAAGTTTCAAGTAATAAAATAAAGCACAATCGCCCTTTTTCTCTTATCAAGTCCTTTATTATTGAAAGAAAATATAAACCATACATATTTGGTATCACCACGGCCCAAACAGCCTGAACTATAAAAATATTATGTTATTTATTCCATGCAGTGAACGCCGTAAAAAAAACAAAAAAAAAAACAATGCCAGAATTTCAGTTGTTTGGTTAATTTCCCCCTACGAAAATGTAAATAAAATGTGATCAAAAAGTCGCATGTATCCAAAAATGTTATCTGTAAAGACGATAGCTTGTCTTGCAAAAAACAAGCTCGCATACAGCTCCGTAGACAAAAAAATTAAAAAGTTATGGTTTTCACAACATGGCGACAGAAAAAATACATTCTTTAAACAAAAGTAATTTTATTGTGCAAAAAGGTGTAAAACATAAACATAAAGTGCTATAAATTAGGTATCGCCATGATCAGGGGACTGTAGAGTGCGTACACTCCTACCGGGGGGAAGTGGCTTCACCTACTCACCTTCCCCATTAATGGCCATACCTTTTTCCAAACCCCCTGTCCCTCTAATAAGACTCAGACACTTGGGTTGGATAAATTTTATTTACAAACAAACATCAAGAACACCAATTTACAAATAATAATAACAATGGAAGGGGAGTCCTTGGAGCTACAAAAGTCTGTCACGAAACAGCCCACCTGCATAGTATTTTTCTCCCAGCCGTCACCCTACTGGCTCAGGGGCACCGTTATACCTGCAGTTGGCTGACCTCAACCGCAACCACTCCCCGGGACACCACCCAGCGGGAGCCCAAATTGACCACTCCTCGGGACACCACCCAGCAGGAGCCCAAATTGACCACTCCTCGGGACACCACCCAGCAGGAGCCCAAATTGAGCAGACTACCAACCATAATAAATTGGGGAGGGACCATACCCCCTATGAATCCCCCCCCCCCACAGTAATTTACCACCAACTCCAAGGACCCCCAATCCGCCACACGAACATACTTAGACACCTTTAAGTATGCGAGCCCCCACCCAACGAGAGGGCCCTTTCGATACCTTCCTGCAGGCGCAGAGTCCACAGGTCGATCCCCACGGCCATCAGGTACACACCATCACCTAGCCAATAATTACCCTGGCCATCCTCGAAGTCATAATGACGCACGAAGACCCCCCCGTTTCTCACCACGAAACCCGAAACTGCCCGATTAACCTTAACCCTGGCTTTATTCAACCGCTGCACCGATCTAGCATGCCGCCAAACCTTCCGCGGGACAATCTCTGACCACACCACCTCAATAGCCGGGAAAACGGACCATAACCTGAGTAGATCGTATTTTATATCCCTGATCAATTCCCGAAAAGGACGACTACCCAAATCGTTACCCCCGACATGCAACACCAAGACATCCGGGGCCCTGTCCATCAGCGCAAAACGATGCACGTCCGGCAACACCCGACTCCACAGCATCCCCCTACTCCCCAGCCACCGCACGACTACATCCTCCCGCCGAAAACCCAACTGCCGCCCGTCTGGACGAACATCCGCCCGCTCCGCCCCCCAATGAACGTAGGAATGCCCGACGATCCACACCAATCGCCCCGCTGGTCCTGAAAAATAAAACCACTGATTAACAAAACGAGTAAGGATGCAAGCGAAACATGGAGGAGGAGAGAAAAACGATGAGGGGACCTGGAGGGAGTGTAGAGAAGGAGGGATTACGACTGGACTATCATATAAACTGAGGGCGCACATACAGCTGGAAGCGGCAGGAATCCCATCGACCTATCTGCTTTACCACTTCCTCACCCAACCCCCATGCCACCGCCTCCGTCGCTGCCCCAATCCGAAAAGAATGGGGGGAAAACAACGCCTCCTCCAGTCCCAACTTCCGCAGACACCTACGAAAAACCCACGTAAACTGATACCGGGACATAAAGGACCCATCCTCATGACACAACAACTGTCCCCTACGCACCGTTGAGACCACTCTGAACCCCGCAAAGCAGGCGACTGGGCACATCCTGACCCCCTTGGCCACCCCCAACACCACTCTCTTACCCCGACCCCCTTGATCCGTCTTAGACCGCCGGATCCAGAATTCCACACTCCGATCCGTTACCAACACATCTTCCATTCTCAACCCCCCAGGTCTCCTTGTGCTGGGAGCCACCAGCTCCCTGACCCTCAGGGCCCCAAAAAATGCCCACGAGAATGCCAACCTATACAGGGTCACCTCGTAGCTGGAAAAACAAATGTCACACAACACCCCCCACAACTGTTCCAACAACATAAACGACACAGGGCGCCGCCGATCCGGCAACATCCTCCCTCTCCTGTACCCCCTCAGGGCCTGGCCAACCAAAAAACTTTTTGTAACATCTGTGTACCCCCGGACCTTAAAACCAAAAGCCAGGGCTGCCACAAAACGATTTACCTTGGACACTGACCAGCCCGCGATAGAGACTTGCCCCAGAAAGACTAACAACGCCACCACCCGATCATCATCCGTCACTACACCCTCCAGAACTGCCAACCAACTCTCCCACTCCCGCCACGCCGAATCATAAGCAGCCCAAGTACCCTGCGCAAGCGAAGCCTGAATCAAACCTCCTGCGGCTCGTAACCCAGCCCCCACAACCATTCCGGGCAAGCGATCCCGTCCTCCTCCGCGTCCGGAGCCACCATCCTGAACCGCTCCCACTGCAAGCGAGAAAGAGAATCTGCGATGTCATTTTTGATCCCTGGCACATGAACCGCCACAACCCAAGCGTTCAAAGACAAGCAACGTAAAACCAGGTGCCTCAACAGCCGGACGACCGGGGGGGATGACGCTGACACGTTGTTAATAGCCCCCACCACGCCCAAGTTGTCACAATGGAACCGTACCTTGCTGTCCCGAAACCTCTCACTCCAAATTTCCACCGCCACTACTATGGGAAACAGCTCTAGGAATGCCAGGTTCTTCACCAAACCCAACTCCGCCCATTCCTCAGGCCACCGCGCCGCGCACCACTGACCCTTGCAGTAAGCCCCAAATCCCACGCCCCCCGCAGCATCTGTAAACAGCTCCCAATCTACGCTGTCAACCACCGGGGCCATGATCAAGGACCTCCCATTATAACGATGCAAAAACTCAAACCAAACTGCCAAATCTGCCCTCAGCGCCTGTGTCAGACGAATGAAATGATGAGGGGCTGTCACCCCAGCCGTCGCTCCCGACAGCCGCCTGCTGAAAATCCGGCCCATGGGCATAATCCTGCAAGCAAAGTTAAGCTTACCCAATAATGACTGTAATGCACGTAACGTGATCTTACGCAAATGTCTAGCCCGGTCCACCTCCGCCCGTAACGCTACCAATTTATCTTGCGGGAGCCGACACTCCATCCTCAAAGAATCAATGGTGATTCCTAAAAAGACCAGACAGGAGCTAGGTCCTTCCGTTTTGTCCTGGGCCAAAGGCACACCGAACCTCTTTGCCACCCACTCTATCATGTTCAACAACGTAGCACCAACCGAAGACCCGCCTGGACCAACACACAGGAAATCATCCAAGTAATGTATGACCGACGAGACCCCCGCAACATCGCAAACCACCCACTCCAGGAAAGAACTAAAAGCCTCAAAATAGGCACAGGAAATAGAACACCCCATAGGGAGGCAGCGATCCACAAAATAAGCCCCGTCCCAATAACATCCTAACAGCCGTATGCTGTCAGGATGCACAGGGAGGAGGCGAAAGGCCGACTCAATATCCGTTTTTGCCATTAATGCACCCACACCATAGCGGCGCACCCACGCAACTGCCGCATCAAACGACGTGTAAGCCACCGAGCAAAGTTCTGGAGAAATCCCATCATTAACCGATCGCCCCCTCGGGTAAGATAAATGATGTATGAGCCTAAACTTATTCGGCTCCTTCTTAGGCACCACCCCCAGTGGTGACACCACCAGCTCCGGTAAAGGGCAACTCTCAAACGGACCTGCCATGCGCCCCAACTCCACCTCCTTCCGCAACTTATCCCCTACTACCCCTGGATACTGCAACGCTGAACGCAAACTACGCAAGGTAAACGGCACCTTGTGAGCAGGGGCAGGGTTCCGGAAACCAACCCGAAAACCATCCAACAACAAACTTGCCCTGGACCTATCAGGGTACCTATTTAGAAAGGGCTCCATGTCTTCCCACCTCACCGGTGTCCGGCACTTGACTAGCGCCCCCGGCCCCTCGTCCTTTTCCCTTCCGAAAACATTTAACCGCTCCGTGAGAGATCCCCCCGCAGGAGGAGCAGCTATGTTTGAACTTACAACCCGATCCGAACTTACACTGGCCCTCATTAAACTGCCAGCAGAACCCGGATTTTCCTCCTGTCCCCCCTGCTCCCCCCCCGCGAAGGCAATGAGGGGCCGGCCACCCCGGCCCCACCCCCTTGAAAGGACTGGCCAAAACGCACTGGAGCCATGACCCGCAACCATAACCCTATGTCTTTGTTATCCCACCTAATGTCAGGTCTCACTGCCTTCCGCTGCCGGAACTGCTCATCATAGCGCAGCCACGTCTGCCCGCCGTAAACTCGATGAGCCTCTCCGATAGCATCCATATAACAGAAGAGGCCGGAACAATGCTCCGGCGTCTTCTGTCCAATTACGCTTGCCAAAATAGCAAACGCCTGCAACCAATTAACAAAAGTTTGGGGAATCAATCGATACCGACGTTTTTCCTCCTTCTCCTTCTTGCTTTCCAACCACTTCCCTTTATCTAAATTGAACTTCTCCAACGGCAACAATGAAAAAATTTCCACATATTCATCCCTCCATATCTTTTCCCTTACTTCCGGTTTCAGATGCGCCCCCAATGGGCCCTCAAAACAAACATAGACCTCGCCCTTCGCCTTATCATCCAACCGCACCTCATCCACTGCCACATCCTTTTCTGTCTGCACCGACACTGCCACGCCCGATTCCCTAGACACCACCCCAGCTCCCCATAGCGTGCTATCCACCACTGCAGGCCCCGACGGCCCCACCCAAGCTGCAACCGGGGACGGGGAACCTATCGCCCCCCCTCCGCATCGCGCCAAAAGGTCACGCACACAACACAACAATTCCTGAATCTCACCCCCACCACCCGTACTTCCTGTAATCCCCACGCTACACCCCGGCAATCCCGTAGGCAAAAGTGAACCCCCACCCCCTACCCCTGGGGACCGAAATACAGCAGGCAATGAAAAAGTAGGAGACAGCGACTCACCGGGCTGCGCAGGTGCTGTGTCCCCACCAGCCGGGGCGAAGGATCCATCCAGACGTCCCTCTTGGTCACCGAACTCACGGTCGTCCACTTCATCCTGCCCAGACGGGCCAGGACAAGCGCCGCACGCATGACATCCCCGACCTTCTGATGGAGCGCTCCTTAACTGCGCCAATGAACTGGGCCTCTCCGCCCGTCTGTTGGGGAGGCTCGACCACCCCGCGGCCCGCAGGTAGCCGCCCTCCTGCCCGCCGTGTCACCACCGACCGTGGCACACGCCTGGAATTGGTTGCACCATCCTGGGTACAGGTGGGCCGCCCGACTGGAGCATCGCCAGCACGGCCCACCGCAAGTCCTGGGTCCCGTCGTCTGGAGGCAGAGGGAGGTCCCGGATGCATGGGTGCCTGCCCTACCACCTCCGCTGAGCCAGGCCGGCTTCCAGGATTCCTCTCAGACCAGGCCGTCCTGCTCACGGCAGCCGAGCGAGGGGCCCGGCCTGGAGGGTCCCTCGTGGGGCTCCTTACCCTGCGCCTGGCTCGTGGCATCACTTCCGGGCTCAACCTCTCCGGAGGCCTCGTGCGACGTGACCGCCGCCGGGGCGGAGAGGACGGCACCGCCTGCGCCCCAGATCCAAACACGGAGCTGGGTAAGTAGTGCATCCAGTATAAAGTACTGGACAAACTTCCCTGTGCTGCTGCAATCTTCCCTGTGCTGTTAACTAAAAATCACCAGCTTCCCTGTGCTGCTGCAAGCTTCCCTGTGCTGTTACTAAAGATGGCGACGCCTTTCCCTCTCCTACCCTTAAGTAAACTGACCTCGCCCCCCCTCACATCCGCCCCCTCCTAACCACACCCCTAACTCCTTAACTCCTTCCCTTCCTAACATCCCTGATCATGGTGGCCTCCCCCTATGGCATTCTGCCGGGTCCAGCCTGTACTGGAACCACACTGACCTGCAGAGTAAAGTTAACATGTAATTTATAACACATGGTGAACGCTGTATAAAATAAAAATAAAAAACGATGCCAGAATTGCTGTTTTTTGGTCACCTGGCCTCCCAAAATATAGGATAAAAAGTGATCAAAAAGTCACATGTACCCCAAAATGGTACCAATATTAACTACAGATCGTCCCGCAAAAACACAGCCCTCATACCAATAAGTCTATGAAAAAATAAAATTAGTTAAGGCTCCAATAAGTCAGTGAATAAAAATATGCAGTTGTGCAGATCAGAGGGGAACATTTCTTCTGTTTCAAAAGGCGATTTATCAAGGCCCTAAAATTAGGGAACCAGGAAGGGGAGAGCCCAAACATATCTGCTGGAAGCGAGGGTGACCATATTATACCAGGACAACGCTTTCCCAGCAAAATTCCCCAAACTGCAAAGGTGCAGAGTTTGGACCAAAAGGGGGATAAGGAAGGACATTTATCAGTGCGACACTGGCCTGTGCAGAAAGGATTGCTTCACAGCGTGACACACATCTATGGACTATTTTATTGTTTTTTTTTACCCCATTATTATATCACCTGACTATGCCCCTGATATACTCTGCCCAGCTTACATGTACCCCCACAGGGGCTTTGCAAATGCGACATAGCGCCCAGAAACCAATCCATCAAAATCTGCACTCCAAAAGCTAATGGCGCTCCTTCTCTTCTGAGCCCTGCCGTGTGCCCAAACAGCAGTTTATAACCACATATGGGGTATTCTCATTATCCAGAGAAGTTGCTTTACAAATATTGCGGTGCTTTTTCTTTTATTTGTTGAGAAAATTAATTTTTTTTAGCTAAAGCTACGTCTTATCGAAGAAAAAGGATTGTTTTTATTTTCACTGCCCAATTTTAATAAAATCTATTAAACACCTCTGGGGTCAAAATGCTTACTACACCCCTTTATGAGTTCCTCAAGGGGTGTAGCTTCGTAAATGGAGTCACTTTTGGGTAGTTTCCACTGTACTGGTACCTTAGGGGCTTTGCAATTGCGACATGGTGCCAAGAAACCAATCCAGCAAAATCTGTACTTCAAAAGCCAAATGGCACCCTGCCGTATGCCACCGGATAGGTCATCAGTATATCATCAGCTGCTTCGGCTGCCTGCGCGCACCGGATATCATTGCACAGCATGCAATGTATGGATCCGGAGGCAGTTGACTCCGTACATTGCATAACAGCCATCAGTGGATAGGTCATCAGTTGTCCGGTAGTGGACAAACGTTTTAGTTACATAGGCAGCTGGCCAAACAACAGAGCACCCAATCAACACAAAGTCCAGCACAAGGGTACCTGAATAGTCCAGACAGTGGCAGAGGCCTTAGCATGGATGGGACTGGATGTGGCAGGTGGCGTCAGATGTGGCGGATGACAGCAGGTGCAGCAGATTGCGCCAGACGTGGAGGACGACAGTTGGCGCAGCAGGACATGACTCCAAAACTAGACAGGACTCAGGAACCAACAAAGCACATGATACAGGAGCAAGTAACAGGGCACAGGAACACGTGGAAACAGGATAACACAGAGGGACCATTTGCAAAGACTAACATGGGAATTACTAACAATGCTCAGGCAGGGAGTGAAAGGGGTGGGCCCCTTTAATAGTCCAGAGAGATTGGGGCTGATTTGTAATAGAGTTCATGTGCGGCACTGGCCCTTTAAGATCAGAGCACGAGCATGCGCCCACACCCTACGGGACACAGCCGAGCGGAGCGGAAGTGAGTGCTGGCGTCTCATAGGTAGGAGATGCCTGCCAGCACTCACGGATCCATGGCCGCGGCAGTCCGCGGCCGTGGATGCTACAACTAATATGGACTTGCTATAATGAAGACTTTAGAGGTATCTTTTATATCTGTATTTATATTATAATTCCACTACATCTAGTAAACAGCTGCATAGGTGCTTCATAAAATAACCGTTTCCACAAAGACCCAACTATTCCTGTTCTCACTGCTCACCAGCGCTAAAATGTGATTAACTCATCAGTTATATTATGTGTTATCGACCCTTTTTGCCTGGTTAAATTTTTTTTATAAAACATATGAAATAAAAATATAGAAGAGATCCACTAATATTCCCATATTTATTTGTTGTTGTTTTTTACACCCAGGAGTCTGGATACCTGTCTTCTAGAAATAGCAGATGATTGCTTGTTCTAGGCACCTATAATGTAAAGTGTGTCTGAAAAGCTCCAGTTTGATATTGTATGATCAGCGCTTATGTTACAATTCATGTATTAATCGTAATGACTACAAAGTGTTGTCACGCTTCCAAAACTTGTGCATTAGTTCCCTACCTTGCTGCAACTTGTAACATCTTTATGACCTTATCTAGACTCACTTTATGCAATTGCCATAAACAAAACTGAGACATGGCATACATATAATTATCCTTCAGGTCTCTGTTTCACCTTGCAATTAGAAGCGTGGCGTCAACAAATGATTACTTAGAATATGTTACCTAGCAACTAGGATTTATTTGTTTGTTACTTTCCTACTTTGTACGGTAAGGTGGTTGCATATGCTTTATTTATTTTAATAGCGCACTTCTATAGGAAGTTCTTTTTTAACTAATAATATAAACAAACATCCCAACCATCCCGGATTCAGCGGGACAGTCCCGGATTCCGGGGGAATGTCCCGCTGTCAACTGTATCTGCGTCCTCAGGACGCAGATATAGTTGAACCCAATTTTGAAGCATGGAACCATCAGCTCCCTGCTTCAGAATTAGTCCAGAGTGGAGGAGCATAGGGAGCTCCTCGGCCACAGCGCTACTTTAAGTGCTGTGCCCGGGAAAGCCCTTGACGTCACTGTCCATATATGACAGGGACGTCAGTGGCTACCGATGATCTGGCCAGGGATTCCGCTCTTAGAGGAAAACCCCTAAGGTCACTTAATCCCCGGCCAGAGTCGGCAATGCGAATTCCGCTCAAGGAGTAGCCACTGACGTCACTGTCTATATATGGACAGTGACATCAGGGCTTCCTTTTAGGAGCGGAATCCCCGGCCTAAGCTCTGGCTGGGGATTCCGCTCCTAGAGGGAGTCCCAATGGCGCTATCTACATGGGCACTATCTACAAGGCCACTGTGGCACAATCTACAAGGGCACTTGCACTTTATATGTAGGAACTGGAACTAGGGGCAGCTTTCGGGGCGTTATACTGTATAAGGGAAGCTAGGGGGGCATTATACTTTATGGGGGCATTATGCTGTATGGGGAAGCTATGGGCCATTATACTGTATGGGGCAGCTATGGGGGCATTACACTCTATGGGAGTTTCTGTGTGGGCATTATACTGTATGGGGGCATTATACTGTATGGGGCAGCTATGGGGGCATTATGCTGCATGGGGGAAGCTATGGGGCATTATGCTGCATGGGGGCAGCTATGGGGCATTATGCTGTATGGGGGAATTTGTTTGGGCATTATACTGCCTGTGGGCATCTGTGTGGGGGTTATACTGTATGGGGGCATCTGTGTGGGCATTGTACTGCATGGGAGAATCTGTGTGGGCATTATACTGTATGGGTGCATCTATGGGGGCATTTTACTGTGTGGGAGGCACTATGGGAGCATGATAATGTGTGGGCTGAACTGGGTGTGTATGGGCGGGGATTGCGTGGGATTAGAGGCATGGCCTAAAAGAAACAAAATTGCCGCTATGCGTGGCGCATCGGTTGTCCCTCTTTGTGATACTTGAAAGTTGAGAGGTATGATATAAATGTCAGAGAATTCTGCAAACACTGCACATACATATTGAGACCTGCATCAGTCTCCTTTACTTAGCAAAAAGCAAACAGATCTTTGTTTTTTTAATTTGCTTCACTATGCTACCGCAAACATATATAAAAGGATTGTCAGATTCAGCAGGGAGCAGGGAAAACAAAGTAGCAAACAAACAATAAGGACTATCGGCCAAAAAATGCAACACAACAGATAAAGCGTTTGACAGGTTGTCTGAAAAGATTATGTCGTTCTGTCTCGGATTTCACAGCAGCAGGGGAGTCATGGACAGTACTACATGAACCAACTCAGCCACCCTCCCTCTATACAAGACAAAATTGTGGGTCTCTATTTTGCTGTCACGAGCACATTCATTCATAGAACCTAAAGGGCACAGGCGCCAAAAGGTGGTGAGAAACATGTGGCAAATTTTTCATCATAGCTATAACACCTGAATATTTTGGCAACAACCGCTAAAACTTAGCTTAGGTGTTAATTCATTTTGATTTAAAGCATCTGAGGGTAACTTTAGAGTAGCACAATACAGAATATTGCTGGTGGTATGAGATGGCTTTGAGGATAGAGTGGCTTAGTGCTTTATATATTTTTATCTTTGTCGGTGTATATGGATTGAAGAATTAATGGTAATAACCATAGTGGTTTAGTGTAGTGAAGGGGTTAATACCAGAATCGCTGGTAAAAGTAATGAAGGGGTAAATGCCAGTATCCCTGGTGGGTTAGTATATTGAAGTGGTAAATACCAACCTCCCTGCTTGCACATTGTATTGAAGTAGTTAAAACTAGCATTCTTGGTTGTCGGGTGTATGATCTAGTCAGGGTCGTGAAGGAGGTTATGTCAGCAACCCTGGATGCTAGTGTATCGAAGTGGTTAATATCAACATAGCTGCTCGTGTAGTGTATTGAAGTGGTTAATACTAGCATTCTTGGTAATCTGGAGTATCGATCGCGTTAAGTTAGTAAAGGGAATGATGCCATCATCCTTAGAGATCTAGGGCAGTAAAAATATTAATACTAGCATTCTGCATTATATACACCGTGTTCCAAATTATTATGCACATTGGATTTAAGTGTCATAAACATTTAATTATTAGTTTTTCAATTAAACTCATGGATGGTATTGTGTCTTAGGGTATGTGCACACGCTAGCTGTCATTTACGGCTGAAATGACAGACTGTTTTCAGGAGAAAACAGCTGCCTCGTTTCAGCCGTAAAAGCTCCTCCTCGTATTATGCGAGGCGCCTTTGACGCTCGTAAATCTTGAGCTGCTCTTCATTGAGTTCAATGAAGAACGGCTCAAATTACGTTGCAAAGAAGTGTCCTGCACTTCTTTGCCGAGGCAGTCAATTTACGCGTCGTCGTTTGACAGCTGTCAAACGACGACCCGTAAATTACAGGTCGTCGGCAAACCCATTGAAATGAATGGGCAGATGTTTGCCGACGTATTGTAGCCCTATTTTCAGACGTAAAACGAGGCATACGTCTGAAAATAGGTCGTGTGAACCCAGCCTTAGGGCTCTTTGGATCATTGTAATCATTCTTAGACACCTGTGATAATTAGTTTGCCAGGTGTGCCCAATCAAAGGAAAACTACTTAAGAAGGACATTCCACATTATTAAGCAGGCCACAGGTTTCAAGCAATATGGGAAAGAAAAATGATCTCTCTGCTGCCGAAAAGCGTGAAATAGTGCAATACCTTGGACAAGGTATGAAAACATTGGATATTTCAAGAAAACTTAAGCGTGATCATCGTACTGTGAAAAGATTTGTGGCTGATTCAGAGCACAGACGGGTTCGTTCAGATAAAGGCATAATGAGGAAGGTTTCTGCCAGACAAATTAATAGGATTAGGAGAGCAGCTTCTAAAATGCCATTGCAAAGCAGCAAACAGGTATTTGAAACCGCTGGTGCCTCTGGAGTCCCGCGAACCTCAAGGTGTGCTTAAAGATATTATTCGGCCACCCCTAAACAATGCTCACAAGCAGAAACGGTTGCAGTGGGCTCAGAAATACATGAAGACTAATTTTCAAACCGTGTTGTTTACTGATGATTGCCGTGCAACCCTGGATGGTCCAGATGGATGGAGTAGTGGATGGTTGGTGAATGGCCACCATGTCCCAACAAGGCTGCGACGTCAGCAAGGAGGTGGCGGAGTCATGTTTTGGGCTGGAATCATGGGGAGAGAGCTGGTAGTCCCCTTTAGGATCCCTGACGGTGTGAAAATGACCTCTACAAAGTACGTAGAGTTTATGACTGACCACTTTCTTCCGTGGAACAAAAAGAAGAACCGTGCCTTCCATAGCAAAATTATCTTCATAGATGACAATGCACCATCTCATGCTGCAAAGAATACCTCTGTGTCATTGGCTGCTATGGGCATAAAAGAAGAGAAACTCATGGTGTGGCCCCCATGTTCCCCTGACCTCAACCCTATTGAGAACCTTTGGAGCATCCTCAAGCAAAATATCTATGAGGGTGGGAGGCAGTTCACATCGAAACAGAAGCTCTGGGAGGCTATTCTGACATCCTGCAAAGATATTCAAGCAGAAACTGTCCAAATATTAACAAATTCAATGGATGCAAGAATTGTGAAGGTGATATCAAAGAAGGGGTCCTATGTTAACATGTAACTTGGCCTGTTAAGTTTTTTTTTTATTGAAAGTGCTTTTGAGTTCTGTAAATATGACATGCTGCAAATTCAACAAATTACCATTTTAGTTCTCTTTACAACCTTTAAAATGTTTTGATCTCTGTTGTGCATAATAATTTGAAACAGTGCATTTTGAGTTTTTTACTTCTAAAAAAAACCTGTTATCATTAGGAGATTTGTTCAATAAAATTTGCATTATACTCCAACGGTTGATGGCTTGAAGATTATACTGACTGTCATTTGCATCGACAATTTAGGAAAATCAGCGAAAAATAACATTTGCATAATAATTTGGAACGCGGTGTAGAGCAGTAAAGGGGTTAAAAGCTATGTGCACCTGTGAACTGACGGTTTCAGGTCTTAGCGAACAATATAGCTGCTCTGTATACAGAAAACAAAGCAGCTGTATCTCAAAAAGTAAAAATAATTTTTAATAAAATGTATTTAGAAAGGTGCACCAATCACACTGATACACAATTTTATATGTCAAACGTGTACAAAGCCATTAACCCATTCCCGCACCTTGACATAACTCCAGGTGAGCAGTAACGTTGCGCACCTAGACATGCACTTTAAAAGTTAACCGCCACGTGGCGCTACACCACAGCGGCGGGTTAACTGCACAGAGAGTCTACCCTGGTCTCCATGCAGAGAACAAGGGACTTATCAGAGCGGTCACTTATCAGAGATCTCTCCGATTGGTTAGTCTATACAGACTAACCAATTGGAGCTCAGTAGTACAGTGAAACTTTACAACAGGCTCTGATCTTCTCTGTTGGTGTTTGAAAGTCGGAGGGATCAGAGCCTGTATGGATGTTGGAAGGAGAAAAGTAAAAAAACCAAACATTAAACCCTTGATCACAGTTCCCCCACTATGATCACTCCCATACCTCTCCCAGTGTTATTTCTTCAAAATTCCAAGAACACAAAAAAAAAAGTGTTTAGTCAGTGTTAGTCAGTGTCAATTTAGTCGGTGTCAGCCAGTGTCAATTTAGTCAGTGTTAGCAGAGGCGTAGCTAGGGGGGTGCAGGCGGGACACGTGCTCTGGGTGCAACTAGGAGGGAAGGTATGGGAGGGCACAGATGCTCTAGCCGGGGCTACCTCTAGGAGCTGAATCCCTGTCCGAAGCATTGCCGACGCTCTGGCCTGGGATTCCGCTCCAAATATGGACAGTGAAGTCAGGGGCTCCTCCAGGAGAGGAATCCCTGGCCAGAGTGTCGGCAAGGCTCTGGCCAAGGATTCCACTACTAGAAGGAGCCACTGATGTTACTATCCATATATGGACAGAGCCACCAGGGGCTCCTCCAGGAGCGGAATCACAAGCCAGAGCATTGCCGACGCTCTAGCTGGGAATTCCGCTCCTAGAGGTAGCCCCTGACGTCACAACGCTCTGGCTGGGGAAGGGGGGATGTAGCGCTATCTACAGAGGTGGTGTAGCACTATATACAAGGGGGGTGTCTGGCACTATCAACTAGGGGGGAGTGTTGCAGTATCTACAAGGGGGGTGTGTGGCAATATCTACAGGGGGCTGTGTGGCTTTATCTATAAGAGGGTGTGTGGCACTATCTACACTATCTACAGGGGAGATTTGTGTGTGGCACTATCTACTAGGGGGGAGTGTGACACCATCTACAGGGAAATGTCTGCCACTATCTACTGGGGGGGGGTAGTATGGCAGT
This sequence comes from Rhinoderma darwinii, assembly GCF_050947455.1. NCBI lineage: Eukaryota > Metazoa > Chordata > Amphibia > Anura > Rhinodermatidae > Rhinoderma > Rhinoderma darwinii. The sequence continues at coordinate 286,688,224 of NC_134690.1, read as the reverse complement.
ATCTACAAGGGGGTGTGTGGGACTATCTACAAGGGGGGTGTTGCACTATCTACTGGGGTGAGTGTGGCAATATCTACAGGGGGCTGTGTAGCACTATCTACAAGGAGGGCCGTGTGTCACTGTCTGCAAAGGGGGTGTGGCACTGTCTACAAGGGGGGGGGCTGTGTGGCAATATCTACAGCGGGGCAGTGTGTATATCTACAAGGGGGATTCCACTCCTAGAGGGAGCCCTAATGGCTCTATCTACAGGGATGAGGGGGTGTAACGCTATCCACAGGGGGTTTGGCACTATCTACAAGGGGGGTGTGGCACTATCTACAAGGGAATGGGGCACTACAGGAGGAGGCTGTTCATTATGTCACCATATAGTCTCACTAGCCTCAGTTATACAATATGTTTTAGTCAGGCACTAACCTTTTTAATTTATTTTCTTTTAATTTATTGTTATGTTAACTACTTTATCTAACTAGCTTGTAAAATGTACATATGGTTTTATACTGGAGTTACATAAAAAAAATGTGGAGAAAAAAAATGATACCTTATTAATTGGTAGACAAAGCAAACATGGCCAGGGGGAAGGAGATGTCAGGAAAGCAGTTCGGGTACGAGCCAAACTGAATCTTTGCCCCGGGTGCAGGAGAACCTAGCTATGCCTCTGGTGTTAGTCAGTGTCAATTTAGTGAGTGTTAGTCAGTGTCAATTTAGTTAGTGTCAGTCACTGTCAACATCAAACAGTGTCAGTCAGATCGTCCGTGTCAGTCAGCATCAGACCGTCTGTCAGTCAGCGTCAAAGCGTCAGTCAGCGTTAGACCGTCTGTCAGGCAGCGTCAGTCTGCGTCAGTGTGTCAATCCGTTAGTGTCAGTCAGCATCAGTGCGTCAGTCAATCAGCGTCAGTTAGTGTCAGTCAATTAGCGTCAGTCAGTGTGTGATTGTCAATCAGTCCCCTTCAGTTAGTCATCGTCTTTCTGTCAGTGTAGTTTAGTCAGTGTAAGTTAGTCCGTTTTAGTGTCATAAAATAAAAAAATTTATCAAAAAAAGACAAAAAGAGTTCTATGTTATACATTTTTTTGTATAAAGTGCTCTACAGTTACATCTTCTACAGTGCATAATTACATTTACTGTACATAAAAAATAAAAATGGCCGACATAACAGGAGGTCTAGCGTTCAGGTTACACCTGCACCTGAACCTCCTATACCCCACCAAGTACCCGACTTTACTGCTGCTGCAGGGGTAGAACTTTTCCAGCTGTTCTTTTCTGACGGTCTTGTTGAAAAAATTGTTGCGCAGACAATTCTTTGTGCTCAACAATTTATTTCTGCGAACCCTAGCTCTTTTTATGCCAGGCCATACAGATGGCATCCGACCAACAAAGCAGAAATGCTGCAATACTGGGGATTGGTCCTGAATATGGGCCTAACTAAGAAGCCATCAGTGAGGGCCTATTGGTCCACTGATGTGCTCTACCACTGCCCCTTATACCGCACCACAATGCCCGGGGCTCATTTTGAGGCAATTCAATAATTCATCCACTACTATGATAACTCCCAGTGACCCCCCCCCCCCCCGGATGACCCCAATTTCGGCTGACTCCTTAAAATTAGACACCTGACATATTATTTGGCACAAAAAAATTCCTCTTCAGGTACCCCTAGAAGAGAAATTGTCAATGACGAGTCACTGGTGCCTTTCAAGGGGAGGATGAAATTCAGGCAGTATTTGCCTAACAAGCGTGCCAGGTATGGCACTAAAGGGTACCACGCGTACATTGAAACTGGTACACGAGTGTACCCCTATTCAAGTGCCTGGCGGAGCAAAAAAATGTGGCACGTGGGACGGTTCGCAAAAACCAAAGGCATTTCTGAGCTAAACCCTGCAACTTGGGGAGAGCAAGGTGCTCCATAGCGAAGGGTCCTTTTTTATAATTCAGGGACAAGAATGATGTCCTAATGCTGACATCCATATATGATGCCACCTGCTCCCTTGTCCCTGTGCGTGGTGCAATATCCACTACATCACGGCCTGTGTGCATCCAGGGGTAAAATAAATTTATAGGGGAGTGGATCTATCTGACCAGATGTTCAATCCGTACAATGCCATGCGGAAATAAAAAAATATGTACAAAAAACTGGCGGTGTACTTCATCCAAATGGCATTGTACAACTCGTTTGTAATTTACAGTAGCACTGGTCATGAGGGGACATACCTTGAATACCAGGAGAAGGTAATAAAATCCCTTCTCTTTGGTAATGTGGCAGAGGTAGGAGGAAGTTATACCTCTGCAAGTAGTGATGTCCCCAGGATAGTTCCAGGGCAGCACTTTCCTGGTGAAGTGCCGACCACAGAGAAAAAAAGCCGCCCCCAGAAAAGGTGTCGTGTCTGTGCCAGAAGAGGCATAAGAAAAGACACCACATACCAGAGCAACACCTGTCTCCCCCACCCCGGACTGTGTATAAAGGTGTGCTTCCAGATATAACACACCTCTCTGGAGTACTAAATGTTATTTTCATCCGTCCCTTTCATTTACAATTATCATCCCCGTCATTTACAACTATCGTCCCTTTCATTTACCATAACCGATCCCCCATTACAAAAATAAAAATTCTCATTATACCTCTAGATGAATACCTGGGATTTGTAATATGGTGTAGTGTCTGCACAATGTCTGCACAATGTTTTAGGCTTACGCAATCAAGACGTGCCCAAAAATCATCCAAGTAAAATGAGGCCTCAAAATCCTTGGTGTTCCAATACTTTCAGGCCCTGCCATATGTCCAGCAACAGCAGATTAGGGCCAATTTAGGGGTATTTCTAAACTCAGAAGAAATAGCCTAATAAATGTTGAGGTGCTTTTCTTCACTTGCATGCTCTGTGTCTGAAAAATCTGTCCTATAAATTAAGCATTTGTGAAAAAATTTAAATTGTTAGTTTTCACACCAGATGTGCACACGATTCTGCAAAAAAAACTTTGGGGTTAAAAAAGTTATCATACCCTAGAAAAATTCTTTGAGGTGTGTCGTTTTCAAGAAATTACATAATTTTCTAAACCATTGTGATATACCCAAAAGGTGACAAAAAGGGTTAAAAATTGTGGCCCAAATCTAGTAGACAAAGGGTAAAACACATCTAATAACATATTTATACAATATATTGCATATATATATTCCATGTTGGAGCTAAAATTAGAAAAAAAAATAGTTTTTTTAAATTTTTGCCATTCTTGGCGGTTTTTAATACGAAAATGTAAACCGTATTGACCTACATTTTACATAAAAAGGAAGTACAATATGTGACGAAAAAACAATGTCAGAATTACTTAGATATGTAAAACCATTGGCGAGTTATTCTCAGATAAAGCGACACAGACCAGATGTAAAAAATCTGGCTTCATCCTAAAGCTCTAAAATGGCTCCGTTTTGAAGGGGTTAATGCCAGAATTCTTGTTGATCAACAGTAGTGAAAGGACTTAGGGCACGGCCAGACGTGGCAGAGTTTTTCCGCTGCAAATGTTGGTGCAGATTTGGGGCAATTACGCAACGAATCTGCACCAACATTTGCATATTTGACAGGTAATTCAGACGTTGCAGAAAAGACAGCGGACTTGACAACAGATTTCAGTTTTTGCATTGCAAAGGCTGAAATCCGTAGTGAAATTCCGCTTCTTCTCCGCAACAGTCAGTGCATGCTGCGGAGGGAAAATTCCGCACTGCAGCCTATGGTCCGCAGCGGAGTTTTTCGCAACGTCTGAACTAACTTTCCTAAAAATGTATAGAAACAAATGTAAAAAACGGCCGCTGGAGAATTCCACTGCGGACTGTCCGTAGCGGAATTCCACAGCAATTCCGCCATGTCTGGCAGTGCCCTTATACTGGCATCCTGGTGATCTAGGGTTGTGAAGGTGTAAATTCACTGACTATATGGCCAAAAGTATGTGACAACCCTCCCAATTATTGGAGTCAGATATTTCAGCCACACCCATTGAAAACAGGTGCAAACATTCAAGAACACAACCGTCCAATCTCTATAAACAAACATTGGCACTGGTTTGGGACATACTGAAGAGCTCAGTGACATTAAACTTGGCATTGTCATTGGATGCCACCTTTGCCACAATTTCTTATCTGCTAGATTGGCCCAGTCAACTATAAGTGCTATTATTGTGACGTGGAAGCATCTAGGAGTAACAACAGGGTCACCAAGCGCTGAAGCGTGTGGTGCGTAAAAATCTATTATCCTCTGTTGCATCACTCATTGCTCAGTTTTAAACTGCCCCTAGAAGTGACAAGCTGTGCACACAAGACTAATATCACCATGTGTAATGCCGAGCGTTGGCTGGAGTGGTGTAAAGCCCGCCGCCACTGGACTCTGCAGCCGTGGAAATGTGTTCCCTGAGTGATGAATCACGTTTCACTTTTTGACAGTTTGATGGACAAATCTGGGTTTGGCGGATGCCAGGAGAAAGCTATCAACCGGAATACATAGTGCCACTGTAAAATTTGGAAGAGGACGAATAATGGTCTGCAATTGTGTTCCAGGGTTTGGGCTAGACCCCATATTTCCAGTGAAGAGTAATGTTAAAAACATTTGACAATTGTATACTTCTAACTTTGTTGTAACCGCTTGGGGAAGGCACTTTCCTGTCCCAGGCCCTGTGCCCAAAACGAGGTTCATAAACACAAGGTTTAATGAGTATGGTGTGAAGAACATCAGTGCCTAATCTTTCAAAAGCTATTTTTGACCGAATGGCTCTGAATTCCCACAGACACGCTCCAAAATCTTGTGGAAAGCCTTCATAGAAGAGTGGAGGCTTTTGTGCAACAAAAAAGGGGCCCAACTCCATATTAACGCCCATGGTTTTGGAATGGGTCCAACAAGCAGATTACAGACTCCGAAGTAAACTGCTTGAAAGTAAAATAGTGTTACTTTCTTGTTTTGTGTTCCTCTTCAAAAATAATTTACATTGTTCCAAAATGTCTATGATAAAGTTTCAATCTTTTTAATAAGGGTACATTATGTGACAAAGTATTGTTCCACTACAAAAAAAAGAACATATTTACACACAAGTTATTTTGTTTTACCAGAATCTTCATGGTTCATTTTATAAATATGCTCATTTTGTCTGTAAGCATGTCTAACAGCTCGTTGCATAAGGCTGGGTTCACACGAGCATGTTACGTCCGTAAAGGACGGAACGTATTTCGATCGCAAGTCTCGGACAGAACACACTGCAGGGAGCTGGGCTCCTAGCATCATAGTTATGTACGATGCTAGGAGTCCCTGCCTCTCTGCAGGACAACTGTCCCGTACTGTAATCATGTTTTCAGTACGGGACAGTAGTTCCATGGAGAGGCAGGGACTCCTAGCGTCGTACATAACTATGATGCTAGGAGCCCGGCTCCCTGCAGTGTGTTCGGTCCGGGACTTGCGGCCGAAATACGTTCTGTCCTTTACGGACGTAACATGCTCGTGTGAACCAGGACTAATACTTTACTATATTTTACCAACTTGCTATATTTACATTTAGCAATTAAAGTGGATTTTTGAACATTTTTACAGAGTACTTTTTTTGCGTTACTTAATTATGCTTTTTTAATTACTGTATGTAGGAAGCAAAAACAAGTAACATCGCTTGTCAGTAAGAAAGCTATATTTTAATTGTAAGAGATTAAAACACATAATGCCAACAGAGTCAGGTGCTCAAGAGAGTGGCAAATTACTGTACCAAAGGGAAAACCAAATTCAGCAAGGAAAAAATCCCCCACACTAATTAGCTTAAGCCTGAGGGCAAATATGTACTTCTAAGGCAAATGCAGATTTATTTTTGAGTAGTTATGAGGGTATTTGGCATATTAAAAACATTATTGCTGATTTATTCATTTATTTTTAACAAACCAGTAAAATCTGTTGAAATTTACAGAGAAAGAACCAACATTTCCAAAAGATTCCGTTATTTGGAAGGGGACTGTAATTCTGCTTTACCCTTAAAATCAAAACATTACCTTAAAAATATTACCTGCTTTTCCCCTATTTCTTAACGTATAGTCTAATGTGGTCTAATAAATCTAACTATATATGCATGTATAGGTAATGTATAGGTAACATATTAATTTACTAAAGAGAATCAACTCCTGTAAATTAAATTCTGATAAAAACAAAAAGGCATTTTTGCATAAATATAATTTTGGCATTGAATTTTTCACTACACTCATATCCTCTAATAGCCACCAATTTGCAATTGAATAAATTAGATTTATAATTTATGTTACCAAAGTGATTTGATCTACATTGTATTTCAGGAAAACTTCCGGTACATACACCAAATGTAGACTATGCTATTCTATACAAAGGTATATAGTAAAAAAAAAAAGTTTACCGTGCAGTATATGTTCTTTTTTACTATGGTAGCCTATTAGAGACAGTGGGATACGTCGAAGCCCTACATCGGAGGTAAACGTCTCGAGAATCTTATTGATACTGTATGAAAATCTATTGATACTGCCAAAAATTGACAAAAATTGTATGCATATGGAAAAGATTGTAGAATTGATTTTGATTATTTTTTTTGTGCATTCTCACTAGGCAATTATTGTTACAATCATCCGGAATTAAATTATAATTATAATTGCCCCGGTGTAAACAGGCCTTTAGTGAATGGCTACAATAAAAAAACGTAGTCGTACCTTTTACTAGCTGTGTTGTGCTTCAATAACATCATGTGTTTACTCTCGTTCTGTGTCACCTTCCGTGACATTTAGCAAACTAATCAATCTCTCCATCTGCTTATAACCCATCAGCGCCTCCTAGGATAGACAGGAGCGCAATTCTCCACTTTTATCTTTTCCACACCTCCTCCTATAATCGTAGACGACATGGTGTCACTAAGCAATGAAAGAGCACCTCATTTAGCTCATGTATTATTCCTATTAATGCTGAATATTTAAGCCCATGGCATTAATTTAATGAGCAGAATGCAGCAGAACATTGTTGAGGCTTCATATCCAAATTAATTTATGGACTCTAAGAGGATGTGTTAAATAACCATCAGTATTAATGGAAATTGAGTATTAATGAAGCAAGAAACAAAAATGTCATACACTATATAAATGCCGAGGTGAGAAGATGATATCAAAACGCCGGGCACATATTCCTGCCGTGGTCTGGCCTCATTTCTATAATGAAGTTAACAGCAGGCAAAAGCCATTTTGATGGTTATTAAAGTGGTGTGTGATGTGTACATCTCAGGTGCCTTATTAGAGATAATTCTGTGTTTTTCACAAGATATCCAAACATTAAAAGGAAAGGGCCAGCACTATGACACGTGTCAGTACTCAGTACACAATCATCATAGCAATTATTGGGGACACATAGGAGACATTGCACCGTCATCCTGCTCTTGAGGCGGAATTGCATTAGCTACAGTGTAATCTTGTAATCTTTCAGAAAATTACTTGTATACTTTAAAGCAGCCGCTAATCTATGTAGTTTTAAAATATTTAATACACAATTATGTATTTGCAAGAAACCTCTCAAGGACCACAAAGCTGAAAAAATTATTCATAGAGTAATATAAGAAATATCTCCCAGTTGATATCAGAAATTGGTAGACCGCTATTAGAAGTGCCTATAAAAAATGCCTGCTGGAGGTTGTTTCGGCCAAGACGGCCAATACCAGGTATTAGGGTATGTTCACACGCAGTGTTTACAGGCGTATTTCGAGGCGTAAATGCCTCGAAATACGCCTGGGAAAATGCTAGCTAAACGCCTACAAACATCTGCCCATTTAATTCAATGAAAAAAACGATGTTTAGTTCAGACGGGGCTTTTTTTTTTACGCCACTGTTTTAAAAAACAGCGCATAATAAAACACCCCTGTAAAAGGAAAGAGCATGTCACTTCTTGAGATGTTTTTGGAGCTGTTTTTCATAGGGTCAATGGAAAAAACGGCTCAAAATAAGCCTCAAGAAAAGTTTTCGGCTACAAATATGGCTGAAAATCAGAGGCTGTTTTCCCTTGAAAACAGCTCTGTAATTTTCAGCCGTTTTTGATTTTGCGTGTAAACATACCCTTAGGCTGGATTCACACACCATGTTTTTGGTGACATTTTTGGCAACTTTTTTAACCATTTTTTTTCCCTTAAAAATGTTCTGGCCAGATGTTACTTTAAAGTGTATAGTAAAACGTGAGAAAGCCTACATAGACAACATTTTGGTTTGCAGCGTTTTTGTAGCGTTTTGGGGGTTAGTGGTGTTTTTTTTTAAAATGCAGCATGCTCTAGGTATGATGTTTTTTTCTGGCATTTCTTCTTTATAGGATTTTAAAAATGTATGTACAAAATGACACTAAATAAAAAAAGTGGATTATAAGGATTTTGCTGCATCTGAAAAAACATACAAGGGAGTGTTTGGAAATATTGTCAGGTCATGTATTACCGCATGGTGGAGGTTCAAGGGGTTAAAACTACCTGACAGATTCCCATTAAATATACAATGAATTGAGAACAATTCCATCTGCCCTGCAACTTTGTTATTACAAATATATCCTATATAAATACAGATCCAGAACCAAGCTCTGACATATATACAGTACCACAACCAAGCTCAGTACATAAATACAGCACTAGAACCAAGCTCTGACATATATACAGCACCAGAACCAAGCTCAGTACATACATACAGTACCAGAACCAAGATCAGCACTAGAACCAACCTCAGTACATAAATACAGCACTAGAACCAAGCATTGATATATATACAGTACCAGAACAAAGCTCAGTACATATATACAGCACTAGAACCAAGCTCAGTACATAAATACAGCACTAGAACCAAGCTCAGTACATAAATATAGTACCACAACCAAGATCAGTACATAAATACAGCACTAGAACCAAGCATTGACATACATACAGCACCAGAACAAAGCTCAGTACATATATACAGCACTAGAACCAAGCTCAGTACATAAATAGAGCACTAGAACCAAGCTCAGTACATATATATATACAGCACCAGAACAAAACTCATTACATATATACACAGTAACAAAACCAATCTCATATGTATATACAGCACCAGAACCAAGCTCAGTACTTACATACAGAATCAGAACCAGGATCAGTACATTTATATAACACCAGAACAAATACAGCTCAATTTAGTGCAACCCCTGCCGTACAGGTTTGTACGGTGTAAAACTACAGCTCCCAGCATGGCCCGAACAATGGTGAGGATATGCTGGGAGATGCTGTTTCACAAAAAAAATCATACCACCTATCATCTCGCTACAGATCATACAGTGACTACATTACTGATTAGAGGCAGAATAAACATTTACATTAAGTGACTCACTGGTGACGTCTCAGATTCTAGTTCTTTTCTTCTCCCTTCGGTCCAGACCTCTATGATGGATTTCTACTGGCCATGACCCATTTCTGCAGCTTTCCATTCAGATGTCTTCAGCTTCTCACTTTTAAAACATTTCTGCACCTACAAACGAAGTTAAAATTCGCAACACCTCTAAATATAATAAAGCACCATACACTGCACGTCTAACTATAATAGCACCATGCACTGTGTCCCTGATTATAATAGTACCATACACTGTGTCCCACACACACACACACACACACACACACCGTGCCCCCTGTATAAAGTGCCCCCATAGCCCCCTGTAGATAGTGACCTACATAGAAGCCCCTGTACAACGTGTTCCAAATTATGTGTCTTAGGGCTCTTTGGATCATTGTAATCAATCTCAGACACCTGTGATAATTAGTTTTCCAGGTGTGCCCAATCAAAGGAAAACTACTTAAGAAGGACGTACCAAATTATTAAGCAGGCCACAGGTTTCAAGCAATATGGGAAAGAAAAAGGATCTCTCTGCTGCCGAAAAGCGTGAAATAGTGCAATACCTTGGACAAGGTATGAAAACATTGGATATTTCAAGAAAACTTAGGCGTGATCATCGTACTGTGAAAAGATTTGTGGTTGATTCAGAGCACAGACGGGTTCGTTCAGGTAAAGGCATAATGAGGAAGGTTTCTGCCTGACAAATTATTAGGATTAGGAGAGAAGCTGCTAAAATGCCATTGCAAAGCAGCAAACAGGTATTTGAAGCCGCTGGTGCCTCTGGAGTCCCGCGAACCTCAAGGTGTAGGATCCTCCAGACGTATGCAAGTGTGCATAAAGCTATTAGTCGGCCACCCCTAAACAATGCTCACAAGCAGAAACGGTTGCAGTGGGCTCAGAAATACATGAAGCCTAATTTTCAAACCGTGTTGTTTACTGATGAGTGCCGTGTAACCCTGGATGGTCCAGATGGATGGAGTAGTGGATGGTTGGTGAATGGCCACCATGTCCCAACAAGGCTGCGACCTCAGCAAGGAGGTGGCGGAGTCATGTTTTGGGCTGGAATCATGGGAAGAGAGCTGGTAGGCCCCTTTAGGGTCCTTGACGGTGTGAAAATGACCCCTGCAAAGTACGGAGAGTTTATGACTGACCACTTTCTTCCGTGGTACAAAAAGAAGAACCGTGCCTTCCGTAGCAAAATTATCTTCATGCGTGACAATGCACCATCCCATGCTGCAAAGAATAGCTCTGTGTCATTGGCTGCTATGGGCATAAAAGGAGAGAAACACATCGTGTGGCCCCCATGTTCCCCTGACCTCAACCCTATTGAGAACCTTTGGAGCATCCTCAAGCATAAAAAAACTATTGAAAGAGCTTTTGATTTCTGTAAATATGACCTCCTGATGCTGCAAATTCAACAAATTACCATTTTTTTTTTATCTCTGTTGTGCATAATAATGTGAAACAGTGCATTTTGAGTTTTTTTACTTCTAAAAAAAAATCTGTTATGATTAGGAGATTTGTTCAATAAAATGTGCATTATACTCCAATGATTGATGGCTTGAAAATTATACTGACTGTCATTTACATCGACTATTTAGGAAAATCAGTGAAAAATAATATTTGCATAATAATTTGGAACTTGGTGTAGATAGTGTCCCACATACAACTCTCTGTAGATAGTGCCCACATATAGACTCCAGATCTGCAAGGCAATAGTGCTAACCACTGTGCCACCGTGCTGCCCTACATATAGCTTCCCCTATAGACAGTGCTCCACGTATAGCCCACCTCTGTAGATAGTCTCACATATAGCTCCCCCTGTATATAGTGTCCCACATATAGCCCACCCCTGTAGACAGTGCCCTACATATAGCCACCCTGTTGCTAGTGCCCCACAGGTAACCCACCCCTGTATATAGTGTGCCACATATAGCCCACCCCTATAGAAAGTGCCCTAAAATCAGCTCCCCTATAGATCGTGCTCTACATATAGCCCACCCCTGTAAGGTGTCTCACATATAGCTCCCCCTGTATATAGTGCCCGACATATAGACCCCCCTGTAGATAGTGCCCCACATCCCCACATATAGACCCCCCTGTAGATAGTGCCCCACATCCCCACATATAGACCTCCCTGTAGATAGTGGCCCACATATAGACCCCCCTGTATATAGTGGCCCACATCCCCACATATAGACCCCCCCCTGTAGATTGTGCCCCACATACAGACCACCCCTGTAGATAGTGCCCCACATCCCCACATCCCCACATTTAGACCCCCCTGTATATAGTGGCCCACATATAGACAACCCCCCTGTAGATAGAGCCCCCAATATATATAATGCCACTCACAGTTTTATAAGAAAAAAAACTAGAACTTTACATACTCACATGACCCCCTTCCCACGCTGTGGCAGATCTCCTGGAGCTGAACGAGCGTCGTAATAGGAGAAGTAGTATCTGCCTTTTATACTTTATCTACCTTTATCACCCACTCCCAAAACTGCAGAAAAAATTAAGAAAACTTGATCAAAACCTGCACGTGTGAATATGCTCTTAGGGCACAGCTACTACTTTCATATAAATGTCACAATTTGCCATTACTATTATCTAGTAATATTTGGTCTCTCTGCCATCTTCAGGTGAGGTCACAGGCTGCACAAGAAGAAAGACCACACAGGGAGTTGTAGTCCTACATTGGCTATTTACACCCTGAAATACAAGTCATGGCTCTGCAGCTCCTGTGGGGCTAAAAGACTCAGAATTACCCATCTGACTGACTAGCTTCAGAGCTGTAGCTAGGGTTTATTTTACCCGGGGCAAAGATCCAGTGTGGCGCCCCTTACATACAAAAGTAGGACATAAGTCAGTAACCCCCTTACAACGTAACTTTTTTTTAAAAAAAGAATAAATACATTTTAGCATTTTACGTTTTTAATTATATTAAGTAAACTGGTACATTTTGTATGTGGCAGGACTGTAATTACAATTTGGACAGTATGGCTACATGCGCACTTAGTACTGCAGAGGAGAGGTAGGAGCATTGCTTATCTCACTCCCTCTCTCTTTCGCCAATACTGTGCCCTCACCTTCCCAAAATCACCGGATTTCTTACCAAGTCCAGCGCTAACAGGGGAGGAAGATAAAAAAAAAATTCTGCTTCATGGTGTCGCACCCAGCAAAAGGCGTCTTACTTGTCACCGAACCTCCAGTGCCTGTGGAAAATATGACCTTGGAGCCTAGCATGTCATTCAATCTCTTACATGTAGCTTTAGTCAGTTATTTCAAGAACGACGTATGATTGAGCTCCCATATATTTTACTCAAGTTTTACATTTATATTAGTTTATATAAGCATGAGCATATACTCATGTTAGAATAGACCCCTCATATCTCCCTTATTTCGCCTGTATTTCAGCTTTGCTTACAAATGTTTTCAGTTCATCTTACTTTTTACCCAAAGTATTTGATGGCCAATGTAAATGCTCTAATTTGTAAATTTTATGGGTTATAAAAATATTAAATATCTCTACATAAATTCTATTTAATAAAAGAACACATGCTTCCATATATTCCCTGTTGTTCTACATTATATAGTTATAGTGTTATGATGTTGTATAAGCATTGCCAGTCATGATGAAGGACCATAGAAATATTTGGTCATGATTACGTATTTAGCTCCGGTGTTCTCCACAGTCTTTAGTTTAATAGGAGGAAAGATAAGCTGTATTCCCATTGCATCTTGCTAGGGGGCAGTCATGTTCAGCTGTTAGCTTTAGCTGCTAAGCAGGGCCTCAGGAGGCAGACAAGGGTGGATGCTGCTTGTATTTGCAAGCTGTTTGCTGGCATTCCTGGGTCAACATTACATTCCATCATCCCACATTCAATGGGACACCATCCAGAAAACTTCCCTGGGGAAGTAACTGCAGGGTTCCTTAAACAGTGAAGACTGGAAAAGCCGCAAAGCATTCAGTAGAAATGTGTCTCTGTGCAATAAAACGATCTGTGTCACGGTTACAGACAGTTTAGCAAATGTTTTTACAAAGTTTGTGAAAACCATATAAAAACTTCCAGAGAGTTTCTTTTTCATTATTATTTTATTGTCATTCTGTCAAAAAAGACTTATGCTACATTCACAAGAGCGTGTCCGATTTGCGTGTGCGCAAAAAGACCGTATTTCCTGCATTTCATGTCCATGCCATCAGTGTGCTTTGCATATGGCAGAAGTGTGCTTTGCATGTGGCATCCGTTTTTCATGTCCGTGGTTACCCTTTGCAACTTCCTTTTTTTTTAAAATAATTCTCTGCATTTCTTTACCAACAGATGCACGAAACACACACAGCACATGGATGTCGTCTGTGTGCTTTCTGTGTTTTTCACGTAGCCATAGAATTCAATGGGCGACAACATCCGCAAAAACGCACCAATATAGGACATGCAGTGAGTTTCACGCAACAAATACTCGCGTGACAACTGTCAGTTATTTCAACGGACAGCACACGGACGAGGAAGACGCTCATCTGAATGGGCCCCTATGCCTCATGCACATGGCCATATTCAGGATTTGTAACATGGATCCCAAACACAGCACCCATAACCTGCATATGGCACTCTTTTGTTCATGTATAACATTGTTTCTATCACAGTCACACTTCGTCCAGCAGGTTTACCATTAAAAAAGTGGTGGAAACAACGTCAGGGAAAATCTGGTTTTGTTTAGAAGACTGTGCCATGGTACATAAAACATGCTGCACTCTAGCATAACTAGAAAAGGCTGTGCCACATAGCAAAATGTTGAATGTATCCTCCCTTGAGAAAGCTCCAAGTAAAAGTTAAGACTTTCATTGAATTTAATTATCAGACTAGAAAAAAAAAACATTATACACCAGATCAGATCCAATATATTAGTCTAAGTGGTCTTCTCGGTCATCTTCACTTCTGGGCGTCTGAAGATCAGGGGCACGAGTCCAAACCCATATGCCCCCTTCCCCCTACACAAAGGCATATGCCATCCCTCCCGCTGAGAAAAATTATTGATGATAGTATAGCTTTTCTAACACATAACAGGCTTAGATACACTGTCTTAGCAGTACACTGTCCCTGGATATTAGGCCCTGCCCTCAAAAAATATTCCTTGTCATAAATGCTAATGTATATATGATAGTTTACCTCTCAAAAATACAGTCATGCATTTACCGAATACTACTACTATACAAGGGCCAAATAATATCTCTACACCATGACCACATATATTTGCCACAAAGACCAATACAACCAATAATATACAGTGGTCACTTACCAGCATTGAATACAGTACAATAAAATCCAGTGACTCACATGTGACGTCTTCTCTGATTGGACTAGTTCACTTTCCCTTTTCTCTCCATCTGACCCCAACAGGCATGAAGTTCTCTCCTGGCAATGACTTGTCTTGCTCCCTAAATGACTTTAGGGCATTTGCTTAGCCCTTTGCTTTTCCAGCACATCCTCACCCTTTACTCAAACTCCCCATCCTGCTGCCCCCTTTAAGTGTCCTACTTCTGCAAAAATAGTGCCACACAGATTGTGCCCCCAAAAATAATAGTGGCAAATAGATAATGCCCCACACTATAATAGTGTCCAGTTAGTGCCTCACACAGTAATAGTGCCCCACACAGTAATAGTGCCCCAGTTTGTGCAGTACACTGTAATAATGCCCCCACAGAGTAATATTGCCCATTTGAGCCCTGCACACGTTTATAGTACCCTCTTTGTGTGGCACATAGTAATAGTGCTACCATACATTGATGATGCCACCTTAGTAACTCCTTCACAGTAATAATCCTCCCGTAGTACGCCTAACACAGTAAGGTTGTCCCCTCACATTAATTACGCATCTTTAGTGTCCCCACATAGTAAGGATGCCCCCTTAGTGCCACCACATAGAAATCCTGCCCCTTAGTGGCCCCTCACAGTAGTTATGCCCCTTAGTGCCCCACATAGTATGGATGGCACCTTAATGCCCCCGCATAGAAAGGGTACACCCTTAGCGCCTCCCTTAAAATAATGATGCCCACAGTGCACCCTTAACAGTAGAGAATAGTGATGCCCCCTTAATGACTCCCCACACAGAAATAGTGCCGCTTAAAATAATAAAAATAACACCCACCTAGATCAGTTCTCACGTCCAATGGAGCAGCTTACCCTTCATGCCTTTTCTGGCCTGTGCAGTAGATGGCTTGGCCAAGTCAGGTGTGATGACGTCACTGCATCGCATCAGCCTGAGCGACATCAGAGGTCAGTAAGTGAATGGTGGAGCTGATAGCTCCCTGCTCCACCATTGCATTCAATTATATCTGCATCCTGGGGATACAGCTACAATTGACAGTGGTGTTGGACGGCCTGTGCCTCAAAGCAGCCGCTGTGACTGCTTTGGCGGTAGTTACGCCACTGGCTGCATTACTTTTATACTACTACTTACTGTTAGGGCAGTTGGTTTCTGAGGTAAAAAGTTGGAGTAATATTTTAGTAATCTGGCATATGTACTGCCCACTATATTTACATATTTTCTCAATTTTTCTATCCTACACTTGATACATGACTCCATACTACCTCCCTGTAGATTGTCCCTGGACAGAATTAAGAGTATGTATTGAGCTGCATATATCATATTGTTATATCATAAAAATAACATTATTTTCAGCATTTTCCAACTAAAACGTGTAATTTTGACCAAATAGTCTTCAAACCATACTTTAATACAATGAATATCTGGCAGCAGTTGCCTCAGCAATGAAGCCTGTTATTGAGAAATTACTGAAATAGTCTTTTGTAATCTGACCTCCATGTTTTTAGTTCACAATAAAAAAAATATTGATTATTGGATTCCAAAATGTTCAATTGCGACTTATTTGGGTGTATATATCACTTTAAAGAATTTAAAGTTATACATACATGGAAATATATAGACATAGGATTCTATCTTCAAGCATTTCAGTTTCCTAAAACATTTATAAACGTTTCTGAAATAGTAAGTGAATTGTCAGTTCCATATACCACACTTTGCTATAGTGAATATTTCTTTTACATAGTATCAGTGACATATTGTAATCATTCTGGTGTATGTGGTGTGCTGTGGCTTCTCGTCACATGCCTGAGACTTATCCAGATTGTTTCATCTCTTCTGAATATGCCTATTTCGCCACTAGAGCGCTCCAGCTGAATGGGTCTCTGCTGTTTATCTCTAGTATATCTCACGCTGTTTATGATGATGCATTCACAGCAAGGCTAACATTACAGCTGACTGCTACTCAGCCCCATGCCGATACAATGCGCCTCTTTGGACCTGTACAACTATTATCGTGTTCATCAACTAGAAAAGGATGAAAATGAAGCTAAGATTGGAAGCTATATTCAATAATCTCATGTTAATAAAAATCTGCTGGCTGATAACTGTTAGGATTGGGCTGTGTCACTGCCGGAATTGTTCTAACTTATATGGCTGAAAGTTTGCAAAAAGAAGCTTTGTTCCATATATATATTGCATTTCTTCTACATTTAATACTGGTACGAACTTGATATATATTGGCATCGAGATAGATAGATAGATAGATAGATAGATAGATAGATAGATAGATAGATAGATAGATAGATAGATAGATAGATAGATAGATAGATAGATAGATAGATAGATAGATAGATAGATAGATAGATTAGATAGATAGATAGATAGATAGATAGATAGATAGATAGATAGATAGATAGATAGATAGATAGATAGTTTTTTGCTCTATGCTTTTCTTTTTGCAATCAAATTAAATGGATATCTGATAATATTTGTTTGTATTCGTTTTTCAAATTTTTCCGTTTTTTTAGATCTGGTTTTATTTTTCAGGATCTAAAAGATGTAGAATACAGTTCCTAACTGACCTTATACAATCTGTTGCAAGATGGTGTGGTTTTTTTTTAAAGTAGTTTGGACCCTATAGAAATCAATGGGATTCATGACGGCCTTAGTACTCACGCACAGAGCCTTTACAGCATACAGAATTAAAGCAGAAACCTCATGCACCTCTATAGTAGCCCTATTATGACTCTGTATAAAACGGATCCGTAATATGGCCACGTGCATGAGCCCTTCGGGTTGAGATCTGTTCAAATGGTTTCAATTGAAGGCCTTTCAGAATTCTTTAAAGGATTTTAAAGGAAAATGCTCATTTAGCTAATAAAACATAGAAATCAAAATATAGTTAAATTCCTGTATCCCCTGACCCAAAAGTGGGGAAAGCAGACAAACATAGATTTTCCTTTTAGCTTCAATCCTTACTGAGAGTTTAATCTATTCCATCTTTATGTATTGGCAAGTGTCAGAAAAGCAGACGGTAATGCCTAAGCTCACTGGTTTGGAACCACACATTGATGTATGTAGACTCAGGAGCTGCTGAAATGCCTAAGAACTTGGCAAATTGTCCACCTTAAGTTCACAGTGCATACACATCTGTGTTGTGCCCACAGTCTGATGACCTTCATTACATATTTGGCATATAGCACCTGGGTACATCCTGGGAAGTCAGCCCAGGGCACTAACCTGATTGATGGAGAATTAGCAGAGCTCATTAAATCTATTGGTGCTTTTCAAAGCATTTGCACATATAGTAAAATTGTAAGCACGAAAAGAAAATAGGACACTTGAGAAAGTTTGAAGAAAAAGCCTACTTTTCAATGCATAAAATGAATACATTGGGGTATTGGTGTTAAGCACGTTTTTATAGCATGACAGCCTATAATTTGCTACATGACCCTTGCACCATACACATCTTCTTCACTTTCCATCTACCAATTGCCAGATAATTTAATAACAACCTATTAATACGTCCTGCATTCATGAACACATCTCACTCTACAGCAGTGAGTAGACCAATGCTCCCATATTCGTTAGATTTTAAACTATTATTTCTTAAATATTTTTAGTTATGTTGCTTTGCTAATATAAAAAATGATGATACACTGTTGGTTCACACATAACAGATTTGCTGCGGAAAATGTCCTGCAGCAAATCCGCAAAAAGCTGCATGGAAATAGTCAGTGGCAAATCCACTTTTGTGCAGATTTTGGTGCAAATTTTTGTTTTGCGGCAAAGGATGCCCATCATACCAATCCCCTGGCACCCCGATGGTGACGCTTGCCTGGTTCCCCACTAGTCTCTTTATACTGGCCTCCAGTCAAAATGTGTCTATACATGTGAGTGCTTCAGCTTGTGATTGACTACAACAGTCACATGCCGCCATAACACATCACCGGTGGAGGCCAGTATACAGAGACTGGCAGGCAACCAGGCAAGATGGCCACCAGAGCACCACGGGATTGGTAAAGTGAGTATACTGTTTCTTATTTTATTTTAGATGATTATCCACTCCTGGGGATTTTGCTGTGGATATGCAGATAACCTACAGCAAAAGCAGCAATACTATGTCAAATTTTTCTGATCCCGACAGATCTGTTTTTTGTACAATGCAAGTCTACGGCAACATAATGCTCTCTGAGCAATAGGTACTGTAACAACTTTATGTGAGTTATTCCTCCCCCTCAATGCCAGAGTGGACGTTAAAGAGTTATACTGTACTTCTACAAATATCAAGCATCAATGTGCTGGAATTTACACTGTTAGGCCCCATACACACGACCATAAAAAACCTCCGTTTTTGCGGACCGCAATTGCGGTCCGCAAAAACTGACCCATTCACTTTCATTGAACGCGGAAATCTTTCCGTAGCACTACGGAAGGGTGTCCGTGCCGTGGAAATGTTCTGGGAATTATGGAACATGTCCGTTCTTTTGCATTTTGCGGGCCGTGCTCCCATACTTTTTATGGGAGCACGGCCCGAAAATGCGGCTGTCAGTCGGCGGCCGGCCATGCCCGCAATCGCGGGCCATCATTGCGGGCACGGTCATGTGCATGGGGCCTTACTGTTGCTATAGTTTGTATTGAGCAGTCCTTAAAGAGGCGGTACCCAAATCTGTGAGGGCAGGGACTGGATTTGCCGTTCTGTGTCCTGGGTACCATTCCCTTTATTGCTGCGTTGAGAATATGTGACCTGCGCACAGCACTTTGCAGCCAAGGGAGGTTGGAGATGTTTGAAAAATATTTGGCCCAGCAGTCACTGTGACCCACGGAGTTGCAAAGCATCTCCCACAAAGTGATTGCGATATCCCCGAGGTAGGCGTATTGGTGGGGCAGGCTGTGGCAGAGGGCAGCCTCTTAGAGACCCATAAAACAATGAAAAAAAAAAGAAAATTCATACTATTAGACATGACATTTCTGCACATCAGAAAATCATAATTATCAGAATTTTCCTTAATATACTGATTTCTTAATATATAGACATCTATGCATTAAATTTTTCGTACACTTTTTATCATTTTTCTATGAAAAATTCCCAAGTGATCAGATATATCTACCCTTTTCTTACAACCCTTTCCTGGCAGCGGTGTTCATATCCACTGTACGTGGTTACTTAGTGACAGTCATGTACAGTATGATGTGCGCCATTCCTTTAGAGTATAAACTTTTCAAAGATTATAATATATACGATATAACAGAGAAGCATGTAAAAATGTTTGGCTTTTACAAGTGATGACTTGCAGGATGGAAATTTCTGTATGACAATGTGTTCTCCATCTTCTGCAAGCCGTGGAAACTGAAATAAATGCTAACATGTACATTACTTACCATAAACAGAGCATCCTTCAGGCTTAACATATGATCTGTTTCTATACAAACTGACATTTTTGCTGGCGACAGTCTCAGTATCAGTTCTCCATTTGTGTGAACTGAATGTTCAACATAATTTCTCATCATTCAAAGTCCCTCGAATTAGAGTGCCTCTCCAGCTTTTGCAAAACTACGATTCTGCAGAATGTCAAAGCATGCTGAGACTTCTAGTCTTGCAACAGCTACAGTGTTCCAGGTAGAAGAGCACCGGTCTCTAAAAAATGTTTGCATGTTGTCCTCATGACTGACAATTTTCCGTTTGGTCCAAACATAAGAAAAATTTCATAAAATGTGCAACATTCCTCAAGAAACTGTTGTCAGCTAACATCAGGCATATGTAGATGAATATGTAAATTGTTTTTGGTTTTTTTGCAGATGACATTTTATTTTTTACCATTGTTGCAATTGTTCTGAATTGTCAGGAGTACCAAATATATAGTATTTAAGACAATTTCGCCTGTTTATTTGGCACGCATTTGGTATGAATGGCCAAATTTCAGAGACTTAAAAATCACAATTCAGTTGTGGAAAGAAAATGTAATTCCACAGAATAATAATAATAATTATAATAATAATAATAATAGAATAATACAAATAATAAACTACACGTTCACATCAGCATCGGGTTCTGTTCATGGATTCCGTTAGACCTTTCCGTCGGAGGAACCAATGAACAGAAAGAAAACAAAAACCATAGCTTCTGTTTGTATTACCATTGATTTCATTGGTAATGCTTCCATTGCAAATGGTTTTCGATTGTCTCCGTTCTGTAAAGTTTCCGTTTTTTGGGCGGAATAAATAGCGCAGTCGACTACGCTATTGTTTCCAAACGGACCCATGATCGAAAAGAGAAACGGAAACCATTTGCAACAGAATGATTACCATTGAAATCAATGGTAATGCAAACAGAAGCTATGGTTTTTGTTTTTCTTTCCGTTCATGGGTTCCTCCGACAGAAAGGTCTAACGGAACCCATGAACGGAACCCCGACGCTTATGTGAACGAAGCCTAACGCACACAGTTTTCAATCAAAGATTGACTGGGGTGCTCGTAGATACTGTGGTCAGCAATTTGTCAATATGCCTATGTAATAGTCCAGTAGATGCTAGTTACTGCACATATCAAGTTAACCCGGAATAATGGTGTCAACTGAGAAGAATGGAGTTTCTGGGAAAGCCTTGAATGGTGCAATAACAAAGTTTTCTTGTCTCCTCAAATATTGAACTGAGAAAATGTTGAGCTAAGACAGAAAGTGATCACAGAATACAGTAAAGGGGATGTGAAAGAATTGTACTATCATAACGAATTCATGGCTTTTTCAGGTTTGTTTTTTTTTTACTTCTGCTACTTTCATTTTTATTGCATTCATATTGTGTTTTGTTCCAGAAATTGTCCTTGCATTCTGCCTTATCCTCCATATATTAATAATAAGATGGTCCTAATCCAAGATTAGTGATCTTTTAGGTGAGGATTTACTATGCTTGCTTATCCTGAGTACAAGAAAGTCCATGCTGAAATCCACAGCTGACACTTGGATTTCTGCTGCAGATTAGCCAGCGGATCCGCACACAGGTTAGCTACATTGTAATTCAACTGAGCTAATCTACGGCTTTTTATTGCAGAATCTGCGGCAATAATGAATATGCTGCATATTTTAAAATCCACAGTGCGTTCATTATTCCACGCACACATTTTACTGTGCAAGTGAAAAGGGTACAAAATATAAATACAAAATATCTCATCCACATGCATTGCTGGCGCCTAAATCCTGATAGAATCCTGAATATGGCCTTAAAGGTTTATTAGAATTTAACCCAGCTGGTCCAAGGCACGGTGCCTCAGTGGTTAGCACTATTGCCTTGCAGCACTGGTGTCCTGGGTTCAAATCCAACCAAGGACAACATCTGCATGGAGTTTGTATGTTCTCCCAGTGTTTGCATGGGTTTCCTCTGGATACTCCAGTTTCCTCCCACATACCAATAGGGAATTTAGATTGTGAGCCCCAATGGGGACAGTAAAAAAGAGGACCTCTGTACAGCGCTGCATAATATGTTGGCGCTATATAAGTAACTGAAATAAATAAATTTTCTCTGTTTACATATTGCCTATGGTGACATCACATAATGTGACATTGCACGAACATCGTGTCATTGCATTAATGTAAAAAGAAAGTACCTAGGAGAGAAACATCACCGGGATAGAGCTGTATTAATAAGTCTGGATTCACACACAGCGTTTATGTTCGTTGTGGTTGCGGCCAGATCTTCACTATTAGTCAATAGGAAAATAGGAAATTCTTAGCACATACCACGTTTTTATTTGTGGCATTTCTCTGGTGTTCTTGAACCCGTGGCAGGGGCGTAACTAGGAAAGACTGGGCCCCATAGCAAACTTTTGACTGGGTGTCACACAACCCCCCCTTGTAGATAGTGCCTTTTTTACAGCCCCCCTGTAGATAACGCCATACAGCCCCCTCTGTAGATAGCGCCATACATCCCCCTGTAGATAATGCCATACAGCCCCCCTGTAGATAACGCCATACAGCCCCCCTCTAGAGAATGCCATACAGCCCCCCCTGTAGAGAACGCCATACAGCCCCCCTGTAGAAAATGCCATACAGCCCCCCCCTGTAGAGAATGCCATACAGCCCCCCCTGTAGAGAACACCATACAGCCCACCCCTGTAGAGAACGCCATACAGCCCCCCCTAAAGGGAACGCCATACAGCCCGCCCCCTGTAGGGAATGCCATACAGCCCCCCCTGTAGGGATCGCCATACAGCCCCCCTGTAGGGAACGCCATACAGCCCCCCCTGTAGGGAACGCCATACAGCCCCCCCTTGTAGGGAACGCCATACAGCCCCCCCCATTAGGGAACGCCATACAGCCCCCCCTGTAGGGAACGCCATACAGCCCCCCCTGTAGGGAACGTCATACAGCCCCCCCCTGTAGGGAACTCCATACAGCGTCCCCCCTCCCAAAAAATGCGACCTACAGTGTGTCCTACAAATGTATCCCCACAGTATAGGTTATACATGTGTGATCGCTGGCAGCGATAAGGAGAACGGGGGACCGAAAGTCCCCCGAAGTTCTCCATGACTAACCTCTGACTTCCGGCGTCTGCGCAGCTCAATAAAAATGAAAGGAGCACTGGTCACGCATGCGCACAAGCGCGACCGGCGCTCCATTCATTTCTACGGAGCTGCCGACACAGACCCCGGAAGTCCGAGGTTTGTGATGGAGAACTTCAGGGGATTTTCGGTCCACTGTTCTCCTTATCGCTGCCAGCGATCACACATGTATCCCCTGTCCTGTGGATAGGGGATACATGTCTTTTGTTTAATGGCAGAGCGGGGAGATACCTCCCTGCTCTACCGTAGTCGTGTTCAGTGGCGTCGCGCTGTAGCAGCCATAGCGGCTGCTAGCAGAGCCTCCTGCCATGGTGGAGGCCCATGCCGGCGGGCGACACGGGCCCCCTCATGCCGCGGGCCCCATAGCAGCCGCTACGGCTGCTACGGCGGTAGTTACGCCACTGACCCGTGGGCATTTTTTAGGATGCTTTTTCCCATAGAGATCAATCGTAACAAAAACTGCACCAAAAAATGGCGCTTCCTGTGTGACTTGGCTGAATTCACACATAGCCTATTTGTTCGTTTTGATGCAGATTTTTTAGCCAAATCCACAAGTGGATCCAGGAGGTAGACAAAGGATAAGTTCTTTCTTTATATTTCCTATTCATTTTGAAACCACTTCTGGCTTTGGCTCAAAATCCATAGTTGCCAATAGTTCTGAATTTACAGAGACAGTCCCGAACGTGTCCCGGCAACTGCCATATTCAATTGTATCTGCATCCCCAGGACGCAGATACAATTGAATATGGCAGAGCAGGAAACTCTCCACTCCCTGCTCTGCCATTCATTCATGCTGGAGCGGAAACCCCAACCAGACCGCTGCCGATCCCATATATGGACAGTGACGTCAGAGGTTCCTGCAGGACTGGAATCCCCGACCAGAGAGTTGCCGATGCTCTGGCTGGGTTTTCCGCTAATAGATGGAGCTCTTGACATCCCTGTCCATATATGGACGGTGACATCAGGAGCTCCTCCTGGATCAGAATCCTCTGCCAGAGAGATTCTCTTGCCGGGAATTGCACTTCTGGAGGAGCCCCTGGTGTCACTATCCATATATGGACAGTGACATCAGGGGCTTCTCCAGGAAAGGAATCCCTGGCAAGAGCGTTGGCAATGCTTCCACTCCCAGAGGGAGCGCGAATGGCGCTATCTACAAGGAGGGGGTGTTGCGCTATTTACATGGGGGTGTGTGTGGCACTATCTACGAAGGGCACTGTGGCATTATCTACAGAGGGCACAGTGGCATTATCTACAGAGGGCACTGTGGCACCATCTACAGTGTGCTCTGTGGCTCTATCTACAAAGGGGCTGTGTGGCTCTATCTACAGGGGGATGTGGCACTATCTACAGTGGGCACTGTGGCATTATCTACAGAGGGCACTAAGGCATTATCTACAGGGGTGTGTGGCACTATCTACAGAGGGCACTGTGGCACTATCTACAGAGGGCACTGTGGCACTATCTACAGAGGGCATTGTGGAACTATCTACAGAGGGCACTGTGGCACCATCTACAGGGTGGCTGTGTGGCTCTATCTATAGGGGTGGCACTCTCTACAGAGATGATTGCAGAGGAAAAAACGGGATATGAACGGCGCTGCTACTCAAGAATGATGCTTGGAAAGGTTATAATGATATGATCTTTTATTCAATAGGCTATGCGTTTCAATGCCGCACCGGCATCTTCCTCAGGCCTGAGGAAGATGCCGGTGCGGCATTGAAACGCGTAGCCTATTGAATAAAAGATCATATCATTATAACCTTTCCAAGCATCATTCTTGAGTAGCAGCGCCGTTCATATCCCGTTTTTTCCTCTGCAATCATTTCTATACGGAGACCCATTGGTGTGACCGTCTGGGATTTCGGCTGCAGCACTTACTATCCTACGTGACTGATCTTACTTCTTGTGGTAAGCCTACACCTGTCATAGTTTGACTGCTATTTTGGGCTTACTTACGCTATGTGGCGCCGTGTGTTTTTTCTTGTATTATTTACTATCTACAGAGGGCACTGAGGCAATATCTATAGGGGGCACTGTGGCACTATCTAAAATGGGTCTGTGTGGCACTATCTACAGGAGGCACTACGGCAATATCCACAGGGAGCAGTGTGTGGCACTATCTACTGGGGGCAGTGTGGAGCACTATCTACAAGGGGCACTGAATGTGGCA
This sequence comes from Rhinoderma darwinii, assembly GCF_050947455.1. Taxonomy (NCBI): domain Eukaryota; kingdom Metazoa; phylum Chordata; class Amphibia; order Anura; family Rhinodermatidae; genus Rhinoderma; species Rhinoderma darwinii. The sequence goes on along the minus strand of NC_134690.1, from coordinate 286,662,826 downwards.
CTATCTACTATCTGCTTTTTATGCTACCAGTAATGGTCAGCACATACCCCTAGTCCTAGCGATAAAGTGAGTCATCACCTGCCTGTAAACAACCGGATAACTAGAGAGAATAGTAGTTGTCAGCCAAACTAGTGCAGAAATTTCTGTTCGAATATTTGTATGCAGAAATTCTGGGATGAAAGCGATGCCCCATTAGCCATAGCCACAAGATAAGCTACACTCCCATAAGACACACCCACCAAAGGGCCACACCTTAAGTGTCCCTGGAAAAAAAATCTAATGTTGGCAGCTAAGAAAATCTGCAACAAAATCTGCAACAAATACACGATGTGTGAATCCAGCCTTATGTGGTATTTGTGGTGTGTTTTAAACAAAACCATATGTGAAGGAGGCCTAAGGTATATTATAAGGTTTTCTATTTTTACATTTTGAAAAACATAATCCATATAGTATGGAAAACTACTTTAACTAAAGCAGGAGGACTACAAATCGCAGTCTCTAATAATTGCCACAGATAATAAATTACAAATTATGGGGCATATTTACTATTCAAAATGAGCTAGAATTCTGGGTCAAATTGAGCCAGAATTCTGGCGTACATGCTGTGCGCCACATTTATTAACAGTTTTAGACACTTTTTCAATATGCTCGACAAAGCAGTGTGGCTTAACTGTAACGGAGCCTGGTGTAGCAGAAAGAGACCTGGCTTAAAATGTGACACAGTGTGCCAAAAATGTGGTAACATTTTGGTGCAAAAAAAATGGTGTAAACTAAGCCAACTAATAGGTGGTATAAGAAAGAGAAAAGTGCGTAGCATGTCTGTCAAGATACCAAAATTTATCATACAGCATGCACCACTAAATTTGACGCATTTTTTGACAGCCTTGTCTAAGTTTACATCAGCTAAGACTTAGGCCTTATTCACACGAACGTGTGCGTTTTGCGCGCGCAAAAAACGCTGCGTTTTTTGCGCGTTGCAGCTGCCTGTGTCATCTGTATGTACTGCGTGACTGCGTGATTTTCACGCATATGCCAGGCTTATGACATGCAGTTTTGAAGTTTAGAAAAAGAAATGAAGGAAGTGCGTTTATTTTTTCCTTCATTTCTTTATCTACTGTTGCGCGAATCACATGCGTCACACGGAAGTGCTTCCGTGTGCTGTGCACGATTTTCACGCACCAATTGACTTCAATGGGTGCGTGATGTGCGAAAAACGGCCAAGTATAGGATATGTGGTGAGTTTTACACAGCGGACATACGCTGCGTGAAAATCACGGACTGTCTGAACGGTCCCATTCACTAACATAGGTCCGTGCGACGCGCGTGATTTTCACGCGCGTATCACGGACGTAATACACGTTCGTGTGAATAAGCCTTAGACAGTATTAGTAAATCTGTTCCTATGAGCGCATCCACCTCTTTATTAAAAATATATAATAGATGATTGCCCTCTGACAATGAATATTCAATAATTAGAGCAAAAAGAACCACACTAGGTGTGCACCACCAAGGTTATATATGAGTAATGGGGAAGGGATAGTGGGAAAAAAGAGTGTGGTTCAATGAAAAATACACAAAAATTTAAAAAAATTAACTCCGTTAATTGGCCATTGAGCCTGTATTAAATATATCGCTAGTCTGTGGCTAAATTCCTGGACACAGCTTAGTGCACACCAACGCCACTATATCCGGAGCTGCACACGGCATTTGTACCCATTCACTCTCCGTTCATCCCGAATGCGGGATGCGATTAATGGTAGATGCGTAACAGGAGCTGCACTTGGAACACAGTCAGTTGGTTACAGCTCATGATCTCCAAGTTCTTACTCCTTGTGCTCAATTGAATCCACATGGGGTTACTGCCGACTATATCTCATCTGCTTCCAGCTGACGGGTTGCTCCACCGCTGGCTTATTTTGACCCTTGCTTGGATGAATATACCTACTGTGTAAAAATGGAATAAACACAATGTCAACAATATTAACCTGACTCCAATGATAATTTCCTACCATCAGTGATCTATAACTTTCTACAAACAGCCAGTCTGAGGAAATTCAGGGTATCGTTATACAGTATAATACATGCATCCAATACTGTACTCATACAGTTACTGAGTATCTATTATATTATCAGACAATATCTTTCTCTAGTGCAGAGTTAGAGGACATCGGCACTTATAATTATTAATCTTGCATTGCTCATTTTAATCATTATAGTATTATTAATAAAACATTTTAATTTTTGTTTATTTTTCATTGAATTACACTCCCTTTTCCCACTATCCCTTCCCCTTTACTCATATACATCTCTTTATTAACCATTGCTTCCAATGTTTAGTACAAGTTGCATCTATCCCTTATTTAGCCTGTTACCATACTTGGTTTCGGAAAACATATGTAACAGATCTAATGACAGATCCCATAATCTTGAATCATCCGTTTTGTTGTTTAGAGTGTACTAAATAAAGGTAGTGTAAAGGATCTGCCAGACACAGCTTCTGTGTCAACGCCCGTGGTTAATCAGTCTGCACCTGCTCCTAAGGATGATAGAGTGACTCGATCTGCTACCACTCAGGCTGGTAGGCTCAGGAGTGGGAGAACCTATAACAGCCTGGCCAGACGGTTCTAGCTCCCGCCCTCGGTCTATTTATACCTTCATTTCCTGCTTGTCTTTGCCTGTGATTCTTTCCTGTTTCCTGGCTCTGCCGCTCTTGCTATTATTATTGACCTTGCTTCATTTTGACCCTGGCTTTACTGACTACGCTCCTGCTCTGCGTTTGGTACCTCGTACACTCCTGGTTTGACTCAGCTCGTTCACTACGCCTGTTGCTCACGGTGTTGCTGTGGGCAACTGCCCCATTTCCCTTAGCTTCTGTTTGCCCTTGTCGTGCACATATTGAGCGTAGGGACCGTCGCCGAGTTGTAGGCCGTCGCCTAGGATGGGCCGTGCAAGTAGGCAGGGACTGAGTGGCGGGTAGATTAGGGCTCACCTGTCTGTATCCCTACCCCGTCATTACAGGTAGCTTGCTGCTTTCATCCGTACGTTGGACATATTTATACAGAGCTCACTACATAGGTGCCAGTATAGAACCGGAAACGAAGTGTGACATTACTTCTCATCCGTCTCATCAGTTTTTTCCACCACTTGTCCCTTTGACTTCAATATAAAAAACAAGAGATGGAGAACTGTATGCCACTCCATTAACTAAGTAAAAAACGACCAATCGTTTTCTATCATCCCATGAAATCATCTTTCTGACCAACCGCTACACCAATGCCTCTACCCTGTGCCAGTCACTGCACTGGTTGCCCATACCCTTCAGAATCAAATTTAAACTTATTACTCTCACCCACTAAGCTCCCCAGTGTGCTGCACCTTCTTACATCTTCTCCCTCATCTCTGTCCACCACCATACTCAGGCTCTACGTTCTGCCAACGACCTTAGTTTAACATCCACCATAATCCAAACCTCCCACTCCCGTCTCCAAGATTTTTCTCCTGCTGCACCTGTCCTCTAGAATGCACTACCCCAGACAATCAGATTAATTCCCAACATCCACAGTTTTAAACGTGCCTTAAAAACACATATTTTTACACTGGCCTATAACATTCCCTAATCTGTATCCTTTCCCTGGCCCCCCTTTTACATTAGTCATGAGAACTATGCACCCTAATACACTTCATGTCCGTCATACGCAGACATTGGCTTGTGACTGGCTCATGCAGCTTTATGTGTACTACCCAATATGTATAAAAGATGGCTGGACCATAGTACTTAACAAGCACTTATACATTTTGTGTCTCCCTTATTTCCTCATAGATTGTAAGCTCTTGCGAGCAGGGTCCTCACTCCTCTTGTTTGAATTGTAAATTTGTTTTGCCAATATGTAATGCCTGATATTGTCTGTACATGTTCCTTTTGAATTGTAAAGTGCTGCGGAATATGTTGGCACTATAAAAATAGAGATTATTATTATTATTATTATTATTATTATTATTATTATTATAATATGAGGAAAGATGTAGCTTTTTTAGGAATATATTTTATTAATGTGCTAATGTTAGCTTAAGAAACAGTCTCAGACTTTTTTCCAGACGAGTTGCAAAATAATATTCTTCCAAGCTCCCATTTCCTCCAAATAGGGAAGCAAATAAATGCATACTTCCTTTTACAGCACAATATTGAACCTGTATGTTGTGATATATGTTGTGTTCGTTTGTTATAGGGTTATTCCAGAAATGTTCCACTGTCCGCTATAGCACATGCCAAAGACACTGTACAGATCGTGCAGCCTGTAGCAGTGTTTTATCTGATCATAAAGACGTTAACAAGTAACCATGCAATAAAAAGTGCCTGTTATTTGTCTTTAATTTAAACATCTAACTGTAACCCTATGACGGTCATAACAAACTGGCCCAAAAAAGTAATCACTTCTTCCAAAACCACTCCAGCAATATCTGGTATAGATTTTTCACTGCCATATTTATATCATATAATGTAGTTTCTCCAATGACTGTGTGGGGGTATTTTTGTGAGCAGTGTTATCAGACGCATTGTGATTGCCACTATATGACAGCATTTGTTGCTGGTACTTTTATGATGGGGAGATTTGTGGCTGGCACTGTATAAAGAGGTTATGTAGTTGTCACCTCAGCTGCTACACCAGGCCATTTTGAAGAGTGAAGATTTAATAAGTGAATGACATATACAGCCCACCTCAAAAAAAGGTTATATGGCAGCTGACATTTGTTTTATAGAGGATAATGTCCCCCTAGCTGTAAATTAAGAATAACAGTAGTCACAGAGGAGCTCCATGATCTGCGGAAAAGTTATTTGTGACATCACTTTCAACTATTATGAAATGTGCATTGTAATTGTAAAAAGTTTAGTATGTAATATACACTTTTTATAAGAATTTTGACAGTCATTGTATTATGGAGTTTAACCTTGTTTTTATATATATATATTCCATGAAATATATTCCATGAAAACTCACACTTATATTTATCAAATGAGTTGCAAAATGACTAGAAAATATAGTCAAGACATTGACAAGGTTAGAAATAATGATTTTTATTTGAAATAATAATTTTCTCCTTCAAACTTTGCTTTCGTCAAAGAATGCTCCATTTGCAGCAATTACAGCATTGCAGACCTTTGGCATTCTAGCTGTTAATTTGCTGAGGTAATCCGGAGAAATTTCACCCCATGCTTATAGAAGACCCTCCCACAAGTTGGATTGGCTTGATGGGCACTTCTTGCGTACCATACGGTAAAGCTGCTCCCACAACAGCTCTATGGGGTTGAGATCTGGTGACTGCGCTGGCCACTTCATTACAGATAGAATACCAGCTGCCTGCTTCTTCCCTAAATAGTTCTTGCTTAATTTGGAGGTGTGCATTGGGTCATTGTCCTGTTGTAGGATGAAATTGGCTCCAATCAAGCGCTGTCCACAGGGTATGGCATGGCGTTGCAAAATGGAGTGATAGCCTTCCTTATTCAAAATCCCTTTTACCTTTTACAAATATCCCACTTTACCAGCACCAAAGCAACCCCAGACCATCACATTACCTCCACCATGCTTGACAGATTGCGTCAGGCACTCTTCCAGCATCTTTTCAGTTTTTCTGCGTCTCACAAATATTCTTCTGTGTGATCCAAACACCTCAAACTTCGATTCGTCTGTCCATAACACTTTTTTCCAATCTTCCTCTGTCCAATGTCTGTGTGCTTTTGCCCATATTAATCTTTTCCTTTTATTAGCCAGTCTCAGATATGGCTTTTTCTTTGCCACTCTTGCCTGTAGGCCAGCATCCCGGAGTCGCCTCTTCACTGTAGACGTTGACAATGGCATTTTGCAGGTGCTATTTAATGAAGCTGCCAGTTGAGGACCTGTGAGGCGTCTATTTCTCAAACTAGAGACACTATTGTACTTGTCTTGTTGCTCAGTTGTGCAGCGGGGCCTCCCACTTCTCTTTCTACTCTGGTTAGAGCCTGTTTGTGCTGTCCTCTGAAGGGAGTAGGACACACCATTGTAGGAAATCTTCAGTTTCTTGGCAATTTCTCGCATGGAATAGCCTTCATTTCTAAGAACAAGAATAGACTGTCGAGTTTCACATGAAAGCTCTCTTTTTCTAGCCATTTTGAGTGTTTAATCGAACCCACAAATGTAATGCTCCAGATTCTCAACTAGCTCAAAGGAAGGTCAGTTTTATAGCTCCTCTAAACAGCAAAACTGTTTACAGCGGTGCTAACATAATTGCACAAGGGTTTTCAAGTGTTTTCTATTCATCCATTAGCCTTCTAACACAGTTAGCAAACACAATGTACCATTAGAACACTGGAGTGATGGTTGCTGGAAATGGGCCTCTATACACCTATGTAGATATTGCATTAAAAACCAGACGTTTGCAGCTAGAATAGTCATTTAGCACATTAACAATGTATAGAGTGTATTTCTGATTAATTTAAAGTTATCTTCATTGAAAAAAACGGTGCTTTTCTTGCAAAAATAAGGAAATTTCTAAGTGACCCTAAACTTTTGAACGGTAGTGTATATAGTAGGTAGAATAAAAGCAGCACTTCAGAGAATTCAAGTATCACGGTGCTATGCGTCCTTGACCGTCATCCATACGGTCCTGAATTGGATACACAAACTAACAAATAGACGCAGCACTCCAAAAGTAGTTGCAAAAATAGTGGTTTTACAAAGGTCTAGCTGAGAGGACTGAAACGTAGCTATTTCTGTACATAGGTGAATAAACTACTATCTTTGCAACTACTTTTGGAGTGCTGCGTCCATTTCTTTGTTTATATATATATATATATATATATATATATATATATATATATATATATATTTATTTATTTTTATATATATATATATATATATATATATATATATATATATATATATATATATATATAAAAAGATGAGATAATTGTTTGATAAAGTAGAATACTATGTTCTTTTAGAAATCTAAGGTTTATATCTCATCATTGTATGAGTGCCCATTGCAAAGACTGTGACTGTACAAATATGCAAAATATATGTGCTGCATGTTCAAATAATAATATTAATGATATTACTAGCCTTGTTACCCAATTTACAGATTACAGCAAGTGCCAAAGGTAAATTTGGTGCCAGCCATATATGCATTTATTTTGACAGGGTCATCTATAAATGACTGCAATGGAGCGTTGATCAGTTTGAGAAGCCATAGATTCAGTTCTTATCTTTGGTCATTCAATTCTATTACTAGCTAATTTTCACCATTCCTCCAGACACATACTAGTAAAAATGTTGGCGTCTTACTGCCATCACTAATGGGTTCAATCTGTACAAAGCTGTATAAGGCCCCTATAAAGCACAAAAGAGGCATGCTATATAAAGTAATACAGTATACTATTGTAGTAGGTATAGTATGATGACTATGGTTGTAACTTCCTGCCCCTCGTTAAAATAGGAAGAGCAGCTGTGGAGCACAAACTGCTGCTCTAACAAGTGAAATAAGGTAGAAAACAGGTATATTAATGAAAAAATGCAAGTTATACTATTTGGGAGAAGATGCACTTTAACCAGCAATTTATTTATTTATTTTCATATGAATGTCATCCATCGTTGTGCAGGCTATGATTTGGCATATCAGTTGTCCGAAAAAAGTTAACACATTTTGTGGAAAGAGCCAGGAAGTCAGTATGTTGCTTATATACAGAGTAGGTTGAATGTCCACTTGTTAGTGTAGTCTTGACATCTTCCTTGGGCAACTACAGCCAACGGGTCATAAATAATTTCATTTTAATTTAACAGAGAGTAATGAAGACTCAATAAAATGGATTAATGATAAACATCTAAATAGAAGTTTATATGACAAATAAAAAGCAAATTCAATATGCATATTCAACTAGGACCATGAGTCAATCTAGAAAAGGTCTCCCATCTGCATCGAGCTCTGAACTCCTTATACATGCCTGTGACAACCTACAGTATATGAACACCACAAATAGTATCTAAGACTGTTACCACTGGTCACTTGCTTTCAGTACAAAATCTGCAGAAAGGGTCACTTTGCGTGAGCTGCACCAAATTCTAATACATATTGTGCAGATTTTAAAAAATGTACATGAAATTAAAAAAATTAATGGCAGAATAGAAGATTCCTGACAATCAATTAAGTCTGGAAATGATCATAGATACTGCATTATGTGTCTAAGAAAAGTTTTATATCCCTTGAATTGCTATTTTTTGGGGGTTGTCAAAAACAAGTTAATGTGCCTTGAATATAATGGCACAATAAAACTGTTCAGTTTCTATGGCTTCCCCAGATTCTGTTGTAACATCTCTCACATCGTCTCAGCCTACGTAAACAGTAGTTTACAAAAGAATTCATCAGCAGTCGGTAAATAAGGAAAGGCAGAGCAGGAAACAGAGGGCATTCTGCCATGAAAGGAACACAGAGTTCCGAAGATGGATAGATAGATAGATAGATAGATAGATAGATAGATAGATAGATAGATAGATAGATAGATAGATAGATAGATAGATAGATAGATAGATAGATAGATAGATAGATAGATAGATATGAGATAGATAGATAGATAGATAGATAGATAGATAGATAGATAGATAGATAGATAGATAGATAGATAGATAGATAGATAGATAGATAGATAGATAGATAGATAGATAGATAGATATGAGATAGATAGATAGATAGATAGATAGATAGATAGATAGATAGATAGATAGATAGATAGATAGATAGATAGATAGATAGATAGATAGATAGATAGAATACAAAACCATGAACCAAATTCTTCTAAAATATGCTCCAAACCCAGTATAACATCTGTACCTGGGCCCCAGAATGTACCAACCTAACTGCATCGATCTATGACATCATTCACAACCATAGGTGGTGCTGTCACTTCGTATCAGCATTTTCTATAGCAAACATATGACATGATCCTCTTTAGTTAATCCAGTTTGGTTTATTCTGAAGTTTAAACTGAACCTATATAACAACTATTAGATAATGATACTAAAATAAAGTGTAAAGTCAACCACATTTGAAACAAATGAATAGATGCTGCTAGGAATTACATACATTTGGTTAAGCAGACAAAGTGTGGTTGTTGGAGTTCCAGTGCATCTCCACACCTTTGTATTCTTCTATTTGCATTGGTGTGTGTGCGTGCGTGTCTTTGGTACAAACTGTTCAACCTTTATGGAATATTCGATACTGCTCACACTTTCAATCATATTTCATCTCCTACTATTTTAATTGCACTTCTTTATATACCTCATAATATAGAGTGAATGGAGAGTCTTTCTTTTTATTCATTAACTAAACCTTTGCCTAGAAAGGCCTGAAATGTTCCACATTGCCAACTCATTTGGCGTTGAAAGGTTCATATCTTCAGTAGGACACAGATTTTCTATTCAGCTATTTTGGCTGGTATCACACTAGACTAAAGAGCGGGGGCGTTCGCCATGATGTACCCTGGCATCACTAGGCTTCCTCTGCAGCTGCTATTTACCAGACAGCAATTGAGGGGAATGCAGCTGGCAAGGAAAGAGAGTCTCAGAATTCTAAATAAGTTTGAGAGATTTGAGGGCTGATGATGTAATGATGTTTTCACTGCACACCAGTAACTGACAGTAAATCATTACAACGTACATTCTATTTTTGGGAAGACAGTTCAATTATTTCAATTTATTACAAATGAATTCAAATAAACTCAATATGCAAGGATATCTTTCCAGTAAACACTATACATGTTGCTCCCTCTGCAGGAGCGGTGCTGCGGTGGCGGTGGCCGCCACGCGGTGGTGCAACCGATAGAGTAGGGACCCACTTTTAGAGGTCGCCGTGAAGTGGCAAGTGGGCTTGCATACAATTTGATCAAAATGTTACAAAGAACCTCTTGTTCATATTTAAATATTTTGCCTAGCCGCAATTGATCATAGTATACAGTGGATGTGCGGTCCATGTCTATTTTCTCCCCTTTGATACTATACATGTTGCTGCCTAATTTATTTTCTATATTTAGGCTTACCTCTTTGGACAGCAGACGAAAACAGTGAAACAGAAAAGGAATTACGGTCAAAAAGTTATTTTTAGTGTAGTGTCATATATTCAGTTCTGTACAAATCTTTCAGTATGATTTGGTCCCTATTTAATGACCTTGCATATATCTTTGTAACTAGCTTGTATAAAACATATATTCCACATCACCTATTATGAGAGTACGACCAATATTCTTTCATGTTATCAGTGATAATACACAGGAAAACTGGACATTGGATCAGCAACATGACTTTTATTGCTTTTAGCCTCTATGGACCATTCAAAAACATTTGGGACTACTTCAAAGGACTGCCCAGTCTCTATTAACCATAATTTGCCAGTAAGAAAAGTTATTTAGCTTAATATTATGTCGTTGGTCTCATTCATGCACCATTTTCTTTGTTCTGGGTGGCTAGTTCAAGAGTACAAGGAAACGTCGGTTACGTGCATGCATACTGTGTAATGCATGTACAGAAGTTCCAAGCAATATTCTATATGAAAATGGACACATCATTCATCATATAACCAAACCTTTTGAACATACCAAGACACAGTCATGCACTGGTGTATAGAGTGGACACATGCTAGGTATGCATAGATATGAAAATGTAGTTTAGATTGTGCTGCCTAAACTGTAATCCCACCCAGCGCAACTGTATATATGTGTAAACAATGGAGGGCTAGTAGTACCAAGATCAGGGTTAGAAAAAAAAATAAAAAAATATTTTACTAACCTGTAGTGTCCTAGTTCTCTGACCTATACTTCTCTAGCAAGAATGTTCTTAAAATACAAGGATAGGTACATAGGGACTCTAGGTGAATACTTAGATAAAACTTACAATGTTTTCAGAATAAACTTTGAAGTGAAGGTACACCTTTTTAACACCATTTTGTTTTTGGAGTCAATGTTCTATGATGATTCATTTCTTATTATATTTTTATAGTGGTCAGAGCCCCTGCATAGACATAGCGGTAAATGATAAAATTCTGGCTTCCTTCATCCGCCACTAGGGAGAGCTGTGGAGATAATTGCATACTGTTTTATTATTGAGTAACATTATTTGTAAAGTTGGACATTCACTTTAATTCCACTTTAAATTATTTGAAACATTCTAGACATCTTAGACTTCTTCTAAAAATATGAATTTATGTTATTAAAAGCTGTAATACTGACAATATTAGTCAGTATAGACTCAGCTGTCACACTTTAAGTACCTTCCCCAGATTCCCCCATTAACATGTACATTTGGATTTGCATATCATTTTACTACAGTAATGGCTGTCAGACACCTCTAGCGCCCCCAAAGGCAGCTAGGGTGCTGGACAATATCAAATCAAAATAGACACAAATATAGATGTGTGCCTTAGGAAGGTCCTCTGAGCATCAGTGGTTTCGACCAGGTTAAATTAGTGCAACCTAGCCAATCCTCTATTTAATATCATATTAAAACAAATGCATTTTCCTTGCCAGGACATATTATACAAATCTATGCAACCTATAAATCTCAAAGCGAAAGTAATAATAATTTCTGCCTAAAAGTTTAATCCCAGAAAATAGTATCATAAGACATATGCTGCCAGAGAATCGTGAAACCAAACCTTACTTGTACCACACTAATATTTTTTCACAAACAGTAGGTTTTTACCACATATTCTACATACAAAAGGGTCACAACATTGGCGACACGGCGTTGTGGAGATGCCTGGCAGATTGTCCACAAAATAGTGCTATCAACTTATTATTACCAAAACATAAATGTTTATACTGTAGTGCCACCAAACGGTGTCAGCCAAATGATTTTTCATGAATAATAAATAGCGCCTCAAGGCAGAAGGTGCTCTTATAGACATTCTGTAGCACTATTATATATCTATTATATGAAATAGTTTAGAAAGAAGGTCAAATATTATTTTTAACAACTGGATGCAAAGCAAAATAAAACTTCCTCCAGCGTCCCATTGAAGCACACATATAAGTTTTATTTACAGGTTGCATTTAGTCAGGGATACACATGGGAGCCACTTGGTCTGTAATGATATGAATGTGCCAATTGCTTATTAACCTAAGAATTCTAGTCTTATACACGGTCCTCCTGAAAATGTTCTTTTATCGGCAAAACATATATTGCTGATTCCCTTTGACATGGCAGCTCATTTCTAAATGTATCCATAAACATAAGATATTGGCCAAACAGCTGTTCATAGAAAGCGATCTTCCCCGTCTTCACCATTAACGTGCCAGTTTGCCAGAACTGACATAATATTTCTAATAAGGCAGGGAAAGAAGATATATCTCTAGTATGGAATTCAAGTTTATTCATATATATTTCCCCAACAGAGCTGTCATAATAGACACAAGATTATTGGTGTGGTCCGCTAACAAATACCTTTGTAATAATCTTGTAATAACCTTTGGTAAAAGGATAATAAGGTTCTGTCTTGCATGTTTGACTTGCAGATCAATAAAATAATATTAAACTTACTGAACCTAAACTGCAATTCAATGTTAAATACAATTTATAATGGTGACACGGTCCGACCTATATCCATCAATACCATACGTTTGTATTGACCAGTATCGGAGGAAATGAAATATGACAGCCCATTATATACAGATTAGTAATTTCAGTATCACTGCTCTGACACCATGGAATTTTGGGTGTTTCATAAATACATTATAACACTATGCTAATTACACTTATTATTAAACAGATGTCGGAACATCTGTAGAATGCCAAATCATTTTATTACCAACTGCAATGTTTATTCTGGCAATACTTTTATTTAAAATATCCCTATGTGTCATGTATGTTAATCCTTCTAGTTTTATGTGCGGTGTGATACAGAGGATATCACTTTTTGTGATTGGTGTTAATGACATGAAACATTCTGCAAACTATGCTAACTTACTAACAAAGACGCCTAAATTATAGGTTATTTCTAAATAGATGTGCATCATTATTATTTTCATTATTATTTTTAAAAAGTCAATTAGCTATAAATTAAATAGTACAATACTTAATTCTAATGAAATCCCCCCAAAGGGTAGATAATACGCTGAGAAGCCGGCCTAGTAGAAAATTGGTATTATAATCCACAGGGCTTTTAAGATATTCCTATTAGTCACAAAAAAAAACATTGTAGGAATTGGTTATCTCTACGATACTCCTTGAGACCACATCTGGTAAATGGTCACAAAGTAGGACATGCTAGGTACACACTGTATTTAGATGTTTTAGGAGGAGGCTACCAAAACAGGGGTACAAAACAACAATTTATGCAAAATAAGGGTGAGACAAGGGGTAAGCAGAGTAGGTGGTCGCCTATGGCGCAACTTAGGGATTTAAACAATAAAACTAAGATACGTAAAAAATGGTGGCGAGGGATAGAGCTGGGAGAGAAGCTGCACGAGCCAGAGGACCTTATTAAAGATATGTGATAGGTAGGCCAGCCAGTCCTGGATTGAGAACTGCACATGTGTTAAGGGTATTAAGATGAAGGGTAATGTGGAGTAAGTATTACATATTAGAAAACTAGGGGGGCAGAATGTAATTAAATTAAGGATTGTTTAACCAACAGTTATGACGTTGAACGTTTAGGATTGAAAGCGGACACCAAGACAGCTTAACCCATCCCTGGTAAAAATGCCAAAGTTCAAATACTGTAGCTCGAGCCTGAGCAGCTCTCCCACCCAGTGGGAAGGTCTCCTTCTGTATAGGCTATGTAGGAGAAGCAAAATATCCATCCTTTTGGATGTAAAAAAAAAAGATATGTATCGCCTGGTATCCCTTGATGGACACATGCTTTGAATGAATAATAATGGGACACAAAGGTTTAGCAGAAGACAGGAGCCCATGGCTTATCACTAAGGTCTATTTCTTATGGATTGATTTACAATCACTTATTTGATCTTATTAATATGTCTTGCGTGGACAGAAGATATTCCATTCTGACACTCCTCTAATGTTAGTGCTCATTGTGGCTGTCATGTAGGGTGCTAGGAGGTGTAGTCGGAAGATCTGTACTGCCATGAGGTGTAGTAGGAGGAACGACAGCTTGCACATCCAGCCCTTGTGCAATAATATTCAATGCCTGGAGGAGTTAGTTCTGTCGAGACCGGAGGTCTAGCATATCCGCCCGCATCTCTTGTGACATCATCATGGTCCTGGATTGACCAGCGGGGTCCATGGCCTGAGCGTACTGTCACGTAGGGTGCGTGGACCCACTGGGCCATACCACCTTAACGGTATGGCAGCTGGCCAACAGGACACAGGACAAAGTCTATAGTTCGTATAGGTGTACTTGTGGTAGCTTCAGACAGTAGCAAAATAGGCTCGGATCGGACTAGGCAGCAGGCAGGCACCAGGCATGGTGTAGCAGAACAGGCATGGTACACAGCACAGCACGACTCCAACTCAATACGGCACTTGGACAAGGATAGCACAGGATACAGGTTACAGGTAGCAGGAACAGGAAACACTGGGAACTGGAGGACACTTAGGAGACCATTTGCTGAGACAATCTAGGGTAATGACAACAACGCTCAGGCAATGCAGGAAGGGCCTTCTTATAGTCCAGGGTGCTCATGGGCTAATTTGGTCTTTAATTCAGGTGCGCGTGCTGGCCCTTTAAGAGTTGGCACGAGCGTGCGCGCGCACCCTACTGGACACAGCAGAGCAAAGCAGAAGTGAGCACTGGTGTCTCCTGAGGAGGTTGCGATCGTCGAAGGGTGAGTAATCCCGACGGTCCATGGCCATGGATGTTACAGACAGGCTCATCTGCAAATACAAAATGTAATTTTAAATGTTATACTCTTGTTGAACACTTCTCTATTTCCTTTAGAAAGGTTAGCAGAATTGCTAAAGTGGAGTTCTAAAATATGGCAGATTTATTAATGGCATGCACCACAACTTTGGCGCAAAATACTAGAGTAAATTAAGCCAGTCAAAAAGTGGCATACAGGAGAGAAAAGTGTGTAACATGCCTAAAGATGCACCAAGTCTAAATTTAAGAAAGTATTAATAAATCTGCCCCAATGAGTTAAAGTTGGACTAGATGATTCTCATATGATTTACATGTTTGCTGAAGACTAATAAAGGTATAAATTAGTGAAAGTGCTCTGTGCCGCTGCCAGAAACCGCAGCCATTATTGTACTTTTATCTTTTCTTTGAAACGATACAAAACGTCTTAAATCATACAACTTGAAACACAATGTCCATACAGCTGTGTAATTGAAAATCTGCCAGTATCCTTCACAATGGCTTTTGTGGTATGACTTTCACTAGTGCTAGGCCAGCCTTCTGCACTGCCAGTGAACCCTCACCAGTGTTGACATTCTATTTGTACTTGCATGGTCTGTGCACAATTAGTCCACTCGTCATTGAGCACCTACATGTCAAATGCAGTATGGGTGTACCGTGCGTGAAGAGAAACTTCTTTTATGGCAGCTTAGTAGCTATATATCTTAATAAGACCTCGAAAATATAGATACAGAAAAATTGTGTTTGTATAATGCCTAAACTTTCTGCTGTTATAATGTGAGGTTCTTTAGATATACAAACAACCTCACTCCATGTATACAGTAAAGAGACAGACTATACCACGTCTTACAGCAGCTACTGGTTCACCTAGACAGTTAAATCAGTATTACATTGTGACAGTCTGTCCTATGGGGATTTGGTGAATTGTAGCTTAGCTACAGCTTTTCATGGTACAACTAAACCATTCCTGCACTGCACCCATACATTTACGATGCTGGCGGAATGTACTTCCTGCACAGCACCGTAAATGTATTGTGTGAGGATGCCATGGGCTCTAGAGCTGTGCCCGTGCCATCAGCAGTGTCAGCTGTAACATACGGCCGAGATTGGAGATAACTTTGATTCCAGCCTTTTAATCCCTTAGATCTTACGGTCAACTCCTTAGACACTGTGGTCTGTAAAAGCCTAAGGCCCATGCACACGAACGTAAAAAGTCTCCGTAATTGCGGACCGTAATACGGTCTGCAATTACGGACCCACTTGGTTCTATTGGCCGTGGACACCTTTCTGTATCTGTAATGGCAGGAAGGAGGTGAAGGGAACAAGTGAGCCCTAATCTACCCACCGCCCTGTCCCTGCCTACTTGCAACGACCCGCCCTAGGCGACGGGGTACAACTTGGCGGCGGTCCCTACGCTGTCTAAGTGCAAGGGAGTACAAACAGGGAACACGCAAGGGAATACAGTAGCCCACGGAACGCCACGAGGAAATGGAGCGGTGAATGAGCCAGTCAGGATCAGGAAGTAGTGGAGTATACAAACGGGAGCACGGAGCAGAAGCAAGCCAGGGGCAGAGCAACGCAGGATAAACGGAACAGAAGCAAGGCAGAAGCACGGCAGAAGCAGGCTGGAGCAAGGCAGCAGTGGGGCCAGGAATCCAGGAAGAATAACAAGCAAGGAGGAAGAGAAAACGGCAGGTATAAATGGACAGGGGGCGGAGCTAACTCTGACTGACCTGGCCGCGATAGGCTCTCCCACTCCTGAGCCTGCCACCCTGATTGGTGGGAGCAGGTGTCAGTCTCAGAGGTCTGGCCTCAGGTGTCGACTGATTAATCCTGGGAGTATACCCAGACGTAGTGCCTGGCAGATCCTTTACAGTACTCCCCCTTTTATGAGGGGCCACCGGACCCTTACTAAGAGGACCCGGTTTAGTGGGGAAGAGAAGGTGGAACCTCCTGATCAATACCCCAGCGTGAACATCTCGAGCAGGTACCCAAGTCCTCTCCTCCGGCCCGTATCCTCTCCAATGGACCAGGTACTGGAGGGAGCCCTGGATCATCCTACTGTCCACAATCTTGGCCACCTCGAATTCCACCCCCTCAGGGGTGAGAACGGGAACAGGAGGTTTCCTCGAGGGGGACCAGGACGGGGAGCAGCGTTTCAGGAGGGAGGCATGGAAGACGTCGTGTATACGAAAGGATGGGGGCAGCTCCAGACGGAAGGATACAGGGTTGAGGACTTCAATGACCTTATAAGGTCCAATAAATCGGGGAGCAAACTTCCTGGACGGGACCTTAAGGCGCAAGTTCCTCGACGACAACCACACCAGATCCCCGACGACAAACCGGGGGTTAGCAGAACGTCTACAATCAGCCTGAATCTTTTGTACGCTCTGGGACGCCTCTAGGTTCTTCTGAACCTGGGCCCAGACATTGCACAGTTCCCGATGAACGTCCTCTACCTCGGGATTATTGGAACAACCAGGGGAAACGGAGGAGAACCTAGGATTAAACCCGAAATTACAGAAAAACGGGGAGACCCCTGACGAGTTACTGACCCGGTTATTTAGGGAAAATTCGGCGAGGGGAAGGAATGAGACCCAATCAAATTGACAGTCAGAAATGAAACACCTTAAATATTGTTCCAGGGATTGGTTAGTCCTTTCCGTTTGGCCATTAGTTTCGGGATGGAAGGCGGAGGAGAAGGATAGATCAATCTCCAACTTTTTACAAAAAGCTCTCCAAAATAAGGAAACAAATTGTTCCCGCTCTGTCCGAAACTATATTGACTGGGGCCCCATGGAGACGCAGAATGTGTTTCACAAACAAAGAAGCTAATGTCTTGGCGTTAGGTAGTTTCTTAAGGGGCACAAAGTGGCACATCTTGCTGAAGCGGTCTACTACCACCCACACCACCGACTTGCCCTGAGATGGAGGCAAATCGGTGATAAAATCCATGGAGATATGGGTCCAAGGTCTCTGGGGAATGGGCAAGGAACGTAGTAAGCCCGCAGGTCGGGACCTAGGGGTCTTGGACCTAGCACAGACCTCACAAGCGGCGACGTAAGCCCTAACGTCTTTAGGCAACCCAGGCCACCAATAGTTTCTGGTAATGAGGAGTTTGGTACCCAAGATGCCAGGATGACCAGATAGAGCGGAGTCATGGTTTTCCCTGAGTACCCTTAGCCGGTATTGCAGGGGGACAAACAGTTTGTCCCCAGGGAGGTTCCCGGGAGCTGAACCTTGATCAGCCGCGATGTCAGAGGCTAAGTCAGAATCAGTGGCAGAAACAATTATACCAGGGGGTAAAATACAAGCAGGATCCTTCTCAGAAGGAGGATTAGCCATGAAACTACGTGACAGTGCATCAGCCTTAATATTTTTGGACCCAGCCCTATAGGTAACCAAGAAATTAAATCTGGTAAAGAATAGTGCCCAACGAGCTTGTCTAGGATTAAGCCTCCGGGCAGATTCTAGGAAAACCAGATTCTTGTGGTCAGTAAGGACCGTTACCTGGTGTCTGGCCCCCTCCAAGAAGTGACGCCACTCTTCAAAAGCCCATTTAATGGCTAAAAGTTCGCGGTTGCCAATATCATAGTTACACTCCGTGGGCGAAAACTTCCTAGAGAAGTAAGCACAGGGGCGGAGATGGGTGAGGGAGCTGGTACCCTGGGACAAGACGGCCCCCACTCCCACCTCGGACGCGTCACAACCTCCACAATAAATGGCTCCCTTTGGTTGGGCTGAACCAGCACGGGGGCCGAGATAAAGTACTTCTTGAGGGTCTCAAAAGCCTGGATGGCCTCAGGGGGCCAATGGAGGACATCAGCACCCTTGCGAGTGAGGTCCGTAAGAGGCTTAGCGACGACCGAGAAGTTGGCAATAAATCTCCTGTAATAGTTAGCGAACCCCAAAAAACACTGTAGCGCCTTCAGGGAGGCAGGTTGGACCCATTCCGCCACAGCCTGAACCTTGGCAGGGTCCATGCGGAATTCATGAGGAGTGAGGATTTGACCTAAAAATTGTATCTCCTGTACCCCAAACACACATTTTTCGGTCTTCGCAAACAGATTATTTTCCCGAAGGACCTGGAGGACCTTCCTGACATGCTCCACGTGCGAGGACCAGTCCTTGGAAAACACCAGTATGTCATCAAGGTACACTACAAGAAAATTACCCAGGTAATCTCTCAGAATTTCATTAATAAAATTCTGGAAGACGGCAGGGGCATTACACAACCCAAAGGGCATGACTAGGTATTCGAAATGACCTTCGGGCGTGTTGAACGCAGTTTTCAACTCATCCCCCTCTTTGATGCGGATAAGGTTATATGCCCCCCGTAGATCGAACTTAGAGAACCATTGGGCCCCCTGAACCTGATTAAAAAGATCCGGAATCAAAGGAAGGGGATACTGGTTCCTTACTGTGACCTTATTCAAGTTCCGATAATCAATGCACGGCCTAAGACCACCATCCTTCTTCCCCACGAAGAAGAAGCCAGCACCTACAGGAGAAGTAGGGGGCGAATGAAACCCTTGGCCAGGCATTCTTGGATATACTCCCTCATAGCTTTACGTTCAGGACATGAAAGATTAAATATCCTCCCCTTAGGAAGCTTGGCACCAGGCACCAAATCGATGGCGCAATCGTAATCTCTATGAGGGGGCAACACCTCGGAGGCCTCCTTAGAAAACACATCAGCGAAGTCCTGAACAAACTCAGGAAGCGTGTTTACCTCCTCCCGGGGAGAAATAGAGTTAACCGAAAGACATGACATCAGGCAATCACTACCCCATTTGGTGAGATCCCCAGTATTCCAATCAAACGTGGGATTATGCAGCTGCAACCAGGGAAGACCTAATACCAGATCGGACGATAATCCCTGCATCACCAGTACAGAGCACTGCTCCAAATGCATGGAGCCAACACGGAGTTCAAAGACAGGAGTATGCTGAGTAAAATAACCATCAGCAAGAGGAGTGGAGTCGATACCCACTACCGGGATATGATAAGGTAAATCAATAAAAGGCATTTTTAGAGACATAGCAAATTCCACAGACATGATATTAGCAGATGAGCCCGAATCCACGAAGGCACTGCCAGTGGCAGACCGGCCAGAAAACGAGACCTGAAAGGGAAGCAAAATCTTATTGCGTTTAGTATTAACGGGAAATACCTGTGCGCCCAAGTGACCTCCCCGATGATCACTTAGGCGCGGAAGTTTTCCGGCTGCTTATTCTTGCGCCTGGGACAGGTGTTCAGTAGATGCTTGTCGTCCCCACAATAGAAGCAGAGACCATTCTTCCTGCGAAACTCTCTACGTTGTCGAGGGGACATGGAGGCCCCGAGTTGCATAGGTACCTCCGAGTCCTCCGTGGAAGAGCGAGGAGACGGGACCTCGGGGGGAATCGCAGGGCAGTCAGAGGGGAAAACATTGAAACGTTCAAGCTGACGTTCCCTGAGACGTCGGTCAAGTCGTACTGCTAGGGCCATAACCTGGTCTAGGGAGTCAGAAGAGGGGTAGCTAACCAGCAGATCCTTCAGGGCGTCAGATAATCCTAACCTAAACTGGCACTTTAGGGCCGGGTCGTTCCACCGAGAAGCTACGCACCACTTTCTAAAATCAGAACAGTATTCCTCAACAGGTCTCCTACCCTGACGTAAGGTCACCAGCTGACTCTCGGCTAAGGCAGTCCTGTCAGTCTCGTCGTAAATGAGACCGAGGGCAGAGAAAAACCGATCAACGGAGGAAAGTTCAGGGGCGTCAGGAGCCAAGGAGAAGGCCCACTCTTGGGGCCCTTCCTGGAGTCGGGATATAATGATACCCACCCGCTGGTTCTCGGAACCTGAGGAGTGAGGTCTTAGGCGGAAATAAAGTCTGCAACTCTCCCGGAAGGAGAGAAAAGTCTTACGGTCCCCTGAGAACCGGTCAGGTAACTTGAGGTTGGGTTCTAAAGGTGAGGTGAGGGGTACTACAAAGGCAGCGTCAGACTGATTGACCCTCTGAGCCAGGGCCTGGACCTGTAGAGAGAGGCCCTGCATCTGCTGGGTCAGGGTCTCAAGGGGGTCCATGATAGCGTCAGCGTAGAAGAAATGGTAGACTAGGTAAGGGCTTGTTATTATGTAATGGCAGGAAGGAGGTGAAGGGAACAAGTGAGCCCTAATCTACCCACCGCCCTGTCCCTGCCTACTTGCAACGACCCGCCCTAGGCGACGGGGTACAACTTGGCGGCGGTCCCTACGCTGTCTAAGTGCAAGGGAGTACAAACAGGGAACACGCAAGGGAATACAGTAGCCCACGGAACGCCGTGAGGAAACGAGCGGTGAATGAGCCAGTCAGGATCAGGAAGTAGTGGAGTATACAAACGGGAGCACGGAGCAGAAGCAAGCCAGGGGCAGAGCAACGCAGGATAAACGGAACTGAAGCAAGGCAGAAGCACGGCAGAAGCAGGCTGGAGCAAGGCAGCAGTGGGGCCAGGAATCCAAGAAGAATAACAAGCAAGGAGGAAGAGAAAACGGCAGGTATAAATGGACAGGGGGCGGAGCTAACTCTGACTGACCAGGCCGCGATAGGCTCTCCCACTCCTGAGCCTGCCACCCTGATTGGTGGGAGCAGGTGTCAGTCTCAGAGGTCTGGCCTCAGGTGTCGACTGATTAATCCTGGGAGTATACCCAGACGTAGTGCCTGGCAGATCCTTTACAGTATCGCTACCGAATCCGTGCCGTAGAACTTTACCACAAAAGATAGAACATGTTCTATCTTTTGCGTTTTACGTGCCGTGCTCCCATACTTTGTATGGGAGAACGGGCTGAAAATGCAGGATTGCGGGCCGTGATTACGGGCACGGCCGTGTGCATAAGGCCTAAGGCAGGGTCCAATAGGTTTCCTCTCAATGTAACACAGCATTACATAAGTATTGCAAAGTGTGATATAAGCGATCAGAGGATTACATGTTCAAGTCCCATAGTAGGACTTAAATAAATAGTAAAAAAAAATTCAGTAAAGCTTCCCTTACTAAATGCTTTATTATGGGAAAAAAACCAGTAAAAACAATACATAGTTGGTATCGCCCTAACACGTTAATTATCCCGCATGATGAAAACCATAGACAAAAGAACATCAATGGAAAACTGAAAAAGTGATGGCTCTTGGAATGCAGATACAGAAAATGTGCAAAAGAATTAAAACAGTAACGCATAAAAAAATAGCTCTATAAAGCTCTAACACGTAATCGTAATGCCTAATAGAATAACATCAACATATCATTTATACTGCACGGTAAAAGTTGTAAAAACAAATTCTAATTTGTACACTATCTCTCTTTTCCAAGCCTTCATTAACAGGTGTCATCATTTCTTAGACTAAAGTAAGTTGCTTAGGGTTGGCCTTTGGCAACCATAGTTTCTAGTGTTGGTAAGTGGACCTACCTGAGCTGGGTGCCCTAATCACACTACCTGCTGCTCTTTTTCATGAAAAAATACTATGGTGACCCCTGGTATGGCATCCACTTATGACCTACCGTAATTGTATTTTATGTGTTGTTCATCCATACTTACTTTAATAGTAACTGGCATTAATTCCATTTCCTTTTATGAAAAAAAACAAAACAGGAATGGATCCTAAAAAGCAGAAAAGTATAAAAGTTAGTAATATTTGTTGGATCCAATCTCGGCTTCAATTTTTTTGTTTTTTACTTTAAAAAGCTTGCAAAAATACTGCACCACAACTGAAATGTGTGAATCCAGCCTTTTACCAATTTTTAATGTCCAATTTTTTTTTAAGTACAATATGAATTACCCCTTAAAGTGGATCTGTCTGAAACATCCATGGGCGCGGACCATCGGGATTACTCACCCTTCGATGACCGCTGCCATGGTCTGGCATCTCCTGGGGACGAGATGTGGGCCAGCGCTTACTTCCGCTCCACTCTGCTGCGTCCAGTAGGGTGCGAGTGCACACTCGCGCCTGGCCTTCAAGGGCCAGCACGGGCACATGCAAAACATTAGTAATTAGTCCAATGATCACCCTGGACTTTAAGAAGGCCCCTTCCACTTTGCTCATTGCCTGAGCGTTGTTAGTATTCCCATGTTAGTCTTGCAAATGGTCCCTTAGTGTTATCCTGTTCACGTTGTTACCCGTGTCCTGCTACCTGTACCTTGTATCCCGTGCTATTTGTTCCTGTGCCTTGAACCTGTTGGAGTCGTGTTGTGCTACTGGTTCCGCCTGCTGTGTTACACCACGTCTGGTGTCTGCTGTCAAGGTCCCATCTGTGCCTAGCCGTTGCTACAGTCTGAACCACTACAGGTACCGTTGTGCTTGGACTATTTATATATTGACTTGTAATGTCATGTAGCGGGTTTGTGGACCCACTAGGCCGTCCGCCGTAGCGGGGAGGCAGCTGGCCAAACAACAGGAAACCCCATGTCCCGGACAAGGGTACCTGAATAGTCCAGATAGTGGCCGCAGCTCTGGTACAGATGGAGAAGGACGCAGCAGGTAACGCCAAATGTGGCGGATGACACAGGTGTCGCAGGTTGCGCCAGATGTGGCAAATTCCTCTGGACGTGGCAGATGACACAGGACGTGGCGGATTCCTCCGGACATGGCGGATTCCTCCGGACGTGGCAGATGACACAGGACGTGGCATGACTCCGACACTAATAGGCACAGGAACAAGAACAGCACGGGATACAGGAACAGGAAACAAGGCACGGGTAACAACTGGAACGGGAAACACTAAGGGACCATTTGCAAGACAGACTGGGAAAACTAACAACGCTCAGGCAAGGATCAGAAGGTCTGGGGCCTTCTTATAGACCAGGAAATCGTGGCAGTGGATGATGATGACGACTTCCTTTGTGCGCGCACCCTTCGGGACACAGCAGACCGGAGCGTAAGTGAGCGCTGGCGTCTCCTAGGAAGGAGATGGGGACCAGCGCTCACGGATCCATGGCTGCGGGCGTCGGGAGGTGAGTAAACCTGACGGCCCGTGGCCATGGACGCTACAGGTACACTGTTGGCCAGCTGCTATCCCACTATGGTGGTAGGGCCCAGTGGGTCCACATACCCACAGATCGTGACAGTACGCTCAGGCCATGATGATGACGACTTCCTTTGTGCGAAAATCCTCCTCTCTGTGGCCGGTGCCAGCTTCTTCTTTGTAAAGAAAAGAGACGGATCTCTTCGACCCTGCATTGACTACCGTGGTCTCAACCAGATCACGGTCAAAAACAAATATCCGTTGCTGCTGATCTCGATGTTACTTGATCGCATACGAGGAGCCAAGATCTTCTCAAAACTTGACATGCGTGGGGATTACAACCTAATCCGAATTCGTCAAGGTGACGAGCGGAAGACGTCATTTAACACTCGAGACGGGCGCTACGAATACCTGGTGATGCCCTTCGGCCTGTGAAACACTCCCGCGGTCTTCCAAGAATTTGTCAATGATATCTTCTGAGACCTCTTCTATGTCTTCATTGTAGTCTATCTTGATGATATTTTGATTTTATCCCCAGATCCGACGACACATCGGAGAAATGTTCGTCAAGTCCTGCTGCGATTATGGGAGTATTGCCTATATGCCAAGTTGGAGAAGTGTACTTTTGAAAAAAATTTGGTGCCCTTCCTGGGCTATATCATCTCCGATCAGGGTCTCAAGATGGATCCTGAGAAAGTAAAATCCGTCCTGGAGTGGCCAGCCTCCGGGCCATACAGCATTTTTAGGGATTCATTAACTTCTGCCGGCAGTTTATCCCAAACTTCTCTTCTCTGGCGGCTCCCATTACTACCCTTACCAAAAAAGGTATGAACGCCAAGGTGTGGACTCCAGAAGCAGAATCTGCATTCAATAGCCTCAAGAATGCCTTCTGTTCATCCTCTATCCTCCATCACCCTGATGTGTCTCGGCAGTTCTCGTTAGAGGTTCTGTTGGTGCAGGTGCACTTCTGTTCCAGAGGGGCTCCAAAGGAAAGGCAGTAGTATGTGGCTATTACTCGAGACTTTTTTCCCCTGCAGAGCGCAACTACTCTATGGGGATCGGGAGCTACTGGCCATCAAATTGGCTTTAGAGGAATGGAGACATCTGCTTGAGGGCACAGCCCACCCCATCCTGATATACACCGACCACAAGAACCTCACCTATCTCCAGTCGGCTCAACGGCTAAACCCCCATCAAGCCAGGTGTTCGCAGTTCTTCACCCGTTTCCAATTTTTGCCCCACTACCGTCTCGCTGACAAAATTGTGAGGGCCGATGCCTTGTCCAGGGAGTTTGAAATGGAGGACACTGTGGAGTCCCCTCAAAGTATTATAGACCCGTCCTGCATTGTCACGGCCAATCCTTTGCAAGTTAGAGACATCCCTACAGCGAGGACTTTTGTTCGGGTGGCAGACAGGAGAATTCTCTGCTGGTGACACAGCTACAAACTGGCTGGGCACGCTGGTGCAACCAAGACTCGAAGCCTGATAACTCGTCATTTCTGGTGGCCCATGCTCCCCAAAGATATTGTGGACTTTGTCTCTTCCTGTACTGTGTGTGCTTCTAACAAGGTTGCTTACTCCAAACCTGCCAGTCTGCTCCAAGCTCTGCCTGTACCCAATGCCCCATGGCAGCATATTGCAATGGACTTTGTCACAGACCTTCCCCCTCAGCAGGATGCAATACTGTCTGGGTGGTGGTGGACCGGTTTTCGAAGATGGCACATTTTATCCCGCTTACCGGCCAACCTTCTGCTCCCCGACTGGCAAGTCTCTTCATTCAGCACATCTTCCGCTTGTATGGCTTGCCTCTTCACATCGTGTCCGATCGGGGGGTCTAATTCACCTCAAAATTCTGGAGAGCCCTCTGTAAACTCCTGGAGGTGAGATTGAACTTTTCCTCAGCCTATCACCCCCAATCCAATGGCCAAGTCGAGAGGATTAACCAGATCATGGAGAATTATCTTTGCCACTTCATCTCCCTGCAGCATGATGACTGGGTACAGCTTCTTCCATGCGCCAAATTCTCGTACAACAACCACACAAGTGGGTCCACCACTTATTAACCATTCTACATTGTGTACGGTCAACATTCTAGAATCCCTCTGCCTGTGTCGGCTACATCTCAGGTACCCGCAGCTGACTCTGCATCTGGGGACTTTATGCAAATCTGGCAACAGACCCCTTCCTCTATTCTGCTGGAAGTCGATGGCATGAAGTGAAAGGCGGATACAAGGAAAAGAGAGCCGCCGCAGTATCTTCTGGGTACCAAGGTCTGGCTGTTCTCAAGGAATATCTGTCTGAAGGTGCCTTCTTATAAATTTGCTCCCAGGTTCCTTGGACCTTTTGAAATCCTGCATCAAATTAACCCAGTCTCCTATATGTTTTGGCTGCCTGCTACCCTCAAAATCCCTAACTCCTTTCATGTGTCCCTCCTGAAGCCTGTGGTCCTGAACAGCTACACTATAACTCCTAGTCCTGCAGTTGCTCCCAGAGGTTCTTTCGATGTGTTTGAGGTAAAGGAGATCCTGGACTTCAAGAGAGTAGGAGGAAGGACTTTTTATTTGGTGGATTGGAAGGAGTTTGGTCCGGAGGAGAGGTCGTGGGAGCCAGGAGAGAACCTCAATGCCCCTACCCTCATTAAGAATTTTCTCTCTCACTCTGGCCCCAAGAAGAGAGGGGTAAGAGGGGAGATACTGTAACATCCATGGCCGCGGACTGTCGGGATTACTCACCCCTCGAAGGCCACAGCCATGGTCTGGTGAGCACTGGCCCGCATCTCCTCCCCAGGAGAAGACAGCACTCACTTCCGCTCCACTCTGCTGTGTCTCGTAGGGTGCGCGCACACGCTCGTGCCCGGCCTTAAAGGGCCAGCGTGCGCACATGCAAAACATTAGTAATTAGTCCACTGATCACCCTGGACTATAAGAAGGGTCCTGACCCTTTGCTCATTGCCTGAGCATGTCCAGCTACCTGTACCTTGTATCCCATGCTATTTGTTCCTGTGCCTTGAACCTGTTGGAGTCGTGTTGTGCTACCTGTTCCGCCTGCTTTGTTACACCACGTCTCGTGTCTGCTGTCAAGGTCCCATCTGTGCCTAGCCGTTGCTACTGTCTGAACCACTACAGGTACACTTGTGCTTGGACTATTTATATATTGACTTGGTACACTGTTGGCCAGCTTCTATCCTGCTACGGCGGTACGGCCCAGTGGGTCCACATACCCACAGATCGTGACACTGCCATCACCCAGGCTATGCTGTCCTGTATAAGGGAAGCATAGTAAGGGGACAGGTCTACATTCTTATTAGCCAAAAATGCACTTGAATGTTTATGGTGGAGTCAGCAGAAATAGCTAATCGGTAGAAATAGCTTATTCATTCTACAGTTGTTTTATGCTTATAGCCAGCTTAACAGATATTTAAATTGGTCTAAATTGGCACTTTGCATGCACTTTTTTTTATCTTGGTAAAATAAAGCCTTTCTATTCTGTATAATGCAATTGCATTTGTTTTGTAAATCGGGTATTGGTTTGTTTCTTCCCAATCGTCTTGCTAAAAATCCAATGCTATAAATTCTGGCTTAATCTACCATGGTTTCTTTATAACAAGAAAAACATGATGTGTCTCCAAATAGTTTCTGAAAAGTTTCAAATAGTTCAAAATACCTTTTGAAAAGGGATTGATACATGGAGAAGTTCTTGCTCCAACCAATTTTTAGTTTCTTTATACTTTAGCTATATTTATGTTGCTTCTTTTTGATATTTAGGAAGACTAAGCAATTTATGACAAGGATATACAACATCAATTTTGGCAATAGTGATTACTTCATCAATCTGCCCAGATTAACTGATATAGAAATGCTTGCTGCATGTGTAGCAGGAGGATGATCTAACTACATTTTTATTGTTTTGTCTGCATTTCATTGAAATGTTGCCAAGATATCAGACTATAATATCTGGAATATAAAGGCATTATAATAAATAAAAAATAAACATTGCAAACAAGCTATGATTTGGAAACTCAAAGGGCATCTGTCTGCAGCTTAACATGCACTTTCTTTTCGCTTCCTTTCTTTGTAGGATCTACCTATAATACTTCTTAGAAAATGTATGTTTAAAAGTCTATGCACTACTTTCTGAAAGACAATTAGCATGTGTGCCATTTTTACAGATGACAGAGGCAGCTGTCAGACAGAGCCCTGCCTGTCAGGGTATCTGTAACATGCTCTAACAGGCATACATCCATTGATGTTTCTGCACCCACCATACGGACCCCTGATTCTCCTAAGATAAACCAAGAGGGCCCACGTGGCGGTAAACACTAAACTCCACTAAGGTGACCCTTCAGAGCTGCATCCAGGGTGTAACATGTCATGACTTTAAATGACATGTCACCACTATAGACTGGTTTTGAGGGGTTGCAGACCACATGATCCAAAAAAGGACATTAGGAGATATGCACGAACTGGCATATACATATCAAAGTTGTATTTACTTCAATATATACTAAGCTGCAAATACTAAACAAGGGATATGTAAATTGAATGAATCAGGTGCATACAAATTCTATAATAAATAAAGTATAGTGTGATGGAATTTGGTAAAGTGTAACATGAATAAAGGATATTTAATGTAAAGAATATGTGTTAAGGATCTGCCAGGCACAGCTTCTGTATCCACGTCCATAGGTAATCAGTCTGCACCTGCTTCTATGTCTGTGAGACTGACTCCATCTTCCACCACTCAAAATGGCAGGCTTAGGAGTGGGAGAGCCTATCACAGCCTGGCCAGACGGAGCTAGCTCCCGCCCTCCGTCTATTTATACCTGCCTTTCCTGTTCCTCCTTGCTTGTGATTCTTCTCTGTTGGTTTCCTGGCCCTGCTGCAGCTTCTTGAACTACTTGTCCCTGCTTCGTATTGACCCTGGCTTACTGACTACTCTTCTGCTCTGCGTTTGGTACCTCGTACACTCCTGGTTTGACTCGGCTTGTTCACTACTCTCCTGCTCTGCGTTTGGCACCTCGTACTCTCCTGGTTTGACTCGGCTCGTTTACTACTCTTGTTGCTCACGGTGTTGCCGTGGGCAACTGCCCCGCTTCTCTTTGTTCTGTGTTTCCTTGTCTGGTTGTCTGTCGTGCACTTACTGAGTGTAGGGACCGTCGCCCAGTTGTACCCCGTGGCCTAGGGTGGGTCGTTGCAGGTAGGCAGGGACTGAGTGGCGGGTAGATTAGGGCTCACTTGTCTGTTTCCCTATCCCTGTCATTACATAATCACAAGCCCATATACCTACTCTACCCTGGTCCCTCACACCACTATGGACGCCCTTGAGACCCTGGTTCAGCAGATGCTGGGTCTCTCCCTACAGGTCCAGGCCCTGGCTCAGAGGGTCAAGCAGCCTGATGCTACCATGATAGTGCCCCTCACCTCACCTCTTGAACCCCACCTCAAGTTGCCTGACCGGTTCTCAGGGGACCGGAAGACTTTTCTCTCCTTTCGGGAGAGTTGTAGGCTCTATTTTCGTTTAAAGCCCCACTCCTCAGGTTCTGAGAGCCAGCGGGTGGGTATAATTATGTCCCGGGTCCAGGAAGGGCCCCAAGAATGGGCCTTCTCCTTGGCTCCTGATGCCCCTGAACTTTCCTCCGTTGATCTTTTCTTTTCTGCTCTCGGACTCATTTATGACGAGACTGACAGGACTGCCTTTGCCGAGAGTCAGCTGGTGACCTTACGTCAGGATAAGAGACCTGTTGAGGAGTATTGCTCTGACTTTAGGAAGTGGTGCGTACCTTCTCGGTGGAATGACCCTGCCTTAAGGTGCCAGTTTTGGTTGGGTCTGTGGAACGCCCTGAAAGACCTGCTAGTTAGCTATCCCTCTTCTGACTCCCTTGACCAGGTTATGGCTTTAGCGGTACGACTTGACCGACGTCTCAGGGAACGACAACGTGAACGTTTATGTGTTTTCTCCTCTGACTCCCCCATGATGCCTCCCGGGGTTCCGTTGCTTCGTTCTTCCATGGAAGACTCGGAGGTACCTATGCAACTCGGGGCCTCCGTGTCCCCCCAACAACGTAGAGAGTTCCACAGGAAGAATGGTCTCTGCTTCTATTGTGGGGATGACAAGCATCAAGTGAACACCTGTCCTAGGCGTAAGAATAAGCAGCCGGAAAACTTCCGCGCCTAAGTGATAATCGGGGAGGTCACTTGGGCGCACAGGTATTTCCCGTAAATATGAAACGTAATAAAATCTTGCTTCCCTTTCAGGTCTCTTTTGGTGGTAGGTCTGCTACCGGCAGTGCCTTCGTGGATTCAGGGTCGTCAGCTAATATCATGTCTGTGGAATTTGCTATGTCTCTAGCTATGCCTTTGATTGATTTGCCTAAACCTGTCCCGGTAGTGGGTATCGACTCCACTCCTCTTGCTAATGGTTATTTTACACAGCATACCCCTGTTTTTGAACTCCTTGTTGGCTCCATGCATTTGGAGCAGTGCTCTGTACTGTTGATGCAGGGATTATCGACCGATTTGGTTTTAGGCCTTCCCTGGTTGCAGTTGCATAATCCCACGTTTGACTGGAATACTGGAGATCTTACCAAATGGGGTAATGAATGCTTGACGTCATGTTTTTCTGTTAATTCTATTTCTCCCCCTGAGGAGGTGAACACGCTACCTGAGTTTGTTCAGGACTTCGCTGATGTTTTCTCTAAGGAAACCTCCGAAGTGTTACCTCCTCATAGAGAATACAATTGCGCTATCGATTTGGTACCAGGAGCTAAGCTCCCTAAGGGTAGGATATTTAATCTCTCTTGTCCCCAACGTGAAGCCATGAGAGAGTATATCCAGGAATGCCTGGCCAAGGGTTACATTCGCCCATCTACTTCTCCGGTAGGTGCTGGCTTCTTCTTTGTAGGGAAGAAGGATGGTGGTCTTAGGCCATGCATTGACTACCGTAACTTGAATAAGGTCACTGTAAGGAACCAGTATCCCCTTCCTTTGATTCCTGATCTCTTTAATCAGGTTCAGGGGGCCCAATGGTTCTCTAAGTTTGATCTACGGGGGGCGTATAACCTGATCCACATCAAAGAGGGGCATGAGTGGAAGACTGCGTTTAACACGCCCGAAGGTCATTAGAATACCTCGTCATGCCCTTTGGGTTGTGTAATGCTCCTACGGTCTTCCAGAATTTCATAAATGAGATTTTAAGAGATTACCTGGGGGTATTTCTTGTAGTGTACCTTGATGATATACTTGTGTTTTCCAAGGACTGGTCCTCCCACATTGAGCATGTCAGGAAGGTGCTCCAGGTCCTTCGGGAAAGCAAACTGTTTGCGAAGACCGAAAAATTTGTGTTTGGGGTGCAGGAGATACCATTTTTGGGTCAAATCCTCACTCCTCATGAATTCCGCATGGACCCTGCCAAGGTTCAGGCTGTGGCGGAATGGGTCCAACCTGCCTCCCTGAAGGCGTTACAGTGCTTCTTGGGGTTCGCTAGTTATTACAGGAGATTTATTGCTATCTTCTCGGTCATCGCTAAGCCTCTTACGGACCTCACTCGCAAGGGTGCTGATCTCCTCCGCTGGCCTCCTGAGGCTGTCCAGGCTTTTGAGGTCATTAAGAAGTGCTTTATCTCGGCCCCGGTGTTGGTTCAGCCCAACCAAATGGAGCCATTTATCGTGGAGGTTGACGCGTCCGAGGTGGGAGTGGGGGCTGTCTTGTCCCAGGGTACCAGATCCCTCACCCATCTCCGTCCCTGTGCCTACTTCTCCAGGAAGTTTTCGCCCACTGAGAGTAACTATGATATTGGCAACCGCGAACTCTTAGCCATTAAATGGGCATTTGAAGAGTGGCGCCACTTCCTGGAGGGGGCTAGGCACCAGGTAACGGTCCTTACCGACCACAAGAATCTGATTTTCCTAGAATCTGCCCGGAGGCTAAACCCGAGACAAGCTCGATGGGCGTTATTTTTTACCAGATTCAATTTTTTGGTTACCTATAGGGCTGGGTCTAAAAATATTAAGGCTGATGCACTGTCACGTAGCTTCATGGCCAGCCCTCCTTCGGAGGAAAATCCTGCTTGTATTTTGCCTCCAGGTATAGTCATTTCCTCTATTGATTCTGATTTAGTCTCCGAAATTGCGGCTGATCAAGGTTCAGCCCCCGGGAACCTTCCTGAGAACAAGCTGTTTGTTCCCCTGCAATACCGGCTAAGGGTACTTAGGGAAAATCATGACTCCGCACTATCTGGTCATCCAGGCATCCTGGGTACCAAGCACCTCATTGCCAGAAACTATTGGTGGACTGGGTTGCCTAAAGACGTTAAGGCCTACGTCGCCGCTTGTGAGGTTTGTGCTAGGTCCAAGACTCCCAGGTCCCGACCAGCGTGCTTACTATGTTCTTTGCCCATTCCCCAGAGACTTTGGACCCATATCTCCATGGATTTTATCACCGATTTGCCTCCATCTCAAGGCAAGTCGGTGGTGTGGGTTGTAGTAGACCGCTTCAGTAAGATGTGCCACTTTGTGCCCCTCAAAAAACTTCTCAATGCTAAGACGTTAGCTACCTTGTTTGTCAAACACATCCTGCGTCTCCATGGGGTCCCTGTCAATATTGTTTCGGACAGAGGGGTACAATTTGTTTCATTGTTTTGGAGAGCCTTCTGTAAACCCACACCACCGACTTGCCTTGAGATGGAGGCAAATCGGTGATAAAATCAATGGAGATATGGGTCCAAGGTCTCTGGGGAATGGGCAAAGAACGTAGTAAGCCCGCTGGTCGGGACCTGGGAGTCTTGGACCTAGCGGCGACGTAGGCCTTAACGTCTTTAGGCAACCCAGGCCACCAATAGTTTCTGGCAATGAGGTGCTTGGTACCCAGGACGCCTGGATGACCAGATAGTGCGGAGTCATGATTTTCCCTAAGTACCCTTAGCCGGAATTGCAGGGGAACAAACAGCTTGTCCTCAGGAAGGTTCCCGGGAGCTGAACCTTGATCAGCCGCAATTTCAGAGACTAAATCAGAATCAATAGAAGAAATGATTATACCAGGAGGCAAAATACAAGCAGGATCTTCCTCCGAAGGAGGGCTGGCCATGAAGCTACACGAGAGTGCATCGGCCTTAATATTTTTAGACCCAACCCTATAGGTAACCAAAAAGTTGAATCTGGTAAAAAATAGCGCCCATCGAGCTTGTCTCGGGTTTAGCCTCCGGGCAGATTCTAGGAAAATCAGATTCTTGTGGTCGGTAAGGACCGTTACCTGGTGCCTAGCCCCCTCCAGGAAGGGGCGCCACTCTTCAAATGCCCATTTAAAGTAAGTGCACGAGACAAACAGACAAGGGTACACAAAGCTAAGGGAAATGGGGCAGTTGCCCACGGCAACACCGTGAGCAACAAGAGAGGTGAACGAGCCAAGTCAAACCAGGAGTGTACGAGGTACCAAACGCAGAGCAGGAGAGTAGTCAGTAAGCCAGGGTAGTATGGAGCAGGATCAAATAGTCAGAAGCTGTAGCTGGGCCAGGAAACCACACGAGAAGAATCACAAGCAAAGGAGGAAAAGGAAAGGCAGGTATAAATAGACCGAGGGCGGGAGCTAGCTGAGTCTGGCCAGGCTGTGATAGGCTCTCCCACTCCTAAGCCTGCCAGCCTGAGTGGTGGAAGCTGGAGTCAGTCTCAGAGACATAGACTCAGGTGCCGACTGATTACCTATGGGCGTTAACCCCGAAGCTGTGCCTGGCAGATCCTTTACACGTATACAGTATGTACCAGTTATGACCAGTCCTTACCTGACCAAAAATATTTAAAATGAGTCAATATTGCAAATAATTTCTAAAGGGCATTCATCATTTTCAATCACAAATTAAAAACTGTGAAGGAACGAATATGATCTAAATCTGGCAACACGGGTGGAACAATTCTTGCACACTCTCAGGGTATGTTCAGATATTGCAAATTTGTTCTGAATTTTTGGTGTGGCACAGGAAATCTACAATAAATGTACAGTACAGTAATAAGGTTTTACAAAATCTCATTCACACATGAACTGAAATCAATATGAACAGTATTATTGCAATTGGTGAAATCCACAGCATTCCTAAAATCCATTGCAAATTATGCTGGCCTGTAATGGTTACATTCGTTTGGAAAAAAGCGAATCAGAACAATATATGGCCATTGTTTATTAGTTTTTGATGTCAGTTCTTAAAAATTTCCTTGAGGTATATTCGCTGAAATATTACAGGTACCTAAGATTTATACAGCATAAAACATGCCAGACATTTCAGAATGATAGGTCCACTTTACTGCAAAATCTCTATTTACAAATTTTAAAAAAAGATCGCCATCCACTGTGTCATGTACTTTTCTAACTAGATGTATATTAGTGATTGTTCCTTTAAATAATATTTATATGCTACTTATGTAAAATCCTGTATTCTGTCCAATAACAGCGGTTATCTTCCTGATGGTTTTGGCAGAAGAATTCTGAATTTCATTTTCCATTGACTGTGGGTTCATACTCCTCGAAAATAGATAGCTGACGTGTTTTATGGAGCAGTTACACAGCAGACACTTGGCGCTGTCTCATATCTGCTCTGCAGCTGAATCTCTTTTGGAATTTCATAAAAATCCATCCACAAGATATGAAAGCTAGAATTATTTAAAATTTTTCTTCAGAGAATGAGATTTATACATTAAAACGACAAAAACATCATACTACTCATAAGGCCTTTCAAATATTTTGCTACGGATATTGTACATATAAAAATGTATAATTTCTCCTATATTTGCCCCCCTTAAAAAATAAAAAAAAGGTTACACTATTGTTGTAATATATACATATATATATATATATATATATATATATATATATATATATATATATATATACATATATACACTCACAGATATTTAGATATATAGAGAGATACAGATATATACGGATATACAGATATAAAAACACAAATTGAAAAAGTTATGGCTTTTGGAATGCGGGAAAGAAAAACTGAAAATCAAAAATCAAAAAATGGCTGCGGCACCAAGAGGTTAAAAAAGATGGTATTTTTAGGAATAGTCCCCTTATCTGTTTACTTGCCATCTGGTCACAGTTATATCTATAATCTTAGCCTTACATTTCCTTTTTGTGGACAGTAATTTTTGGTGCCGCTGTTTTAAAATAGCATTATGGAGATAAAAAGTTATTGCTATAGTGTTTTAGGTTGGTGCTACATCAGCAAGTAGTAAAAAACAAAAACTGTAGAGCACAGGGATATGAAATCAGTTAATCCACCTATGACCACTATTATATGTCACTTACCTGGATAAGCGGATGTGGACCCACCGAGTGGCCACAGATTTGACTTTGGGCTAAACCCAACAGCAGAGTATAGGTTACCCCACCCCCCCAGCCCCCGGTATTCTTCCTTTAACCCCTGTACAGGGATCTGGACTTTGCTGCGGGGTAATTCCCAGCCTGCTACTACCAAGAGTAGTCTCCTTTAGCAACAGTCTACGGAACTGAAGAAATGTCACCAGGTTGTGGAGCCAGGAACTAACAGTAGGCAGAAGGCAAAGACAAACAGGCCAAAAGGTCAGGGAAGGCAGAGTTCTGAAGATAACCGGCAGGGGCGTAACTAGGAAAGACTGGGCCCCATAGCAAACTTTTGATTGGGGCTCCCCTAGGTCTCACACAACCCCCACTTGTAGATAGTGCCTCCCTATAGATTCTGCTGTTGATAACACCATACAGCCCCCTATATATAGCACCATTCAGCCCCCTGTATAAAGCACCATACAGCCCCCCACACTGTAAATAGCGCCATACAGCTCCCCACCCTGTAAATAGCGCCATACAGCTCCCCACCCTGTAAATAGCGCCATACAGCTCCCCACCCTGTAAATAGCGCCATACAGCCCCCCTGTAGATAGCGCCATGCAGCCCCCTGTAGATAACACCATACAGCCCCCCTGTAGATAACGTCATACAGCCACATGTAGATAACGCCATACAGCCCCCTGTAGATAACGCCATACAGCCCCCTGTAGATAACGCCATACAGCCCCCTGTAGATAACGCCATACAGCCCTCCCAAAAGAACGGCCTATAGTTTGTCCTACAAAAGACAGGATAGGGGATACATGTGTGATCGCTGGCCGCAATAAGGAGAACAGGGGACCGAAAGTCCCCTGAAGTTCTCCATGAGAAACCTCGGACTTCCGGGGTCTGCGCAGCTCAATAAAAATGAAAAGAGTGCATGCGCACAAGCGCGACCGGTGTACAATTAATTTTTACAGGTCTGCCGACACAGACCCCGGAAGTCTGAGGTTACTCATGGAGAACATCGGGGGACTTTCGGTCCTCTGTTCTCCTTATCGCTGGTGGTCCCAGCAATCACACATGTACCCCCTATCCTGTGGATAGGGGATACATGTCTTTTGTAGGAACAACCCCTTTAATGGCAGAGCGGGGAGATACCTCCCTGCTCTGCCATAGTGTTCAGTGGCGCCTGCTAGCGGAGCCTGCGGCCATGGGGGGGCATGGGCAACCTCAACGCCGCGGGCCCGCTACGGCTTACAGCGGTTGTTACGCCACTGATAACAGGAGATGGGAAGAGGTCAGGGAAGGCAGAGTACAATCGATAAAGGGAGAGGACCTGAGGTCAGGGCAGGCAGCAGACAACAGACGTGATCAATGGATAAGACGTGATCAATGGATAAGCAAGATCAATAGCAGAGGGATTATATAGTCTAGAACTAACAGTACTTTACAGCACAATAACCTAACTGCTCAGGCACTAAGTGATAATGGGGGAAATGTACTAAATCAGAGAAGACTCACCATTGGCTGAAGAAACCGAAGATTTGGTGTGCGCAGGCACTTTATGAAGCAGGAGTCAGCACGTGCATGTGCACGGCAGAAGATACAGCAGGAAATCAGCAGTGGTGAGCAGGCCAGTGAGCAAAGGGAGCCGGGACCAGAGAGCGGTAGGGGAGAGTGGGCTGCCAGCCACAGGAGGCCAGATCAGGACAGCGCCGGGAGTAAGCACAAACATTGAATAATATTAATAGTGAACAATACTGATAATAGTAATAGAACTAGGAGCAAATGAGGGTGATGAAATGCTTCTAACATAGTCTTTTCTTGCATTCCATTCACACGTCAGATGTGACATTCTCTTTTTCCTTTTTGTTCTTTCAGCACGCCAAGACAAAGGAAAGACACATAAAAGAACACAATTTATTCAGTCAGAGTGCATGTCAGTGGCTTGAACAAACAAAATGGGCCACTGTGGATTGTGGCAAAGTATTAATTCAAAAGCAGCAACATAGGGAAACACATGTGCTAATGACTAAACATGTGGCATTTCTTATTGACGCAGAAACGTGCCCTCATTTACAGGTGTCGATCCAGCTAATAGTACTCCTTTAAGCACTAAAAAAATCCGTTGTACGCCCACATATAATGATAGTAAAGTTGCAAAAGGTTGCACCATTAACACATTGTAAAGAAAAACTTTGCGTGCCACAGTTTCTCCATATTAAAGTTAAGGATTTAAGAGTACTCTTAGAGCAGGG
Source organism: Rhinoderma darwinii (assembly GCF_050947455.1). Taxonomy (NCBI): domain Eukaryota; kingdom Metazoa; phylum Chordata; class Amphibia; order Anura; family Rhinodermatidae; genus Rhinoderma; species Rhinoderma darwinii. The sequence continues at coordinate 286,625,458 of NC_134690.1, read as the reverse complement.
TAACCGAAGCTCCCGAGACATCCTCATGACAGCAGAGAGCAGGCCGAAGGAGGAGCGTCACACACACCCCCTGTAGAATGTGCCACCACCCCATATAGATAGCGCCACACACTATTCCTGTAAATCGGGCCCACACTGTCGACAGTACTACACCCCTCCCCCCTGTAGAAAGCTCCATTGGGGCTCCCTCTATTAGTGGAATCCCTAGCCAGAGCATTGCTGACGCTCTGGCCGGGGACTCCTCTCCTGGAGGAGCCCACGAGGTCAATGTCCCATCAGGGGCACTGACGCCCTGGCTGGGGGGATTCAGCTCCTAGAGGTGGCCCCTGACGTTACTGTCCATATATGGACAGTGACGTCAGGGGCTCCTCCAGGAGAGGAATCCCCGGCCAGAGCTTTGGAAACACTCTCGCTGGGGATTACACTCCTAGAGGGAGTCCCAAAGAAGCTATCTACAGGGAAGGGGGATAGGGGATGTGGGTGTGGCACTATCTACAGGGGGCACTGTGGCACTATCTACAGAGAGCACTGTGACATTATCTACAGAGAGCACTGTGGCATTATCTACAGAAGGCAATATGTACAGAGCGCACTGTGGCATTATCTGCCGGGGGTGTGGCAGTATCTACAGAGGGCACTGTGGCAGTATCTAAAGAGGGCACTGTGGCAAAATCTACATAGGGCACTGTGTCATTATCTACAGAGGGAACTGTGGCACTATCTACAGAGGGCACTGTGGCATTATCTACAGAGGGCACTGTGGCTATATCTAAAAAAGGACATTTGAAAACATTTAATCGCTTCAGACATTGAGGCTGATTTGCTCATCCACCATCTAACCTGATGTATGTGACCTCTGAACTCTGCAGCTACACATCATGATTGAGCTAGATCAGCTTACACTCAGCCTTCTTTGTATATAAAAAGCATGCATGTACAGATTTCTCCTCACTTGTACTTGACCTGAGGAAGAGGCCGGTACGGCCTCGAAACGAGTTGTCTTTGTGTACTGATGTAGCCATCTTTATCTTGACTCTGATAACTTGCTGCAGAGTGATATCACACAACAAAAGCCATTGAAAAGTCAATGAAAAAGGAAAGATAAAAGATCTTGCCACTGTGTATTTAATGCGTTAAAAGTCAAGATAAAGACGGCTACATCTGTACATTAAAAATCGTTTGCTAAATATCGTGGGATCTCTCCATTTCTTCGGATCAACGATCAGTATTTCTTACGTTTTGGCTGCGCCAGGCAGATTATCCGGGTTTTCTCCCTCTACCCTCCTAGACTGGATTTAGCGACACTTAAACTGGAAAACTACATTGTTAGAATAAGCACGTGGAGTAAACTTGCAAATTTCCAGTAAGTTTAAACCTAGCGCTATTATTATAGTAATGTAGTATTGTTATAGTAGTTCAAATATCTAATTGATTAACAATAATTTTGTATTGTATCAAATTTGAAAGTAATGCGGTCTGTCAACATCACATTCTTTCTATGTGCGGCCCATTTACCCGGCTGACTTTGGGACCCCTGTCTTAGAGCATAGATTTCCAACGATTTTATCATTAGGAAACTCCAGGAAAACGTTTTCTTATCCTGAGTAGGGGCATAACTATAGGGTGCCGAATCGTTATAAGGTGACATCACTGTGTGCACTAGCCTTGTATTATGATGCTGTGTTTGTTATTTCTGTGCTGTGACACCCCTGTGGTTTTCTGCCATTAGTTTTGACACAACTATGTTTATTGTCCCAGCACTGTGACATTACTGTGCATATTATTCCCACTGTGGCACTAAACCTTTCCTATGTCATCACAATGTTGATTATCCATGTACTGGGACATTACTGTATACATTATCGATCTATTGCAGTGTTTATTTTCTCTGTGCCTTGACATCACTATGGTCTTTAGACATAACTTGTTAGACATACCTGTTTTGACCCATTACTATGCACATTGTTCCCATACCGTGAAATCAGCGTATTATTCTTTCCTATGACTTCGCAGTGTTCATAATTTATGTACGGTGACATCACTGTGTTAGTTAGTCCTGTTTTGTGACATCATCTTGTACTTTATCCATGTATAGTGATACAATATGACCATCCTATCATTTTGTCAATATGCATATGCTGTTACATTACATAAACAGGCAGATCACTGCTTAGATATAATAAAAATAGTAATGTTAGCATTATTATATCACTATATTTGTTATATCTTTACTGTCACATCAATGTCCATTATCTGTGTTTATTATACCTGTGATGGTATATCCTTGTGTGCATTTATCATGATCTTTGACATACCTGCTACATAAGAAAATACAAGTACTATAAATTACATGTAAAAGTTGGCTGGGCCATGTTACAGATTTTGCATTGGGGCTTAGGATCCTCAATTTACACCTCTCGGTCACTCCTATTACACTGAAAACGTGCACTCAGATCTCATTGCACAGACTATTCTACTTTAAAGTTTTATTTTTTATTTGATTTTAATTGATTCTATTTTTTTTTGTTCTATTTTATTGTATTATACCGTCAATTATGTCAGGACTATACCTTATCAGTTCCAAGCAAACTCAGCAGGAGATGATTCTCTCAACACATTAGGGTTGGTTATCGGTGTTGTGGTTTGAAAGTCTTCATTGTGAATAGGTGACAGAGGGGTATGGGGGATGGGTTTTGAAAATTTGGACACAGCAAAAGGAAGTAATTTTTCTTAGGTTTTCTGTAGCTATAGGGAAGAGATGTTTTACTTGTCTGGTCTTCACTTCAGACTTGATGCTGGTATGAAATGGGCTTATAAGGTATGGTATTGAAAAGGTATGCAGAGCCCAAAGTGACTATGAAGAATCAATAACTGAATACTAAATGCACTAATGAGCATAAACGAAACGCTTAATTATTAGGACGTCATTACTAGCGTTGATTTGCAGCTATTGCACTTCTAAACTATGTCTAAGTTGGATACAAAGATACCTTTCTACTGGAATGCAAAAAGCAGTGTATTGTACTAAGAACCTGAAATCCTCCAAGTTTACTGAGCAGAACTAAGTAGATTCTTGGACTTTGTGTACTGCCAAAGTGCGGTAGAGTTACATCACTTCAGGACGGTTACACAGCTGTGACGTGGTAAGTTGTCCATGGTATATTGCACAACTTTGATGGAGGTATTTTGCATTATTGCTACATTAGATTACAACGAAAAATATTTATTTATTTAAATAGTAACAATTTTACAAATTGACGGAGCTTTCATTTTTACCCAAAACATGTTGATGTTATGTACGTGGAAATGATGTATTTGATGCAATGTTGCCCTTAGCAAAGGCTTCTGAACAGAATGTTCAAGAAAAGCAGAAATTTTGTAAGTAATGTTGTTGGACTAAGCAAAATATAATTACTGTGGTTGAAAGATGATCTTATTTACAGGATTTCATAGCACTTCTTTTTAATTGGATTGGAGCTATTTTCATTTTTCTGTTTATCTTGGAATATGTTAGAAGGAGTAGATCACTCTGTTCAACATGGGATAGGAATTATGTGAACATTTCAAAATCTATAAGTGAGGAAATGTAATGGCATAAGGAGCAATGATAGTATAGTCGTTACTGGAGAAGAAAGGAGATAAAAAATAAAAGTTCAGTGAAAATATATATATTTATTTTCCAAATAACATCAGATGTAGGAATAGAGTATAAATCCTGTCAGTCACAACTGATGGATAATAACTTCAAGAACCAGGGGGGATATACAGAATAACGTAACATCAGCAGCTTCTAGCAGAACAGCAGAAAAACATTATTTAATTTATGAAAAATAACAAATGCTTATTTGCATATAAAACTGAAGGCCAGGTGGCTCAGATTTAAGAAATATCACTCTTCATGTTTTGATGTTGCTCATTAAATTGCATTATTCTTAATGTATTCATGAAATAGAGGCAACTATAGAGGTGGTATGCAACACCAAAGTTGCATAGGTACAACACGTTTATCAGCAAAATGCAGACTATAGCCTGAGAATGAGACACAGACAACTGTTTGCTGATCGGTTTAAAGCGGTTGTCTTTTGAACCCTGATTGACACAATCTGGCTTTAGAAACCCCCACTGAGCAGCTGCTATTGCTAGGGGAAGTTGATGCAAGCCATATATTTTCACTGCATGGGAAATGTAGTGTCACTTGCCAGCCATAGTGCTTCCCCAGGGGTGTCAAGAGTCAGACCCCCACCGATCTAATATAGATGGCCTCCTAAGGACAGGCCATTCATTTTGAAGTCCAGGATAATCCCTTTTCTTAGCAAATGAGTGAACAACCCCTTCAATTACCTTGGGCACTGTAAAAAGGTGTACTGGTGATTGTTAAAGAGGCTCTGTCACCAGATTTTGCAACCCCTATCTGCTATTGCAGCAGATAGGCGCTGCAATGTAGATTACAGTAACGTTTTTATTTTTAAAAAACTAGCATTTTTGGCCAAGTTATGACCATTTTTGTATTTATGCAAATGAGGCTTGCAAAAGTACAACTGGGCGTGTTGAAAAGTAAAAGTACAACTGGGCGTGTATTATGTGCGTACATCGGGGCGTTTTTACTACTTTTACTAGCTGGGCGTTCTGACGAGAAGTATCATCCACTTCTCTTCAGAACGCCCAGCTTCTGGCAGATCACGCTGTGACGTCACTTCCCCAGGTCCTGCATCGTGTCAGACGAGCGAGGACACATCGGCACCAGAGTTTACAGTTGATTCTGCAGCAGCATCGGCGTTTGCAGGTAAGTAGCTACATCGACTTACCTGCAAAATGCAGGTACCGACTTGCCTACAAAAATGGTCATAACTTGGCCAAAAATGCTCGTTTTTTAAAAATAAAAACGTTACTGTAATCTACATTGCAGCGCCTATCTGCTGCAATAGCAGATAGGGGTTGCAAAATCTGGTGACAGAGCCTCTTTAAAGGGGAATTCCCATTTAGGCCATAAGTGCCTCACCTATCAGGAGAACAGAGCTCCACTCGTCACCTGTTTGTCAATTCCTGGCCACTGCATTATCCATGCACTTCAATGGAAAGGCGGCTGATCTTGTGTGTGGCCACATCTTCACTGAAGTTTATGGAGATTGCGGCGGGCGGGAATTGTCGGAGAGGGGTCAGTGGACCACTTTTCTCCTGATAGGTAATAATTATGACATATACTGTGAATGAAAAAAAACTCTTTAAGAAGGTAACAAGTTCCTTGTTAAATACAATCTTTGGGAAAAACGACATCCCCCAGCAGGTCTTGAAGATCTACAGATGTCAGAGAATTATGGAAGTTATAGTTCCCCATTGTGGTGTGGAAGGGTATAACAGACAGTACATTTTTTGCAAATGTATTTTCGTTATTTACCTTGTTGTGGAGAGGACGGATGACACACATTTTTCCCAGAAGCCTGTTGCGGTGCTGTCTTGCTCTTCCCTTTGAGTTAGACCAGGGGCATAACTAGGAAAGACTGGGCCCCATAGCAAACTTTTGACTGGGGCCCCCCCTCCCCTGGGTGTGACACAACCCCCCTTGTAGATAGTGTCTTTTTTACAGCCCCCCTGTAGATAACGCCATACAGCCCCCCTGTAGATAACGCCATACAGCCCCCCCCGTAGATAACGCCATACAGCCCCCCCTGTAGATAACGCCATACAGACCCCTCTGTAGATAACACCATACAGCCCCCCCTGTAGATAACGCCATACAGACCCCTTTGTAAATAGCGCCATACAGCCCCCCTGTAGATAACGCCATACAGCCCACCCTGTAGATAATGGCATACAGACCCCTTTATAAATAGCTCCATACAGCCCCCTGTAGATAACGCCATACAGCCCACACTGTAGATAACGCCATACAGCCCACCCTGTAGATAACGCCATACAGCCCCCCGTGTAGGTAACGCCATACAGCCCCCCTGTAGGTAACGCCATACAGCCCCCCCTGTAGGTAACGCCATACAGCCCCCCCTGTAGGTAACCTCATACAGCCCCCCCTGTAGGTAACGCCATACAGCCCCCCCTGTAGGTAACGCCATACAGCCCCCCTGTAGGTAACGCCATACAGCCCCCCTGTAGGTAACGCCATACAGCCCCCCCTGTAAGTAACGCTATACAGCCCCCCTGTAGGTAACGCCATGAAGCCCCAACCCCCCCCAAAAAATTCGACCTATAGTGTGTCATACAACAGACATGTATCCCCTATCCACAGGATAGGGGATACATGTGTGATCGCTGGCAGCGATAGGGAGAATGGGGGACCGAAAGTCCCCTGAAGTTCTCCATGACTAACCTCTGACTTCCGGAGTCTGCACAGCTCAAGAAAAATGAAAGGAGCGCTGGTCACGCATGTGCACAAGCGTGACCGGCGCTCCATTCATTTCTACGGAGCTGCCGACACAGACCCCGGAAGTCCGAGGTTTCTCATGGAGAACTTGAGGGGACTTTCGGTCCCCCGTTCTCCCTATCACTGCCAGCGATCACACATGTATCCCCTATCCTGTGGATAGGGGATACATGTCTTATGTAGGAACAACCCCTTTAATGGCAGAGCGGGGAGATACCTCCCTGCTCTGCCGTAGTGTTCAGTGGCGTTGCACTGTAGCAGCTATAGCGGCAGCTAGCGGAGCCTCCGGCCATGGTGGGCGACACGGGCCCCCTCATGCCGCGGGCCCCGTAGCAGCTATAGCGGTAGTTACGCCACTGAGTTAGACTATTTCTCAGCTCAGCGAGCCGTGATCCAACTGGTGCACTGTAACTAAGGATGAATGTAGGTGGGTGGTTGGGAATACATGCCTATGCAGAGCAGAGGGCAGCACGAAATTGTAACATGATAGGATCCAGGGGTTGAGTAGGTAGGCCCAGGACTCGTGAGCCACCTGCCACTATACCAAGATAGCCAGAGAATCAGATGACTGTCACAATCCCCCCCCCCCCCCCCCCCAAGCAGCGCACAGTCTACACACTGGCTGCTGCAATGTACCAACTTTTTATGGGGCAGAGTATCAAATGCTTTGGAAAAATCAAGATATATGACATCCAATGACCACAGTTCAGTCTAGAACTTACCTCCTTGTAGAAGCTGATCAGATTAGTTTGGCAGGAATGATCCCTCATAAATCCATGCTGATATGGAATTATAGATTTATTCTCATTGAGATACTCGAGAATAGCATCCCTTAGAAAACCTTTAAACATTTTACCCACAATGGAGGTTAAACTTACAGGCCTATAATTTCCAGGCTCACTTTTTGACCTCCTTTTGAATATTGTCACGACATTTGCTATGCGCCAGTCGTGTGGGACAGACCCTGTGATTATAGAATCCTTAAATATCAGAAATAATGGTCTGTCTTTCATATCCTTAATTCCCCTTAGAACTCGAGGGTGTATGACATCTGGACCCGATAATTTGTTTAGTTGAATCTTTTTAAGGCCGCTCTGCACTTCTTCCTTAGATAGATCACATTTAGTGAACAACTTAATTATTTCCTCTGCATTTCATTTGACATTTTATTTTTCATTGTGAACACAGTGGAGAAAACAAATGTTTAATAATTAGCTTTTTCCTCATCACCATCCACAATATCTCCCTCATTACTTTTAACAACGTCTAAATTATTTTTGTAGGTTTGTAGATGTTGTTTTTGGTAGGATACAGTGTGTATATGTATAAAGTAAGAAATACATATATAATATATCATTTTCCCTGTTGGCTGAATTAATTATGCATACATACATGCATGGAAGTTTATTCCTCCTCTTGATTGTGTGAACAAATGTCTGGAACAAATGGAACAACAACTCTCATTGGTGATAAATAGATTTATGTTAACAGCTCTTTAACCCGTTAGTGACCGGCCCATCATGTTTCTACGTCGGTCACTAACGGGCCTTATTCCGATGCCATAGACTTTTTACGTCGCGGCATCGGAATAAGTTTACAGAGCAGTGAGATGTCAAATCTCCCTGCTCTCAGCTGCTAGAGGCAGCTGAGGGCTGGGAGCGTCCCTGCTCTGCCGTGTGAGATCGATATTAGTATCGATCTCACACATTTAACCCCTCAGATGCGGTGCTCAATAGCGAGCACCGCATCTGAGTGGTTTTGGAGAGAGGGAGGGAGCTCCCTCTCTCCCCCACCGACACCCGGCGATACGATCGCCGAGTGTCTGTGTCTCTAATGGCAGCCGGGGGTCTAATAAAGGCCCCCAGGTCTGCCTGGAGTGAATGCCTGCTAGATCATGCCGCAGGCATGACCTAGCAGAAGCCTGTCCGTGTTAAACGGACAGGCAGTAATACACTGCAATACAAAAGTATTGCAGTGTATTATAAATGCGATCGCAGAATCGCATATTATAGTCCCCTAATGGGACTAGTAAAAAAGTGAAAAAAAAGTTTAATAAAGTTAATAAAAAAAAAAATTTGAAAAAAAATGAAAAACCCAGCTTTTCCCCTTACAAAATGCTTTACTATTAAAAAAACAAAATAAAGTTAAAAAGTTACACATATTTGGTATCGCCGCATCCGTAACGACCCCGACTATAAAGCTATTACATTATTTAACCCGCACGGTGAACGCCGTAAAAAATGTAATAAAAAACTATGGAAAAATTGCTGTTTTCTGTGAATACTGACTTTAAAAAAATGTGATAAAACTTGATCAAAAAGTCGCATCTACTCCAAAATGGTACCAATAAAAACTACAAGTCGTCCCGCAAAAAAAAAGCCCTCATACAACCGCATCGGCAAAAAAATAAAAACTTTACGGCTCTTCAAATATGGAGACACAAAAACAAATAATTTTGAAAAAAAAGCGTTTTTACTGTGTAAAAGTAGTAAAACATACAAAAACTATACAAATTTGGTATCGTTGCAATCGTAACAACCCGCTGAATAAAGTTATTGTGTTATTTATACCACACGGTAAACGGTGTCGATTTAGGACGCAAAAAAAAGTGGCGAAATTTCTGATTTTTTTTCTATTCCCCCCCAAAAAAAAGTTAATAAAAGTTAATCAATAAATAATATGTACCTAAAAATGGTGCTATTAAAAAATACAACTTGTCCCGCAAAAAACAAGACCTTATACAGCTATGTCGACGCAAAAATAAAAAGGTTATAGCTCTTGGAATGCGACGATTGAAAAACGTAAAAAATAGCTTGGTCATTAAGGTCCAAAATAGGCTGGTCATTAAGGGGTTAATCTTACTGACTCCTGCATATTTGACAGTATCTCTGCTCACCAGATAACAACCTACAGAAGCTAATGGGATGCTGACACAAACAAATTGCTTAGAAAAGGTTTTGACAAAAAAATATATATCTGGTAGCAAAAGAATGGTACCCATAGATATTGCCCCCTGCAGTCACATTAAAATTGGAAAAACTCTCTCGAGAATTTCATTTTTTTACTTCTATAGTTCCTGATTTCCAGAAACAGTCGCTTGCTGTGCTAGGCTGTTTCCCTAACTTGCATTCACCTCTATAGGAGTTTCCGTAAAACCCACCACATGGTAAGGCCTCATGCACACGACCGTATTTTTTCCCACCCGTAAATACTGGCGTAAATACGGGTCCGATGTCACCCGTATTCCACCTGTATTTACAGGCAAGTTTTTGGCTGCAAAATTGAACTGCACTAATCGGCAGCCCTTCTCTCTATCAGTGCAGGATAGAGAGAAGGGAAAGCCCTTTCCGTAATAAAAGTTAAAGAAATTCATACTTACCCGGCCGTTGTCTTGGTGACGCGTCCCTCTCTTCACATCCAGCCCGACCTCCCTGGATGACACGGCAGTCCATGTGACCGCTGCAGCCAGTGATTTGGCCTGTGATTGGCTGCAGCGGTCACATGGGCTGTAACGTCATCCCAGGAGGCCGGACTGGAGGAAGAAGCAGGGAATTCTGGGTAAGTATGAACGTCTTTTTTTTTTTTTTTACAGATTTATCTATATTGTGATCGGTAGTCACTGTCCAGGGTGCTGAAACAGTTACTGCGGATCGATTAACTCTTTCAGCACCCTGGACAGTGACTATTTACTAACGTCGCCTAGCAACGCTCCCGTAATTACGGATGCACACACGTAGCCACCCGTAATTACGGGTGCCCCATAGAATTCTATGGGCTGCCCGTGCCGTAATTACGGCCTGAAATAGGACATGTTCTATCTTTTTCAACGCCACGGGCACCTTCCCATAAGCATACGGGGAGGTACCCGTGGCCAATAGAAGTCTATGGGCCCGTAATTACGGCCCGTGATTACGGGAGTTTTTACGGTCGTGTGCATGAGGCCTAAGTCAGTGGCCAGAGTCCAGCAACAGCGGCAGATGGTAGGATGGAGTTTAGGGTGCCCTGTTCAGGAGATAGGTGCAGGTCCCAGAGGTCTCCTGTGGAGATGAGCATGACCCCAAATACCTTGTATTTACTAGATGATTTTTTTTTTTTTTGTATCGCCTCATTCCAAGACCAATAGCATTTTTATTTTTATTTGGTACCATTTTGGGGTATCTATGACTTTTTAATTACTTTTTATACATGTCTTTGGGATACAAGATAAACAGAAAACAGCTATTCTGGCATTGTTTTTAAGTTGTTTGTATATGCCATTTACTATGCGGTATAAATAATGTATTCATTACTGGTCGTGAGAAAACCACTTAAGTGCCAAGTCATCATTAACCACGGCATCTGAGGGGTTAAACGGCCAGGTCGTGGAGTAAAAAATAAAAAAAGACAAATGTTCATATTACCCCTCCTCCTGGGGTCATCTGAAGACATACAGGGACAGGAGGATTACAGATTGACCCTCTCTCCTTGCACGCTGCCAGCATAACCCACATTAGCCCCCCTCTCCTCCCCCACACAGGCTGAAGTGGAAGCTGCAAGTTAGATCATGGCTAGATTAAGAAAAATCTGGGCTTTATCCCTGTTGAGTTAGAACCTTTTAGAGTAGAAGCTCCTCCGCAGACACACTGCCTTAACTGTGCTCGGGATAAACTGTAAGGACCTTTCCCTACAGCCAGAGTCCTGCTCAGAATAAACTGTTAGGGGGTTTGCTAGATATTAGACAAAACAGCCTTTTTTCTTGTTTTTTTACTGGTTTGGCCAGTGGTCACGTAGATCCTGACACTTTTCAAACATCTGCATAAAAGTTGGTCAATTGACATTAGATTTTTAAGCTGTTCCTCTGTGTATGGTATGCACGTGTATGGCATTGTTGGCAGGGCACATGTGTCCCAAATTTTTTACACATTTTTGGAGTAAGTTACTTATTGTTATTATATTTTTTACTTTTTTTGCTGTAATTTTTTTTTTCTTCCACAAGGTGGTTAGTATTAAAAATGAAATAATAATTTGACATGTTTTCCTATGTTGGCCACCAGGAGGAGCATTTCCCAGAATTACAGCAAGGTGAATCATGCAAAGCAGCCTGACTTACAGCTGCTGTAAATGTGGGATGTAAACTCACCCCCCTCCCTATTTTTGGCTAGAAGCCAGGAAAAGATCTTTAAATTGCAAAGCAGTGTCCAGCTTCCATTTTGGGAGTGTTTTTACAATGGCAGCTGGCAGAGCTCTAGGACACACCAAAAGGCTAAGAATGATGAAAGTCAATAGGGAAGACCTTGTGGTGACTTTTCAGTTGACAAGTTCACATGGCGTGTATTTGACGCTGTGTTTTTGCATTTTATGTGCGGAAAAACGCGTCAAACGCTGGATAAAGCTTCCCATTTACATCAATGGGAATACGCGTCGTTAGAACATACAACACGATTTTTTATGTGAGCGTTTTAAAAAAAAGCGTTGCGGAAAAAAAGAATTGACTGGTCACGTCGTTTTCGTTAATTATTTATACGTTTCTGGTTTTTTTTAATGACGTGGGGTCCCCCCATTTTCATAACCAGCCAGATAGAAAAAAGCAGCTGCAACCTAACATTACCAGGGTGGGAAGGGTCACTGTTTTTGGCCCTTCAAGCAAACAGATGGCCGGGTGCTGGATCGTACCCGACTCTTCCCGATACCCCTGGTGGATGTAGGTACCAGGTAATAATGGAAGGTTAGTGATAGCTTTTTTACTGGCTAACACTAAGCCCCACCTTAGTAATGGACGTCGTCAAACAGTCAACTGCCATTACTAAGGCGCTAACAAAGTATTAAAAAACACAGACATAAGAAAATATATTTTTTTAAATAAAAACTCCCCCAAACAACCCTCTTTCACCATTTTATTAAACAACAAAAGAAAAAAAAAGTAGATCATCGAAGGTAGGGCTGAATATACAATACCCTGGGACCCCAAGTGTATATTGAGACGTAGCGGAAATGTTGCCTCATTTTGATGCAATTTTGTGGTAGTCATGGCAAAAAAACACTGGCTGACCTTTAGATTTCTGCCGTAGACTTTCAGTTTCATCTGCTGTGGATTCGCACCCATTCAGTGGGGCAAATACACGTGACTACCCAACGTGGTTTTTGCTCTACATATGTGCAGAAATTACATCAAGAAGTGACATGCTACTAGCACGGAGACGCCCAACGATCGCTAAAAGAAATCGGCAGAAGCGCTTGTGTGAGGGTTGTTCAGCTTCATTTCCGATTGGCTTTCCTTGGAGTGGTGTACGAGCTCAATAGAAAGTCTATGAGCCCGTACACCCAGGAAAGCCGATCAGAAACGGAGAGGCATAGTATTCACACAAGCGCTTCTGCTGCTTAGTTTCCACACTCGGTGGGGGGGTCTCAGTGCTTGGACCCCCACCGATCAAAACTTCTGACATGTCACTATGACATGTCAAAAGTTTTTAAAAAGTTTAGTTACTCTTTAAAGAAACTGTCCCTCATCCTGTAACCCCATCTGTAAGGGTACGGTCCAACATAGCGTCAACCCTGTTCACCTTCAGTGGCCAATGACCGCTTGATTTTGCCAGCTATTACCTGCAAAATCGTGTGACCATTGGCCACCCAAAGTAAGTGGGATTTCGGCCACACGTGGAGACCTATTTGTGGAACCGTACCCTAACAGTAACCTTTAACCCCTTGATGCACCATGATAACTCTGTTTTTAATGATGCAGAGGTTGAAGTATAGAAAGGGCTGCTGAGCCTGCTCCATACGCTGTGGGTGTCAGCTATGTATTACAGCTGACACATTGCACGAACGGCCATGATTAACCCCTTAACGCTCAGCGACGTAATATTCCATCGCGCTGACCGTCCCGTTCGCGCTCAGCGACGGAATATTACGTCGCAGGAGTAACGGCCATTTCGGCCGTCTTCCCGACACATGCAGGTGCTGTGACAGCTGCTGTCTTGTACAGCGGTTGCCGCAGCTCCTAATAGCGGGGAGCGATCACTGTGTCGCCGCTGATTAACCCCTTAAAAGCCGCGTTCAATAGAGATCGCAGGTTTTTAGGGGTTAAGCTACCATCGCCGGCCTGCAACACGATATCGGCCGGCGATGGTGACTATGGCAACCGGACACCTAATAATGGTGTCCGGCTATGCCATTGACGGAAGCCTAGTGGGTCCTGACGAAGTCAGGACCCACTATGCTTGCTGTCAGTGAGTAGCTGACAGCTCTAATACACTGCACTACGCATGTAGTGCAGTGTATTAGAATAGCGATCAGGGCCTCCTGCCCTCAAGTCCCCTAGTGGGACAAAGTAATAAAGTAAAAAAAAGTTGTGTAAAAATAAGAAAATAAAAGTTTTCAAAGTAATAAAAGTTAAAATCCCCCTTTTTCCCTTATCAGTCCTTTATTATTAATAAAAATATATAAACAAACAAATAAACTATACATAATTGGTATCGCCGCATCCGTAACAGCCTGAACTACAAAATGTACAATTGTAACACAAAAAGTAAATTACTTTTTACAAAAAGTATTTTATTGTGCAAACACGATAAGACATAAAAAAAAATTATAAACATCTGGTATCGCCGTAATCGTATCGCCCCGCAGAATAAAGTGAATATGTCATTTATAGTGCACGGTGAACGCTGTAAAAAAATAGAATAAAAAATCAATAGTAGAATTGCTGTTTTTTAGTCACCACGCCACTTAAAAATAGAATAAAAACTGATCAAAAAGCTGCATGCATGACATGAAAACTGCAATGGATTCCTCAAGGGGTCTAGTTTCCAAAATAGGGTCACTTTTTGGGGGTTTCCACTGTTTTGACACCACAAGACCTCTTCAAACCGGACATGGTGCCTAATAAAAAGGAGGGCTCAAAATCCACTAGGCGCTCCTTTGCTTCGGCGGGCGGTGCTTCAGTCCATTAGTGCACTAGGGCCACATGTGGGATATTTCTCAAAACTGCAGAATCTGTGCAATACGTATTGAGTTGCGTTTCTCTGGTAAAAAAAATGGAATAAAAAGGATTTTCGGACAAAAAAAAAATAAAAAATTTAAATTTCACCTCTACTTTGCTCTAAACTCCCGTGAAACACCTAAAGGGTACATAAACTTTCTAAATGCTGTTGTAAATACTTTGAGGGGTCTAGTTTCTAAAATGGGGTGTTTCATAGGGGTTTCTAATATATAGGCCCCTCAAAGCAACTTCAGAACTGAACTGGAACCTAAAAAAATAAATAAATTAGGCAATACTTCGCTTCTTACATTATACTGATAATGAGCCGGCCCACGCCGAGATAACCCCAGTTTTGACCGTTTGTATAAATGGAGACCCCTATTAGACCGTTTCAGTGCCCGGTTTTCCCAAGCATACACCCCCAAGAATTGTATTTCTATTGATGAGTCCTTGGTACATTTTAAAGGGAGGCTTCAATACCGCCAGTACCTGCCGTATAATAGGGCAAGTTATGGCATGAAGATGTATAAGCTATGCGAGAGTGCATCAGGCTATACCTACAAATTTAGGATATATGAAGGGAAGGACACCAGTATTCAGCCTCCAGAATGCCCCCCCTTACTGGGAGTTAATGCAAAAATTGTGTGGGATTTAGTGCACCCACTGCTGGACCAGGGTTACCACCTCTACCTGGATAATTTTTATACCAGCGTCCCAATCTTCAAGTGCCTCGCTTCCAGAAGTACTGCGGCATGCGGCACTGCTAGAAGAAATCTGAGAGACCTCCCTAAGACTCTGCTTGGGCAAACAAGAAGGGGTGAGAGCTGGGCACATTCTAGCAGCAACATATTGTGTGTCAAGTACAAGAGATATGCCACACCAGTACCTATGTACCTGTACGAGGTACCAGTACAGAGACCCCCAAACCAGACTGCATCCTGGACTACAATAGGTATATGGGAGGGGTGGACTTGTCATATCAAGTCCTGAAGCCCTACAGCGCCATGCGGTGTGGTATAAGAAGCTGGCCGTGCACATCATACAGATGGCATTGTACAATGCGTACGTGCTATGTCGATGTACAGGCCAAACGGGGGAACTTTCCTGGAATTTCAAGTGGTGGTTATCAAGAAACTAATTTTTAGGGACCAAGAAGGGGGGCACCCAGTACTTCTGGAAGCGAGGCCACACGCATCGTACCAGGGCAACAATTTCCAGGAGAAGTTCCCCAAACTGGCAAGAAGGGAAAAAGTCAAAAGAGGTGCAAAGTCTGCTATAAGAGGGGGATAAGGAAGGACACAATATATCAATGTCACACGTGTCCCGAACTAAGGCTCTGTATGAAAGTGTTTTAAAATGTATCATACATCCCTTGATTTTTAATCTACCCCAGTTTTACTTACCCTGATGCACTCTGCGCAGCTTATCCCCCTCATCTTTCCCTTCTGAGCCCTGCTGTGTGCCCAGGCACATTGAGGGTATTGCCATACCTGTGAGAACCCACATTACAGTTCATGGGGTGTATGTCTCCGGTCAAAATGCTCACTACACCTCTAGATGAATGCCTTAAAGGGAAGGTGTCACGGAAAAAATTTTTTTTATATGTTATTGCTTTTAGTATGTCATTAAAATAAATTGTATTTATTTGTGTTTTTGTGTTGTACTTTTTTCTTTCTTTTAGTTCTCTATGGGGGCTGCCATTTTTTTTTCATCGCTGTGTGTCGATTAACGACACATACAGAGATGGAATACGGCACATACATCCCCATAGAGAATGCGAATGGGAGCCGTTCCATTCACTATAGCGTACGCCGTATGTGTGGGAACGGCGCATGCGCCGCTCCCACACAGTCCAAAAGGAAAGTCTTCGGCAGAGCGACATCCGGCGCCATTTTCATCTGGACCGGAAGCCGCGTCCGGACAGTAAGATAACTACTTCCGGTCGCAGCTTCCGTCCATATGTTCAGAAGCAAGGACTAGGAGCGGAGGCAGCGGCGTCGGCGACAGCGACGGCGGCGGCAGGAGCAGGTAAGTTATGTTTGTGTATGTGATGTGTGTGTATGTTCGTGTTATACTGTGTGATTACAACTGTATCTAATCCTCCTACACTGTGCATTCTGTCAAAAAATGGCGGCACACAGTGTAGGAGGTTTGAACATTCAACCCCCTCCTTTCTCCTGGCACTAGCCAGGATAAAGGAGGGGGGATTGTTTGAGGACACTAGAGCGAGTGTGTCTTCTCCAATTTTGCAGCATAAAGCAATGAGGTTGCTTTACCACATGCCAATGCTGCAATTTTGGGAATTGCTCCCTCTAGTGACCAACAAATGGGAAATTTTATAAATTAGAATCTCATTTATAATATTTCTTGACTTGTGAAAAAATTAAAAAAATTAGAACAATGTGTAGTCATTTATATACTAACAGTTTAACTAAATAAAAAATATATTTTTTTCTAGCGACACATTTCCTTTAAGGGTGTAGTTTTTAAAATGGGGTCACTTCTCGAGGGTTTCAACTGTACTGGTACCTCAGGGGCTTCTGCATTCATGACTATGCACCAGAAAATCCCCAGTAGGCCAAATGGTGGTCCTTTCCTTCAGAGCCCTCCCATGGGCCCAAACGGCAGTTTATCACCACAAATGGGGTATTGCCGCACTCAGGACAAATTGGGCAACAGAATGGGGTATTTTATATCTTGTGAAAATAAGAAATTTTTTGCAAAAACTACATTATTATTGGAAAAAAATTATTTTGTTTTAATTCCCAGCCAAATTCAAATAAGTTCTGTGAAGAAACTATGGGGTCTAAATGGTCACATTGCCCATAAATGAATTCCTTGAGGGGTATAGTTTCCAAAATGGGGTCACTTCTGGTGGGTTTCCATTGCTTTGATACCTCTGGGGCTCTGCAAATGCGACATGGCACCCGAAAACCAATCCAGCAAAATATGGACTCCAACAAACACAGCGCAGTTTATCACCACAAATGTGGTATTTCCGCACTAAGGACAAATTGGGCGTTATTACCACATAAAGTGAAATATGTCAGAATTGAAAAATGGGCTCTGAGCCTTAAGGCCAAAACTAGGCTGCGTCCTTAAGGGTATGTTCACACGAGGGTGTCCGTTACGGCTGAAATTACGGGGATGTTTCAGCCTGAAAACATCACCGTAATTTCAGCCGTAACGGCATGTGCAGGCGCTTGAACGCCGCGTCCATTACGGCCGTAATTAGCGCTGCTATTCATTGGAGTCAATGAATAACGGCTCCAATTACGGCCAAAGAAGTGACAGGTCACTTCTTTGACGCGGGCGTCTATTTACGCGCCGTCATTTGACAGCGGCGCGTAAATTTACGCCTCGTGTGAACAGACAAACGTCTGCCCATTGCTTTCAATGGGCAGATGTTTGTCAGCGCTATTGAGGCGCTATTTTCAGACGTAATTCGGGGCAAAAACGCCCGAATTACGTCCGTAAATAGGCCGTGTGAACATACCCTAAGGGGTTAAAGAGAACTCTGATCCTGGCCATTTGACCACTTAGAGGCATCGGTCAATAGTGACCATGGCATCTAAGCCATTAAATAGAGAGGGCAGGCCCCTCTCCGACAGCCCACTACCACCAATGTGATTGCGGGGGGTGCCGATAGTAGTCAAGGCAGCTAGTGTAACCTAATGAAGGCTCCCAGATCTGCCATCTTTCTGCTCCAGTTAAAGTGTAGCTAAACGTTTGACAAACTTCTGACATGTCATAGTGACATGTCAGAAATTTGAATTGGTGGGGGTCCTAGCACCGAGACCCCCACAAATCGCTAGAACAAAGGAGCTGAAGCGCTCATGTGAGCCCTCAGCCGTTTCGTGTCTGTTTGGCTTTTTCCAGAAATAAACGTATAGGTGTATGGACTCAATAGAAAGTCTATCTATTGATTATATAATAGTCAAAACTGGTTTTATTGCAAAATAGGTACGGCAGAGGGGCAAATATAAAACTGGAGTAAAAATCCATAAGTGTAGGACCTTTGCAGCTAAGACTCTGTGGCAGTCCCTTAAAACAGCAGTAATAACTCTTAGGTTCAGGATGCAGTCAAGAGGTCTCATCTGTCAAATGCTGCAATGTAGGTGAGTGGACTAGGGACCATTGCAGAGAGAGATTTAACAGTCCAATGTCAAACTTCGAATAGGCTGTTGGGAAGGCTATAGTGAATAATCGTCATTAAAATACAGAAAATGAGGACCCTGGAATAATATAAAACATTTGTAATAGTAGGCCATATGGGTGGAGATGGGAAGTTAGGGTAAGGTGGATCACCGCTACTATTGACGGCAGCTCCTAACTAACTATGTGGAACACATAGCTAATCCATGAGAACGGGGGATGACCCGGGATAGATTGTTCCAAATACCTCATAGTGGTCTTGAAACATGTTTCAATACATTGCTTAATATGCCAAGACAAAATCTAGAGGATTGGTTGGCTTGTTACATTTTCCAACGTAAACTTGACCTGGTCAATATGTAAGCCCCCCAAAAAAATTAGAAAGCGTAAACAGGGGTGATTAAGGCCCATCCATGTTCGTAATATATATATTTTTTTGTTTTGTTTTTTTATTTTAATAAAATCTCATCAAGGCAAACTTCTTTAAGATTATATAGCTGCCATGACATTTTGTCTAAATTCAAGATTGCCCACAACTATTGTAAATACAGACAAGAAAGGATCATGGGGTCACTCAAGAAAGGATCATGGGGTCACTCAAGAAAGGATCATGGGGTCACTTTTTAAAGAGAGAGAAATGAGCTGCCAGGCACAGTAAGCAGAGATTTTCAATATATTATTGGTCACCTATATCTACGTAGATAACTCTACTATTTGGATTAAATATTTATAGTAAAATAGAACGATATCTTTATATTTTTATTTGCAGACAGGGTTCTTTTATGCAGACACTTTATTATAAACTAAAACAAGTTATCAATATCAGTGAATGCCCAACCCCTGGATGTTTTTTTTTTAAATATTTAAAAAAATAATAATGTTATGAACTTAGATATGATCGATAACAGGTTGATCCTGCCCGTCAGAGACATGCAGGACCCGCTGACACAGAACCCGTCAGTGCCGCTGACCTGACAGATACAAGTTTCAGCACTAGATACAGCTGCTGTGTATACAGGATACAAGGCAGCTGTATCTCAAAAAGTAAAAACTATTTTTGAATAAAAAAATATTTAGAAAGTTGCACCAAACACACTGATAGACATTTTTATTAAAAATCAAAAAACGATGTCAAAGGAGTACATAGCCTTTCATTTTCACAAAATTATTTCACTGGAGCTACTGGGACATGCAGTGTAGTCTGTGTAAAAATTACACACTTATGGGACAGATCACCACTAATTTGCAAGGAGAAATTAGTATAAAAACTAATTTTTCTTCTTTGATCTATAATGTTTAATTCTTAAAATGTACAAGTTGTAAATCTTTAACAATTAGGGCAAAATAGCTACTGGTCTTTATATATATATATATATATATATATATATATATATATATATATACACACAGGGTGGGCCATTTATATGGATACACCTAAATAAAATGGGAATGGTTGGTGATATTAACTTCCTGTTTGTGGCACATTAGTATATGGGAGGGGGGAAACTTTTCAAGCTGGGTGTTGACCATGGCGGCCATTTTGAAGTCAGCCATTTTGTATCCAACTTTAGTTTTTTCAATGTGAAGAGGGTCATGTGACACATCAAACTTATCGAGAATTTCACAAGAAAAACAATGGTGTGCATGGTTTTAATGTTACTTTATTCTTTCATGAGTTATTTACAAGTTTCTGACCACTTATAAAATGTGTTCAAAGTGCTGCCCATTGTGTTGGATTGTCAATGCAACCCTCTTCTCCCACTCTTCACACACTGATAGCAACACCGCAGAAGAAATGCTAGCACAGGCTTCCAGTATCCGTAGTTTCAGTTGCTGCACATCTCGTATCTTCACAGCATAGACAATTGCCTTTAGATGACCCCAAAGATAAAAGTCTAAGGGGGTCAGATCGGGAGACCTAGGGGGCCATTCAACTGGCCCACGACGACCAATCCACTTTCCAGGAAACTGTTCATCTAGGAATGCTCGGACCTGACACCCATAATGTGGTGGTGCACCATCTTGCTGGAAAAACTCAGGGAATGTGCCAGCTTCAGTGCATAAAGAGGGAAACACATCATCATGTAGCAATTTCAGATATACCGTGGCCTTGAGGTTTCCATTGATTGTCTATGCCGTGAAGATACGAGATGTGCAGCAACTGAAACTACGGATACTGGAAGCCTGTGCTAGCATTTATTCTGCGGTGTTGCTATCAGTGTGTGAAGAGTGGGAGAAGAGGGTTGCATTGACAATCCAACACAAAGGGCAGCACTTTGAACACATTTTATAAGTGGTCAGAAACTTGTATATAACACATGAAAGAATAAAGTAACGTTAAAACCAAGCGCATCATTGTTTTTTTGTGAAATTCTCGATAAGTTTGATGTGTCACATGACCCTCTTCCCATTGAAAAAACTAAAGTTGGATACAAAATGGCCGACTTCAAAATGGCCACCATGGTCAACACCCAGCTTGAAAAGTTTCCCCCCTCCCATATACTAATGTACCACAAACAGGAAGTTAATATCACCAACCAGTCCCATTTTATTTATGTGTATCCATATAAATGGCCCACCCTGTATATATAGATGTACACACACATATATAAATATATATATATATATATATATATATATATAAATAAAATGAACACATATAATATTATTTAAGTTTTATTCCACAGTTATCTAAAAAACTGTGAAAGCAAAAGTTTACTTTAGTTCATTCTGTTCTAATGGAACGCAGTCTCTACAAAGGCATGACTTGTTTCACTTCAGGCAACTTTCAGCTAAATGAGTGCACATATTGAAGGAAACATGAATCTTTCAAGGGAATTACACACATTTGCAAAACAAAGATACACATACAACAATAAAATGAAAATACAACCCAATCATATAATCATTTACATAATGACATTCCATATATTTTACTCATGTTCATGCATACTCATCCTTTGAGCGTGGTTCAACTAATGGATATTTTATGGTAGATATATGGCTCATGTAGTCTTTACTGTTAAAGATAGCTGAAGCCTTTGCAAAGAGGGAAGGTTAGAAGTGAGGAAAGACCTTTGGCAGATGCAGAGGTTCTTTATTATTTAAAATCATGAAATTTGCACTGTAACAAGGACACCTCTGTTACACTGAACTGTCTGAAAAAAAACATATAAGGACATGTTCACATCAGCGTTTGGTTTACGTTTATCGGTTCCTCACCCAGTTTTACGCCACCTGCATATCTGTTTCTGTCACAGTTAATGACTGTGTTTCAAACTACATATGAAAATGATGATCATTATCACATGTTTGGTATAATTGGTTAATCATACACCTGACTATAATCCTACAAGAATTGATGCGGTTTTGAAAGCAAAGGGTGGTCACACCAAATATTATTTGATTTACATTTCTCTTCTATTCATTCACTTTGTATTTTTTTAATTGATAAAAAAACAACTATTAGCACTTCTATTTTCAAAAGCATTCTTACTTTGCAGCATTTTTCCACAACTGCCTAAAACTTTTGCACAGTACTGTATACCTCCAACCAAAGGTAGCAACGTATAGGTATACAGTGGAATACGTCACCTTAACTCCTTGGGCAGAGCACTACTTTTAGCGATGTGCCTAGGTAAGCCCCTAACGTCACTGTCCATATATGGGCAGTGATGTCAGGAGCTTTAAAAATCTGGAATCTACACCCAGGCAACACTCTGGCCAGGGATTATGTTCCTAGAGGGAGTCCCTGACATCACTGATCATATATGGACAATGACATTAAGGGCTTTTAAATGCAGAAATCCCTGGCCAGGGTTTTGGCAATGCTCTGGCAGTGGATTCTGCTACTGGAAAGGAGCTCCTGACATCACTATCCATATATGGACAGTGACGTCAGGGGCTTCTCCAGTCCCAGAGTCTTCGGCCAGAGCACTACCTATGCTCTGGCTGGGGACTCTGTAGTTGAAAGCCATGGACATCACTTTATATATAAGCTGCCTCTTTTTCAAGGGACCAAAGGTAATTGGACAATTATCTCAAAAGCTATTTAATGGGCTGCATGGGCTATTCTCTCATTAATCCATCGTCAATTATGCAGGTAGAAGGTCTGGAGTTGATTCCTGGCGTGTCATTTTCATGTGGAACATCATGAGGTTGAAGGAGCTCTCAATGCAAGTGAAACAGACCATCGTTAGGCTGAAAAAAATGAAGAAATCTATCAGAGAGATAGCACAAATGTTAGGAGTGGCCAAATCAACAGTTTGGTACATTCTTGAAAAAAAAGAGCGCACTGGTGATCTCGTGAACTCCAAAAGGACTGGACGTCCACGGAAGACAATAGTGGTGGATGATCGCAGTATCCTTTCCATGGTGAACAAAATCCCCTTCACAACATATACCCAAGTGAAGCACACTCTCCTGGAAGTAAGTGTATCAGTATGTAAGTCTACCATAAAGAGAAGACTTCATGAGAGCAAATACAGAGGGTTCACCACAAGGTGCAAACCATTAATCAGCCTCAAAAATAGAAAGGCCAGATTAGACTTTGCCAAACAACATCTAAAGAAGCCAGCCCAGTTCTGGAACAGCATTCTTTGGACAGATGGAACAAGGATCAACCTGTACCTGAATGATGGGAGGAAGAATGTATGGAGAAGGCTTGGAACGGCTCATTATCCAAAGCACACCACATCCTCTGTAAAACATGGTGGAGGCAGTGTGATGGCATGGCCATGCATAGCACTGGGTCACTAGTGTTTATTGATGATGTGACTGAAGACAGAAGAAGCCGGATGAATTCTGACGTTTTCAGAGATATACTTTCTGCTCAGATTCAACTGAATGCAGCAAGGTTGATTAGACGTTGCTTCACAGTACAGATGGACAATGACCCAAAACATACTGCGAAAGCAACCCAGGTGATTTTTAAGGCAAAGAAGTGGAATATTCTGCAATGGCCAAGTCAATCACCAGATCTCAACCCGATCGAGCATGCATTTCCCTTGCTTAAGACAAAACTTAAGGTAGAAAGACCAACAAACAAGCAACAACTGAAGACAGCTGCAGTAAAGGCCTGGCAAAGCATCACAAAGGAGGAAACCCAGCGTTTGGTGATGTCCATGAGTTCCAGACTTCAGCCAGTCATTGCCTGCAAATGATTCTCTAGAAAGTATTTTTTTTAAAAACATTTTATCTATGGTAATGTTAATTTGTCCAATTACTTTTGCGCCCCTGAAATGAGGAGGCTGTGTAGAAAAATGGTTGCAATTCCTAAACATTTTACAGGATATTTTTGTTCAACCCGTTGAATTAGACCTGAAAGTCTACACTTCAATTGCATCTCAGTTGTTTCATTTCAAATCCAACGTGGTGGCATGCAGAGCCCAAATCATGAAGATTGTGTGACTGTCAAAATAATTCTGGACCTAACTATATATATACAGTGGCGTTAGGGGCTTCCCCAGGGCCAGAATCCCAGGGCCAAGCAAGTGCTACCTGATGCTCTAACTGGACTTTGGCTGTGGGAAAGCTCCTCGAGGTAGAAGTATAATATATACCTCTGACGGATGCCAAAACGTGGCATCTATCACACATAGGCTCCCATGTTAAAAAAAACTTTATGGGATCCCTTGGGATGGAATAGCGTAGTGTATACCAGCCCGATGGAGGCCAAAAAGACTCACTTGTTGGCTAATGGAGTCCTATGGACATGTTTAGATTGTGTCAGGAGCTTTTCCAATGTACACGCTAAAAGTAGGACAAAAAATGAGACGTGAGCAGGGCAAGAACTTGACGAGAATGAAAGTATACCCTAGATATTCCCATTTCTCCATATTCCCAGTAAAATAGGGTTATGATATTCCCGTGAAGAAGTAGGAGTATTGGGTCCCACTGTGTGCATTGAAGGGTAGAACTATTGGATCAGTTGTGAAAATAATACATGCTTATTCCAATGTTTTCACTGGAAGCCCAAAACTGTCTTCCAGCTCCATACTCATATACCATTGTATTGTAAAACAAAACATTTCAAGTTCCTCAGCCAGAACATCTTGTAGATTTCACTTGTTAGATTTGTTAAATAAGTGGACAGAGCACTTCTCACTTTCATGATCCTCTATAATCTACTATGGACTTTCTATTCTACTATTGCTCTTTACTGCTAATGAAGTTATTATGCACGTTAAAATGTATATTCCGACCCCAAGTAAGAATGAGAATAAGGCTGGGTTCACACACCCTATTTACGGACATAATGCGGGCGTTTTAACCTCGAATTATGTCCGAAAATACGGCTCCAATGCGCCGGCAAACATCTGCCCATTCATTTGAATGGGCTTTACGATGTTCTGTGCCGACCGTCATTTTTTTACGCGCCGCTGTCAAAAGACGGCGCGTAAAAAAGACGCCTGTGTCAAAGAAGTACCTGTCACTTAATGGACTCTGCGAAAAACGCCTGCACTTGCCTTTACGTCTGAAATTCCGGAGCTGTTTTCTCCTAAAAACAGCTCCGTCATTTCAGGCGTATCGAACGTGTACGTGTGAACATACCCTTATTCTAGAGGGCACTTTGAGCTTCCTCAACATTCACATGGATTTCTTATTTTGCAATTTGTGACGTTATAAAGTTAATGTATGATGTAAAACAGAAATGTACAGTTTCTTTTAATCATTCCTGGCTGCTAAAAAGGAATACACAGGATGAACACATTCCCTGTTACAAGATAACCCTAGAATTTAATTTGAAAACCATAGGAGCCAAAATTTATAAGGCTATAACCGTGTCAATGACAGTTCTGGGATAAAGCCAGTCTGTGCAGTGAATCTGGCAGACACACAGCGTTGTGGTTACACAAGGTGTAATAAAGTTTGTGCTCCACCCAAACTATTCTGAAAGACACAAATGCTTTGATGTTCTTCTCAACTTTCTAAGATGTTGAAATAGTCATGTGATTCAGTTTTGCAGTGAACCGCTTGCTCATCCCAAATGTACTTAGCTTGTCAATCACAGTGCATGTATTAAAGGGGCTATTTTGTATTTAAATATATTGTTATATACTGAACTTATGCATACATATACACATATTGTAGGATATGTTTGCATGATGTTTCTTGGCCTACGTTTGACGCATACACAGGTAAAAGCTCTATAGGTAAAACATATAGGTTAAACATAGGCTGTGACGAAATCTTAACAGTCCCCTAAAGGCTATAATGGTATCCAGTTAACGAATACATCATGAACTCTCATGAGCCTTGTCATGACATATCCGTTACCATCATATATCCGGATACCATTATAGTCTATGTGGATGAATGCCATGGTTAGGCATCAGTTTAATGCATCCATCACGGATAGGCTACCATGTTAAAAAAAAAAAAAAAAAAAGCCTTTCTTACTGGACTCTGTGGGATGAAATAGCATAGTCCACTACATTTTTTTTTTTGCAATATACTGACGTATATACCGGCCAAGCGGTGGCCAATTTGACACTCCTTTGGCCCCTGTCTAACAATGGAACCTTATGGACACGTTTAGCTTTCTTGATATACATGCCAAATGTAAGCAAAAAATGTAAGCAAAAAGTACGGAAAATAATGAATGTGCGTTCCAGTGGTAGCCACATTTGGGAGATATTTTCTCCTAACATGTTCCCTCTGACATCTGCTAAGCAGTTGGAATATCTTGCTCACCGGCAGATCAAGCAAGGCAGCAATGTATGTTTTCTCAGTGTATAATGAAGCAATATCTGCAGACAGTCTGGATATTTGACATTAAGCCAAGACGATACTTGCTTCCTTCCAACTGCCATATATGTGTAAAACTGTGTTAGCTGTCACATACTGACAACGTATGGTAATGGATTGCCTTTTATGTAAAGTGTAATATACAGCTTCCTATCCTTACTCTTGGACCGCTGCTTTGCAGTGTCTGCAGTTTATAAAAGAACTGTAGTAAACTGGCCGTACATATGCAATAGAAGTCCGTCAGACGCTAAGTCGGCCACTGGCTATTTCATCCCACTCCCCCATAAAGCTCGGCCGAGCGTACATGATTATTTTAATAGCGAGAGTAGAATAAACTGCTACCACAGGAAAGAAGATCCCCATACACATTAGATTGTCGGCGGATTCCACAAACTTTTATCTAACCTGTATGACCAAATGAAGCCACGTTTAAATTGGACAATTATCATCACGATTCATTCGTTTCCGATCTGCAAAAAGGTCTATGCAGATTGCCAGACCGCGGCCATCCTCTGCTATAAAGTGAAAACAAATCAGACACTGGTTGAATGTTTTACTCCGAAAGCTGAATCTAGATGGGACGATTTATTATAGGATGGATTATTTTGCTAGTATATACTTTATGGTCATTCAAAAACATGCGCATGAATATATGGCTGTTAAGAGATCACATAGAGTGTCTGTAGGCAGCTCTGGGTGACCTGTCCTGTATCTCTGACAACCCATTAATTTGAGTGAGAACTGTGCAATGCTTAATTTTCCCTGTGGTGGTGCTGCTGGTCATTGGACACACAGTTAGGCAAGGATTTGCGTCTGTCAGCCTGGGTACACATTATGTGTTGTAGTTGCATTTTCAATCGCAGCATTAAAGGTTATGTAAATCTTAGAACACTTTGTGTTATTCAAAAAAAATAAAAAAAAATAAAAATGTATTATGGTGTTTTAAGCCACGTTTTAATGAGCTTTAATTTAAAAAAAATTTACTTTTTGAGATACAACTCCTATGTATACTGGATACATAGAAGCTGTATCTTGCGCTCAAAACTGAATCCGCTTCAGTGAAACCGTGATATCGATCACATCTAAGGCCTCATGCACACAACCGTAGCCATGTGCACGGCCGTGATTTTCGGGTCGGCCGGCAGCGGACTGTCAGCCGCAAGCCACCCCCAGATCGCGGGCAATGCACATGGGCGTGGCCATTATTTTCAATGAGCCCGGACCACAGAAGACGGCCATAATAAGACATGTCCGTTCTTTCTGCGGTGCGTGCTCCCGGGCCATGCACAGACCGTAAAAACTACGGTCGTGTGCATAACCCCATAGAAATGAATGGGGTCGCAATTCTCCCGTGGATTTCCGGGGTAATTGCGGCCGCAAAAGCACATTAGTGCGCATGGGGCCTTAGATGTAACAGGTGATGGACTTACACCGAACCCATCAGTTCTGCTGACCTGACAGATTCGGGTTTGTACAGTTGCTTAAAACATCATAATACATATTTTTTTAAACAAAACAAAGTTTTCAAAAAATTATCTAGCCTTTAACAAACGCATTTGAAAAAACGCATTCATTTTTTAAATGTTTTAGCTGTAAGGTGGTTTTGAATTTAAGGGTATGTGCACACGCTAGCTGTGATTTACGGCTGAAATGACAGCCTGTTTTCAGAAGAAAACAGCTGCCTCGTTTCAGCCGTAAAAGCTCCTCCTCGTAATATACGAGGCGTCTGTGACGCTCGTATATCTTGAGCTGCTCTTCATTGAGTTCAATAAAGAACGGCTCAAATTACGTCTGAAAGAAGTGCCCTGCACTTCTTTGCCGAGGCAGTGAATTTACGCGTCGTCGTTTGACAGCTGTCAAACGACGACGCGTAAATTACAGGTCGTCTGCACAATACGTCGGCAAACCCATTCAAATGAATGAGCAGATGTTTGCCGACGTATTGTAGCCCTATTTTCAGGCGTAAAACGAGGCATAATACGCCTCGTTTACGCCTGAAAATAGGTCGTGTGAACCCAGCCTAATGGTCATAGGTCTACAGCTGAAATACTTTGAAAAACACATCGGTATTTACAAAATGCATGCATTTTTTTAGGTGCATTTTTCTTCAGGCTGCAATTGAAAAGGCAACAAAAACGCAACGCAGCCTTATGTGGGAGAAAAAATGCGCCTGTATAACACTTGTGCGATACAAGCCTTACTCTTTAGATTTACTGCATGTGCTTCTCTGTTAAATACCACTTTTAAATGTTTGTGGAAAAAGTAAAGAAATAAAGTTGGAATGATTTCCACAAAGCTCAGCTCATGCTTCATACCTAGTTATTCTAGCGAATTATCCAGCGACCGTTTGCTTCTTCACCACATTAAAGTACATAATATTTACTCTGTGAGGTAGGCCTGTTCACATGAATAAAGAGGACCATTGAATATAAGAAGGCAGTTCCCTGCACAGGATGTTTCTTAGCTATTTTGGTTGGAATATCATGGTGCATCAGTCGACTTGGTAAAAGTAAAAAGCTGACGACCACATTTCCACTGCTTGCTTTACTGAAATATACTTTCTGCCCTAGACATACTTTAATAAAGGTGTGTCTCCACCCAATGGCCTTCCAGATAACTAAGCTGATCAAACCGGTTTTCAACATGCAGGTGCAAGGCTTTACTCTACGTACCATTTTAAAGGCTATGTACACCTTTGAAAGGCAATTTATTATTATTATTATTTTTAATAAATAAAGATTAGTCAGTGTCAGGGGCGTAACTAGGAAAGACTAGGCCCCATAGCAAACTTTTGACTGGTGCCCCCCTCCCCTGGATGTCACACAATGCCCCCTTGTAGATAGTGCCTCCCTATAGATTCCGCCACACAGCATCCCCCGTATAGATAGCACCATACAGCCCCCCTGTAGATAACACCATACACAGCCCCCTGTAGGTTATCTTATAGCCCTATTAGCCCCCCTGTAGATAACGCCATACAGCCCCCTGTAGATAACGCCATAGAGCCGCCCTGTATATAACGCCATACAGCCCCCCTGTAGATAACGCCATACAGCCCTCCCTTTAGATAACGCCATACAGCCCTCCTCCTGTATATAATGCCATACATCCCCCCCTGTAGATAGCACCATATAGCCCTCCCCCTGTAGAGAACGCCATACAGCCCTCCCCCTGTAGAGAACGCCATACAGCCCTCCCAGTAGATAACGCTATACAGCCCCCCTGTACATAACGCCATACAGCCCTCCCCCTGTAGATAGCGCCATACAGCCCCCCTGTAGATAACGCCATACAGCCCTCCCCCTGTAGATAACGCCATACAGCCCCAAACTCCCCCCTGTAGATAATGCCATACAGACCCCCCTGTAGATATCGCCATACAGCCCCCAACCCCCTCCCCCCCAAAAAAACAGCCTATAGTTTGTCCTACAAAAGAGATGTATCCCCTATCCACAGGATAGGGGATACATGTGTGATTGCTGGCAGCGATAAGGAGAACGGGGGGCCAAAAGTCCCCCGAAGTTCTCCATGAGAAACCTCGGACTTCCGGGGTCTGCACACTTCAATAAAAATGGAAGGAGCGCTGGTCACGCATGCGCACAAGCGCGACCGATGCACAATTAATTTCTATGGAGCTGCCGACAGACCCCGGAAGTCCGAGGTTTGTCATGGAGAACTTCGTGGGTCTTTCGGTCCCCTGTTCTCCTTATCGCTGGGCGTCCCAGCGATCCCACATGTATCCCCTATCCTGTGGATAGGGGATGCATGTCTTTTGTAGGAACAACCCCTTCAGTGGCGTCGCACTGTAGCAGCCATAGCGGCTGCTAGCGGAGCATCCGGCCATGGGGGGGGGTCCCGTGCTGGCTTACGCCACTGGTCAGTGTGACTGGTGCAACGTTCTAAATACTTTTTATAAAAATTTGTTTTACTTTTTGGATATCGATCTCCTTATCGCTGCCAGCGATCCCACATGTATCCCCTATCCTGTAGATAGGGGATACATCTCTTTTTTGTTTTTTTTTGGAGGGGGGGTTGGGGGCTGTATGGCGTTATCTACAGAGTGGGGCTGTATGGCGTTATCTACAGGGGGAGGGCTGTATGGCGTTATCTACAGGGGCAGGGCTGTATCGCGTTATCTACAGGAAAAATGTGAAAAGGCTTTTTTTTTACTTTTAATACTTTATTGTTTTTGGAACATAACAAAAATCTTTATTTAACAGTTTTTAACTTTTTTTATTAGTCCCCCTAGGAGACTTGAAGCAGCGATCGTTGGATCGCTTGCATGATATACTGCAATACTAATGTATTGCAGTATATCGTGATTCTGACAGTCTTCAAAGGAGTAAAAGATGGCAGACCTGGGGGCTTGTGTTCGGCCGATCGTGCCACGGGGGGGGGGGGGGGCGCGATCGCGTGTTTGAGGGGGCGCCCCCCTGATTCTAACACTTTAAATGCCATGGTCGCGACTGATCGCGGCATTTAGAGTCTTAGACGGGCGGAATCAAAGTGAACTTTGATTCCGCTCATTGCAGGGAGGTGTCGGCTGCGTATTACAGCCATTACCCACTGTCTATGGAGCGAGGTCAGCCCGTGAGCTCGCTCCATACTTCCCCTTAACCCTCATCATGTACAGTTACGTAATTTTGTGTGAGGGGTTAAGGGGCATGGAGCATCTAAGTTATTGGGAAAGATTCAAAGATTTAAACCTATTTTGCCTTGAAAAGAGACGACTAAGGGGGGACATGATTAACTTATGTAAATATATATATATATATATATATATGAATGGCCCATACAAGAAATATAGTGAAAACCTATTCCATGTAAAACCCCCTCAAAAGACAAGCGGGCACTCCCTCCGTCTGGTTGAAAAAAGGTTTAATCTTCAAATCTGTGGAATAGCCTACTGCAGGAGCTGGTCACAGCAGGGACAGTAGATGGCTTTAAAAAAGGCTTAGATAATTTCCTAGAACAAAAAAATATCAGCTCCTACGTCAATGTGTAGAATTTTTGTTTCATCCCTTCCCTTTTTCCGAACCCTTGGTTGAACTTGATGGACATATGTCTTTTACCATCCGTACTAACTATGTTACTATGTAAGGGACACTCATATTATACTAATGAATCTGCCGCTATGGGTATGGGGGACTCTAGGTAATCAGTAGATCCCACTAATCTTAAATTCTTTATTTAGACCCTTCGGATAAAGTGTATCCAAATCATATATCCATTTAATTCGAGACGATTAAAGGAAAGGTTTCATTAAAAAATTTTTTTATATATTTTATGTTTTATCTAATTAAATATTATATATATTTTTCACATAAAATGTTTTATTTTTTTTAACACTTTTGGGGTTTGCGGAGCCCCATTTAAAGTATATATATATATATATATGTATATATATATATATATATATATATATATATAATAAAAACGACGTGGGGTCCCCCCCCCTATTATCATAGCCACCCAGATACAATAAAGCAGCAGCAGGCTAGTATTACCATGGTGGGAAGGGCCACGGTTTTTGGCCCTTCCCAGCCTCATAATACCATAATAATCTGCGGCTGCCCCAGTGCCCGACCATCCCTCCAGATGGTCGGGTACTGTATTGCATAGCATGTGTTTGGCTGCAGCAGTCACAAGATGAAACGTTGTCACAGGAGGCCATCTGTGTACAGACCACGTGGAAAAGCAGGAAAGCGTTGCCATGGCAGCTGCATGAGAGGGGAGTACAGTCTTTTTTGGAATTTGCAAAGACAATGCAGCGTAATTGCTGCAAATTACGCAACAATTGTCATTTGTTGTGGAATTTTACTCCCCATTTGATCCCAATAGGCAAATTCTGCAACAGATCTGCAGCAACATAAATGGACATGCTGTGGATTTAAAATGCTTTTTTTCACATCTCATCCCTTATGTTGCTACTGTAATACGCTGCGGATTGTCCGCCTGCAAAACTGGATGGAAAATCCACGGCTTATTTGTTTTGTGCGAACATACCCTTGCGCGGCTGGGCCAAGAGTTAGGTCTCCTTCACATCTGCGTTGGTGGTTTCATTTCGGGGCCTCCATCGCACATCCGGTTAATACTGGAAACAATAGCACAGCATGCTGCACTATAGTTTCGGGTAAAACCACAGACACCCCGACAGAACCGATTAAAGTCAATGGGTTCCGTCGGCCGCCGGTGATATTTGTGGAGCAACGAAACCATCACTTCCGGTTTTCCCTCTGACGGAGCAGAACAACGGAAACTCATGACGCAGGTGTGAACATAGACAGCAATGAAAGACATTGATGGAATCTGGTAAACAAAGGGATCTTTTGAAGAGGCTCTCGCAATACATATTTGGAAGACACTGTAAACAGCTTTTATTTCTCAGGATTCCACTTCAACAGGTTCACAATCCAGATGTGGAAGCTATGATTTTAAGGAGTAAGGCACCTTTAATTTCATATTTGGCAAAAGTACTCTTTTTTTTATCTTTATAGGTTGCAAAAAGTGGGGCAGATTTATATTTTTCGTGCTGAATGGCATATTTATGAAGCCCCCATGTGTGGCTGTGTTGGAAAAAGTGGGCGTGCCTACAGAGTTGCAGTCTTGTGACTCATTTAAAGGGGTTGTCCAGTTTTTATTTATTTGTAGAATAGGAAATCGTACAGTTTTCTAATTTACATGTATTAGAAATTCTTCTCACATACTGTAGCTTTCTGCATGAGGCCCCTGTCACAGTAGAATGGTATAGCCCACAGATCAGTCCTGCGTAATTTATCCACAAGCTATCTGAATATGACTAAACATGATGTAACCCCTAGCCTTGAGTTAGCGACAGGGTTGCATGGCATACATATGTTTAAGGCTACATAGAGGACACCAGTAATAGTTGGCAACATAGGGTGTGGCTTCTTTGGTGGGTGTGTCTTATGGGGGCATGGCTTATCTGGTGGGAATGGATAATAGGGCATGGATTTCTACCCAGAAATCCTTAATACAAATAAATGAACAAAAATGTCTGCACTAATTTGGCTGACAACTACTAAGGTGGCCAGTATCTCTCTGGTTATCCGGTTGTTTACAGGCAGGTGATGTCTCACTTTATCACTAGGGCTAGGTAATATGTGCTGATGATTACTGGTAGGGTAAAAACCAGCGTAGATAGTGCCACACTGCCTCTTGTAGATGGTGGCACACACTGCTTCCTGTAGATAATGGCACAGTGTCCACTGTAGATGGTACCACACACACCCCCTTTTAGATGGCACCACACCCCCTCCTGGTAGATGGCGCAGTCGGGGCTCCCTCTAGGAGTGGAATTCCCAGCCAGAGTGTTGCCGACGCTCTAGTGGGAATTCCTCTCCTGGACGAGGCACTGATGTCACTGTCCATATATTGAGAGCTACATCAGGGGAATCCCCAGCCAGAGAATTGCCGACGCTCTGGATGGGGATTCCTATCCTAGAGGGAGCCCCAATGGAGCTATCTACAGGGAGGGATGGTGTAGCACTGTCAACAGGATGGGGTATGGGTGCCACTTTCACAGGGGATTCTGGTCCAAGAGGAGCACCTGACCTCATGGTCCATATATAGACGGTGACGTCAGGGGCTCCTACAGAAGAGGAATTCCCGGCGAGTGCATCTGGCTGGAGATTCCGTTCCTAGACAGGGACTGCTCTAGGAGTGCAATCCCGAGCTAAAGCATTATCGATACACTGGCTAGGGGTTCCTTTTCTGGAGGAGCCCCTGACCATATATGGACAGTGACGTCAGGGGCTACCTCTAGGATCGTAGTCCCCGGCCAGAGCGTTGGCTGCTCTCTGGACGGGGATTCTGCTCCTGGTGGACTTAATGGGAGAGCAGGGAGCGGATAGTTTCCTGCTCTGCCAGAATATTCAACTGTATCTGCGTCCTGAGGACTATATGGGCACTACATACAAGGGACACTGTGGCGCTATCTACATGGCCGCAGTGTGTGGCACTATGTGGGCACTATCTACGGTGGGCCCTGGCACTATCTACATGGGCACTGTGGTGTTTTCAGAGGGTTGGGGCAAAATGTATTTAAAGGCCCATGAAAAACGGATAGCAAATGGCGGTTAAAAAAGGTCAGGCGGCCGGGAAATCGATTCAATGGAGACACACTGATGCAAAACAGCCATGAAAAACTGACAGTTGATACATTTTTAACTGCCTTTTTTTTCACGTCGTGTGAATATAGCCCTCTTTACCCTCCCCTGACAGCGATCCAGGCTGACGGAGAGAGAAGACGACTTAGGGTATGTTCACACAGTCAAAAACGTCTGAAAATACGGAGCTGTTTTCAAGGCAAAGCAGCTCCTGATTTTCAGACGTTTTTTAAGTCACTCGCGATTTTCACGGCCGTTTTTGGAGCCGTTTTCAAGAGTCAAAGAGTTAATTTATTTCAGTAATTCAATTCAAAAAGTGAAACTCACATTATATAGATTCAATACACAAATTTGATCTATTTTCAGCATTTTTTTCTTTTAATGTTGATGATTATGCAGAACAGTTAATGAAAACCCAAAATTTAGTCTCTCAGAAAATTAGAATATTATATAAGCCCAATTTCAAAAATGATTTTTAACTGGTTCCCGACTGCTGGCTGTGTTTTTACGGCCAGCGGTCTGGGTCCTTAATACACGCGCCATAGACTTTTTACGGCTCGGGTTTTAACTTGCTGCCCGAGCGATCACGCAGATGAATGTCGGGTCTCCGGCTGTCAGTGACTGCCGGGGACCCTGAGGAGAGGATAGAAGCAGCTTTTAGTGGCAGACTGCTGCTGGGTCTTACTAGACCCAGCACAGCCCTATTAGTGACAATCGTCACTATGAGAGGGCTGATTTCCCCTGTAACTGGGGCTGCTGTGCAGCTCAAGTTACAGTGGAAAAACATGGTGTAAAAGAAAGAAAAAAAATATATAAAGTTCTCCAAAGGTTTTTTTTGACCTTTGAGGGAAAAGATCATAGTAATAAAAAACTAGTAAAGTGCAAAAAAAAAATTAAGAATAAATACACATAAACTACCCACCCCAAAAAAAAACGTTCCCACCCGCCAATCATTGTTGTTACGCTAGCGCTGACCCAATTACCCTAATATAGACATGTAATATATAAAAATTTACGGTAGACAATGACTATCACAAATAAAAGGTCTATTTTAGGGTAAAACTATGTTATTACAAGAAAAAAAATTGATGAAACGTAAAAAAGCTTATTTTTTTACTATTATTTTCAAACTTTAAGAATAAAAATTCTAAAATAGCAAAAAGGATGTGTATAAAAATGCTAAAAAAAAGAAACCTGCATTGTCTACGGAAAAAACGTCGCAAAAATCACGTCGTTAGCCCAACAAATAAAAAAGTTATAGCCATTTAACGAACACGTGCTAAAAAGGGCTAAACGGTGTCTGGTCCTGAAGGCACAAAATAGCCGCGTCTGGTGAATACCAAAATGTAGGCCTACTGAAAAGCATGTACAGTATATGCCCTCAATACTTGGTCGGAGCTCCTTTTGCATGAATTACTGGATCAATGTGGTGTGGCATGGAGGTGATCAGCCTGTGGCACTGCTGAGGTGTTATCAATGCGGCGTGGCATGGAGGTGATCAGCCTGTGGCACTGCTGAGGTGTTATCAATGCGGCGTGGCATGGAGGTGATCAGCCTGTGGCACTGCTGAGGTTTTATCAATGCGGCGTGGCATGGAGGTGATCAGCCTGTGGCACTGCTGAGGTGTTATCAATGCGGCGTGGCATGGAGGTGATCAGACTGTGGCACTGCTGAGGTTTTATCAATGCGGCGTGGCATGGAGGTGATCAGCCTGTGACACTGCTGAGGTGTTATCAATGTGGCGTGGAATGGAGGTGATCAGCCTGTGGCACTGCTGAGGTGTTATGGAAGCCCAGGTTGCTTTGATAGCGGCCTTCAGCTCGTCTGCATTGTTGGGTCTGGTGCCTCATCTTCCTCTTGACAATACCCTATAGATTCTCTATGGGGTTTAGGTCAGACGAGTTTACTGGCCAATCAAGCACAGTGATACTGTGGTTATTAAACCAGGTATTGGTACTTTTGGCAGTGTGGGCAGGTGCCAAGTCCTGCTGGAAAATTAAATCAGCATCTCCATAAAGCTTGTCAGCAGAGGGAAGCATGAAGTGCTGGGAAATGTCCTGCTAGACGCTGTGCTGACTCTGGACTTGATATAACACAGTGGACCAATACTGTTGATCAGTAGTCCAAAGTCCTGTTTTCAGATGAAAGTCAATTTTGCATTTAATTTGGAAATCTCGGTCCCAGAGTCTGGAGGAAGAGTGGAGAGGCGTCAATCCAAGTGTCTTGCGGTCCAGTGTGAAGTTTCCACAGTCAGTGATGGTTTGGGGAGCCATGTCATCTACTGGTGTTACTCCACTGTGTTATATCAAGTCCAGAGTCTAGAAGGAAATCATACCGCACTTCATGCTTCCCTCCGCTGACAAGCTACAAGTAAAAGTACCAATACCTGGTTTAATAACCAACATTTTTGATATTGGGCCCATATAATATTCTAATTTTCTGAGACACTAAATTTGGGGTTTTCATTAACTGTTCTCCATAATCATCATTACAAGAAAAAAAAATGCTGGAAATAGATCACTGTCTGTGTAATGAATCTATAAAATATATGAGTATCACTTTTTGAATTGAATTACTGAAATAAATGAATTTGATGATTTTCTATTCATTGAGAAGGACTAGTACAGACCCACACACACTATAAACATATATAAAAAAATTACAAAAAAGGGTTCTCACTTTTATGTGATTGGTCTCCGTATAATAAAAACATGGTATTAAACTAATCTAGAAAATGAAACCCTCATAAGGCTAAGTTCACACTGGCGTTCGTATACGTTTACCTCTCTTCCATCAGAGGAAAAGATTAAGCGGAAGACAACAGTTCCATTAGAATTGGTACTGATTTCAATAGTAATTCTTTTGTTTCAGCTGCTCTTCGTTTGACTCTGTTCGCTAGGTTTCCGTTTTTTTTCACAGAAACAAAAGTTCTGCAGACTGTACTTTTGCTTCCGTGAAAAAAAACGGAAACCTAGCGAACGGAGGCAAACGAAAAGCAACCAAAAGAATTACCATTGAAATCAATGGTAATTGTAACGGTAACGTTGCTTTCCGTTTAACCCGTTAGTGACCGCCAATACGCCTTTTCATGGCGGCCACTAACAGGCTTTATTCTGATGCATAGGCCTTTTTACGTCGCTGCATCAGGATAAGTAAACATAGCAGGAGACGTCAAATCTCCCTGCTCTCAGCTGCCAGAGGCTGGGGGCGTCCCTGCTCTGCTGGGTGAGATCGATATAAGTATTGATCTCACCCGTTTAACCCCTCAGATGCGGTGCGCAATAGTGAGCACCGCATCTGAGTGGTTTTGGAGAGAGATACGATCGCCGAGTGTCTGTGTCTCCAATGGCAGCCGGGGGTCTAATAAAGGCCCCCAGGTCTGCCTGGAGCGAATGCCTGCTAGGCTATGCCAGAGGCATGTCCTAGCAGATGCCTGTCCATTTTAAACGGACAGGCAGTAATACACTGCAATACAGAAGTATTGCAGTGTATTACAATAGCGATCGGAGAATCGCATATTAAAGTCCCCTAATGGGACTAGTAAAAAAGTAAAAAAAAAGTTTAATAAAGTTAATTTAAAAAAAATGTGAAAAAAAATTAAAAACCCAGCTTTTCCCCTTACAAAATGCTTTACTATTAAAAAAAAAAAACAACGTTAAAAAGTTACACATATCTGGTATCGCCGCGTCCGTAACGACCCCGACTATAAATCTATTACATTATTTAACCCGCACGGTGAGCGCCGTAAATTTTTTTTATAAAAAAACTATAGAAAAATTGCTGTTTTCTGTGAATACTGACTTAAAAAAATGTGATAAAAAGTGATCAAAAAGTCGTATCTACTCCAAAATGGTACCAATAAAAACTACAAGTCGTCCCGCAAAAAAAAAGCCCTCATACAGCTGCATCGCCGAAAAAATAAAAACGTTACGGCTCTTCAAATAGAGACACAAAAACAAATAATTTTGAAAAAAAAGCGTTTTTACTGTGTAAAGTAGTAAAACATACAAAAACTATACAAATTTTGTATCGTTGCAATCGTAACAACCCGCTGAATAAAGTTATTGTGTTATTTATATCACACGGTAAACGGCGTCGATTTAAGACGCGAAAAAGAGTGGCAAAATTTCAGGTTTTTTTCTATTCCCCCCCCAAAAAAAGTTAATAAAAGTTAATCAATAAATAATATGTACCTCAAAATAGTGCTATTAAAAAAATACAACTTGTCCCGCAAAAAACAAGACCTTATACAGCTATGTCGACGCAAAAATAAAAAGGTTATAGCTCTTGGAATGCGACGATGAAAAAACTTAAAAAATGGCTTGTCATTAACGTCTAAAATAGGCTGGTCATGTTTTGATCATCTTCCTCTGACAGAAGAGAAGTAAACGTATACTAACGCTAGTGTGAACTTACCCTAAGTTTTGCACAAAAAAAAAAACCCTGAAAATTTGACCTGGACACAGGGGCATCAATGACCCCTGGTCATGAAAGAGTCAATAAATAAATGATAGAGCACAGCTGGGAAACTTTTTCATTATTCCCCAAATTGTCAAACTTCGTACAATTGACTTCCATTTGTATAAATAATGAATTACACATTGCGTACACCGTACGTTTTATAGAGTAGAGAACCTTACACCATTAAAAAAAAAGACATTTGGCCCACAGAAAGTGACGGGACACTTCCAGGACACGAGGTTAGATTTGGTTTCTGTAGGGGTCAGAGTTTTGGGGGATAGACACACATCTTTATTTTCATTGCATTCCTGTGCTGTCATTCCTAGTAGCGAGTTCCCTACAGTGAGCAGTCATGTGAAGACGGGAGAGCACACTTCAGCCGTGAGGGGGGAGGAGGACACACATTCCAAGTCACAGAGAAACTGCAGACAAGCCATTCCCCATCCCGGGCTCAGCACATGTCCCGGTGTGGAGCACACTGACTGCCAGTCTTACTGTACAGCTACTTGCACAGCTACTTGCTCGGCTGCTTCCCCTTACTGAAACTCTATGGACTAGTCCAGGCGCCGGGGCGAGCAGTGTGCCCTCAGAGTAGTTTGGAGTTAGTAGAGGTCTCTGCTGGCCGGTCACACTCAGGAGATACTATGTAACAGCAGACACAGGGGTGCTCACTGAGGTCTACAGTGGCTGCCAACTAAGAAATGTTACTAGTGAGGAGCAGGGGCCACTGACAAGTCCTGAAGCATCGCCGGCTGGACCATAATGGAGGGGGAACATGCAGAAGCCAGCAGTCCGGAGCCACAAGCTGAGGGAACCGTGCCTGACGCCTTCTCCAATCTCTGGACTGAGGTGATGGGAATGCTGGTGAGTGGGGGAGGGGGCTAACACACTGGGATAATGACCCACAGGAGGTTTCCATCCCAGGACATACTAATCAATAGACGTGTGTGGATTGTGCAGCCGCTGATTGATTAGTCGCCCTGCTTTATCTAGCTGATCAGAGCGCTACGTTACGCTGTGTCAGTGTCTTGTACCGCGATTTCGCAGGTCGGCACTTTGATGCAGGTGAATATACTGGGATGGATCACTATTCTATAGGCATTCTGTCGGAATAATCGTCTCATGTCCTTAGACTCGTTCACATTGGACTTTGCTGTATGTTTAATAAACACTCTCCCATGTGCTCTGGAAGTAGTCACTCAGCGAACCGTGAAACGCAGCTGCCCTGTTAGTAGTGTGCTCTTTTACTATTGAACACTTGTAATGTTAGTATATAGCTGTATACAGCATACCACAAGTGTAGTCGTGCTGTGCGGACTAATCTAGTGCTGATTTGTGGATTTATGTGATCTACCTTTTATTATACATATAGTACTAATAGATGGCTGCCAGTTTTCTACCTGTTGTAACTGGTTTTAGGGACGGATGTGAGTGTAAAGAATCTCCGATATGGAATATGTTGGAGCTATATTGCTAATAATAGGATTTCATATTTGACATGGAGCATTGTACTAGCTGGGACTCTGTAAAGAGAATCAGTGGCTCCGAGAGGCGGTAGAATGACTAGCAGTGCACAGAAGATGTCAACTTCAGCCACATCCATGTGTGAACTGTAAACTCAGTTATCGGGGTCAGTGGCCAGATGCTGAAGGAATGGCCTCTGGCTCCTCTTGCTCTGGTGTGACGGAGTACTGACAATAGGCAGTAACAATACTTCACTGCTGTCTCATTTTACTTGGATGTTTTTGTTATCTGCAAATAGGATGTCTCCCATTGTGTAAGAATCTGCACCCGGTGCCCGTATGTAAAACGGGTTCAGTGCAATGTGTATAGTTCTCTCTCTAGATTTGGGTGCTGGTTGGTTGGTTTTCACTAGGCATTGCTGCTGGCGGAGCAGTCTCATCCTGTAGGTCTGACCCTTAGTCTAGTCTGTGCTTATACACTATTCACCAATAGGATCAATGACATCACACTGATAATGTTCAGTATAATGCTATATGCCCCACGTATGCCATAGCAGTACATTACTGCCACCCGTGTGAGTAAACCTTGTCAAATTGGGACATTGTACTAGTATTTTCCAATTTGTGGGCTCAATCGGGTGAATATAAAAACTT
The DNA here is from genome assembly GCF_050947455.1 of Rhinoderma darwinii. Lineage (NCBI taxonomy): Eukaryota > Metazoa > Chordata > Amphibia > Anura > Rhinodermatidae > Rhinoderma > Rhinoderma darwinii. Next base: position 286,584,514 of record NC_134690.1, on the reverse strand, counting down.
GAGATAGACTACAGCCCATCGACATGTATCGCTTATCCTATTATTTTGAGCGCTTGTAAAAGCACAAAACAATCAGTCACAAATGATCATTAATTGTCGACCATTCATACATAATAATTGTTTGTGAAGTTGTTACATGTCAATGTTTGTTGTCCACATGAGGAGCACACAATCGATTTTGCTTGTAAGAATATCGGTGTACCACAGTGTGTGTGTGTGTTTTTTTTTCTGGTGCAGAATAACACTATTCAGTTGCTTATAAAGAAACGTTATCCAGACATGCCATGAGACGTGTGCCAATAGGACGCCATGAAAGAGCAGGTGTCTCATTGACCGTTGCTGAGAGACATCTGTCTGTCTATGGTCTCACTAGTGTGGAAGAAGAAAACCCACCCGCCAGATCGTCAACGAAAAAATGGCTATTGTATTCATATATCAAATAGAGAACATGTGAATTTGGTAATAAGCTGTGTCCGCTTGTGACTCTGGTCTCTGACACCATCCCCAGGGATGAGAAAAATATCTCCAGACCTTTTGGTCATCATTCTTACTAAAATGTAGGGTCCTGACACTTGTAAATAAAACTATTCATCTCAAATACTTTTTAAAGTTTGTGCACCTGAAACGAAAAAGTTCCAATATAGTCAACATAACGATGGGACCTCAGTCACTCTTCAGTGGCAGCTATGAAAGCAGCATGTTATCTATAATGTAGTGCTGGAAGTCCTTGTGGTCTCCTGAATATAAACGTGCAGGCGTGACATTGAAGAGCATCAGTGTCTTGGTTAGTATTAGGGTATGTTCACACGCACTAATTACGGACGTAATTCGGGCGTTTTTGCCCCGAATTATGTCCCAAAATAGCGCCTCAATAGCGCTGACAAACATCTGCCCATTGAAAGCAATGGGCAGACGTTTGTCTGTTCACACGAGGCGTAATTTACGCGCCGCTGTCAAATGACGGCGCGTAAATAGACGCCCGCATCAAAGAAGTGACCTGTCACTTCTTTGGCCGTAATTGGAGCCATTATTCATTGACTTCAATGAATAGCAGCGCCAAATACGTCCGTAATGGACGCGGCGTTCAAGCGCCTGCACATGCCGTTACGGCTGAAATTACGGGGATGTTTTCAGGCTGAAACATCCCCGTAATTTCAGCCGTTACGGACGCCCTCGTGTGAACATACCCTTAAGGTTCTGCTCATTTGTGAATTGTATCTATTGTCTTTCTGCTTTGCCAAGTTTCTTGGTACTTTTAGAGGTTGTATTCAATTTATTTATCAAATGTCCCATTGTATACACACATTCAATTTCACATCTTATTGCTAAATCATGTATGTTAGGCTCCATTCACACGTTTAGGATTTCACATGAATTACCCGCCAAAATCCGCTTTCAATTGTTTTTGATGGGAATTTGCATCTGGGCGCAGACGTGGGGCTAAATCTGCCACACAACAAACTCCCAATCCGTGCCAGAAATCCAAACTAAGCCTTGGACTTGGGTCCTTGGGTCGGATTTGCCTTTGGCAATTCTGACGCGTGTGAACATAGCCTTAGGTTTTGGATTGAAGATGAATCTCTTACAGAGAGTAAGTGAATGTGCATATTCTGACGTTACCCCATCTGATGGAGTTGACGTTCCATCATAAGATAAGCATCTGGCTGTGTCAAGGGGCATGCAAATTCACAGTATTGTACAGCTGAAATTTCTTTTGGGGCCATTTTAAAATTGTAGATTACCTTTTGGCACAAGGCGAGGAAATAGAATTCCCCGAAACTCGCTTCTGATCAAATCCTCAGGGGGTTAACAACATGTATATATTAGATATATGCTGCTTCTAGATTCTCTCAAGAACTGTATGGTCTACAGAAAGCCATTTAGGGAGTCCACTGGAGGTCATATAGAGAGCCACAGTCTATTCCTAAAAAATGACCGCATCCATTCTACCATTGACTCAAAGACAGATACTCATTCAAAGGAGATAAAAAGAAGCTGTGGATGCGTCCTATGAAATTCCCGACAGTGAACAGTCAAGTTATTGTAGTGATTTGTCCTTACTGGAGTCAGGCATCTGGTTTTTAATGTAAAGTTTCATGGCAGCTATAGAGGAATCCAACAGTGAACACTATTAAGAAGAGGCAATGTGGCGCAGAAATGCCCTCATTATCCCAAAACCCATAGTTTAGTGCCATGTCTGAAAAATACACTGTGCTGTCATTTCCTGCTAATACACTTGTAGGTCGAATTGCTCTGCCCACGGGCCCACTATTAAGTATATGGTTAATCCAAAGGATCAGTAAGAACTTGGTATAAAGACAATCTGACGTTGTTTTCACAGATCAGACATTGTGAACTATTGGCATCTTTCAATTGCTTTTGCTGGGAGCTTTCATTGTGCATGTTTATACCATGCTTAGAAAGACAATGGGATTCCCATGAAGACAACTATTCATTCTACTTATTTACAGATTAGCGGAAAAATTTGTCGCCAGCTGCCTGTAAGACATTTTTGGCCTAGATAAGTGCTTTTCTTTTATTTTGTTACCAACATTTACACAATTTTTTTTGGGTGTGTGAGTAGTAGGGAAGCACGATGCATCGAACCTTCGATACTGTTTTAATACTCTGCATCCCCAAATGGTTCGATACCGTTGTTTCATGTATTTCGATACTAAGCTGTGCGGCCGCACAGCTCAGTATAGTAATACATGATGAATGAGAGCATAGCTCCGGCTGTGTAATACAGTCACTGCCCCGCTCCTGAGTCCTGACATGTGTGCGTCGTCAGGATGATGCGATGCGGCCAGCGCTGCACTAATGAGCGCCGGCACTGAAGACAGAACATGGCAGGCGCGCTGCAAAACACCCGCATGTTCTGTCTTCAGTGCCTGAACCGCCGCTCATTAGTGCAGCACCGGCCGCATCTCCTCATGCTGACCGCGTGCGCACTTAATGTCAGGAGCGGGGCAATGACTGTATTACACAGCCGCAGCCCCGCTCCATAACGGCGGAGATCAGAGAAACCGCTCATCTCCGCCGCTATTCTCCTGAATGCTGCGATCAAAGCTGACTGCAGCATTCAGGAGAAAATGAGAAGGGTGGATGCCCCTGGATCGCGTCACAGGAATCCCTGTGACACGATTGAGGGACATACCATATATGGGCAGACAGCCCAGGGTCCATTGAAGGACCCCAGGGCTGCCTTACCATATTTCCTGTTAGGGCATACTGAGGTTTGTCCTAACAACTGCCTGTGTACTATCAGTATATAGAGATATGCCGATACATTAAAGGTTAAACATAAAGTAATATTAAATGAAAAAAAATACATACACCTTTTTTACAATAAACATTAAAATAAGTCTCAATACATAAAATATACACACATTCGGTATTGGCGCGGCCGTAATAACCTTCACAACTATTTTTTAGCATCATTTATGATGTGTGCGCTGTAAAAAATAAAAACTGCTTTCTATCACTTATTGTGAGGCACGAGGTGTGATGAATTTAACCTCCATGTGCCTCACATTAATAGTAATTAACCCCATCATGTACCTTACACATTAACCCATTATGACAGAAACATGATGGGGTTAATTACTATTAATGTGAGGCACGTTCAAAATTCATCACACCTCGCGCCTCACATCACAAAATGAAAGAACTTTTATTCAATTTTTTTATTACTGTTGGCAAAGTATCGTTTTGGTATTTAAATCACAATACTACACAAGGTCTCGGTATCGAAGTCAAAAATTCTGGTATTGTGACATCCCTAGTGTGTAGTTTGGGTCACAACTGCCACAACAGGCGTAAACCTGGCCTTTGTTTTTTCACTTGATATGTTTCTCATTGTTAAAGAGTGCTGTTCTACTACGTGAATGCGTATGTAATCCCAATGTGTTTATGTCATGACAAGTTAATAATTCAGGGATAAGGGTTCAGTATTTTAATGACATGGGGAGCATTGTAGTTGACTAATTTTTTTTCTGTTTTAAGAAGGGTGTTGTACTTGGAATTGCTTGAGTAAGGGGACGTTTGGTTCCTTTTAGCCCTCACTACGCTAGCCTTGATACCTAGCTTGGATTAGGACCTCCCAAGCCCTACCTCCATACAACCATAGTTTCCATATCTTGCACTGATGAAGGCTAATAAGCCAGAAATAGCTGCCTGCAAGTTGGTATAAATGGCTCCGTACTTATTAGACTGTGGCGGTGCTGTGCACCAGCGGTTCGGGATGCCTACTTGGCTACTGGGTATAGAAAGGATTGATTGGCGTGTTTCCACTCACTAACCCAAAATGAACATACGTTTCTTTTCTGTGTGGATATGTGATGGCAGTGAGCGTCTAAATACCTTCTGTTTTAGGAAGGCCTATCTCTGTTACTTTTTCTTCCCTTTATATTCTCCATGCAGCCGTTTTGGCTTGTAAATATTAAACTCTGTAACAATTGATTCCAATATAAGATGGCCTGAATGTGTTTTAGATGTATGCTAACTATTTCCAGCTGTATCACGCATGGGTTGTGAACCGTACATCTTGCATAACCTCTCAGTATAAAAGTCAGCCCACCGAATAAACTGTGTGAAGAACCTTCCCTTCATCTACATCTGTTATCACTCAGTTGGCCACAATGTGGAGACTTCTAATCCAAAACATCCACCAAGGGTCCGGAAACCACCCACCTCTCTTAAATCCTGCGTCTTCCACAACCTTCTGCTTTTGCATGGAGGCGTTCTCCAGTAGGAAGGACACGTTGTTTCTTCTTAATTGTGTGTCTTATTTGTGAAACCATAATCAGGATATTGGGCGGATGTTTTCTTGGCGTTATTGACCAGTGATATTCCTCTTTTATTTCTTCCAGTCAAATATATTGATGTTCTGAAACCATTGATAGGAAAGTGGTCTGGAATGGTTTTCATCATGGAACACGTCTTATCTCAGATTGTGGAGTTCTAGTCTTCTCAATTACAGTGTAGCATCCTCCACGAGGGAGGATTGGAACTCGTTTTTGTCATCTTCCATATGCCAGTTGCAAGTTCTTTGTACTGTATGAATGATAGGAATTTAAAGCATTTCTACGAGATTCTGCAACATTTCTATTCTCCGCGCACAAGTTACCCTGGTGGATACACATCTTCTGTAACATTCTAACTACTTTCTCCCTTCATTCTTTATTTCGTCATGTCGTTTTATATCTGTGGCTTACATATGAATATATGATAAAGCGACTTAACAATTTCAACAATCCTAGTTTGTGTCTTCTATGAAGTCCTCTATCTGCTTCCTAGTTATTTTGTATTGTCATCTAGCAGGGATCATCTCGCTGATCTGGAACACCGTCTATTTTATGCCTGCCGGGAAGTTTCTTTAACATATCGATGTCTACTATTTGGAAAGTAAAGACATTTTTCCACATAGCTTTAGAATGTTCCTGGAAGTAATGTATCACTGAAGGACAGTGTTCTGTACTAGCAGTGGCAGTTTTTTTTAGTTTTTTTTTATGGCTGTGCTTCTCTATAAGTAGGAGTTTAGGTCATTTGCAACTTATTAGACACATACTTCCAGTAAAATAAATAAAAATGCCAGTGTGCTATTATATACTCACATACAATACCTATGTAAAGCCTTTCTCTTCAAAACTCAGTTGTTTATATTGTAGACCTCTCTGCCTTTCTAATTCATTAACAGCAGCCCGGTCCTGGTCACTCTGTCTACGATCCTGTTAGCTAGCCTTACACTTAAAGAGGCTCTGTCACCACATTATACTGTAAGTGCCCTATCTCCTACATAATCTGATCAGCACTGTAATGTAGATAACAGTGGTTTTTATTTTGAAAAACGATAATTTTTGACCAAGTTATGAGCAATTTTAGATTTATGCTAATTAGTTTCTTCATGACCAACTAGGCGTGTTTATGCTTTATACCAATTGGGCGTTGTGAAGAGAAGTGTATGACACTGACCAATCAGTGACCAATCAGCGTCGTACACTTCTCATTGTTCCAGCCCATTGTTACAGTGTGATTGTGCAGTGAAAGAAGCTGGGCTGGAAAATGAGAAGTGTAGGACGTGGACTGCGTCATACACTCCTCTGTACAACACCCAGTTGGTAAAAAGTAAAAACACGCCCAGATGGTCATTAACAAACTTATTAGCATAAATCTAAAATTGCTCATAAATGATCATTTTTCAAAATAAAAACCACTGTTGTTCTCTACATTCCAGCGCGGATCAGATTATGTAGGAGATAGGGCATTTATAATCTGGTGACAGAGCCTTTTTAACACAACTCCCCCTGTCTCTAACCCCTCTCACACTACAGAGACTGCCTTGAATTAATGCGGATGCTCAGGGGCGGGACATGCTCTCTTGGTGCTTAAGGAGGCTCTGTCACCAGATTTTGCAACCCCTATCTCCTATTGCAGCAGATAGGCGCTGCAATGTAGATTACAGTAACGTTTTTATTTTAAAAAAACGAGCATTTTTGGCCAAGTTATGACCATTTTTGTATTTATGCAAATGAGGCTTGCAAAAGTACAACTGGGCGTGTTTAAAGTAAAAGTCCAACTGGGCGTGTTTAAAGTAAAAGTCCAACTCGGCGTGTATTATGTGTTACATCTGGGCGTGTTTACTTCTTTTACTAGCTGGGCGTTCTGACGAGAAGTATCATCCACTTCTCTTCAGAACGCCCAGCTTCTGGCAGTGCAGACACAGCCGTGTTCTCGAGAGATCACGCTGTGTCGTCACTCACAGGTCCTGCATCGTGTCAGACGAGCGAGGACACATCGGCACCAGAGGCTACATTTGATTCTGCAGCAGCATCGGCGTTTGCAGGTAAGTCGATGTAGCTACTTACCTGCAAACGCTGATGCTGGGTCAGAATCAACTGTAGCCTCTGGTGCCGATGTGTCCTCGCTGGTCTGACACGATGCAGGACCTGGGGCAGGAAGTGAGTGACGTCACACCGTGATCTCTCGAGAACACGCTGTGTGTCTGCACTGCCAGAAGCTGGGCGTTCTGAAGAGAAGTGGATGATACTTCTCGTCAGAACGCCCAGCTAGTAAAGGAAGTAAACACGCCCAGATGTAACACACATAATACACGCCCACTTGGACTTTTACTTTTAAACACACCCACTTGGACTTTTGCAAGCCTCATTTGCATAAATACAAAAATGGTCATAATTTGGCCAAAAATGCTCGTTTTAAAAAAATAAAAACGTTACTGTAATCTACATTGCAGCGCCGATCTGCTGCAATAGCAGATAGGGGTTGCAAAATCTGGTGACAGAGCCTCTTTAAGGCAATGATTTCAAAATGAGCCCCCTCCCCGCGATCCTTAAAGTTCAGGATGATGGCTATTGGATGGAGAGCCTTTATTTTAATGACCTCCTGTCGCCCCTTCCCCGTTTAATCCCTGGCATTCTTATTTATAATTTATAGCCCATTCCATTCCCTCCACAGATGTACAATGCAAGTCTGGTTGGTCACCCTACTTTCTATCTGTAATGGGGTCCACTGGCTCCTGCAGCTCCTTTTCTGGCTGCATACCTCATATCCATCCTTCACCTATCTTAAAATCCATAAATTGATACCTACTCCGCCTACCCGCTGTTCTACTCCTGCCAATGCTGCAGTAATAACAGGACTTAGTAATAGCAGTTCTCTCTCTTTCTCTCTCCTACTCTGCCCTATAATGGAGTGTGCAGCCTGGACGTGAATGGAACTAGTAAAGAGCATAGAGTGAATTTCAAGGGGTTTTATGGTGGATCACTGGAGGTAGACTTTAAAGAGGTTGCTCACTCAGGACAGCCCTTGTCCATGTATCTTATAATGACATATGGATGTAGTTAATCTCTGCAAACAGTGGTCCTCACATTGGAGAACGTGACATGGTTACGGTAATAGTTTCATCCATTAAACAATTTGTCCCCATCTTGCCCTATATCCTTGCAGTTGCTTGCCTAAACAAGTATGTAGGTTTTCAGAAAAATAACATGTAAATGCTATTTGGTCTGGTATTGCCGGCTAATTGATACTTTCATGATGTTTTCTGTTGACTTGAACCTAACATATGGCAGACTTGACATAAATTGACATAAATTGCACGTGCTTAGGCAAGAAAAGTAAACTTGTCAAGGCTGACCTATTAACTTGTTCCCGTGAACATTCATATGGAAGATACATCAGCATTGGGTATGTTATGGTTTAGTCAGTAGCTTGTTTATATAAGACAATGATTACTCTACCTTAGGAGTGAGAATAGAATTAGCAGCGCTCACCATGAAAGTGAAGCTTCGCAGGGAACGTTCTTCCCCAGGATTATACCCACACATGGTAGTGGAAACGTTGGTTGTTTTAGTCAATCAGAGGTTACGTTTCAAATCAAGAAGTTTTTCGTTGTTGAGCTGCTTTCCAGAGATTAAATATTTCTACATTTTTATTATTTTACTGTTCCCAAAAACATAATTGCTGAATACATTTCTAGTGGTCTGATATAAATTCATTGGCTAGTGTATTGTGATAACGGTATACTTACTGGGCACATGTATTGTTGAGTTCAAAGGGTGAAAATTCCAGTGATAGTCTTGCCCCAGGGCAATATCTGATGGTAGGATGAAATGTGGAGTTGTCACCCGGGCGGTCGGCAGATATAGGACCAGAGGGCATTTAAACTGACTACAAAGGAATCGGGAGGGAGCGACCTGTGCTACCTACGTTGTAGCTGGTAACGGCAGTACCTGTAGGTTTTGAGATGGAGTAGGCAGTTTCTAAGACCTGGAAATTGTGTGCAAACCATACTATCCAAAACTTCACCTCCACGTTCCAGTAATATGGGGATAGATATGTTTGATGGCAGATATGAACCTTGCATGGTCATCTAGATGATTTATTACAATTTTAGGAACAAATAAACAGTTGAAAATTATTCACTATTCTATTATTGCTGAGATATGGTTTATGTTGGTGGCATTTCATGTGCAGTTTGGCTTAATGTTGTCCTTCGCTTATATATGTCCAGCTTTGGTCTGGGGTGGCCCGTTTTCTTGTTACCCCTTGGAGCTGGGACTTGCAGCTCTTTGTTCATTTGAAGGCTGTTCTACATAATACAGTACAGAGATGACCGTTACACAACAACTGCTCATAAGGATGTGAGGGTTAGGGTTGTGAAGAACAATCCAATAAAAGACTGTACATTGTCACTGTGCAGGCTCCTCTGCATACAGGTCTCATGGTTAAAGATGCAGATACATTTCCATTTCCAGATCCATTTCCATTTCCCTCGCTGCTTCTTCTGAATAGTGTCAAATCATTAACATAAAACAAACCTATTCGGCACGTCACATATTCAGTTGCTACTTGAAATAATCTTATTTATCTTTTTGACAAAGTTTCATAAGTTCATAAGTTGACAGAAACCTTTTGTGAAGTATTCTTAACCCCTTAGTGACCAGCCTATTTTAGGCCTTAATGACCAAGCTTTTTAATTATTTTTTTTTTACGTTTTTCCATAGTCTGTATAATGTATGGTCTTGTTTTTTGTAGGACTAGTTGTACTTTTTAATAGCATCATTTTGAGGTACATATAATTTATTGATTAACTATTTTTGGGGAGGGAATAGAAAAAAACAGCAATTTCGTCACGCTTTTTTTCTGTCCTAAATTAACGCCGTTTACTGTGTGCTATAAATAACACAAAAAGTTTATTCGGCGGGTTGTTATGATTGAAACAATACCAAATTTATATCGATTTTGTATGTTTTACTACAGTAAAAACACTTTTTTTTTTTTAAATTATTTGTTTTTTTTGTCTCCATATTTGAAGCATTATAACTTTTTTATTTTTCTGTCGCTGCAGCTGGATGAGGGCTTTTTTTTTGCGGGAATAATTGTGGTTTTTATTGGTACCATTTTGGAGTACATGCGACTTTGTTCACTTTTTATCACATTATTTTTAAGGCAGGATGCACAGAAAACAGCAATTCTTGCATTGTTTTTTTATTTTATTTTTTATGGCATTCACCAAGCGGGTTAAATAGTGTAATAACTTTATAGTTGGGGTCGTTACGGACACAGCAATATCAAATATGTGTAACTTTTTTTTACTATTTTTTTTTATTTTTTTTAAAATAATAAACCATTTTGTAAGGGGATTTTTATTTATGATCAACTTTTTATTAAGCTTTTTTTATTAGGCGCACTAGAGGACTTCACTATGCGATCACCTGATCACTTTCATAATACACTGCAATACTTCTGCATTGCAGTGCATTACTGCCTGTCCGTCCAAAACGAACAGGCATCTGCTAGGCCATACCTCTGGCATGGCCTGCAGGCATTAATTAGAGGCAGAACTGGGGGCCTTTATTAGAACCCCGGCTGCCATAGAAGACACCTGCACCCTGCAAACTTGTTGCAGGGTGCCGGTGGGGTGAGCGAGGGAGCTCCCTCCCTCCAAAACCACTCGGATGCGGCACCGCAACTGAGGGGTTAATTGGGCAAGATCGATACTTATTTCGATCTCATCCATTCGAGCAGGTCTGCTCCCAGCCCTCAGCTACCTCTGGTAGTTGAGAACAGGGAGATTTAACTGCTCCCAGTGCTGTTTATTTATTCCAATGTAGCGCCGTAAGAAGGCTACTGCATCGGAATAAAGCCCGTTAGTGGCTGCCGTAAAAACACTAATGGGCGGTCACTAACAGGTTAAAGGCTATGTATACCTTTTAAAGGGCATTTTTTTTTTTAACCATATAGATTAGTCAGTGTGTTTAGTGTAAATTTTTGATTAGTCTTTATTCAAAAATTTTTGACTTTTGGAGATACAGGTATTCTGTAGACAGAACAGCTGTATACTTCCCACAGCTATTCCCGACCCCCCCATAAACACATATGCTCAGCCCAACATCTGCCGTCAGGGAAGTGATTTTTTCAGACGATTTTATGCATTAAATCGTCTGCTGATCCTTCCGAAATCGGTGGGTTTGGCTGAGCTTTGTCTATTATGTATGGACACCTTTACTGATCACCAACACTAGGTCAAGGCTGATTGACTGCTACTGAGAATATTCTACTGCATTTATGAAGACTTTATTCATCTCACAAAACGCCTCATCTATAATATCGTCAATAGTTTAACAATTTTACTACATTATCTTTGGTGCATAATATTCTAGTAGAGACTGTGCTTTTCTATCTTCCGGTGAGGTTCAATAGACTGTAAACGGAGGTCTAGATTCCACAGTGATGTCAAATATTGATATCAAATGATAGAATGTTTAGCGGCAGTTATCACGTAAGTCACCATGGTCTTTTATATTTGGTATCATTTATTGGGACAAATATGCAGGAATAGATGGTAGAATGTAACTTTTTCAGTCAGTGGGTTGTTTGGGAGTGTTTTTGTATGCCACTAGATCTATGGTAGATAATTCTTGTAGATCAAACAGATTATGGATTTTCTTACATGTAGTAATGTAGAACATTGGGAGAAATCTGAATTTCCTGAGGAAATCCTGAACTGGGCGAGTAAAGCTGTATACATGCCATTATTACGCACATACCTTTTACTGGCGGAATAGCAGGAAACCATTCTTTTTCTTATAGCAAGTCTGTGTAGGAGTGCGATACTTTGACTTCCAGTAGTTTTAGTCATTTCCCATCCTATTTAAAGGCTGAAGAGCAGGAAAGTCTAGTCATAATGGAATTGTATAACAAGCCTCCTTTATCATTAACCTCTTAATACCGAAGGTGTTTTAAACCTTAGTGACAAGAGTAATTTTTGCAGTTTTGCTATTCACAGATGTAACGCAGTATAACTCTGTATGTGTTTTATGTATCGATGTGAATTTTTCTTGGGACATGTAGTGCTTCCTTTTTGTGGTATATCTGTATAGGTAACATTTTTGTTACTTTTTCTTTATAGCCGTGGAAAGACAGAAATTTAAAATGTAAAACAGTTTGAAAAGAAAAGTAATTGTATCATACAAATGTATTGAAATATATTTTTTCATTTATCCTGATCATAAGGACACCTGACTTGGAGGTGGAGTTTATTTTTCTTTAACAGAAATATAGTATAAAACACAAGTGCCCCTTTTGTCAATTGCGCACTAAAATGTCTTAATTTCGTGTTTTACACCATGGTAGTAATGTATGGGTAATGGACTTGAAGTCCAATAAATAATGGTAAAAATACATTGTGTTCTACAAACTAGACACTCTAAAGTCTATTTCTAGCAGTTCAATTTCCATTTTAACCCTTCACACTTTTTACAGAAATTGGCCAAACTTGGGCCAAGAAAATGTAAATTGCATTTTTTTTTTACAAAAGTGTCACTTTTCTTAAAGAGACTCTGTCACCACATTATAAGTGGCCTATCTCCTACATAAGGAGATCGGCGCTGTAATGCAGGTGACAGTAATGCTTTTTATTTTAAAAAACGATCTTTTTTCACAATGTTAGAAGCGATTTAAGTTTATGCTAATGAGCTTTCTTAATGCCCAAGTGGGCGTACTTTTACTTTCGACCAAGTGGGCGTTGTACAGAGGAGTGTATGACGCTGACCAATCAGTGACCAATCGGCATCATGCACTCCTCTCCATTCATTTACACTGCACTAGCGATATAGATATATCACTATGTGCAGCCTCATACACAAACCCTAACATTACTAGTGTCCTGATAATGAATACACATGAAATCCAGCCTGGACGTCATGTGTACTCAGAATCCTGACACTTCTGACTCTTTTTTTGTGAGATTCCGGCAAGTGAAACCAAATCTCGCGAGATTACGGAGCTAAACGAGATTTGGTTTCACTTGCCGGAATCTCACAAAAAAGAGTCAGAAGTGTCAGGATTCTGAGTACACATGACGTCCAGGCTGGATTTCATGTGTATTCATTATCAGGACACTGTAGTAATGTTAGGGTTTGTGTATGAGGCTGCACATAGTGATATAACTATATCGCTAGTGCAGTGTAAATGAATGGAGAGGAGTGCATGATGCCGATTGGTCAGCGTCATGCACTCCTCTGTACAACGCCCACATGACCATCCAGCCTGGACACTAAATTACTAAAAATCTAATATATAAACTTTATATAAACCTCAATTGTATACCTAGGCTAGGGTTATTCTAGGTTCTATTCTTGGTTCTATTCTAGAGTTAGCCTAGGTTTAGTCTAGGGTTAGCCTAGGTTTAGTCTAGGGTTAGCCTAGGTTTAGCCTATTGTTTTTTGTGTAGCGTATGTGTGTGACGTCTGTGTATTTTTTGGTGTAAAAAAAAAAAAAATTTTAATTAAAAAAAATATATATGTAAAAAAAAGTTTTATAGTCTGCGTGTTTGTTCGACATTGTTTTTTTTGAGAAGCGTGCTTTTGTGACGTCCGTGTATTTTTGTCTGTGAAAAAAAAGAAAAGTAAAGAAAAAATAATACATTTGTCTGCGTGTGCGTCTGGTTACAGTCTTTGTCGTACGTGTGTGTAATTACAATGGCCCATAGAAGGTTCACGGTGGAAGAGGCATACGCCATGTTAATTTCTGACTCTGATGAAAGCGATACAGAAACCGCGTCAGAGGTAGAAATGTTGTCTACCAGTGATAGCGACGACAGTGATACGCTTTCTACAATTCAAGTGTCGCTGCAGAGTCCACAAGCACAGGGCATGTCGCAGAAGTACCACAAAACCCCCAGAATATATTTGGTGGGTACCCACAGAGTCATTTTCCCCTAATATCCCAGAATTTATTGCCACATTAGGGATAAATATTAATGTGGAAAATTTTACAGCCCTCGATTTTTTTAAAATATTCATTACAGGTGAACTATTGGAGCTGGTTGTTAACCAAACCAATCTGTATGCTCGCCAATTCTTTGCAGAAAAGCCAACGTCCTCCTATGCAAAGCAGTGGCACCCCACAAATACTGGCGAACTTAAAAAAAAATTGGGGCTCATCCTCAACATGGGGTTAGTGAAAAAGCCCTCAATCCGGTCATATTGGGGAACAAGCCCTACACATGCCACACCTGTTTTTCCAGCCATTATGACCAGAAGCAGATATGAAGTGCTAATGCGCTTCCTTCATTTTAACGACAATCACCAGGCCCCCCCCAAACATAGTGATCCAGACCGTAACCGCCTGTATAAAATAAGGCCCCTGATAAAAATTTTGGAGGAGTCATTTATGCTGGTGGACAACCCCCAATAAAAACCCTAGCGGTGGATGAATCGCTGATGAGTTACAAAGGCAGGCTCTCATTCCGCCAGTACATCCCTTCAAAGAGAGCAATATATGGGGTTACAATCTACAAGCTCTGTGAGAGCGGTACAGGCTGCACATCTGCCTTTAGAATTTATGAAGGCAAAGACCGTGATATTCCCCACATTATTAACTCATTTACTTTCACACTGTTTTTGTAGAGAGAACCAAAAGGGAGGGTGGCTTATTGGATAATGTTTCACTGTAAAAATGCAGCAATACTATATTTTCTGAAAAAAAATATTTTTTATTTCTTTCCACCTATTAAAAATACTCACTATACCCCTAGATGAATATTAGCAGGGCATTTATACTTGTCAATATGACCTCCAGTACCATGGCAAATATAGCGTGGTTCCCTAAAATCAGCTCTGGCGTAAAAAGGCCTCCAAAAGCCAAAATAGACTCCTTCTATGATATGCCCTATAATGGGTCCATATAATAGATTAGACACACATATTTGGTATCACCGTACACGAGAAAAATAGCAGAATGTGGAAAGGTGTCACTTTTACCAGTATGTCATATGGTGTTTCGAAATGGCTTAAAGAGACTGTCACCACATTATAAGTCCCCCGTCTCCTACATAAGGAGATCGGCGCTATAATGTAGGTGACAGTAATGCTTTTTATTTTAAAAAACGATCTATTTTCACAACGTTAGGAGCGATTTTGGTTTATGCTAATGAACTTTCTTAATGCCCAAGTGGGCGTACTTTTACTTTCGACCAAGTGGGCGTTGTACAGAGGAGTGCATGACGCTGACCAATCAGCATCATGCACTCCTCTCCATTCATTTACACTGCACTAGCGATATAGCTATATCACTATGTGCAGCCTCATACACAAACCCTAACATTACTACAGTGTCCTGATAATGAATACACATGACCATCCAGCCTGGACGTCATGTGTACTCAGAATCCTGACACTTCTGACTCTTTTTTGTGAGATTCTGGCAAGTGAAACCAAATCTCGTTTAGCTCCGTAATTTCGCGAGATTTGGTTTCACTTGCCGGAATCTCTAGCGATATAGTTATATCACTATGTGCAGCCTCATACACAAACCCTAACATTCGGTGTCACTGTAATATTCTCTCCGTCTCTTCCCATATAAAGTAACAAGTGTGAGGAGAAACAGAGAGACAGGGAGGATAAACACTTTGTTTACATTTTGGGATCACTGTGAATGGTTCTCATAGTGATCACATGAACGGAGACCACTGTTATTGGTCACTGTTATGGCACTGTGTTCGGTTCGGGACTTGCGGCCGAAATACGTCCGTCAATTACGGACGTAATGACCTCATGTGAATCCAGCCTTAGGACGCACCGGAGGCACGTCCTAACAGATTGCCTGTCAGATTTACACGAAGTATACCAGAGCATTATAGCAGCGATCTGAAGATCGCACAGTAAAGTCCCCTAGTGGGACTAATGAAATAAATAATAAATGTGAAATGAAGATTATTAATAAAAATTACAGTAAAAAAATCCATTCTTTTTCCATAAAAGTGTAAAAAATAAATAAAAGTACACATATATGGTATCGCCGCGACCGTAATGGCTCCATTAATAAAGTTAATATGTAAGTTAAACCGCAAGGTGAACACCATAAAAAAAACCTGCAAAAAACAATGGCGAAATTGCAAATTTTTTCCATTGTCCCCCAAAAAAGTCATAATAAAAATGAATCAAGTCCCATGCACCCCAAAACAGTACCAATCAAAACTACGTCTCGTCCTGCAGAAAACAAGCCCAAAAAATCACTACATTGAAGGAAAAATAAAAAAGTTACGGCTCTTGGAAAGTGACGTTGCAAAAACAGATCATTTTAGTTCAAAAGTGTTTTTATTGTGCAAAAGTCGTAAAACATACATATGTGGTATCGCCATAATCGTACCGACCCATAGAATAAAGGTAACATGTTACTTACGTCGCACAGTGAATGGCGTCAATTTAAAAACGCATAGAACAATGGTGGAATTTCAGGTTGTTTTTTTATAATCCCCTCAAAAAAAGTTAATAAAAGTTAATAAAAAAATTATATGTACCCTAAAATGGTGCTATTAAAAAGTACAACTAATCCCGCAAAAAACAAGTCCCCGTACAGCTATGTAGACGAAAAAAAAAAAAAGTTATAGCTCTTTGAATGCGACTATAGAAAAACAAATAAAATAGCTTGGTCATTAGGGCCTAAAATGGGCTGGTCACTAAGGGGTTAATTACCATTTTGTGGCCAAGCCTGCGTGTTATGGTAAAATCTTCAGGCATTACCTTATGAGTCTCCCATACTATAATGTGCATTCTTTAAACTTTAACCCCTCAAAAGAACCTGTTGCATTCCATTTAAACCTTTAATCAACTAGTTACAGCAGCCTAAGGCCTCATTTACACGAGCGTGTGCGTTTTGCGCGCGCAAAAAACGCTGCGTTTTGCGCGCGCAAAAGGCACTTGGCAGCTCCGTGTGTCATCCGTGTATGATGCGCGGCTGCGTGATTTTCGCGCAGCCGCCATCATAGAGATGAGGCTAGTCGACGCCCGTCACTGTCCAAGGTGCTGAAAGAGCTAACTGATCGGCAGTAACTCTTTCAGCACCCTCGACAGTGAATGCCGAACACAATATACACCAACCTGTGAATAAAAAAAGACTTTCATACTTACCAAGAACTTCCTGCTTCCCCCAGTCCGGGCTCCCGGCCGTTGCCTTGGTGACGCGTCCCTCTCTTGTCATCCGGCCCCACCTCCCAGGATGACGCCGCAGTCCATGAGACCGCTGCAGCCTGTGATTGGCTGCAGCCTGTGCTTGGCCTGTGATTGGCTGCAGCTGTCACTTGGACTTTACTGTCATCCCGGGAGGTCGGACCGGAGTTATCGGTAAGTCAGAACGTCTTTTTTTTTTTACAGGTTCATGGATTTTCGGAGCGGAAGTCACTGTCCATGGTGCTGAACCAGTTTAACGCTTTCAGCACCGTGGACAGTGACTGTCTCCTGACGTCGCGTACCCGAACATTTTTTACCGGTTTCGGTCAAAACGAGTTTGGCCGAACCCGGTGAAGTTCGGTGCGCTCATCTCGAATTTGACACTCCGTTTGGATGTTTGTAAACAGAAAAGCACGTGGTGCTTTTCTGTTTACATTCAGGAGTTTGACAGCTCTTGCGCGAATCACGCAGTTCGCACGGAAGTGCTTCCGTGCGGCATGCGTGGTTTTCACGCACCCATTGACTTCAATGGGTGCGTGAGTG
Organism: Rhinoderma darwinii; assembly: GCF_050947455.1. Taxonomy (NCBI): domain Eukaryota; kingdom Metazoa; phylum Chordata; class Amphibia; order Anura; family Rhinodermatidae; genus Rhinoderma; species Rhinoderma darwinii. The sequence continues at coordinate 286,566,998 of NC_134690.1, read as the reverse complement.
CGCGAAAAACGCACGATTATAGAACATGTCGTGAGTTTTTTTCTGCGCACACGCGCTGAGCGCAATTCACGCATCGTCTAAACTGCCCCATTGACTAATATAGGTGCGTACGACATGCGTGCAAAGCACGCGCGTCGCACGCGCGTATAATACGCTCGTGTAAATGAGGCCTAAGATAAATTTTTACTCTTTTCCTTTAAAGAGGCTCTGTCACCAGTTTAATACTTCTCTATCTCCTACCTAATCTAATAAACGCTTTGATGCTGATAACTACAGTTTTTTTTTTTTCGTTTTTTTTAAACGTTTATTATTGACAAAGTTCTGATCATTTTTAGATTTATGCAAATTTTTTCTAAATACCCAACTAGGCGTTTTTTTGTTTTGTTTCACCAAGTGGGCGGTGTAAAGAAAGTGTATGACTCTGACCAATCCGCATCATACACTTCTCTTCATTCATGCCCAGCTTTATTCACAGCACAGCGTGATCTCACGAGATCACGCTGTGATGTGACTTCCTCCTTGCAGGTCTTTCACCGGAGCGACGGGAGAATGACCAGACATCGCCTCCAGCCGTGCCAGGACAAGGTGATGTCCGATCATTCTCCCGTCGCTCCGGTGAAGTATGCCAGATGTGTATCAACTTTGTCATTTACTTACTGTTAACATTTAGTAGTATTATTCATGCAAATTCCATGTGAAGTTACTGCCACTAGGTGTCTCCCTTCTGGTAATCTGCAGTCCACCCCCTGTTGTCAAGCAATATTCGTCCCCAGTTACAGAGCAGATGAGACTGACTGCAGGAAGTCGGGGTGTGTCTCTTCTAAGCCTGCCAATAGAGGTCTAAGGAGAGGGGAGTGGGGATCAGGGAGCAGGAGGACAGAGCAGGTAGAGAAAGAAACAGACACGTTGCCCATAGTCTATGAAGAGGGAAGGAGGGAACAGAAGCAGAGGGAGAGAGACACAGTTGCTGTCCATAGAAGTCTATGGAGTGGGGAGCAGAGTGAGGGAGACACAGACATTGCCCATAGAAGTCTTTGGAGGTAGCAGTGTAAAAAAAAAAACACACACAGATGTGCAACAGCTGCTAGTAAGATTCATATGTCACCCCAGTGCTGTTTTCTCAGCTACACAGTTCATGGTTGCTGTATGGAGTTGTCCATGCTGCTGCAGCTTCTATATATGTGATAGATAGAGAGGGTAGAGCAAGATTCTCCTCTTCTATGTGTGCAGTGTATAGAAGCTGTGATAGCCATTAGGCTCCACCCACTATATCATAGACAACTGAGAGTTAGGGTGTGTTCACACGCAGTGTTTTCAGACGTAATTTGGGCGTTTTACACCTCGAATTACGCCTGAAAAAACGGCTCCATTACGCCTACAAACACTTGCCCATTGCTTTCAATGGGTTTTACGGTGTTCTGTTCCCATGAGGTGTTATTTTACGTGTCGCTGTCAAAATAAGGCACGCAAAAAGACTCCCGCAAAAAAGAAGTGCATGTCCCTTCTTGGGCCATTGTTGGAGCCGTTTTTCATTGACTCCATTGAAAAACAGCTCCAATAACGGCCGTAAAATACGCCGCGAAAAACGCGAGTTGCTACAAAAACTTCTGAAAAGCACTTGTACGCTTTTGAAACCAATATTAAATATTTTTTTTAATAAAAATGTCTATCAGTGTTTTGTGCATATCTTGTATGGCTAGACAGGCCAGGGTCCATTGAAGGACCCCAGGGCTGTCTGACCATATTTCCTGCTGTTAGGGCATACTTGCTATGTCCTAACAACTGCCTATGTACAATGAGTACACAGGCAAATGTACTGGCATATAGATATATGCCAGTACATTAAATGTAAAAAATCAAAATGAAAAATCCCCCTATTGGATAAAAAAAATAAAATTAAGATAATAATAAAAAATAAAAAAAATGTAATGTTAAAAAAATACACAGAATTTGTTTGTTTTTTTTACAATTAAAATACTTTACAAAATTTAGTTCACAAAACATGAAATATACACACATATTTGGCATCATCACGACCGTAACAATCTGTACAACAAATGTATTATTTTGGATGATCGGTGTATAGTGTAAAAAAAAATAATAAACCATTTAAAACTGCAGCGGAATGGCTTTTTTTTCTGTATTTTTGCCAAAATAAAAAATTATATAAATTAAACGATAATGTATATGTACCAAAAATGGCACCTACATACAGTACAACATGTCCCACAAAAAACTTTTCCTACGGCAATGTCTAACAAAAAAGAAAAAAGTTATCAGCACCGGTATTCAAATAGGGAAATATAAAAAAATTGTCCTGTCCTCAAGGCCAAAATTGTCCATGTCCTTAAGGGGTTAAGTGTTATTTTTCCAGCCTCTCACCAATTTAGGGTATGTGCACACGATGAGAGGCTTTTACATCTGAAAAGACAGACTGTTTTCAGGAGAAAACAGCTGCCTCGTTTCAGAGGTAAAAGCTCCTCGTATTATGCGAGGCGTCTGTGACGCTCGTAAATCTTGAGCTGCTCTTCATTGACTTCAATGAAGAACAGCTCAAATTACGTAGCAAAGAAGTGTCCTGCACTTCTTTGCCGAGGCAGTCAATTTACGCGTCGTTGTTTGACAGCAGTCAAACGACGACGCGTAAATGACAGGTCGTCTGCACAGTACGTCGCCAAACCATTCAAATGAATGGGCAGATGTTTGCCGATGTATTGTAGCCCTATTTTCAGACGTAAAACGAAGCATAATACGCCTCGTTTACGTCTGAAAATAGGTCGTGTGAACCCAGCCTTACAATAGCTGCAAAATATGCAGAAACAGCACTTCTCATGCCCAGCTTCTTCTCTAGTGCACCTGTAGTCAGTACATACCGGGGTAGTAACATGGGATAGTCTAGGGATAGTCTAGACCAGATAGGTGACATGGACTGTACACTTTACTCTTGATACATATTATTTTCCTTGTTTGCTCTCTAAGGAAAGCCAAGGTAGCCGTTACAATCATTTACCCGTACACTTGTAATGGATACCCATGGTTCTAGATCTGATGTATAATTGGGCAGCAGGCTAGATGAATCGTGGTATCCTAAAATAGTCATTTTGCATCATTATAATCTAGGCACGGTGGTCTCTATCAGACAGAATATTGAATGATGAAGGGGATGCAGGCATCTTCCAGGCACAAAAATCTACGTAGTTGCTGAATAGTTTTTCATCCGCTTTGGTTGGTCACAGTGTAGATTTAGATTTGGTTTCTTGGGGCCATCAATTGGTTTTCTCCACTGGTTGGAGTCAGATACTGTAGTCCTATAAAAAACAGGCCACAAATGGGTGGATTTAATGAAACTTTATATGAAAAGGGGATTGAAATATTGGTAAGTGTGCTGCTCACATTTTAGTAGTTTAGAAAACGATGGAGGGGATTTGCCATTGTCTGCTGCTGCTTACTGAGCAGTTTTGTCTGTGGTATCCCTTGACATTTAATAACCTCATCATCAGATCCATTCTAATTTTGTACACGGTTAAACACCATCAGAATGCACTTTCTTCTGTTTTTCTGTTGCAATGTTAAACAATTGGCTCTTTCATTTGGCCTTCTCCAGCTCTATATCCTTCAATTACCTTCATGTCCTTGCATTCAGTATGACAAGTGCCGCAAATAATGTGTTCGATTATGAACCTAGGATCTGTTAATAGAGACTAATGCCCTCCCTAGTTGTCCTGTGCCCTCTGGCGCTATATTAATGAATGCTGTGTATCCATTGACCCTAGACATTCTATTAAATGAAATGCTGGTGCTAGTGGGAATTCATTATGTATTGTAGTAGCAGTCAAGTCTCAGAGATAAATAAAAGTACAGGATTTAGAGCCATCTGGCGTGAAGAAAACGGATTTGAGATGGTGTACTGGGTATCCATAACATATTAATATTGTCAGGGCAGAGTCTATTTTTTCATGCAGTTGGAGTTCAGTTCTAAAATAATAATGGAATATGCTTGATGGGGACAAGTCCAGAGGCGCTGCAGGCCATGGTAGCATGGTTAGGCCACGCAGACTGCTCACAGTAGCACGGGCAACATGCGGCCTGGCCTTGTCCCGTTGAAAAATGGCTTCTGGAACACTTTGGAGAAATGGCCGTACCACTAGTTCCACAACCAAATCAGTGTAATACCGAGCTGCTAGTGTACCTGAAATGAAGACTAAAGGGGTCATGCTACCATACATTATGCCACCCCACACCATAGTCCCAGATGTAGGACCGGTGTGACGTACCCTTGTTAAGGCCTCTTCATGGCATTGCCCACGTGATCTCCAGACCAATCTCCGACTATCATTGTGTCAGAGACAAAAGTGTCACTCATCTCTGAAGAGGATAGACCTTCATTTCAGCCTCCATTGCTGTCTTGCTGTGCACCATGATAGCCTTTGAGAGCAGTGGCGTGTGTTCAGTGGAACACCTGTAGCTAGACATCTGGCTCGTAGCCCAGTGTCGTGAAAACGCCTTCTGAAAGTTTGTGTCGACACTGGTTGCCGCCCTATGCTTGGGATGTGATGTCCAATTGCGCTTGCAGTACAGAATGGCTCATTAAGTGCCATTCTTCCAATCAGACGATCTGTCCGTGCAGAGGTTCGCCTCCATACTACAGCTCGTTGATCGGCGCTCGATTGCTTTCACAAGGAGCTGGTATGGGGATGAGCACTCGTTACTATGATAGCTTGTCCCCATGCATTTTTATCTTGTTGGCAACACATCTCTCTGTTTGCAGGAAGATGTGCTGCTGACAACGATAATATTTTCGGCATTAAAAACTATACAAATCAGTCGATGAACGATCGATTGCTCATTCATAAGCTGATCGAGCGATTTCTCATTCATCGGCTCATCGTTACCCTGTTTACATAGGTCAATTATCGTGAACGAGCATTCTGTTAACGCAAGTCCGATAATTGGCTGGTGTAAAAGGGCCCTTAGCTGGCAAATATCAGCTTTACACTACTGGACCGGAATACATTTTATCAACATGTTCTTAGGTTCAAATGATGGTGTAAACCCCATTAAATCACTGGTTGCACACTGCTCTGCTGTAGGCATTTCTTCTTCAAAATCTGGGGTTTTACACAGGGCAATTATCGTGCAGACGAGCAATCGTATAACGCTCCTTGCCAATAATTGCCCTGTGTAAACAGGGCAGCGATCAGCAGATGAACGCGCAAACGTTTGATCATCTTCTGATCGTATCGTTTTAAAAGCATGAAATATTATCGTTGTTGGCAGTGTAAACAGGGAGATGCGCTGCCGACATGATGATAATGTATGGGGACGAGAGATCGGAGTGACGACTGCTGGTCCCCATCCATAGCTCCGTGTGACAGGAGAAAACGAGCGCCTTTCAATAATGTCTCGTTGATTGGCGTTCGCTGCACTGGCCGATTGTCGGCCGATGTAAAAAGCCCTTAAGGCTCGTTGATCGGGGCTTTGCTGCTGACAACAATAATATTTTAGGCTGTGTAAACGATACAATCAGCCCATGAGCGAGTCTTTGCGCTGTTTACACAGGGCAATGATCGGGAACGAGCGTTCTTTGAACGCGCATTTGCCGATAATCGGCCCATGCCTGGAAACAGTCCCTGACCTGTAAGAGCCAAAGGTTTGGTTTACACATCTAAGTCCATTTATATTTTTGCCACGATTTTCCATAAAACGCGGCAAAAAACAAAACAAAAAACCCAGCCTAAGAAGAAACTATGGGTGGAATTTATTAAGAGTGCCATTTCATTTGCCAGTCTTAACATAAAGATCATTGGAGTAAAATGCGCCTAATTTATTAAAATCCGGCTCACCCCAGGCTTTCTATGCGGGGGAAATCTAGACTAATTTCTGGCGTGAATTATATTTAATTTTTTGTGCCACGGATGGCCAAACCCCCTGCTAAGATCTGCCCATTTTTTTTTTAAGTACAGGAAGCAGACTAAAAAATTCCGTAAAATTGTAGCTTTCCTATGCCAGGAAACTGTCTTAGAGTGCATAACAAATCCCCCCCCCCCCCTAAGTATCTAAATATATGCCATATTTCTATTACCGTAATTGGCGGGGTTTTTTTTTTTCTTAAAATATATGCCGTAGTGAGTTGGGGTGTGCATGTTGACTGATAACATCCACATGTGTAAATAATATGAGTAAGCTGGAGTTTGACACTTGCATTGTTCCCTAAGTGGATTACTTGGGCTGTAGCTAACTAGTCTGTGACCTTTGGAACCATTAACCGCTTTCTGAAGGCATAACTTCGGTGATAAGTGCTGCCTAGCGTATGGATCACAATCCAGCCATATAATCAGGTAACGTCTTAAGAACATTTGGCAGCTGCATATAACTTCACTATGTAGCAAGATGTGAATGTTATTTACAAGACTATGAACAAGCCACTGCACACCGCAGATACATCCATTTAATGGGAACACTTTAGATTCTTATTTTTTGTTCAGTGAATATACCGGTAATATCGGCATCTTTGTGAAAAAGACCCATGTTGTGGAGGTATAACTGTGTAAGTCTGTGTAAAGAACGCATGGCCATTGCGCTGCTATTCAGAACTCCATAAATGATAAACTCCTTGTTCTGAAATCCTAAACGTACACTCCGTGACCTCCTCTATTCTCTGATTGTAGGATGGTTCTCTGGGAAATATTGACGACCTCGCTGAACAGTACACCGAGTACTACAACACCTGCTTCACAGACGTATGCGAGAGGATGGAAGAACTGCGCAAGCGCCATGTTTCCCAGGATCTTGATGTGGTAAGGCGGCAAAAAATTGGACACCAATTTTTGGATGTTGAAATGTTTTGTGAAAATTTTATTCAAGATATGTTCCAAAAGTAAACAAATTGACCATCAGATTAGAATTAATTGAGAAACACATGCTTATACAGGATCACAATCCTCATCATCATCTAAGGCTTCGCTCACATCTGCGTCAGGGCTCCGTTTCGACGTTCCGTCTGAGCTTTCCGTCGGAACGGAGCCCTGACTGACACAAACAGAAACCGAAGCTTTCCGTTTCCATCACGATTGATTGCAATGGTGACGGATCCAGTGCCAATGGTTTCCATTTGTCTCCGTTGTGCAAGGGTTCTGTCGTTTTGACGGAGTCAATAGCGTAGTCGACTACAATACAACTTGTCCCGCAAAAAACAAGACCTTCTACAGCTATGTCGACGCAAAAATCAAAAATGTTATAGCTCTTTGAATGAGACGATGGAAAAACGTAAAAAAATTGCTTGGTTATTAAGGCCAAAAATAGGCTGGTCACTAAGGGGCTAAATTCCACCCACCCACGCAATTTATTTCTCTACATGGACGCAGTCAGCATAGTTCTTTTTTCAGGATAAGACCAGTCGGTTAAGAGAGTACAACGTGTATGCCATCCACACTACAACATTTTGTACATAATTTTGATGCTGGGTACTGCAGATATTGAAGTTAAATTGGAGGATAAATTGAAAATGCATTATGCGGATTGGTATTCTCAGTTCGCTTCTATATTATCACTGATGGGAAAACACGTAAAGGGAGAAGTTTTAAAGCAGAATTCTTGGAGAGAAAGCAATTTGTGTAAATTGCTGACGACGTTTAAACATTAGGATTGTAATTAAGCTCATGCTCGTCTTAGGGATGATTTGTTCTTACAACCTGTTCTGTTGCATTCACATTCGGAAGCTGCAGATAGTGCCTCTGGCTGCCCGCTCTTCAGAGCAAAGAAACTTAGTTACAGATAAGTGAAATAAAAGAACTCTATAAATCAGAGTAGGCCAGGCCTGATTTATGGCTCGCTTAATGGAAGATAGCAACTGATCTGAGTTGCTGCTGTATGTGCGCTGCGTTGTTCTCGGTATAAAGTGAAGGCTGAGCCTTTCATATATTGTGGGGATCTTTTTATTAAATATTGCATCATGGCAATATACACTCATAGACTTTCTATTGAGCCCATACACCGCTCGTTCAGTCTTCCACTTTTGCTGCTTAGTTTTAGCGATCGGTGGTGGTCTCAGTGATCGGACCTCCACCGATCAAAACTTCTGACATGTCACTATGACATGGGAAAAGTTTTTTAACGTTTTAGTTACCCTTAACTACATAACTAAACAGGATTACAGGTAATAAAAATGTAGAATGTTGATCTTGAGATCGGTGCATTTGCCAGTGGGGGGGGGGGGGGGTCAGAAAATATATGGCAAATTGGACAATGCCATTCATAGGGTCATTTTTGCATTCTTCTGGATCAGGTGAGGTATTATTTCCACCCCATACTAACTATTTACAGTGGTTGTCCAGTTTAGAATACCCATTATCTTACACTCTGATAATTTGGAGTTACTATAGGGGTTCCTATGTTTAGGATCCTCATCTCTGGGCCAGAGTGGAAAGCGATTTCTAAAGAGCGTCTCTCGCTCTGGAGGCCTTGTCCTGTCTTTCATTACACAGACAACCCATTGATTTGAATGGATACTTTGTAATGCTTAATTTCCCCTATAGTGGCACTGCTGGGAAATTGAAAATGTACTGCCAGATTTCCCAAATGATTACGGCTAATTGCTGGGGTTCCCAACAGGGATCAGCTTATTGTCAAGGGTACAAAAAGGACAACCCCTAAAAAAGGGAATCTGTCACCAAGTTTATGGAACCCGATCTGTGGGCAGCATAAAGTAGTGATAGAGACCCTTATTCCAGCGCCGGGTCTCTTACTGTGCTTTTTGCAGTAGTTTTCATAAAAATACTCTTTATCTACTGCAGCGCCGCTAGTCCGCTCAATAATGGGCACGTGCTGCGTAGTCCTCTGTATTAATGAGCAGCAAATCCCTCCGCCCACCGCAGCTGATTGACCGCTTTTTACCCCCACACAGTATAAGCAGATAAACAGTGTTTTTCTTTAAAAAATCTACAGCAAGAAACACAGTAAGTGACATAGGGTCTCTGTCAATACTTTATGCTGCCCTCAGATTTGGCAGTATAAGGGTCCTTTTACAGCAGCCAATATTGGCCGTAAAAACGAGCGCCATTCAACGAGTTGTTCCTTTCACATGGAGCTATCTATGGGGACGAGTGATTGTTACTACGATCGCTCATCCCCATGCATTTCCATCATGTCTGCAGCACATCTCCCTGTTTACAGGGAATGATACGATCGGACGATGAACGCGCGTTTGCTCATTCATCGGCTGATCGTTACCCTGTTTACACAAGGCAATGATCGCCAACGAGCGATCATTTGAACACTCGTTTGCCCGATCATTGGCCCGTGTAAAAGGGCCTTAACCCTGGTGACAGATTCCCTTTAAGATCAGGTTTGTGTTCTAACCAATGATGAGAATATAGATACAATAAATGTTAACACTACATACCGATAGGGGACATGTTGTTTATATTAGTTTAGTTGAGGGATAACGAAACATTGGCACATATCTCATTGTCTCATTGTAACGGCTACATTTTATTTTGCTCCTGTAGCATTGGAATAATTATTGTCTTACATCAGTGAGGAGTATTTATTCCTGCCAGTTCATTGCTAATCTGCTTAGCGACAAATGCTGCTTGTTATCCTCTAATGTAATTTGCTCAGCATGAGTTACATTTTTATTTACACTTACATATTTATTGGAAGCTATTACTGTACACTTTAGTACATCAGCGCCGACTGTAATATTAAACGGAATTGCTCTGCTGGTTTTTGCATACCGATGCTTTTGTTCAGCTTAATGTGATTGTGCCGTATTCGCTTCTTTAGGAATTATAAAAGTATTTACTAGTTGTATTATTCAGGCTGTGTGTATAAAAACATAGCACTGCAAGGGTGAGAATGGGAGGAATGGCTAAATTACCATTTTTACCGTAAAGTAGACCAACGTTTCTGTTCAAGTTCTTAATGTGGCCATAGACATTAGATAGCTGTTGGGTCAATAGTCCTGCACGGACACCTATCAACCCTGACTCTACAATAAAGGCTCCCGTTCAGCCCAGCGAAAAGTGTGCGCAATTTCAGCCGAGCACAAGGTGATGAGCTCTATGCTATAGTGCTGTGGGAAAAGACCCCATATACATTAGATTATCGGCAGACCCCAGACATCACTGGTCCACTGTGAATAGATTTCAGTCAGTCACTACATTCACTACGCAGCCGTCTATGACGGACAGGCTTCCTGCTTCCTACATAGTGATAGGAAATCACAGTGTTACCATATAGTAATAGGAGTTGGTTTTCACTTACTTGTCAAAAATAATTCTTATTAAATAACAAAATATTCCAACATATAAATCCAGTATTAAAAGTCGTATTGGGGGAAAATGGATGACCACCAATATGGCTTACATTTCTCACAAGATTCTCCCAGCTTTACCAGACTTCTCATCTTTAATGTTTTTTTTAAAAAGACCATTGTTAAAATATGCATATGATTGTCTGGATCAGGGGTGCACAACCTGCGTCCCGTGATGTCATTCTGCGAGGCCCCAAACCACCGTGTCATTAAAGTTTAGAAAGACAGGAATGTCAAAAGGTACTGCCAAAATTGGTATTGTGTTCTGCCTAGTGCAGGCCTCAGAGGGCTTAGTATGACTGGTAATTTCTTTGTGCTTCTCACTGAATCTCTATGTCATGTACCCCTCAGGACACTAGGCATAACACAGTGTATGAAGTTCTACTTTAAAGGGAATGTGTCGCTAGAATTTTTTTGTTTTTTGTTAAACTGTTAGTATATAAAACATTGCTCTAATTTTTTTAATTTTTTCACGAGTCAGGAAATATTATAAATTAGATTCTAATTTATAACATTTCCCTGTGCTGGTCACTAGAGGGAGCAATTCCCAAAATTGCAGCATTGGCATGTGGTAAAGCAACCACATTGCTTTATGCTGCAAAATTTGAGCAGACACACTCGCTCTAGCGTCCTCAAACAATCCCCCCTCCTTTATCCTGGCTAGTGCCAGAAGAAAGGAGGGGATTGAATGTACAAACCTCCTACACTGTGTGTCGCCATTTTTTGAGCGAATGCACAGTGTAGTAGGCTTCCATACAGTGGTAATCACACAGTAAAACACGAACAAACACAGACATAACTTACCTGCTCCTGCCGCCGCTCCCTCCGGTTTGTCCGCTCCGTCTGCTCCCTCCGCTCCTAGTTCTTGCTTCAGAACACCTGTCCGGAAGCCACGACCGGAAGTAGTAATCTTACTGTCCGGCCGCGGCTTCCGGTCCACAAGAAAATGGCGCCGGATGTCGCTCGGCCGAAGACCTTCCATTTGGACTGTGTGGGAGCGGCGCATGAGCCGTTCCCACACAGACGGCGTACACCATAGTGAATGCGAACGGCTCCCGTTCGCATTCTCTATGGGGATGTGTGTGCCGTATTCCATCTCTGTATGTGTCATTAATCGACACATACAGAAATGAAAAAAAAAATGGCAGCCCCCATAGTGAAGGAAAAGTTAGAAAATAAAAAAAAGTAAAATACAAACACACAAATAAATACATTTTTTTTTAAAATAAAACACTAAAAGCAAATTGATATACATTTTCTTTTTTTCACGACACCCTTCCTTTAAAGGGTTACTTCCGTGTGAGACATTTATGGCATATTACAGCTCCTGGGAGTGGTGTAATCTGACTGTGACCCTGGGACCAGAAAAGGTTGTGCAGCCCTGGTATAGATACTTTTTGTATGTTCCCATTGTTCTTTGTCAAGTAGCAACAAGTGGCTTGTTTTACCGTAAACTATTATTAGTATATAGCTAAAAACAAATTTAACACTGATTTTGCAATTAACATTTATTGCTGATCCACAAATGTTTGATGGAAGTTGTCTGAGATAGTGGTCTCAGTCACTGGAATGGGGGTAGCTTGTAGAGGTGAATACATATGTGAAAATTTGCAATGCTAGCATTTTACCAACAGGCACATTTCCTATAACGTAGCTGCATATAAGACAATGGAGCTTGAAATGCTTCACTACACATCCATATTTGTTATATGGGGGAAATATGGCTCCTTAAGTTTGACTGTTTCCATGGCGCCCATATGTTATAATACCCATATATGCAGGACTATCTCTCCGATCACCCCCCTCTCCACTTGAATATCTACAATCGGGTATGCAGGACCCCCATTCTTGTGATCGGTGAATCCCAAATGGCTTATAGCTATGTTATGAATGCAAATGGTTAGAAACTCCCTTTTAAAGCGTACCTAACTTCAGGTGGCTTTTCAGAATAAGCTGTCGTAAGTGTGTACATGAGAAATAACACTATTTCTGCCCATTATATGACTTGTATTCTGCATTTTTTTTTAGGAGTTTTCCCCTCTACAGGCTCTATCCGTAAGGGCTTGTCCACACGTAACGGAATTGCTGCTGAAAATGTATGCAGCATTTCCGCTTAAACTAGCACACAATCCGCTGCGGAAAAGCCGCACCATTTCCTGTATTTTTTACTGCAGAATATAATACGGATTTTGCCGTATTTTATTTTTTTTTCAAGCCAGTGTGATGGTGATATCTCCTCCGAAAAATGCAGGCATTCAGTCCACTTTCTGCAGCAGTAATTGACATGCTGCGGAACTAAAAATAGGCACTGCAAGTGAATTTCTGGACTGAAATTGTCTGCAACGTGTGGATGACATTTGCTCATCCACACCCACTTTACTGCTACTGTATTCTGTGTATTTTAAGTCCGCAATTACGGACGGAAAATACCCAGCAATTCCGTTATGTGTGGACAAGAGCTAATTCTTAGTTGTCTCTGAGCTAGTGGGCAGAGCCTTATGGCTATCATGTCTTCTGTACATCACACAGAGAATGGTAGAATCCTGTTCTCATATATATATATATATATATATATATATAGCAGCAAGGAGGAGATTATACAGCAGTAATTAGCAGTGTAGCTTAGAATCCAGCACTGGGGTAACGTTGAACTCTTATCAGCAGCTACAGCACATCTGTATATTTCTCGCTCTGCTCCCTCTTCATGCTACACCTCCCCTCTCTATAGACTTGCACAGTCAGGCAGTGAAGAGATACACCCCATCCTTCTGTAGCCCCTCAATTCTGCTCTGGAACCAGGGACAACAGGGGGTGGACAGCAGATTACAGGAAGGGAGACACCTAGTGTCAGAATTTGTATGGATAAAACAACTAAATTTTAACAGTAAGTAAATTACAAATCTATAGTAAATCTGTATCAGGTTTGCTATTATATTTGCTATAAGTTATTTTAAAAGTTAGTGTCCATTTTAAAGGGGCAATGGTCAATGCCTGTGCTGAAAAAGCACCAGTAACAGAGATCTAATGCTAAATAAACTCATTGTACGCGCTTAGAGTTGATTCTCATAATGGTTATGGTATATCTATGCAAACTTATGGCCATATGATAATTGGTAATGTAGGTGTTGCGCACAGTTTATAAGAATTGTGATTGTAGAATACCGAATCTGTGCATGAATACAGCAGTCTACCGTTTCTGAATAATCGCACGATCATGGAAGAATATAGGATTAGTTTGCTCTGTATACATGTGAGCAGCTTTTCCAACTGTGAGGTGCCCCCCGAGTTGTTAGTAAGGTAAAGCCAGGGAGGCGGATTTGACAGACGTGATTATAAGCTGTGTAAGCCTTTCTATTTATGCTGCAATCCCTGGTTTAGCAACATTATTGACTTCTTTTGTGTTTATTTTGAAGCAGCATTCCAGTAACATTTTTTTATCCTGACCCCCGTTTGGAAAAAAAACACCCGGTAAAAGGTAGGGCAGGTTACCGGCCGCTTTATTGCTGAACTATCTTCGCCTTTATGTCCCATAACTCGCACTGTCACTGTCCGAATCTTACGGAGTCTAATGTGTGGACCGCAAGTCAATTTCACTATACTTTCCATGAGACTCAGATGAGTCTCTCTCTCTCAAGTATTGTAACCCCAGAGTCAGACATGTTATTTGTTGTATACCTAGCATGGAGGAATGGGTTCATACTGTTAATTATAGTATTTATTGGCTGCATCTCTAATAATAGTGATTAATATTCCATGTGCACTGTATAAATACGACTCTGTTCAGATTATCATCTTGACCCTCAGTTGGGGTTTCCCGTTACTTTTGAGTGCAAGAATAGCACAGCATGCAGCAATGTTTCTTGCCGTCAAAATGGTGGAACCCCTGAGAGAGGATCACGCTGGGGTCTGCCCCTCACTATTTGGTTCATTCGCACTTTAGATCTGCTTGATGTCAGTGTCATTTTTGTTCACCGTAACAAGAGGGATCGCGATCAAGCAATAGATGCCTATCAGGAAGACGATATACTGCAATACATTAGTATTGCAGTATGTAGTGCAAGTGATCCAACTATCGCTGGTTCAAGTCCCCTAGGGGGACTAATAAAAACAGTAAAAATCAGTTAAAGTTTTTTTATTTTTTTACAAAAAAATAATTTTAAAAGTTCAAAAAACCCCTCTTTTCCCACTTTCCCCCTAAAGCATTGTAAAATAATAAATATACATAATTGGTATCACCACATCCGTAAAAGTCTGAAGTGTTGCAATATATCATTATTTACGCCGTAAAACCCCCCAAAAAACCTGCTAGAATCGCTGTTTTTTTGTTCACCTCATCTCCTACAAAAAACTGTGCGATTGGCTGCAGCGGTGGTCAAATGGGATGAAGCGTCATCCCAGGAGGATGAAACACAGTCTCCTAGGTAAGTATAATATATATATATTTTTTCTGAGTTGCGTTTTTTGCGGCAGGATCGCTGCAAGCCCGCCACAAAAATATGCAACAACTGCTATTTGTTGCGGGATTTACCTCCCCATTGAATTCAATGGGGAAAACCCGCAACAAATAAGCAGCGTTAACGTAAATACAATTGACATGCTGCAGAATTAGGCTATGTTCACACGGAGTATTTTGGGGGAGGAATATCTGCCTCAAAATTCAGTTTGTAACTTTGAGGCAGATATTCCTCTCCCTGCACGCCGATTTTCGCGGCAATTATCGCGCCGTTTTTCGCCCGCGGCCATTGAGCGCCGCGGGCATAAAACAGCGAGATATACGCTTTCTCCTGCCTCCCATTGAAGTCAATGGGAGGTCCGAGGCGGAAGCGCCCGAAGATAGGGCATGTCGCTTCTTTTTCCCGCGAGGCAGTTTTACTGCTCGCGGGAAAAAGACGCCGACGCCTCCCATTGAAATCAATGGGAGGCGTTCTTGGGCCGTTTCTGCCGAGTTTTGCGACGCGGTTTCCGCGTCAAAAAACTCGGCAAAATACCCCGTGTGAACATAGCCTAAAACTCTGCACCGCAGGTCAATTTCTGAGCGGTTTTTCCGCTCAGTATTTACGCAGAGTGTGGATGAGATTTGTTTTATCTCGTCCACTTTGTTTCCTGTATTTGCTGCAGATTTTTTGCAATGAACCGCGTCGACTGCGCTATTGATTCCATCACAAAAAGGAAACCTGCCGGAATGGTGACAAATGGAATCCATTAGAAAGTTTTCCGACCCTATTGATATCAATGGTGATGCAAACGGAAGCTAAGGTTTCCGTTTGACGTTCCGTTGAGGGGTTCACCCGACGGAAACCTCCGACGGAACCCCTGAACGGAGAGCCAATGCTGATGCGAACAGGCCCTACATATTACATATTTACATATTTATAGTAAAAGAGAATGTTATCTTTACATTTTTATTTCCAGACAGGGGTCTTTGATCCAGACACATTATTATAAGTTATCAATATGAGTGAATACTCAACCCCTGGATGTTAGAAAAGAAACCAGTTAAAGGCTATGTACACCTTTTGAAATCGTTTTTGGTTTTTAAATGATAAGGTCTATCATTGTGTTTGGTGCAACTTTCTAATTTTTTTTAATTAAAAATAATTTTTACTTTTTCTGATACAGCTTCTTTGTACCCTGTATACAGAGCAGCTGTACACCTGAATCAGTCAGGTCAGCGACTGCTGGGATTCACCTGTTACCAATCACTTCTACGTTATAAACTTAGATGTGGTCGATAGCAGGTGAATCCTCCGTGTCAGAGACTCAAAGGACCTGCTGTCACCGAAACTGTCAGTCCCGCTGACCTGACAGATTCGGGTTTCGGCACAAGATACATGTTCTATGTATCTATGATACATAGAAGCTATATCTTAAAAAGTAAAAACATTTATTTTTAATAAAAACAAATTAAAAAGTTGCATTGACTGATACATTGTTACATGATACATTATTTTGTTATGTTTTTGTTTACATTTTTTTTTTACAATTGTACTTGTGATTTGGAAGAGGACAAGTTTATTAGGAAGTAATAGAACTTTTTATTGTACAATTAGTACATTTTATTTAAATATAAATGGAAAACGGAAGATTTCATCATGTGTATGACATCTGTTAGAGCGGGTATGGCAACTTCTCTCAGGGAGGAAATGAACTGGCCATGTTTGAGTTTTAACCGCATTAGACATTGATACTTTATTCATGTTTTGCTGGCCCTTCAGTATGCATGACTTCTCATTTGGTGAAGCAAAATCAAACTGCCTTTTAAAGATTGCTTGCCATGAACAAAGACTGCACACACGCTTTAAGATGAAAAATTCTGTCATCTTCCGAGTATTCCCCTTACATGATGTCTTTAATAGAAGCTAATAGGACCAATGTCCCCTCTAAGTCTTAGCAGCTCCTGAGCGGGGCAGGTAGGGAGATGGGCAAGTCTCCATCAATGGTGGGTGATCTGATGACAAAAAGTCGTACCCCCAGTAAACGCTAATATAGCGTACGAAATAAGAGAATAAGAAAAATTTATTTCAAATTAGTTTTAATTTCTTTTTTACATACTATAATATTACAAGTCCACCAGTAAAATAGACCGTTGTAAACACCAATTATAGGCATCAATGAAAGAATCCCTCATTACACCACTGTCCCTGTAGATAGCGCCACACAAACCCCCTGTAGGTAGCGCCACACAAACCCCCTCCAGTAGATAGCATCACACAGCCCCCTGTAGATAGCACCACACAACCACACACATCCCCCCTGTAGATGGCGTCCCACATCCCCCCTGTAGATGGCGTCCCACATCCCCCCTGTAGATGGCGTCCCACATCCCCCCTGTAGATGGCGTCCCACATCCCCCCTGTAGATGGCGTCCCACATCCCCCCTGTAGATGGCGTCCCACATCCCCCCTGTAGATGGCGTCCCACATCCCCCCTGTAGATGGCGTCCCACATCCCCCCTGTAGATGGCGTCTCACATCCCCCCTGTAGATGGCGTCCCACATCCCCCCTGTAGATGGCGTCCCACATCCCCCCTGTAGATGGCGTCCCACATCCCCCCTGTAGATGGCGTCCCACATCCCCCCTGTAGATGGCGTCCCACATCCCCCCTGTAGATGGCGTCCCACATCCCCCCTGTAGGTGGCGTCCCACATCCCCCCTGTAGATGGCGTCCCACATCCCCCCTGTAGATGGCGTCCCACATCCCCCCCTGTAGATGGCGTCCCACATCCCCCCCTGTAGATGGCGTCCCACATCCCCCCCTGTAGATGGCGTCCCACATCCCCCCCTGTAGATGGCGTCCCACATCCCCCCCTGTAGATGGCGTCCCACATCCCCCCCTGTAGATGGCGTCCCACATCCCCCCTGTAGATAGCGCCACACAGCCCCCCCGTAGATAATGCCATACACAGCCCCCTTGTATATACTGCCACACAGCAAACCCCACTCCCCTTGTATATAGGGCTACACTGCAATCCCCCTCTGTATATACTACCACACAGCAATCTACCCTCCCCTTTTGTATACTGCCACACCGCAATCCCCCATCCCATTGTATATACTGCCACAGAGAAATTCCCCCTCCCTTTGTATATACTGCCACACAGCAATCACCCTGCCCTTGTATATACTGCCACACAGCAATCCCCCCTCCACTTGTATATGCTGCCACACAGCAGTCCTCCCTCCCCTTGTATATGCTGCCACACAGCAGTTCTCCCTCCCCTTGTATATACTGCCACACAGCAATGCCCCTCCCCTTGTATATACTGTCACACAGCAATTCCCCCTCCCCTTGTATATACTGCCACACAGAAACCCCCCCCATCCCCTTGTATATAGTGCTACACTTCAAACCCCCCTCCCCTTGTATATAGTTCTACACTGCAGTCCCCCCTGTATATACTGCCTCACAGCAATCCCCTCCTTTTATATACTGCAGCAATCCCCCCTGTATATACTGCCACACAGCAATGTCCTCTACCCCTGTATATGGTGCTACACAGCCCCCCTCTCCCCCTGTATATGGTGCTACACAGAAATCCCCTCTCCCCTGTATACTGCCACACAGCCACCCTTCCCCTTGTATATAGTGCTACACAGCCCCCCTCCCCCTTGTATATAGTGGTACATATCAATTCCCCCTGCCCTGTATATTGCCACACCGCTCCCTCAAAAAAACGCACATACAAGTGAATGTGGCTGTCGCTAGTACCGGAGCCCCCTCCGGTACTAGTGACACCACTGCATCCGCCTGCCGCGCACCTTATAGGGAACACTGCTTGTATGAAATATTTGTTCTCTTTTCTGTGTGTATAGAGTCTCCGATGATTGTTGCTTCTCTATGCTCTCTTCCTCTTTGTGACTTTTTCACGCCAAATGCATAAGCTAGGTAGGAGAAGCTAAATTATGGTCATTCGTGGAGGAACTAATTCTTGTTAAAGGGAATGTGTCGCTATTTTAGTTAAACAATTATTATTTAAGTGATTACACATGGTTTTAATTTTTTTAATTTTTTCACAAGTCAGGAAATATTATAAATTTGATTCTAATTTATACCATTTCCATGTACTGGCCACTAGATTGAGCAGTTCCCAAAATTGCAGCATGGTCAATGTGGTAAAGCAACCTTATTGCTTTATGCTGCAAATTTGGGGTAGACCCACTCTCTCGTGTCCTCATACAATCCCCACTCCCTTATTCTGGCTAGTGCCAGGAGAAGGAGGGGTTTGAATCTTCAAACCTCCTACACTGTGTGCCGCCATTTTCTGAGCGACTGCACAGTGTAGGAGGATTAGATACAGTGCTCAGCAGACAGTATAACACGAACATAATACACACATCACATACACGAACATAAATTACCTACTCCTGCCGACTCAAATCCTATTCCTTGCGCCTTCGCTTCCTTAAACATATGGCCGGAAGCCGCGGCCGGAAGTCGTCTTCTTACTGTCCGGCAGCGGCTTCCGGTCCACATAAAAATGGCGCCGGATTTTGCTCTGCGAACGAGCTTCGTTTTGGTCTGTGTGGGAGCGGCGCATGCGCCGTTCCCACACAGACGGCGTACGCTGCAGAGAATGGAACGGCTCCCGTTCGCATTCTCTATGGGGTTGTATGTATGCTCTTAGGGTGGATTTATGCTCTTCAACATTGCTTACCATTTGACAGCTTTCGACTGCTTCTGATCAATCGATCGTCTCATCATGTGATGATAAGTTGTAAAGCTAAAGTAAAGGGCCTGACTATAGAGTTCAAGTACAAACTGGAGATTAAATATAATTTTAGTCTTTTATGGATAGGTCTAAAATTAGTCAAAGTCCTGATTGTGACCTTAGATTGATAAGCATCTGCTGGCCCTCATATACTGATCAAACTTGGGAGTACAGTGACAGGATTATATTGTAGTTAAGCCACACTCGTATGGTGAAACTCACTTCTATAAAGTTGTGGGCTTAGGCCAAATGCACATGACCGTATTTTTCATCAGTAATTACTAACCGTAATTACGGACCCATTCATTTCTATTGGCCACGGACACCTTTCAGTATTTTTAGTGATGGGTGTCAGTGCTGAAAAAATTATAGAACCTGTCCTATTCTTGTCAGTAATTACGGCAAGGACTCTCCCATAGAAGTCTATGGGTGCTTCCGTAAATACGGACGGCTACTGATGTGCATCCGTATACCGTCCGCATTTACTGAAACATTGCTAGGCAACATGTTGATGACGACATTTGCAACCTCAGGCCCCATGCACAAGACCGTGCCCGCGATTGCTGGCACGGCCGGCCGCCGACTGCCACCCGCATTTTGCAAAAGAACGGACATGTTCCATAATTTTCTGAACATTTCTACGGCACGGACACCCATCCGTAGCGCTACGGAAAGGTGTCCGCGTTCAATGAAAGTGAATGGGTCCATTTTTACGGACCGCAATTGCGGTCTGCAAAAACGGAGGTTTTTTACGGTCGTGTGCATGGGGCCTCACTATTTTTGTAAGGATCCGTATATACGGATGGAATATGGATGCAATACGGACCGTATTTACGGACACCCTTCCGTGTATACTGCTGAAATACGGATGCCTACTGATCCACATTTACTGACCGTATTTCTGGATAGATGAAAATGCTGTCGTGTGCATGAGGCCTTATGCTCCATGCACACGACCGTACCCGTAATTTTGGGCGCGGACTGCCACGGGCAGCCGGCCGTTTTTACAGGCCGTGCTCCCATCATAAAGTATAGGAGCACGGTCCGTAAAATATGAAAATAGAACATGTCCTATTTTTTTCAGCCGGTTTCTACGGCACGGGCACCCTCCCGTAGACGTACGGGAAGGTTTCCGTCGGCCATAGAAATTAATAGGCCCGTAATTACGGGTGATTTTACGGTCATCAGCATGGGGCCTTAGTGTCTCAATAACTTCAGGCCATGTGGACGCTTGCGATACAGTCGGACAGTCCCTTTACTAACCACATTTCCAGCTTATGTTTTTGACTGGAAAACAGTAATGGGCATGATGGTCAATTTTTAGTACCTGTGATATTCAACCACTATCAAATCTAAATAAATAGAGAAATCACAATCATAAGCACTGACGACTAAACTTCTATGCATTTCATGTCTCTCAAGAATGCTACATGAGCTCAATTGGCCTTCCTAAAGTCTAGAAATGCAAGAAATACTGGTAACAATATTGTGTCTTAGTGGAAGTCCCAGCAGAGAGAATGAAGTATGATAGTCAGATTCTGATTCTTTAACCTGTTTGTACATGACTGTCTTAGCCTCGGCAAGCTTGTTAATTATACTTCTTTTGGCTTTTGTATGTGTTTAGTTTTTTTTACCTTCTGCAGACATCATGTTAAACAGGATGTATCTTTCCAGTCAATCGGTTAATATAAAAGTCTCTTTGTTAATTCAGAGGAAAAATGGAATTGGTCTAGCTGTTAAGTAGAGTGACTACATATATATATATATATATATATATATATAATGTGTAATATATTTGTACAATGTACCTTAGGAAATGAATTTTGAAGAATAATCCGATGAATGAAAGAAACTTATTTATGTTCTCCATCTTGTGTTTGACTACACAGGAAGGAAATCGCTGAGGTATATAGAAGTGCTATAAACTATCATTTTAAGGCGTCACGCTGTCTCTTGTTATGATTCACCGAATCTGTCTTTCCAACAAGCTTGTCGAGATATCCCACTGGAGGCTGGTTTCTTTAAAAAAGAGATTATCCTGCACAGGGGATATCCATAGGGCAAATAAATGCTTGGGGTGTATTAAAGTATTTACAACATATGTATGGTATAAGATATGACTGTAACCAATAGAATATTTTATGCCTTAGTTCATGTGTACAGGAAGATCAATAAAAAGGTCCTAGAACGCACCTCCTGTAGGATTTCAGGGTGGACCAGGGTGGTAATATGATCTGTGCATGCTATGATAAATGAGCCCAGTCTGCATAGGAATGAATGTGGGCGCATGAGACATTATTGATGTGTCGGCTGTATTGTATTCATTCTAAGACCCCATGTGCTCTCAGGAGAAAACTGCAATTCACCACTTGAGACAGATTGTGAGTGTGAATTGAGCATAACACAATAGGAAACTGGACTAAGATCTACCATCCCAGATTTCCATTTGACATCACAATTATGTACATACAATCGCATTTATTTACTGGAAATACTTACATTGTGCAGGAGGAATGTATGTACGTATTTTAGCAAATTGTCTGGAATGCTAAAGATCAACCTTACCAGAATGTGTCCTCTGCTTCCTCTACATGTTTGCATGGTTGTTTTTTTCATACATCCATTGATCACATACCGTTTTACCAGTGATTTTAGGGCCGTTCCCAGGCTATTAGACCACACGTACCTTCATCTTTTGCACTGTAAGTGGGTAATCAGTTGGGTGTACGATTGTCATGAGGGCTCTGGGAGTGGGAGGAGATGATATCACAATGAGTTGTGCTAAATGAAAAACTCAGTACTGCTGCATCGGATAAATTCACTTCTGCCACATGCTACATGTTTCTGTTTTAGTCTCAGGAAAAAAATAAAAGTTCAAAAAAAGACATCTACTGTTTAAGAGATCACACTGGGATCAGATGCGATTCCTCTGAAAAAAACCACAAAACACTATACTTACCCCCCTGGCGTTGTCATAGCGATGGCTCCTTCCTTGTTCCCCCGGCTGTTCTCTGTGCAGTGTGGCGTTTCATCCCATGTGATTGCTGCAGCCAATCACAGGCTGTCACGGTCACATGGGCTGCAGTGTACTTTTACGCAGTGTATCCGACCTTCGTGAAGATAACAGAAGTGTGGCTTTCCACATAATTAATACTGTATACATACTGTGTGTGTGTGTGTGTGTGTGTGTATATATATATATATATATATATATATATATGTCCAAGAGCCTGTTTGAAGTGACATCTGTATACATGCACAGTGTCATATATAGAAGTGTTAGCAATGAATCATGGCTGTTTCTCCCTTAATGCTGGAATACGAATGATGAGTATATGTGTGTGTATATATAATATATATGTATATATATATATATTTTATAGCTTCTAAGTCAGGATTAAACATTATACTAAGTGAGACGGTAGTGATGACAAATCAGAACTATGGAAAACATAAGTATTTCTGCTCCGCTACAAATTTAACAGACGAACTGATGCCCTTTTGTTCTCTGTTCAAAATTGATATCCGTAATGAAGCTTCAGAAAATGAAGATTGTATTTCCTTCCTGCATTACAATTCATGACATGGGCTTGTCTCTTCTGTTACCCTTGAAAGCTCTAAACAGATCTTCACATTTTACACATCCTATAATATCATATCTGATTATCAGTAGAGGAGACACAAATCTAAAAAAAATATCCGAAACCCATTTACAATATTTTTGATATATTGATTCAATACAATAAATGTTCTCAGTAATGGTCTATCACAAGTGCAAAGTCCATTACTACAAATGCATCCGTCAAAGCCTTACCAAAACGACCACCTATCCTTGACTTATAGTGGTTTGTATATAGTGGAAACTTGGTAACATCATGATCATGACTGGACTTCTACAGCGTTTACAATAGCAAAACAATAGTACTGTCTATGGAAGCTTAAATTACAGAATGGTGGTTGTAATGAGTCTGAAAATGCTACAGAGTAGCCAGGATTATTGCTTCCAAATAATGTAGGTTTATTATTCGGAACCATAGACTGTTGCAGTGTTCTATGGTGGTTAAGAAAAGTGCTCAGGGTAATGTCTTCCGGGAGAGAGCGTGCACGGAAACCGCAACCCTAAATCCGCAACCACTCTGAACGACATCGTCTAAGGCTACTCTGAGGTGTTTGCCAGAGCCGACCGCAAGATGGGATGGACTTTGCTGCTCAGAACCCAGGCTGTCTGGGAGAAGAGGTGCAATGCAGGCAAACTTGAGCTGGAAACCAATCAGCCAGAGGGTAACTGAAAGTTCAAAACCGAAGGCAAGCGGCTATCAAGAATAGCAAAAGGTCTAAACCGTCTGGAAGCAGATAATCAATATCGGTAAGCAGAGTAAATGGGAGACATATCAAGGTCAGTGTACACGAGGTCCAGAATCAGAAGTGCCGGTGATATCAGAAGCTTGATCCGCTTTGTACCCGTTACAGGAGAGCATTGTTCATTTGATTTTAACAACATGCTTACCACTTTGTGTCGCAGTAAAAAAATATTTTGCACCTTCAAGCAATAATAACGACCAAAAACTAGAACTTCAATGTGCATAAATATCCCCCCCCCCCCCCCCGCCCCGTGAAAGCCAAAACCTTGCTACAATTACAGATACAAATCTCTTGGGTTGTGTCTCTATTAGCACATATGGACATTTGCGATTTTTGCCCCTTCTACCAGGCAAAGCTGCTTTTTCTCTTTCAAATTAGATGGGTTGTTTTGGTATACAGCAGTCTTCAAAGTCTTCAAGTCATGCCACAGATTTTCAATTGGATTGAGGTCTGGGCTTTGACTAGGCCATTCCAAGACATATAAGTGTTTCCACTTAAACCACTCCAGTGTAGCATTAGCAGTATGTTTAGGTAGGGCTGGGCAATTAATAAAAAAAAAATATTCAAAATAAAAATTCAGTGCAATTAATCAACGTCATCGTGCGAATTTCGGTTTTAGCAATTATTTTTTTTCAGTTTAAATTATCTGCATCTTCAGGACACAGATACAGTTGAATCCAATGGTAGAGCAGGGGACCGTAGGGTCTCTGCTCTACCATTCACTATGTATCGCCAGATGCGAGGCTGTAACATCCAGACCAGAGGAGCAGAGGGTGTTATGTAATCACCAGTTGAGCAATTCCCCGACTTGATGTTTATGGAATTACTAGGTAAGCGATTCCCCAAAGGCTTCTGGAGACTGTCAGGAATGAGCGTTCAAAAAAGTCTGCAACCAAAAATCCGTGTCCACTCCGATCAACAGAATCTAAGGCTACTCTATGGTTTTCGCCAGAGCCCACCACGGGGCAGGTTGGACTTTGCAGCTCAGAACCCAGGCTGTTTTAAGTTCGTTGTTGGATAAGAGGTGCAATGCAGTCAATACCAGAGCAGACAACAAGACAGCCCAAGGGTAAACAGAAAGTCCAAATCACAAAGCTAGTGGATATCAGGGATTGCAGAGGTCAAAACCAGAGCAGAAAGTCCAAATCGGTAGGCAAAGGGTAATCCAGAGACAAGCTGAGGTCCCGTTGCAAAAAGTGCAAATAGTCAAAGGTACAAGGTATAGTCAGTAGCTTGATAAAACACCTGGAGACCAGGCAAAACAAGCAAAGAAAGCAGAACCAACCCAGATTTCAATTCCCTACCCTTCAATCTGATAGGAAGAAAGACAGAGAAGTGGAATAGGATCAACAACAAAAGCGAGAACCGCCCAGAAACTAGACTAGTAGTCATGGTAATCTTAAAGGGACGGACGTTTCCTAACAGAGGGATCTCCTCCACTCGTCATTGAAACGGGTTAGGTGAGTACGTATATTATTATTTTTATCAGGCACTATTGGGGGCAGCTATGGGGGCGTTATACAGCATGAGGGTAGCTATGGGGGACTTTATACTGTGTGGGGTACAGCTATATGGGCATTATACTGTGTGGAGAGCAACTATAGGGGCAATAGACTGTGTGGGGCAGTGTCAGGGGTATATCATATACAGTAGTATACAGCAGGCTCAGGGAATAAATATTAATTCCATGGCATAGCATGCAAATAGGGGGTGTGACATGCAAAAAGGGGTGTAGGCTAAATAATCGTTCATTAATCGTAATCGAGGTTACATGTTCAATTAATCGTGATTTTAATTTAGGTCATAATTGCCCAGCCCTTTGTTTAGGGTCAATGTCCTGCTGGAAGGTGAACCTCCGTCCCAATCTCAAATCTCTGGCAGACAAACAAGTTTTCCCTGAAGAATTGCTCTGTATTTACTGCCATTCATCTTTCCCTTAATCCTGACCTGTTTTTTAGTCCTTGCCAATGAAAAGCATCCCAACAGCATAAAGCTGCCACCTCCATGCTTCCCATGGGGTGATAGAAAGTGTTGGGTTTGCCCCACACACAGGGTTCTCCATGATGGCCAAAAAAAAAATCAGTCTCATCTGACCAGAGAACCTTCTTCCATGTGTTTGGGGAGTCTGCCATATGCTGTTTGGCTAACTCAAAACTTGTTTCCTTATATTTTTCTTTAAGCAATGGCTTTTTTCTGGCCACTCTCATAGAGCTCCACTCTGTGGAGTATACGGCTTATAGTGGTTCTACGGACAGATAATCTCATCTCAGCTGTGGATCTTTGGAGATCCTTCAGTGTTATCATTGGTGTCTTTGAGCTTCTTATTAATTCCCTCCTTGCCCGGTCTGTACGTTTTGGTGGTCTTCTCTTGTCACGTTTGTAGTTGTGACATTTTTTCCACTTTGTTATAATGGATTTAATGGTGCTCTGTAGGGTTTTCAAAGTTTGGGATATTTTTTTATTAACCCAACCCTGATCTATACTACTCCACAACTTCGTCTCTGAACTGTTTGGAGAGCTCCTTGGTCTTCACGTTGCTCGCTTAGTAGAGTTACAGACTCAGAACAGGTGTATTTACACTGACATGTGGCAGATCATGTGACACTTTGCAGACAGGGGGACCTTACTCAGCTTGGGATGTCTAAAGTAAATTTGTTTGACCCGATCTTATTTAGGGGTTTCATAGCAGTTTGGGGTTTTCATGTTTTTTGTTTTTTTTTCATTCCACTATAAGAATTTTGGACTATTTTGTCAGGTCCATAACATAAAATCAAATTTAAAATGCATTCTGCTTCCACGTTCTAAAACCTCAAAAAAGAAAAAATACCAAGGGGGTAAATACTTCTGCAGGGCACTGACATGTGCCATTCCTGCTGGTCCCCCTGCTGCATGCTGTGTAGAAGTCTTCTCACAGCACTTGGTATGGCTTCTGGGATCAGGGTATTCCTGATTTATAGTAACTGGTAGAAAAAGTTTACATAGGGTGGCCACTGAAATGGCTTCATCTTCAATCGACTGTATTCAATCGAGTGAGTATTGAGGTTTTGTTTAAATCCGTTCCTCCACACACCACTAAAATATTGAGATTGTAGCGATGTTAATATTTCATCATCACTTTGTCCTGTGAAACCTTCGCTGCATGTAGTTTATTTGATAGCAATAAAATATGATGGATAAAATAAATTGATAAGCACTTGTTTCATAAATAACGTATTTTCATATTTTTGCCCGGAATTTTATTGAACTGTGAATGGATAGGTAAGTTTGCTATATTAATAGAAAGCAAGCTGACACTGAATTGATCTGTCTGCTTATCATCCTCATTTCATTTCCAATGTATGAGTTATTTCGGATTAGGAGATTTACTTTCTGCCCCTGCTATAACACATTGCAGTTTTAAGTTTCCCTAGGAAAAAAACAGTCATTTTCTCTCCTATCTCTACAATATTCAAATAAACCTAGCCGCGCATGAAAATCTGTCGGTGCGTTTCTAAAAGCTGCCTCTTTCCTAATGTGTTCCTGTTCTCTGAAGGAAAATACGGAGATGATAAACCTTAATTCTCTCCGATTATTTCCATAATGCCTCCTTATTTTTTCCACAAATTTACATTAAAATGATAAGAAAAAGCAGAATTAGAACTGAAACGTGCACCGATCTGGGATGGAGAAATGTCTCTTTATTAGTTCTAGTAGGAGAAAGTTTAGTTTCTTAACTTTTAATCCATTGAATGAGAGCATCTCATGTGAAAGTCTCTTGTATGTTTCTCTCATGCATATGAGCGCCTGATAAATGTATGTCTCTCTTACATAGATAAGGCAACCACATGTAAGAGACACCTACAAGAGACAGTCACATGTGTGTCTTATATGTGAGTGCCTTATATATCTTATAAATGTGAGCGTCTTATGTATGTGTCTCTCTTACATTTGAGTTCCTTATGTATGTAGGTCTCTTTTTTACATGCGAGTGCGTTATGTATGTGT
The DNA here is from genome assembly GCF_050947455.1 of Rhinoderma darwinii. Taxonomy (NCBI): domain Eukaryota; kingdom Metazoa; phylum Chordata; class Amphibia; order Anura; family Rhinodermatidae; genus Rhinoderma; species Rhinoderma darwinii. The sequence goes on along the minus strand of NC_134690.1, from coordinate 286,539,131 downwards.
CTCTCTTACATCTGAGTGACTTATGTATGTGTCTCTCTTACATTTGATTACCTTATGTACACTACCGTTCAAAAGTTTAGGGTCACCTAGAAATTTCCTTATTTTTGAAAGAAAAGCACAGTTTTTTTCAATGAAGATAACATTAAATTAATCAGAAATACTCTCTATACATTGTTAATGTGCTAAATGACTATTCTAGCTGCAAACGTCTGGTTTTTAATGCAATATTTACATAGGTGTATAGAGGCCCATTTCCAGCAACCATCACTCCAGTGTTCTAATGGTACATTGTGTTTGCTAACTGTGTTAGAAGGCTAATGGATGATTAGAAAACACTTGAAAACCCTTGTGCAATTATGTTAGCACTGCTGTAAACAGTTTGTTTAGAGGAGCTATAAAACTGACCTTCTTTTGAGCTAGTTGAGAATCTGGAGCATTGCATTTCTGGGTTCGATTAAACTCTCAAAATAGCTAGAAAAAGAGAGCTTTCATGTGAAACTCGACAGTCTATTCTTGTTCTTAGAAATGAAGGCTATTCCATGCAAGAAATTGCCAAGAAACTGAAGATTTCCTACAACGGTGTGTACTACTCCCTTCAGAGGACAGCACAAACCGGCACAAACAGGCTCTAACCAGAGTAGAAAGAGAAGTGGGAGGCCCCGCTGCACAACTGAACAGCAAGACAAGTACATTAGAGTCTCTAGTTTGAGAAATAGACGCCTCACAGGTCCTCAACTGGCAGCTTCATTAAATAGTACCCGCAAAACGCCAGTGTCAACGTCTGCAGTGAAGAGGCGATTCCGGGATGCTGGCATTCAGGGCAGAGTGGCAAAGAAAAAGCCATATCTGAGACTGGCTAATAAAAGGAAAAGATTAATATGGGCAAAAGCACACAGACATTGGACAGAGGAAGATTGGAAAAAAGTGTTATGGACAGACGAATCGAAGTTTGAGGTGTTTGGATCACACAGAAGAACATTTGTGAGACGCAGAACAACTGAAAAGATGCTGGAAGAGTGCCTGACGCCATCTGTCAAGCATGGTGGAGGTAATGTGATGGTCTGGGGTTGCTTTGGTGCTGGTAAAGTGGGAGATTTGTACAAGGTAAAAGGGATTTTGAATAAGGAAGGCTATCACTCCATTTTGCAACGCCATGCCATACCCTGTGGACAGCGCTTGATTGGAGCCAATTTCATCCTACAACAGGACAATGACCCAAAGCACACCTCCAAATTATGCAAGAACTATTTAGGGAAGAAGCAGGCAGCTGGTATTCTATCTGTAATGGAGTGGCCAGCGCAGTCACCAGATCTCAACCCCATAGAGCTGTGGTGGGAGCAGCTTGACCGTATGGTACGCAAGAAGTGCCCATCAAGCCAATCCAACTTGTGGGAGGGGCTTCTGGAAGCATGGGGTGAAATTTCTCCCGATTACCTCAGCAAATTAACAGCTAGAATGCCAAAGGTCTGTAATTGCTGCAAATGGAGCATTCTTTGACGAAAGCAAAGTTTGAAGGAGAAAATTATTATTTCAAATAAAAATCATTATTTCTAACCTTGTCAATGTCTTGACTATATTTTCTAGTCATTTTGCAACTCATTTGATAAATATAAGTGTGAGTTTTCATGGAAAACACAAAATTGTCTGGGTGACCCCAAACTTTTGAACGGTAGTGTATGCGTGTCTCTCTTACATCTGAGTGCCTTATGTATGCGTGTCTCTCTTACATCTGAGTGCCTTATGTATGCGTGTCTCTCTTACATCTGAGTGCCTATTGTATGCGTGTCTCTCTTACATCTGAGTGCCTTATGTATGCATGTCTCTCTTACATTTGATTGCCTTATGTATGCGTGTCTCTCTTACATCTGTGTGCCTTATGTATGCGTGTGTCTCTTACATCTGAGTGCCTTATGTATGCATGTCTCTCTTACATCTGAGTGCCTTATGTATGCGTGTCTCTCTTACATGTGAGTGCCTTATGTATGTTTCTCTCTTACGTCTGAGTGCCTTATGTATGTGTGTCTTTTACATGTGAGTTCCTTATGTATGTGTGTCTCTTTTACATCTGAGTGCTTTATGTATGTGTGTCTCTTACATGTTAGTTCCTTATGTATGTGTGTCTCTTACATCTGAGTGCTTTATGTATGCGTGTCTCTTACATCTGAGTGCCTTATGTATGTGTGTCTCTCTTACATGTGAGTGCCTTATGTATTCGTGTCTCTTACATGTGAGTGCCTTATGTATGTGTGTCTCTTTTACATGTGAGTTCCTTATGTATGTGTGTCTCTTACATCTGAGTGCTTTATGTATGTGTGTCTCTTTTACATCGGAGTGCTTTATGTATGTGTCTCTCTTACATTTGATTGCCTTATGTATGCGTGTCTCTCTTACATGTGAGTGCCTTATGTATGTGTGTCTCTTTTACATGTGAGTTCCTTATGTATGTGTATCTCTTACATCTGAGTGCCTTATAAATGTGTCTCTCTTACATTATCCTACAAGTGAGTGCCTTATGTATGTGTCTCTCTTACGTCTGAGTGCCTTATGTATGTGTGTCTCTCTTACATTTGATTGCCTTATGTACGTGTGTGTGTCTCTCTTACATCTGAGTGTCTTATGTGTGTGTGTGTGTGTGTGTCTCTCACATTTGATTGCCTTATGTATGTGTGTCTCTCTTACATTTGATTGCCTTATGTATGCGTGCCTCTCTTACATGTGATTGCTTTATGTATGTGTCTCTTACATGTGAGTTCCTTATGTATGCGTGTCTCTTACATCTGAGTGCTTTATGTATGTGTGTCTCTCTTACATTTGATTGCCTTATGTATGTGTGTCTCTCTTACATGTGAGTGCCTTATGTATGTGTGTGTGTGTCTCTCTCTTACATTTGATTGCCTTATGTATGCGTGTCTCTCTTACATGTGAGTGCCTTATGTATGTGTGTCTCTTTTACATGTGAGTTCCTTATGTATGTGTATCTCTTACATCTGAGTGCCTTATAAATGTGTCTCTTACATTATCCTACAAGTGAGTGCCTTATGTATGTGTGTCTCTTTTACATGTGAGTTCCTTATGTATGTGTATCTCTTACATCCGAGTGCCTTATAAATGTGTCTCTCTTACATTATCCTACAAGTGAGTGCCTTATGTATGTGTGTCTCTCCTACATTTGATTGCCTTATGTATGTGTGTCTCTCTTACATGTGAGTGGCTTATGTATGTGTGTCTTTTACATGTGAGTGGCTTATGTATGTGTCTCTTTTACATGTGAGTTCCTTATGTAAGTGTGTCTCCCTTACATTTGATTGCCTTATGTATGTGTGTGTCTCTTACATGCTCCTACAAGTGAGTGCCTTATGTATGTGTGTCTCTTTTACATGTGAGTTCCTTATGTATGTGTATCTCTTACATCTGAGTGCCTTATAAATGTCTCTTACATTATCCTACAAGTGAGTGCCTTATGTATGTGTGTCTCTCTTACATTTGATTGCCTTATGTATGCGTGTCTCTCTTACATGTGAGTGCCTTATGTATGTGTGTCTGTTTTACATGTGAGTTCCTTATGTATGTGTATCTCTTACATCTGAGTGCCTTATAAATGTGTCTCTCTTACATTATCCTACAAGTGAGTGCCTTATGTATGTGTGTCTCTCTTACATTTGATTGCCTTATGTATGCGTGTCTCTCTTACATGTGAGTGCCTTATGTATGTGTGTCTGTTTTACATGTGAGTTCCTTATGTATGTGTATCTCTTACATCTGAGTGCCTTATAAATGTGTCTCTCTTACATTATCCTACAAGTGACTGCCTTATGTATGTGTGTCTCTCTTACATTTGATTGCCTTATGTATGTGTGTGTGTCTCTCTTACATCTGAGTGTCTTATGTGTGTGTGTGTGTCTCACATTTGATTGCCTTATGTATGCGTGTGTCTCACGTGAGTGCCTTATGTATGTGTGTCTCTTTTACATGTGAGTTCCTTATGTATGTGTATCTCTTACATCTGAGTGCTTTATGTACAGTATGTGTATCTCTCTTACATTTGATTGCCTTATGTATGCGTGTCTCTCTTACATCTGAGTGCCTTATGTATGCGTGTCTCTCTTACATCTGAGTGCCTTATGTATGTGTGTCTCTTACATTTGATTGCCTTATGTATGCGTGCCTCTCTTACATGTGAGTGCTTTATGTATGTGTCTCTTACATGTGAGCTCCTTATGTATGCGTGTCTCTTACATCTGAGTGCTTTATGTATGTGTGTCTCTCTCTTACATGTGAGTGACTTATGTATGTGTGTCTCTTTTACATGTGCGTTCCTTATGTATGTGTGTGTGTGTCTCTTACATTTGATTGCCTTATGTATGCGTGTCTCTCTTACATGTGAGTGCCTTATGTATGTGTGTCTCTTTTACATGTGAGTTTCTTATGTATGTGTATCTCTTACATCCGAGTGCCTTATAAATGTGTCTCTTACATTATCCTAAAAGTGAGTGCCTTATGTATGTGTGTCTCTTTTACATGTGAGTTTCTTATGTATGTGTATCTCTTACATCCGAGTGCCTTATAAATGTGTCTCTCTTACATTATCCTACAAGTGAGTGCCTTATGTATGTGTGTCTCTCCTACATTTGATTGCCTTATGTATGTTTGTCTCTCTTACATGTGAGTGGCTTATGTATGTGTCTCTTTTACATGTGAGTTCCTTATGTATGTGTGTCTCCCTTATATTTGATTGCCTTATGTATGCGTGTGTCTCTTACATGCTCCTACAAGTGAGTGCCTTATGTATGTGTCTCTTTTACATGTGAGTTCCTTATGTATGTGTGTCTCTTACATCTGAGTGCCTTATAAATGTGTCTCTCTTACATGCTCCTACAAGTGAGTGCCTTATGTATGTGTGTCTCTTACATGTGAGTGCCTTATGTACAGTATGCTATATTTTTTGCCAAACTAGATAACTCTTTCTACTATAATTGTTCATGTCCTTTAAAGCGTACCTAACTTTTCAGAATAAGCTGTCATATGTGTGTACATGAGGAGTAACACTATTTCTGGCCATTGTATTCCTTGTTTATGGCATTTTTTAAAAGTTTTCCCCTCTGCAGGCTCTATCTCTAATTCCCAGTTTTCTCTAAGCTAGTGGGCGGAGCAAACTGCTATCATGTCTTTTATACACAGCACACATAGAGAGAAAATCCTGGTTTCCTATCACTTTCACATATATAGAAGCATCACGAACATGGAGGAGATTATACAGCAATAATCAGCAGTGTAGCTGTGAATCTTAACACTAGGGTGATATATAACTCTTACCAACAGCCTGTGTGTCTTTTTCTCACTCTGCTCCTGATCCTCCTTCCCATCCATAGACTTCTGCGGGCAGGATCTGTGTGTGTGTGTGTCTCTTTGCTCCTGCTCCCTCCTCCTCTCGCCATAGACTTCTATGGGCAGCATGTCTCTCTCTCTCTCTCTCTCTCTCTCTCTCTCTCTCTGATCGTTCCTCCCCTCTCCATATACTACTATGAGCAGCAATTTCTGTATCGCTCCCTATCTCTGCTCCTGCTCCCTCCTCCTGCTCCCCCTACATAGACTCTTTGGGGAGGTTGTGAAGACACTGGAGTGTGCTTTGGCAGAGACAAACCCCCACTTCCTGCATGCCATCTCCTTTCCAACTAGACAATGATTTCGCTTGCAAACGGGGTTGACTGCAGATTCCAGTAGCTGTAAATTCATACAAAATTTGCATGGATATCACTACAAACTGAGATCCACCGACAATCTAATGTCTACTGGTTGCTAGCCATCACTTCAACGTCTGCTTTTAGGGAAATATGTATGCCTAACTGAAATAAAATGCATTTTCTGCTTAATGTGCATTATCATCCAAGACTGACACATGTTATCTGAAAGTTATCCCAGACTCCCTTGGACATCAATACAGAAAACCTCCACAAAGTTAGTTAACCTAGACTCTAGCCAACTCTAGGAGCATTGGCTACTGGGCATCTGCTGTTGGTAGAATAGTAGGTTACTTCTTATTCAATCAATCAATCAATTATAATGAGCAATGCATATAAAGTAGGTAATGTATATGTATCTCGGGTACAGTAAGTCTAACTTGTCAATGCAGTAGAGCAGAGGTGGTCAATTGGCAGAACACATGATCATGATACAATAGACTCTACATAATCCATGATGTTCCATAGGACTGCAAGTAAACCTACTAAGGCCCAAGGCATATGGCCGTATAGGGACACACTGTACCTTCATGTGCGTCAGATTTTTCACAGATATCCACAATTTCTGTAAATGCAATAATGGTGATACTGACCAGTAACCGGAAAACCCCCCCCAAAAAAAAACTAAAACAGTTTTGCTACATCTGACAGAGGCACTCTTAGCAGGATCCTTTTAATCTAGGAAGGCCCATATGTGAATTTTCATGTTAGATAGCAATAAAACACATTAGTTTTTACTACAAGCTCCCTTGTGATCCTGGAGTTTGATCATTATTTGGTTTGTTAAGCCTGTCCCTCACAGCATTCATATCCCATAGATCTGCTTACATAATTCATCCTCTGCTTTCCTTTATTATCTCTTTACTTCACATTTCAGAAAAACAGACCTGTGTGACTTCTAATCTCCTTTCTCTTTCTTCTGTCGAATCTTCCAGCTTTAATTGAAATCCAAGCAGAACCAAAAGAGAAAAAAATGCATCAAGATCTTTATAGCCAACGTGTGTGTGTGTGTGTGTGTGTGTGTGTGTGTGTGTCTGTATAGATCCAGGTCCTTTTCAATGGATTAGAATATCATCAAAAAGTTAATTTATTTCAGTAATTCAATTAAAAAAGGGAAACTCCTATATTATATAGATTCATTACACAGAGTGATCTATTTCCAGCATTTTTTTCTTTTAATGTTGAAGATTATGGTTAACCGTTAATGAAAACCCAAAATTTAGTCTCTCAGAAAATTTGAATATTGGGTAAAAGTTGAAGATTGTAGACTCATGGTGTCACAATCTGTCACGTAGGGTTTCTGGACCCACAGGGCCGTACCCCCTTGGCGGTATGGCAGCTGGCCAACAGGGCGCAGGTCAGAGTCTATAGTTTTATATAGGGTACCTGTGGCAGCTCGGACAGTAGCAAGGCAGGCTTGGCTGGGACTAGGCAGCAGGTAGACGTCAGGCGTGGAGTAGCAGGACAGGTGTCGTATAAAGCACAGCATGGCAACAGCTCAACACGGCACTAGATCAGGATACAGGTTACAGGAACAGGGAACACTGGGAGCAGGAAACACTAGGGGACCATTTGCAAGACAAACTTAGGATACGACAACCACGCTCAGGCGTGGGAGGAAGGGGCTGGGACCTTCTTATAGCCCAGGGTACTCTGGGAGCAATCCGCTATATCTCCCACATGCGTGCGCTCTGGCTTCTTGAGTCTGGACTGAGCTCGCGAGCGCACCCTGGTGGTCACTGTGAAACAGGACGGCCGTATGTGCAGACATCTCTGGAGAGAAGGGCGTCGACTGGATGGAAGGAGTTAGTGGTCAGCGACCACGGACGTTACACACCCTAATCAGTTAATCAACACAAAACAGCTGCAAAGGTTTCCTAAGCCTTTAAATGATCCAACAGTCTGGTTCAGTAGGCTACACAATCATGGGAAAGACTACTGGCTTGACAGTTGTCCAGAAGACCGTCATTGACACCCTCAACAAGGAGGATAAGCCACAAAAGGACATTGCTAAAGAAGCTGGCTGTTCACAGAGTTCTGTATCCAAGCTTAGTAATGGAAAGTCGAGAGCAAGGGAAAAAGTGTGGTAGAAAAAGATTCACAAGCAACAGGGATAACCGCAGCCTTGAAAGTATTGTCAAGAAAAGGCCATTCAAGAATCTGGGGGAGATTCACAAGGAGTGGACTGCGGATGGTGTCAGTGCTTCAAGAGCCACCACACACAGACGTATCCAGGACATGGGCTACAACTGTCGTATTCCTTGTGTCAAGCCGCTCTTGACCCAGAGACAACGTCAGAAGCGTCTTACCTGGGCTTAGGAGAAAAAGGGCTGGTCTGTTGCTCAGTATTCCAAAGTCCTGTTTTCAGATGAAAGTCAATTTTGCATTTAATTTGGAAATGAAGGTCCCAGTGTCTGGAGGAAGAGTGGAGAGGCATCAATCCAAGTTGCTTGCGGTTCAGTGTGAAGTTTCCACAGTCAGTGATGGTTTGGAGAGCCATGTCATCTTCTGGTGTTGGTCCAGTGTGTTATATCAAGTCCAGAGTCAGCGCAGCGTCTACCAGGAAATCTTAGCGCACTTCTTGGTTCCCTCTGCTGACAAGCTTTATGGAGATGCTGATTTCATTTTCCGTCAGGACTTGGCACCTGCCCACACTGCCAAAAGTGCCAATACCTGGTTTAATAACCACAGTATCATTGTGCTTGATTGGCCAGCAAACTCGCCTGACCTAAACCCCATAGAGAATCTATGGGGTATTGTCAAGAGGAAGATGAGACACCAGACCCAACAATGCAGACGAGCTGAAGGCCGCTATCAAAGCTACCTGGGCTTCCATAACACCTCAGCAGTGCCACAGGCTGATCGCCCCCATGCCACGCCACATTGATGCAGCAATTCATGCAAAAAGAGCCCCAACCAAGTATTGAGGGCATATACTGTACATGCTTTTCAGTAGGCAACATTTCGGTATTAAAAATCCTTTTTGAAATTGGGCTTATATAATATTCTAATTTTCTGAGAAACTAAATTTTGGGTTTTCATTAAATGTTCGCCATAATCATCAACATTAAAAGAAAAAATTGCTGGAAATGGATCACTCTGTGTGTAATGAATCTATATAATATGAGTTTCACTTTTTGAACTGAATTACTGAAATAAATGAACTTTTTGATGATATTCTAATTAATTGAGAAGGACTAGTGTGTGTGTGTGTGTGTGTGTGTGTGTGTGTGTGTGTATATATATATACATATACATAAATAACGTACATAGCTTTTTTTTTTTTTTTTACCATGTCTGTGTATGTTTCCTAGGACGTTACAATAGTTTTCATTGATTTCTTATCATAATTAGTAATGAACTTTGTATTTACTCATCAACAATTTAATTCTGGGCATCATAGAACAAAATGTATACAAATAAATACATTCTACACTGTTGAGGAAGAAGCCTGTATGATGTACGTGAGCAGTTATAGTAGTTATGAATGCCCCCAAAAAATGTAACATTTTATGGCATGCGGTAAATTTTTGAAAAAAGTTCACCTTGTATTTAGGGCTCTATTCACACTGGCGTCATAGCTTCAGTTATTACAGGTCTATGACGGATATAATAGATGCTTTGCGATCTGTTTGTCGTATCCATCTTGATTTTCCTGTTGACTTTTATAATTTTTTTCATCAGTTGTGCATTTCTTTTGCAAAATAGTGCAGCATGCTCACTATTCTTTCCGTCAGAAGCAGCAGAAATCTGACAGTAAAGAAAATAAACAAGTTTGAACAGAGCCTTAGGCCGGATTCACATGAGAGTGTGAGTTTTGCGCACGCAAAAAAAGAGGCGTTTTTCACCATATGATGCGCGGCTGCGTGATTTTCGCCATCATTATGACACTGTATGTTTGTAAACAGAAAAGCACGTGGTGCTTTTCTGTTTTCATTCATAGTTTTGACTAATGTAGCACGAATCACGCGGCACACAAGTGCGTCCGTGTGCCGTGCGCGGTTTTCACGCACCCATTGACTTCAATGGGTGCGTGATGCGCGAAACCCGGCCAAATATCGGACATGTCGGGCGTTTCACGCAGCAGACATACGCTGCGTGAAAATCACGGACTGCCTGAACGGCCCCATTGACTAACATAGGTCCGTGCGACGCGCGTGAAAAACACGCGCGTAGCACGGACGTATTATACGTTCGTCTGAATAAACCCTTAACGTGAAGTTTTAACCGGTTAAGGACTAGGCTGTTTTACAGCTAAATGACCAGAGCAAATTTCACAATTTTGCTATGCGCTTCTTTAGATGACTATAACTCTGCAGGTGAATAAAGTTCATCTTTGAATTTTACACTCTTTTTAAAGGACAGATAGGGCTTTGTTCTAGTGGCATTTGTCAGTATATATCATTTTTATTTTTTTCTCTAAAGCGGGCAAAATTGGAAAAAAATTCAAGAATTTAGCAATTGCGCCAGTTTATGCTAGCATTTTTCACACACGGTATGGACCACGGACAAAATTAATCCCATTTCACATTCTTCCACTTCTCCCGTGCATGGGGATACCAAATATGTGTGCTTTATTCACTGTGCGGGCATGTGCCAGGGCTTGGCATAAAAGGAGGCTTTTTGGCCTTTTCGGTCCAGGAATTCTGCAATTGATTTTATAGCCGCATACTGTTTTCTGGGGGGCGTAATGCTGCTGAAACATTAGAAACACCCCATACATGACTTCATTCACACAAGTAGACCCCACAAGGTTTTCTTCAAGGGGTTTATCATATTTTTAGACAGTCCAGTTTTCTTCTGAAAGTTTCTTGAATAAAATAAAATTAGCAATTTTTTAGCAAATGCGTCAGTTTATACCAGCATTTTTCACACACGGCATAGACCACGGCCAAAATTAATCTCCTTTCACATTCTTCCACTTCTCCTGAGCATGGGGATACCAAATATATGTGTCTTATTTATCACATAGAGAAGTAGGAGGGCGGACGATAGAAGAAGCTTATTTCACAAATCGCTTTTTTTCAAAGCTGGTTTTACAAAACTCAACAGAGTTTCTATAACACTTCCAAAATATCTGCTCTTGAAGCGATCACAAAATATTCATCTAGGGGTATAATGGGAATTTATTTTTTTGGGTTTTCTAAAATAAGAAATTGCAGGTTTATGCAAATGGAGCTCTCCAGCAGATGAACTTTAGAGAACATGCAAACATGATATCCACCCCCCACCCATTCCCTCCCTCACCCTTGGAGTAAAATCAGGGGAAAAATAAAAATGTAATGTAGGGCAAATATATTTTCAACGAATTAACTAAAATCTAATAATTCAGAACAGTGTGGTATTTTTTAAAACATGGGTCAATGCACAGGCCTGGTTGTGAGGGACATGAGGGACAGAAATATCGGGAATCTTTGCGGTGCCCGTCTTTTCTGCAGACGCGGCAGTTTTTCTGCGGGTTGCTTCTGCTTGGTGTTGGGGGAATCCGACTGATGAAGTGTCTTTCAGTCAGTCGCGTGACATCCTAAGACTGGGGGCATTCTCGGGTGTCCTGAACATCAAAAATGAGGCCTTCAATAATTTTCTCCTGGAAATCCAGGTATGTGTCTCTGCCTCTGTTTTTTTTGTAGAGCACAAATGAGTTGTGGATGGCCACCTGTAACAAATAATTGGCCACTTTTTTGTACCAGGTTTTAGTTTTGCGTTTTACTAAATAGGGCTGTAAAACCTGGTCGCTTAAATCCACCCCCCCCCCATGTACTTGTTATATTCGGACACGCTCACTGGTTTGTGCTTGTCCGATGTTGCCCCTCTTTCCCTCACTGCCACTGTTCCTGCGGTATGAATCGTGCTTAGCACATACACATCTTTGCGATCCCTGAACTTGACCGCCAGCAATTCTTCAGATGCATAAGCACAGGAGTCCCCCTTTACCATGCGCTTCCCCACTAATTGCTGTGGAAAACCAATTCGGTTTTTGCGCATGGTACCACATGCCCCAGTCCTTGCAGCATGCAAATGCCTAAACAGGGGCACACTCGAATAAAAATTATTGCAGTACAGGTGGTACCCCTTGTGAAGCAGAGGCTGCATTATCTCCCACACGATCTTACTGCTGGTGGAAAGATCAGGGGGGCATCAAGGAACATTTATTGAGCGGTCCCGCCCTTCATAAATCCTGAAGGCGGTGGTATATCCTGACCCGCTTTCGCACAGTTTATAAAGCTTAACGCCATATCTTGCCCTTTTTGAAGGTAGATATTGGCGAAAGCTAAGTCTGCCATGAAAGTTGAGGAGGGATTCGTCCACACTTACATTCTGCTCAGGGGTGTAGAGTTGCAGTAATAATTTACTCAGGGAATTTATCAGTGGTCTTATTTTGAACAACCGATCCCGGTTTGCATCGGTACTTGGGGGGGCCTGTGCGTTGTCATTGAAGTGGAGAAACCTCATTATTGTCTCATAACGAGACCTGGGCATTACTGCAGAATATACTGGGGTGGCTTGGGCGGGTCTTGTTGACCAGTAAGACCTAATGGAGGGCTTTTTGACAATACCCATATTTAGGATGAGCCCCAAAAATTTTTTTAATTCCAGCAAATTGGTGGGCGTCCAATCTCTGGCATGGGTGGATGAAGGTTTCTGCCTTATATATTTAGTGGCATATAAATTTGTTTCGTGGACAATCCGATTTAGGATGTCGTCCGTTATAAATAAATGGAAGTAATCCATTTGGACAAAATTTGTATTGTCCACGGTTATGCCAGGAGTGGCAGTAAATCCGTGGATTCTAGGCCCAAAAGATGGGGCAGGTGCCCATACAAGAGCCTGGACTAAAGGGACCAGGCTGTCCCGTGCTACAGCGCTACTTGGCCCTGCGCTTTCATGTTCTGCAGTTTCAACTGCATCAGGGACAACGTCCCCTGAAGATGAACCTGAAGTGACGCTGTCATCGTCACTACCTAAAACAGGTTCCATCTCGGACGCCATCTCTGATGCAGTCTCCGACTCAGACCACAGCATGGCGTATGCCTCCTCGGCGCTAAACAACTTCCTCGCCATAACGTAACTAACACTAACTAAACAAATTATTTTATTTTTTATTTTTTTTAATAAAAAATACAAACTAACTGCTATATATATCTACACTACCGCTAACAAAAAAATAAACCGCTATTGCTATATATATTATATATATGTGGATATATATATAATTATATACTCCCTACCTGCCTATTCTAATATAATAAAAGAAAGAAAGGTAGATATATAGAAAAAAAGATAGATGGATAGATAGATTGTATAGATAGATAGAAATCTATCTATACAGAGAATGTTTTAGAGTGTAACTGTATTTTTTTTCACTGTAATCTTCTGGCAGCAATTCTCCCGAGTCTCTTCTTCTCCTCAAACTGAAACAATGTTTGAGGAGAAGAAAAGAGGGAGGAGATTTACTGCCAGAAAAGTCAAAATAAAACAAATGTGGTCGCTGTGATAGGTTTTCACAGCGACCACATGTTCAGGGACCATCAGATTGGTCCCTGATACTCTGCCCAGTGGCCAGAGCTGTTGGTAACAGCGTGGGCACAGGGCTGTGTGCACGCGATCGCGTGCACACTGTTTTCTATGCAGAAATGCATGTGATCGCTGTGCTTGGTTGTCACAGCGATCACATGTTCAGGGGCCAAAAAATTGACCCCTGACATTCTGCCCAGTGCCCATGGCTGTTAGCAACAGCCAGGGCATAGAGCTGTGTGCACGCGATCGCGCGTGCACAGTCTCTGAAGTGCCGCCATAAATAGTCTATACGGCGGACTTCAGAGACCCTGACCGCTGGCCGTATAAATACGGCCAGCGGTCGGGAACCTATTAAAGGGGTTGTTCCAGAATCAACAATTCTCAACTATCCATGGGATAGGTGATAATTGCCTGATCGCGGGGTGCCCCACCGATAGGATCCTTACCGATTGTGAGACTGGGGGGTCTCAAACCCCCGATTTCATCCTCCCTGATCGACCGCAGTGAGAAGGACTTTGAATGGAGCAGCGGCCGAGCTTGCACACCGTCTCTTCATTCAAAGTCTATGGCAATGACGGAAACAGTTGAGTACGTCACTCCGCTGTTCCCGTCAGTCTCATAGACGTCGAATGGAGCAATGGGCACATGTTCGACCAGCGCTCCATTCAAGCTCCTGCAGGGGGTGCAATGAGGCGGAACCCCGTTCTAGTGATCGGTGGAGGTTCCAACAGTGGGGCCTACAATGATCAAAGAATTATCACCTATCCTGTGGATAGGTGATAATTGTCCATTCTGGGAATACCCCTTTAGGGTATGTTCACACTGGGCATATTAGTTGTGGGATTTCTACAACATATTTAATTGCAGAAATCAGCAGCAAAGTGGATGAGATTTGAACACATCTCATAAATATGCTGCAGAAAAAAATCAGCTGAGAAAACGTGCATATACTGACCTGCAGTCAATTCGCAGTATGTCAATTTATGCTGTGAAATCGTTAGTCATGTTGTGGTTTTTCCCTATTGAGTTCAATGAGGAGGTAAAAGCCGCAACAAATAGAAAGTGTTGCGATTTTTGCAGCGGAAAACCTGCAATCCTGCCGCAAAAATTAGCAAATCTGAAAAATAAACGCCGTTGTCATAGGGACGGCTCCTTGCTCTCATGACTGTTGTCCGTGCAGCCTGGCCTCCCGTGATGACGTTTCATCCCATGTGACTGCTGTAGCTAATCACAGGCTGTTGCTGTCACATGGGTTGCAATGTTATCACAGGAGACCTGGCTGCACTGAGACCATAGGTACGCATTGTAATGGCAAGGCCAGTGAAGGTAAGTATTTGTCTTTTTTTTTTCTGCTCCGTTTTCTGCAGCGAAAATCTGCATCAGAATTTGGTGGGGACTTTCAGCGGGAATTCCCTGCAGGTTCTAGGTCAGATACACTGTCTACTTTAGGGCAGCGTATCCGACCTGTGTGAACGCACCCTTAATTTAAATAGGTCCAATATTATGTGCTGATTCATTTCTTAAAGGGGTACTCTCATGACCAAGATTGGGCTTTATTTGATAGAAAAGTAAAAGTTATCAAAATCTACAAATAGAATCAATTAAGAAATATAGCTTGTTCTCAATTTATCCACCCACCTACTTTATCTTCAATGCCAGCAGCCTTGTGTACATTGCCGGTACTATTAGACATGACCACCTGCGTTCCCAGCATTGGTGACAGGCCATGAAGAGGACACCATGTCCCGTTCTGTTGAGAATTGCTCTGTCAGTATTGTGTTGAGCAAACTGCTCATGCTTAGTGGCATACATACAAGGCCAGGAGTCGACTTACATAAACAGTGGTCGGACCAAGGCATGCGCAGTTTAGCAGAGCATGCTATATACTGTAAACCACGCACCCTTCTGTCAGAGCACTGAGCACTTATTAAAAACCGGCACACCAACCCTGAAAAATCAGCGCAATCCATGTAACAGAGTGCGCTTCAAAACAAGGTGAAAGGAATGAGTTGTTGTTTTTTTTTTTTTAATTTAGCAACTTCGCTTTTAATAACAATAACTTTACTATTCCTAACTTTTTGAAAGGTGGGGAAGACATGATCTGAACCCTTTAATATACTTCTATAGGGGTCAGATAACTATTTATGATACAAATCTCCAAATCACCTGTATAGATATAAAGGTAAATGATAACATTCTGTCTGCCTGCAGCCACCACTAGAGGGAGCATGGGAGCTTACTGTATTATTATTACGTTACATGTGTTCAGTACAGTTTGTAGAGTAGTATAGGCTCTTCTCTATTGTACTGATTTAACTGGCACTAGTTTCTAGGATGGCTGGAGATAATAGGCTACGCCCTTGTTGACTTTTTTTTATCCCTTTAGTTCACAAGCCTCGATCATGTGGAACATTAATTTGATTCATTATTAGATAATAAATGTGCCATTGAGAGCTGTTGCTCTTCTGCTAACAAATGTTTCTATTGATCTATATTTTGTATGACTTCATATTGTCATATGCTTTTGTGTACATTGACTGCTCTTGGCAACGTTTCAGCTATAGGCAGGTACGTTCAATACTTTATTACTTGACTTTGCTTTGAAAGTGCACTATGAATTTCTCCCATGAAGGATTTTGTCCTAAGGCAGTGTTAGATAAAGATTTTTCACAGATATAGCTTTTGTCCATGGGAACATCTACTACCTTACAGCCTGGAGATTTATGTACATGATATATGTTCCGTGGTACGTCCATAAATAAAACCATCAATGTGAATGTTACAGGGTTTTGCTGTGGGTTTTAACCCCTTACTAAAATCCACTGACGCATTTTTGTTATGCTTATTTTTTGTCGTACGTCTACAAATACCAGGGCTAGGTGTCAATGGGAGTTTGGATGTCGGTTTACAGGTGCCTTATTGTCTGTTGTTGTCTAAACAAAAAATGAAGGGAAGCATACATGTGGGTAGAAATATGTATTCCTAAAGCTACCGTCATTTACTTTCATTGTTCCTTACCTCGCTGCTGACAAGCCTTGATCTTTTTAATAGTTAGTAAGCAGCTATAATTCCAGAAAACTGCTATCATTTGAGAAGTTAAAGTGTAGCTAAACGATCTACAAACATCTGACATGTCATAGTGACATGTCAGAAGTCTGGTTTGGCGGGGGTCCGAGCACTGAGACCCCCGCCAATCGCTAGAACGAAGCAGCTGAAGGTCTTGTGTGAGCGCTCAGCCACTTCGTGTATGTTCGGTTTTTTGCCAGAAATCAATGTATCGGTGTACGGACTCAATACAAAGTCTATGAGCCTGTACTCCGATACATCGGCTTTCTGGAAAAAGCCGAACAGAAATGAAGCGGCTGAGCGCTCACACGAGGACTTCAGCTGCTTCGTTCTAGGGATTGGTGGGGGTCTCAGTGCTCGGACCCCCACCAATCCAGACTTCTGAAATGTCACTATGACTTGTCAGAAGTTTCTCGAACGTTTAGCTACACTTTAAGGGTCCCATGAGGTTTTTGTCATTTACCCTAAGGTTATTGTCCCTTCCTTAGATTTCAGCTGAAGGTTCTTCCTGTGACTATAATAATACTATATATAATAATTATTATTCTGACAAAAATGAAAAGGGTTTTCCTAAAAACTAACTCATTCAAAGCATTCCTTGTAGAAAGGATGCGTATCTGGAAAGAATCTAGAATTTCAATTTGTCGGAGAGGTTGGCATTTTTTCAACTTGTGGCCCACCGTATGCACAGCCTTTATCCGAAAACCAGCTATTTGCAGACTAATGCACTGTTAGGCTGAATTCACATGGGGAGGATACACTGCGTAAAAGCACGTAGCGTATACGCTCTGTGTGCCGCAGTGAATTCCGGGCGAAAAAAAACCGCAACAAACTGTGGTGCTGTGCTGCTACTGTATTTACTGCGGGTTTTCCGCAACAAATCACGTTGCAGAAAATCTCCAGTGTTTATGTAATGTGTGAACTGGGTCAGTTGACAGGTTTGCATAAATACAGCGGTTTCTCCTCAACAGAATTCGTTGCGGAAAATCCGCAGCAAATACAGTAGCATACAAGTGGATGAGATAAAACATGCTTTGCGTAAAAAACGCTCAGAAATTGACATGCAGTGCAGTTTTATTCCGCAGCATGTCAATTGTATTTGCGTAAACGCTGCTTATTTGTTTTCCCCGTTGAACTCAATGGGGAGGTAAAACCTGCAACAAATCGCAGTTTTTGCAGTGGGTTTGCAGCAAAAATCGCAGACGTTTGTGTTCCTACGTCCTGTGCGGCCTCTTGTGCATGTAGCCTTAATCTTCTTTTTTTTTTTTTTAAGTAGGTTTTGGATCATGTTAAAGGGATTGTTCAGGTGGGGGGCTGTTTTTTATACTAATGACCTGGCCACAGGCTCGGCTGCCTTCTGGCGCCAGAACCTATGCCTTCCTCGGTGCAGGAAGCAGATGGCTCCGTACACTGTATATCAGCCATGCTGGGTTACTGTAGCTCTGCTCCTATTCACTTGAATACAATATACAGTGACTGGAGCCTCCTGCTTCCAGCATAGCGTCTGGTGCCAGAAGGCAGACTAACCAGATGATAGGTGCGGGGTCCGGGTGTCGGACCCCCACCGATCATATGCTGAAGACCTATCTTGTGGACAAGGCATCAGTATAAAAAACAGCCACCAACCTGAACAACCCCTTTAAAGAGGCTCTGTCACCAGATTATCAAATCCCTATCTCCTATTGCATGTGATCGGCGCTGCAATGTAGAGAACAGTAGCGTGTTGTTTTAAAAAAAAATGATAATTTTTGGCCAAGTTATGAGCAATTTTATATTTATGCAAATGAGCCTTTCTAATGGACAACTGGGCGTGTTTTCTCTTATTTCCAACTGGGCGTGTATTGTGTTTGTAACATCGGGGCGTGTTTACTTGTTTTACTAGCATTGTGAATAGAAGTGTATGATGCGGACATATGATGCTGACAAAAATTATCGTTTTTAAAAAAAACAACAACACGTTACTGTTATCTACATTGCAGCGCCAATCACATGCAATAGGAGATAGGGATTTGATAATCTGGTGACAGAGCCTCTTTAATATCCAAGATCTTTTCAGCTTTCATTTCTTCACTGTGATAAGTTGGCTTCTTTACATTGTGTAGAATCTATTCTTCCCTCTATCTATAGAATATTCCCAATGCCAAACCATAACAGAACCACCCCCATGCATCACCTCATTATCCACCAAACATCCAAAAGAAGCAATAAAGCCTCTCTTTTTGCATTTGTAAAAGACGTGATGAAATGCAAGAGCTTCAGATCTGAAAAGGCGATTCTGTGTCATATATTATGGGGAAACAATCATTCCTTTCAAAATTATAGCCGTCTAATCTTCCTCTAAATCCATCTGGTCAACATCTGCTTAAGTCCTTTGATTTATTAAATAGGTATACATGGAATCCCCCAGTTGAGAATTTGTAACCTTTGTGTGGTTTTTGGGTAACTAACTATGACAAACCTAACAATTGTATCATCACATATGGGCCCTGTTCACATGGAGGACTTTGCAGGCAGAAAAAAATGAAGGCATTTTGAGGCAGATTTTGTCCTGCCTGCACTTTCCTGCAGCATTTTTCGCCCACGGCCATTGAGGGCCACAAACAAAAAAGGCGTCTAAAAACACTTTCTATGCCTCCCATCTATTTCAATGGGAGGTCAGAGGCGGAACCGCGGCTAGAAATAAACTTCTCCACCTCCCATGGGAGGCGGTTTCGGACCTTTTTTTGCTGTTGATTCTGATGCGGTTTCCACGTCAAAATCAGTGCCAAATAACTCTGTATGAACTGGGCCATATATTTATGACTGCTGGTAATATTTTCATTGTTCTCTTCTGTATCGTTTCTGGATTTAACGCAATATTTATATTGTTAGAGAAATGGTAAATTTGACTTCCTGCAGGAAATGTAGAACTTCTGGGAAGATGATTTAACTACCTGTCATAGTCAGATGTCCCAACTCTTTCCCAGAGCCTTTCTCACCTTGTCATCTGTGAGATTCTGTGCTCATGATGTTCAGCATCGGATAGAACTGAGTAGGACACTGACGTCTACGCACTCCTGACTCATAGAAGATTGAATATTAGAGGCAATAATTCTCCATCTTGAAAATGAGCCAGCGTACAGCTATATACCAAAGGATTCTGGCCATTCAGTTTTGTGTATAAATGTACTGGATAATGTCCATAAATATGCAAAGACTTTTATAGAAAAAAAAAACAACAATTCAGTGTTCATGGAAAGTTGTACGGAGCTGTAATACATCACTCATTGACTTATATGGGGCGCAGCTATACCTTTGATATGAAAGTAAATTAAGGTTTCTTCTATCAGATTTTGTATTTTTTCAACAGATAGAAAAATCATGGCATGCTCTTTAGCAGGGTTCAGCAACCGATGGCACTCCAGCTGTTCTGAAACTACAATTCACAGCATGCACTAACAGCATTTGGCTGGAATATTAAAGTCTTTAACTGTCAGGGCATGCTGGGAGTTGTAGTTTCATAACACCTGGAGTGCCGAAGGTTCCTGACCCCTGCTCTATTGGATGTCTTATTACGGAGCTGTTCTCCCCTAGAAGCATTGTGTAATACGGAGCCGCATGAACTCCATGTGCCGCTGGACAGCCTCCGTACGGGTTGCCCTGCCGTGTGCATGAGGCCTAAATGTGACATCCGGTAGTTTGACACTTCTGGGTTCTAGGACAAAGCTGTCTGATAATCTCACAAAATGGAAAGGGGGTTAGCGAGTGCAGTTGCACACCAGTTGAGCTGTACACCTCCCTTAGAAGTAATTTGTCCTCTTGATAAACAGATAAACCTGTCGGGTTCCATTAATATAGGATTAACACATGTAAATTAAAGGGAAGGTGTCACAATTTTTTTTTTTATATGTTATTGCTTGTATTATGTCATTAAAGTAAATTTTATTTATTTGTGTTTTTGTGTTGTATTTTTTTCCTTTTTCTTTCTTTTACTTCTCTATGGGGTCTGGCATTTTTTTTTTTCATCTCTGTATGTGTCGATTAACGACACATACAGAGATGGAATACGGCACATACATCCCCATAGAGAATGCGAACGGGAGCCGTTCCACTCACTATAGTGTACGCCGTCTGTGTGGGAACGGCGCATGCGCCGCTCCCACAGAGTCTAAAAGGAAGGTCTTCGGCAGAGCGACATCCGGCGCCATTTTCATGTGGACCGGAAGCAGTGGCCCAACAGTAGGAAAGGAAGGATGACTACTTCCGGTCGCAGCTTCCGTCCATATGTTCAGAAGCAAGGACTAGGAGCGGAGAGAGCGGCAGCGACAGCGGCGGCGGCAGGAGCAGGTAAATTATGTTTGTGTATGTGATGTGTGTGTATGTTCGTGTTATACTGTGTGATTACCACTGTATCTAATCCTCTTACACTGTGCATTCACACAAAAAATTGCGGCACACAGTGTAGGAGGTTTGAACATTCACCCCCCTCCTTTCTCCTGGCTCTAGCCAGAATAAGGGAGGGGGGATTGTGTGAGGACACTAGAGCGAGTGTGTCTTCTCAAATTTTGCAGCATAAAGCAATGAGGTTGCTTTACCACATGCCAATGCTGCAATTTTGGGAATTGCTCCCTCTAGTGACCAGCACATGGAAATTTTATAAATTAGAATCTAATTTATAATATTTTCTGACTTGTGAAAAAATTAGAACAATGTGTAATCCTTTATATACGAACAGTTTAATGAAAAAAAAATATATATATATTTTTCTAGCGACACATTTCCTTTAAACCTGAACATCTTTACTGCTAAAAAACAGTAATACTGCTAGACATAGCTGGACGAATTCCAGGAGCCAGGAAGCCAATTTGTTTCCCTTTTAAACATTTTTTTCATTGGATTTTTTTTTTTTTTTTGTAATATTGGCAGATAAAATTCCGCCAGTGAATGGATTCCTTGAAGTGGGTCTTTCTATAATAGAAAATGCTCATCTTTGAACTGTCCTCTTGTGCATCCTGGCCGGAACCTCAGAATGAAGAAAATTCCCCTTGGATGTCTTCCTAGCTCTTCAGTTTGAAGATATTATTTCTAGTCTTGCAGCTGGCCAAAGCTGTGTCCTTCCCTAAAATTTCTGGACGTGTTTCCGCTGCAGGCATGTTTCCTGCCTTGAATAATAGGTACAACTTTGAACTTTAACCCTTTCTTGATACAGTAGTAAATGCCACAGGCTGATGAAGTGCCCCTCATTGTTTGTAGGTCTTCCAGTCAGGCTATTTATGTGCACTGTTTTGTGTTGCTTTAAGAAATCTGTAAGGTCTTGTCTGTGTCTCTTTGTCTAATGTTGTGTGGCTGACTTAATTTCATTTATATACTTCTTAGGGCTCATTCACACGGACGTGAATGTCCATGTGCTGTGCATGGAAATTACGTGCAGCGCACAGACCCATTGATTTCAATGGGGCCGTTCACACATGCGTGAGTTTTCATGCAGGAAGAGTCCGTTGCGTGAAACTCACTGCATGTCCTATATTGGTGAGTTTTCACGCACCTACGTGCCCATTGCAGTCAATGGGTGCGTGAAAACCCTTCGATGCACACGGATACACGTCCGTGTGCGGTGCGTGATTTGCACATCAATTCAATTGAAAATAATAATTAAAAAAAAAGATGTGCTTTGCAAGTTATTCACACACTCGCAAAGCACACTGATGCATAATGCAATACACACGGACCAGATTCACACGCATTTTTCACCAGCAGAATTACCCGGCTTCGCACGGGTCTATTTTGTTTGTGTGTGGTTTAAAACGCTGTTTACTACTGGTATGGATTGTGCCGATGCAACATGTTTTGCAACATGCGCACAATGTGCGGATTGTTTCTATGACGCGCATATACTTCTGTAGTCCTATCACCCATGAATAAAACTTGAAGATTTAAAGGCAATGCTTACAGACTGTCTTCGTTAAACGGTGGCAATAGAGATCCGATTGTGTGGTAGTCTTGCCCTTGGATCTTGAACGTTAGTGCGTATCCTGGCTCCAGCACACGTTTTCCACATCCAAATGACGTCATCTGGGAGGCATTATTGTAGACTCGGATATGTTTCAGAAACTCGGCAGAGTGCACGGAAGAACCATCGAGCAAAGTTGTGAGTGGAACAGGTAAATCGGGTATTCTGACCTTTCCGCCAGAGGAGCACATTCCTGGTCATTCACCTTCGTACTTAAGTGCCCTTCAGTATATGCATTGTTTCTCCATTCGGCCAATCAGAAGCAATGGAGCTTGACTATATTGGGATTTTGAATTGTAATGGAAAGCAGCATTACGCATATCAGCCCAGGTAGTAGCTTGTCGATTAGCATATCACACCTGGTCGGCATGGAGACAGGCTTAGGTCTGCTGGGGAGTCTCTGCTGCCCGTCTGTCTCTCTGAGACTGCAGTCGTGCCTCAGTCTGCTGGGGAGTTTCAGTAACTCGTTGTTGGCTGTAGCGCATCTTGTCAGCCTGGAGAGGTGCTTGGGTTTGCTGAGAGGTTTCAACATCTCAGGCAGCAGCCATGCACTTTACCACAGTAGACTTTCATCCAAGTGCAGGGTTCCCTTTTGGAGGCATAACTGGTATGACAGGGTTTAAATTCATGAGAATGCTGAAATTCAGTATTGGTACAGAGTAGTATAGGTCCTTTCACGGCGAGTAACATGTAGAGTAAAGAAAAATGGCTGGGTTCTTATGTAAACCTGGTCTAAAACTGTGTGTATGTAAGTGATTCTAAGAATGAAAGACCTGCGATCTTCTATTGGCGAATATGGGTCATCTGATGTGATATGGAGGAAGGTCCTTGATGTGGAAGCCAGTGATGTAATATTTGCTTTTGTGAATATGTTGAGAACGGTAGGTCCTAGAGAGCTGAAACCCGGTATAAAACCTTCGGAAGCGCCTGATTTACTTATGTGGGAAATACACTATATTTTGACAACCGTATGACACAGACCTCAAACTCATGGAATCCAGGTGTTTCTCTCAGTCCCATTGCTACAGGTATATAAAATGAAGCACCAAGCCATGCAGTCGCCTTTACAAACATTTGTGAAAGAATGGGTCGTTCTAAAGAGATCACTAAATTCCAGCATGGTACTGTAATAAGATGTCACCGTTGCAACCAGTCAGTTGGTGACATTTCTTCCCTCCTAGATATTCCACGATGAACTGTGAGTGTTATTATTGCAAGGTGGAAATGTTTAGGAACCACAGCAACTCTGTCACTAAGTGGCAGATATCACATAAAGTTACAGAGCGGGGTCGCCGAGTGCTGAGGCGTATAGTGCATAAAAGTTGCCAACGCTCTGCTGACTCAACTGCAGAGTTCCAAATCTCAACTGGCATTAACATCCGCACAAAAACTGTACATCGGGAGCTTCATAGCATTGGTTTCCGTGGTCGAGTAGCTGCATGCAAGCCTTACATCACTAAGCACAATGCCAAGCATCGGATGGAGTGGTGTAAAGCACGCCGCCACTGGACTCTGGAGCAGCGGAAACGTGTTGTGTAGAGTGACGAATCCTGCTTTTCTATCTAGCAGTCTGATGGACAAGTCTGGGTTTGGTGAATGCCAGGAGAATGTTTCCTGCCTGACTGCATTGTGCCAACTATAAAGTTTGGTGGGGGAGGGATAATGCTATAGGGTTGTTTTTCAGGTTTTGGCCTAGGCCCTTCGTTCCAGTGAAGAGAAATCTTAATGCTTCAGCATACCAAGACATTTTGGACAATTATATGCTTGCAACTTTGTGGGAACAGTTTGGGGAAGGCCCTTTACTATTCCAGCATGACTGCGCCCCAGTGCAGAAAGCAAGGTCCATAATGACATGGTTGGGTGAGTTTGGTGTAGAAGAACTTGACTTACCGCACAGAGCCCTGACCTCAATCTCATCGAACAACTTTGGGATGAACTAGAACAGGGGTTATGAGCCGGGCCATCTCATCCAACTTCAGTGTCTTATCCTCACAGAAGCTGTTTTAGCTGCAAAGGGTGAACCAACTCCATATTCATTCCTATAGATTTGGAATGAGATGTCATAAAAGCTCCTGTAGGTATAATGTGTAGGTGTCCAAATACTTTTGTCCATGTAGTGCATTTGCAAGATGACACTGTGTAGGTACTCTACTGCCCTAGTGTTGATACAGTTTTCTGTGAACACTACAGTTTGAAACAGTTCAGGGCCAGCATTGGCGTCACTAGGCATGGACACTCGGATAATGCAGTATTGTCCAGAAATTACAACCAGGTTGGCTTTGGGTTAACAGTAAAGGGGTTCTGCGGGATGTTAGTGTAAAATATCATTGCTCTGATCAGTGAAGCCTGAAATTGCACTAATGCTAGTTTCCTGTTCTGAATTTTGTCAAGTTTAATGCCTCATAGATACATAGACATTCACCTCAATGTTAAAACATATAAATATAAATCATACAATTTAAGACCTTATTGACGAGCAATGGATATATCCTTCTCCGGAGGCTGCTATTTCTGTCATGTACTTCAAACACACGGTGACAAGTCCGTGGCAGCAGCTGTCGTAGACAGCTGATCGTCACAGGGAGCCGTCGGGGAACCGATCACAGTGGTCCCTGTACGGTGATCTCTGTGATTGGTCAGTCGAATCTGACTGACCAATCACAGCATGTAAAGGCAGCGAGGCAGGGCAAAGAGCTGTTTACAGCTCAGTTCTCCTCATTCCTGTCAGTTAGTTGAGGCGAACGGATCCGTGTGGTTTATCTCTCTGAAAAAGTGAAAAAAGAACGTGTTGATCACCCCCAGTACCCATTTCACCCCCTTCTTTGTTTTAAGTTGAATACATATTTGTAGTGTAACGTTTAGTTAGCTTTAGGCGTAGACCATTAGGTAGCGTTCGGTGTAGGGCGTTCGTTAGGGGGGCAATTAGTTAGAAATAGTTAGGGCCACCGTTCGGTTTATAGTAAGATTAGCATGGCTCCGCTTATGTATATGGCAGAAGAGGCTTGTGCCATGATCTGCTCGGATACAGAAACTGCTAGTGCGACTGATGAGCAATTTTTTATTTTGTCATCATTCACTGGCACTAGTGAAGAGGAGCCACAGCCTGTAAGCACAATTGTCCACCTAACACTAGTGCCATTGACCCCGATTGGGTGCCCACGGAGTCATATACCCTGTGTGTTTCAGAATTTAATTCTGTGACGGTCATCAAAATCAGCATTGATGGGTTTAGGGAGGAGGACTTTTTAAAAATCTTCTCCTAAGGGTGGATTCACACGAGCGTGTGTGTTTTGCACGCGCAAAAAACGCTGCATTTTGCGTGCGCAATAGGTCCATGTGTCATCAGCATATGGTGCGCGGCTGCGTGATCTTCGCGCAGCCGGCATCATGATGACACTCTGTTTTCATTCATAGTTTTTACTACAGTAGCGCCCATCACGCGCGGCACCCGGAAGTGCTTCCGTCTGCCGTGCGCGATTCTCACACACCCATTGACTTCAATGGGTGCGTGCAGCGCGAAACACGAGCAAATATAGGACATGTCATGTCATGAGTTTCACGCAGCACACATACGCTGCATGAAATTCACTGACAGTCTGAACGGCCCCATTCATTAACATAGGTCCGTGCGACGCGCGTGAAAATCACGCGCATAGCACGGACATATTATACGTTAGTGTGAATAAGGCCTAACCGTGTCGGAAAACGCGCCAAAAATGCCTCCCATTGATTTCAATGGGAGGCGGAGGCGTTTTTTTTTTTTCCCGCAAGTGGAAAAACCGTCTCGCGGGAATAAGAAGCGACATGCCCTGTTTTCAGGCATTTACATCTCTTACCTCCCTTTGACATCAATGGGAGGCAGAGAAAGCGTATTTTGCGGCGTTTTTGCCCGCAGTTCTCAATGGCCGTGGGCGGAAAACGCGGCAAACAGCGTGCAGATAGATCAAAATGCCTGAAAAAAACTCCATGTAAACATACCCTTAGAGGAATTATTACTCCTGATGGTTGTGCAGGCCAAATTATATGTTGCTCAATTTATTGCCAGTCACCCCACCTCTTATTACGCCAAAAATAGCGTGCGGCACCCAGTAGATGTGGCAGACATTTTAAAACTTTGGGGCCTCCTTTTGAACATGGGTTTGGTAAAGAAACCCACGATTAGGTCCAATTGAACATCTGATGTCCTGTACGACACCCCTATGTACAGAGAAGTAATGACAAGGCAGCGCTTTGAAACTATACTGCGCTTCCTTCACTTCTGTGACAATACTCTTTGCCCATCCTGTGTTTACCCCAGCCATGACCAGGCATATACCCCCCAAAAAAATATTTCCGTGGATGAGTCCCTGGTCCTTTTCAAAGGCCGGCTACAATTCACACAATATTTGCCAAGTAAGAGGGCCCAATTCAAGTTAAAAATGTATAAATTGTGTGAGAGCGACTCGTGCTACACTTGCAAATTTAGAGTGTATAAAGACAAAGACTCCCAAGTTGTCCCTCCAGAATGGCCTCATTCACTAGCAGCAGTGGAAAATTGTATGGGACCTTTTGCACCCTCTTTTGGATAAGGGGTACCATTTATATGTGGATTTTTATTCTAATTTGCCCCCATTCAGATGCCTGTCTGCGAAAAAAAACCTGTGGCCTGTGGCACCATACGCTGCAATCAAAAAAGCCTTCCGAAGTCCCTGGTCAAACAAAAATTAAAAGCTGGGGGAATCAGGGGACTTTGTAATTAGGACTTGAGACAAGAGAGATGGTTTCATGCTAACATCCATTCACCCAGACAGCAGCAGCCACATGTGGGATTAGTAGTACAGTCCGTAAGCCTGTTTGCATACAGGGCTATAATAAATTTATGGGTCGGGTGGACCTTGCAGACCAGATGCTGTGCCCCACAATGCTGTTCGGAAATGGTATGAAAAACTTGCCGTTCACCTCATTCAAATGTCCCTATTAGGGATGCACGGTGCATCGAAACTTCGATACTGTTTCGATACTGTGCATCCCTAAACGGTTCGATACCGCTATTTCCTGTATTTCGATACTGAGCTGCGCAGCCGCACAGCTCAGTATAGTAATACATGAATGTATGGGGCTGCGGCTGTGTAATTCAGCCACAGCCTCGCTCCTGAGTCATGATAAGTTCGCGGGGTCAGGATGATGCGATGCGGCCAGCGCTGCACTAATGAGCGGCGGCACTGGAGACAGAACATGGCGGGCGCACTACAAAACACCCCCATGTTCTGTCCTCAGTGCCTGAACTGCCGCTCATTAGTGCAGCGCCGGCCGCACGTCCTCATGCTGACCGCGCGCGCACTTCCTGTCAGGAGCAGGGCAATGGTTGTATTACACAGCCGCAGCCCCGCTCTATAACGGCGGAGATCAGAGAAACCTCTCATCTCCACCGCTATTCCCCTGAATGCTGCAATCACAGCTGACTGCAGCATTCAGGGAAAAGTGAGCAGGGGGGATGCCCCTGGATCGCGTCACAGGGAATTCCTGTGACGCGATCGAGGGCCATACCATATATGGGCAGACAGCCCATGGTCTATTGACGGACCCCAGGGCTGTCTTACCATATTTCATGTTGTTAGGACATACTCAAGTATGTCCTAACAACTGCTTGTGTACTATCTGTCCACAGGCTAATGTACTGGCATATATCTGATATATGTCAGTACATTAAAGTTTAAAAATAAAGTAAAAACAAAGTATTGTTAAAATTTAAAAAAAATACACATTCACCTTTTTTACAATAAACATTAAAATAAGTCTCAATACATAAAATATACACACGTTCAGTAATGGCGCGCACAACAATTTTTTTGCATTATTTATGATGTGTACGCTGTAAAAAAATGAAATAAACACGGCTTTCATTCACTTATTAATGTGAGGCGCGAGGTGCGATGAATTTAACCTCCATGTTCCTCACATTAATAGTAATTAACCCCATCATGTACCTCACACATTAACCCATTATGACTGAGAAACATGATGGGATTAATTACTATTAATGTGAGGTGCGTTCAAAATTCATCACACGTCGCGCCTCACATCAGAAAACTGAAGATTTATTTTTTTTATTACTGTTGGCAAAAGTATCGAAATTGGTATCGAAATCGCAATACTAAACGAAGTATCGGTATCGAAGTCCAAATTCTGGTATCGTGACATCCCTAGTCCCTGTATAACTCATTTGTCATTTTTAGAAAGGCAGGGAACCAAGGATCCTATCTTGATTATCAAGAAAAGTTTATTAAAAATCTTATATTCGGAGACCAGGCCCAGGGGAGGGGAGGGGAGGGGTGGCATCATCAAGTCTAGCCAGCAGAATTGTCCCAGGACAACATTTCCAATCTGAAGTGCCCTCTACTGCCCAAAAAAAGCAGACCCCAAAAGAGTGGTCGCGTATGTTCTAGGAACGGAATACGGAGGGAAAGCAGTTACCAATGTGACACCTGCATTAAGGATTGTTTCTGTGTTTACCATACATCCCTAAATTAATCATTTGATTTACTTTTTTTTTAGCCTTATGTACTTTCTGCCATTTTCTTTGCCATTTTAGTATCCAATCCATAGATTTTTTTTTTTTCACTTCAGTTTTTATTACACTATAGCCCACATATAAATTGTAAAAAATCAGAATGGGGCTGTTGTCATGAAAATATCGAAGCTTGGCAGTCTCAGGCTTCAGGCCTGTAACTTTAATAATTGATAACTCCGTTTAGATCCCTTTATACAAGACAACTGTTCAAACAACGGCGAGCAATCAGTGGTTGGAAAAGTCGCGCAACAAGGATCTGATGGCATCTGTCAAACACAGAACATTTAGCAAAAGTGAATATTATCCCATTAACTGCAATATTAACTATGATTGCAATGGCCAAAATCCCCTTCAAAGTTAAAATAATAAAGTTTGATATTTATGAGTAAAAGGTCAGCTAATCTTAATACTTAGAAAGGTCTTTATGGAATTCTGGACCAGTAGCCCGTTTCCTGGGGGCTGCCAGTCAAGGCCTCAAATGCATAATGAATCCGCTTATTTAATTAGACAATATTTTTCCTCTGTGATATTTCCGTTTTCGTTATCAGACTAACGTGGATGGGTTTTGTGATTTGTTCTATTACTCTATGCATTCAAATGCTTGCCCATAGTAGGCCTAAATTGGCATTCTGTATGGATGCATGGCAAAGTGTTAAACAGATTTATGAGAGCAGAGGGGATTGCTTCTCTCCCTCACTTGATAAAAATAATTGAAGTTTGCCTGATTAAATGCTTCCACATGTAGAGGGAATCTATTATTCCAGTCAGGCTCCTCTTATCAAGCCGCAGCTCTGTTCTTCTGACAATCTACTGCAGAAGCTCAGGGCTGCACTACACCAGAAGAATTGCGAATTACTCCCAAACCCACAAGAACAGCTCTAGTCAAATGGCAGTACGGAGCGTACGGAGTCTGAGGCAATTCACCCTCGAACATTTGAGGAACACCACATTAAGGCAGTGTTGTTGTTGTTATCAAGAAATCTACTTCTGGCAATGTCCATTTTACAGGTAACCGCAATGGCTGCCTAAAAGCAGCCATTCTTGAACATCAGTGCCCAGTATGCCATGCTAGGTGTTCTACAGTCATCGTGTCATGATTTCTTCTATGGGTAACCATAGAAGAAAACAACCATAGAGGGCTTTTATAGACAGAGTTTTTTTGGTTTATTGGCCAGCAAGATGCTCAGTATTTTCTGGACATTTCGCAAACTTTGAACATTTGGGCAAAGAGCTCCATCTTTATTTTATTCTTTCCAGGCTTTGGAGTAAACTGCCATTATCTACTACGTACCCTGCAGATTGATCTATTTGTAAATATTAAAATTGTATATGGTAATTTACCAGGTTGATGATGCGGTACAGGACCGCTATCACAAAAAAACCACGTAGGCTGTATTTCTCGAGCAGGTTCTACAAATAAACACTGAAAATGTAAATATCTGTGGACAATACCTTCTCTTTTAGGCCTCATGCACACAAACGTATTTTTCTTCTCCCATAAATACTGGCGTAAATACGGGTCTTTTGTCACACGTATCCAACCCGTATTCCACCAGTATTTATGGACCCATGGCCGTAAATACGGGTCCGGTGTCACCAGTATTCCACCCGTATTTATGGACCCGTTTTCTCTGCACTAATCGGCAGCCCCTTCTCTCTATCAGTGCTGGAAAGAGAGAAGGGGCAGCCCTTTCAGGCAGAGTTTACGCAGTGATTGAAAAGCATCATGCTCTTTCTTCCCGCTTCCGTCTCTGACCTCCCATTGACATCAGTGGGAGGCAGAGAAAGTGGTTTTCTCTGCGTTTTTTGCCCGCAGTGCTTAATGGCCGTGGTTGAAAAACTAAGCAAAAAAACGCGGCAAAGAAAGTGCAGGAATTTTGAGGCAGATTTTTCTGCCGGCAAAAAACACTGTGAACATACCCAAAGAAGCTTCATTTTCAGCTTCAAAAACACCTTGAAATCAGAGACTGTTTTTCCTTAAAAACAGCTCTGTGATTTTCAGCCACTTCTTTTTCTACATGTGAACATAATGGCTGCATAGAAGTTGTGTTTTTCATGGCGGCTGTGGAGAATCTTGTGTCATTTTCCATGTGGTTTGTTGCTTAAAGGGGTTTTCCCATCTGAGACTTTTATGACATATACACAGGGTATGTAAAAAATGTCAGATAGATGCGGGTCCCATCTATTCTCTTCTTCATGGTCGGGAATTACACGCTTCAGTCACAACAGAGCGTTAGAATGGGGTTTAGGGGGCCCCGTTCTAGAGATAGTTGCGGGTTCCAGAGATGGGATCGGCGTCTATCTGACATTTATGACATATCCTGTGGATACCTATTTCAAAGAAGTAGTAGGACAACAGCACACGTCTTCAAATCATCAAAGTGGTTTTATTGTCAAGACATCCACAAACGACAGGCAACGTTTCGACCCATAGTGAGTGAGGGGTCTTTGTCAAGCCTAACATCATGTCTAAAAACATCGTTTAAAATAGGTGAATACAAATGATCACATGGTCCATTCCAACCAGTGAAAATCGTGAACCTGGTCTCCCAGGTGAAGCATACATTAGTCTTAATGACCTTCTTCAAATAGTTATATAATCCTCAAAAAAGTGTAAAAAAGCAACATACAATACATCTTCAATACATCATCAACAACAATATGTCAGTCGTTGTTGTAATGGAAAAATGAAGGAGGGAAGTTCACCACACTCCAGGTTCCAGTTACAATCCTAGAACGCTACTGCGCTTGCTCCGCAATCAGTCGTCTCTGCTGCACAAATAGAAACCAGCATTTGATCAAAAAGAATCACAATCGGATATACGTAGATATAATAATATCCTCAATCATGAGAAGAATCCATCGAAATGTAGCTATATTTCTATGCAATTTGAGGCAAACTCAATTCGGTTGTTATAGACGCCATCACTATGTGATAAGTCACGTGTGAATAGGTCTCCGAAGAGTCAGAAAAAGGGGGAAGAGGTCAGGTTATTGCTGCTTCATAATATAGATCACAAAGTGATAATATCATCAAATAATTTATTGTGTTAAATCGCCTACATAAATTAGATCACTGAAGTGACCAAAAAAACTTTTTGGGGAATGCTCGTAATATCTGTCCGACGAATCACATCAGACAATTATATCGCAAAAGAAATACAAGATTATAAAATGATGATCAAACATCATCTGTGCCCTCCCTATTAGGCTCCCTCTAACCTCAAAATCAATGCACAAAAACTCCCGATGGATGCAAACATGAGAGGAGCCATTATAATCTTCATTCTGGTCATATATCCGCTGGTGTGTGGTGAATAAGCCTCCATCAAGAATATTCTCAAACTGTAAGAAATATTCAGAATATGTTTAGAAAAACATCATGATAACAGGAAGATGAAAAATAGATGCAATCAAATTTATCCAAGAAATCACCCATCATGTGTACATTGTTAATAAAAAATGTTAAAAACAGCAATGGGATCTCAGAGTCCAGGTATTATCTTATATTCTAGATTCAAGCCTTTGGGGTATAGGGAATCTAATTCAAAGATCCAACGTAATTCTTTCTTTTTCAATAGCTTCTGTCTATCCCCTCCCCTCCTGAGTACTGGGACACAATCTATTACCCTAAATCTCAATTGATTTAACTGATGATTTTTCTCAATAAAATGCCTCGGTAATGGAAGTTCCATCATTTTCTTCCTGATTGTACTTTTATGCTTATTAATTCTCAATTTAATAGGCATAGTCGTCTCTCCTATGTAAATTAATGAACAGGGACATGTGATCATATACACAACGAAATCTGAATTGCACGTAAACCTGTGTCCGATATTGAAGACCTTCCCAGTATATGGGTGCTGAAATTTATTACCTTTCAAAATATTATTGCAATTGCAACAATTCAAACATGGAAAATTTCCATTTTTGGGGGGGCAAAGCAGTGTTTGTGTATTTTTCTTCCTACTTCCCACGTCTGACTTAACCAATGTATCTCTGATATTCTTAGTCCTCCAATATGACATAATAGGTGGGGCTCTCAACGTGTCAATCTCATTATGCCCCTTGGACATTATTGGCCAATTTTTACGCAGAATATTGCCTATGCGACCACTCAAATTGCCAAAGGTTGAAATGAACGGTATACGTTCAGCTTGTGTACTCTTGATTTTGGACTCCAAACCATTGTCTAGTCTGTCCTTTATGTTTCTGCACAAGATTCCTAGGATAACCTCTCCTCTTAAATTTATTGCACATCTGAGTCAACCTAATTTTGTTTTTGTGTAGTGTCTGACACAATTCTATCTACTCTCAGTAGTTGACTCCATGGTAAAGACTCAATCATGTGTCTAGGATGGTTACTACTATACAAGAGGAGATTGTTTCTGTCTGTGGGTTTCACAAATAAATCTGTGGAGAATACTCCATCTTTCCATTGTACCAATGTATCCAAAAATTGTAACTCTCGGTCATAGCAAACCATGGTAAACTGAAGAGCTGGAATATGAGTGTTAAGTTCTAACAAAAATTGATCTAGACACAACCTATCACCCTCCCATATGACAAAAATGTCCAGCAGCGGATGTGGCCCATGAATGGGGAGGTGTAGACATGCTCCTCCTCAAAGGTGGACATAAAGATGTTCGCATACGTTGGGGCCACTTTGGACCCCATCGCCGTCTCCCTTAGCTGTAGATAGAACTGGTCACCAAAGAGGAAATAATTCCTCCCTAGTACCAGCTCCAGCAGCTGGAGGATGAAGCGTCTACACAAACACTACTTTGCCCCCCCAAAAATGGAAATTTTCCATGTTTGAATTGTTGCAATTGCAATAATATTTTGAAAGGTAATAAATTTCAGCACCCATATACTGGGAAGGTCTTCAATATCGGACACAGGTTTACGTGCAATTCAGATTTCGTTGTGTATATGATCACATGTCCCTGTTCATTAATTTACATAGGAGAGACGACTATGCCTATTAAATTGAGAATTAATAAGCATAAAAGTACAATCAGGAAGAAAATGATGGAACTTCCATTACCGAGGCATTTTATTGAGAAAAATCATCAGTTAAATAAATTGAGATTTAGGGTAATAGATTGTGTCCCGATACTCAGGAGGGGAGGGGATAGACAGAAGCTATTGAAAAAGAAGGAATTACGTTGGATCTTTGAATTAGATTCCCTATACCCCAAAGGCTTGAATCTAGAATATAAGATAATACCTGGACTCTGAGATCCCATTGCTGTTTTTAAAATTTTTTATTAACAATGTACACATGATGGGTGATTTCTTGGATAAATTTGATTGCATCTATTTTTCATCTTCCTGTTATCATGATGTTTTTCTAAACATATTCTGAATATTTCTTACAGTTTGAGAATATTCTTGATGGAGGCTTATTCACCACACACCAGCGGATATATGACCAGAATGAAGATTATAATGGCTCCTCTCATGTTTGCATCCATCGGGAGTTTTTGTGCATTGATTTTGAGGTTAGAGGGAGCCTAATAGGGAGGGCACAGATGATGTTTGATCATCATTTTATAATCGTGTGTTTCTTTTGCGATATAATTGTCTGATGTGATTCGTCGGACAGATATTACGAGCATTCCCCAAAAAGTTTTTTTGGTCACTTCAGTGATCTAATTTATGTAGGCGATTTAACACAATAAATTATTTGATGATATTATCACTTTGTGATCTATATTATGAAGCAGCAATAACCTGACCTCTTCCCCCTTTTTCTGACTCTTCGGAGACCTATTCACACGTGACTTATCACATAGTGATGGCGTCTATAACAACCGAATTGAGTTTGCCTCAAATTGCATAGAAATATAGCTACATTTCGATGGATTCTTGCCATGATTGAGGATATTATTATATCTACGTATATCCGATTGTGATTCTTTTTGATCAAATGCTGGTTTCTATTTGTGCAGCAGAGACGACTGATTGCGGAGCAAGCGCAGTAGCGTTCTAGGATTGTAACTGGAACCTGGAGTGTGGTGAACTTCCCTCCTTCATTTTTCCATTACAACAACAGTGACTGACATATTGTTGTTGATGATGTATTGAAGATGTATTGTATGTTGCTTTTTTACACTTTTTTGAGGATTATATAACTATTTGAAGAAGGTCATTAAGACTAATGTATGCTTCACCTGGGAGACCAGGTTCACGATTTTCACTGGTTGGAATGGACCATGTGATCATTTGTATTCACCTATTTATAACGATGTTTTTAGACATGATGTTAGGCTTGACAAAGACCCCTCACTCACTATGGGTCGAAACGTTGCCTGTCGTTTGTGGATGTCTTGACAATAAAACCACTTTGATGATTTGAAGACGTGTGCTGTTGTCCTACTACTTCTTTGAAATTTACATCGTGCCGGAGTGGGTTTGCCTGGCTTGACAGCGTGCACCGCATCATACTCGGGATTAGTGCTGCTTCAAAAATCCTTTTTTTCTTGATATCCTGTGGATACGTCATAAATGTCTCTGATGGGAAAACCCCTTTAAGTTTGTCGTTTTGCTTACGGCATTGAGCATGTAGGTCTTGCACTGCGCCTTGCTGCTTTATCTTTCTTCATGTATGTCAGAGGCTGATGTATGATTTATAGCCGTTTATAGTTATTTAGTCACTTGTATTTTATGGATTCCACTGAGCGGTTCAGTGAGGGTCAGGGTTTTGTAAGGCAGGATGCATCTGGATGTGTCTGTACTACAAATACAAAACATTCACGGCTCACCCATGACAAGGCCAAGATACCCCACAAACCTGCATGCAGTCCAAGCTAACCAGACCCAGAGAGCCTCCTCAGTCATAGTGATGGAGAACAGCAGGATTTACATAGTAAGTAGTTCTCTTACCAGCCTGCGGAGTTTATAGCTGCTGTGGGTATTTCATGGGGCGACCCCCTATCTGTACGGCCTCTGTGCTTGGCACCTGATAATTGGATTGTTTGTAACCTTTGTTGTAGCACTGAGCCGCTCAAGATCAGTGCTCCGCATCTTATAGAGGACCCATTGTTCTAGAATATAAACAATGTATTCAAATACCAAGGGCGTACACTTTGTTTTCGTATACTCTTGTTTGCTTTTCTCTTCTATACTGATACAGCCTGAAAATAGAAATGGATTGTTTAGCTTCTTGTTTGTGAAGTAGTGACCACGAAATGATATATATTCGCCAATTTTACATGTATTCTGTGTATTCTGATATACGATATATTATATATATCTTCTTGGAATGTGTGTTTTCCCTGTTAATTATTGTAACACGCTCATTTCAGATACGAAGTGCATGTGAAACCTAGAATAATTCGCATCTTCTGATCAGAAACAGAGGTTTTTCAGTGGACGCTTAATATTTAAGGCTAACCCCCAATGCAGCGTGCCCGAGAGATGGACAGTCTGGAAATAAAGCAATGCAGATTATCTTGTTTTACTATATATTATAGATTGGATTTGTGTGTGTTCCAACTGTAAAATGTTATTATCTAATTCATTAATATAAATACAGATCAATCGGTTTCCTTTTTTGGGATTAGTTTTAGTCCCCCTAATGATTTCCCTTATACATGGAAAATGTAGAAAAACACATTGGTTGGGTATGTGTAACTGTAGGAAATGTACTTTATGGATGGGAAATCTTTGTTGCACATTTATTACATGCATTCTCATTATATTAGTAGCTAGGACTGTTTTCTGCGGTCTGAGGGACATCTCATTGAATGCTGTTGAGTCAGTGATCACATTAGAAGAAGCATTTTATCATTTCCTGCAAAAGACCCTGTGTTACCGAAAGGGAAGTGGTTTATTGGAAGTGGGCATGGTTTGGATGAATCCAGACGTGGTTTGTGGATCGGGGTCTAGCCCATTTTGCTCAGATTTCCTGTCTGTAATATTGGTAACATTAGGAGGGATATTACATTCAGAAATGTGATGTGAAACAAATATGAGCGGTCCCTATGTAACATCGCCACGCTGGGACTTTCCATATAGGTTTTACTGGATATGACCATGTTCTGGAATATGTTAGAAAATGGCATAAATAGCAATTCTGAATTATTACTGCTAGTAGTTATTTAACAATAGAGCAGTGGGGATTCATCTTTCTGACAGCTTTCCTGCCCAATTTACAGACTTTAGACTACCATAACTAGCGGCCTGTAGTCTGCTCATTGAATTGTGGAATTAACTTCAGAGAAGGCCTGAACATGTCTTATCAGATTACTCCTTGTAACGGTTGTCAAGTTTTATATTATATTCCTAGTAGTTTTTGTTTTTTTTTACAAGTCAATAACATTTATTTACAGCTAAGGCTTCGTTCACATCTGCACCAGGGCTCTGTTCTGACGGCACGTCGAGAGCTTTCCGTCGGAATTGAGCCCTGACTGACACAAACTGAAAACATAGGTTTCCGTTTCCATCACCATTGATTTCAATGGTGACGGATCCAGTGCTAATGGTTTCCGTTTGTTTCAGTTGTGCAAGGGTTCCGTCGTTTTGGCGGAATCAATAGCGTTGTCGACTACGGTATTCATCCCGTCAAAACGACGGAACCCTTGCACAATGGAGACAAATTGAAACCATTGGCACCGGATCTGTCACCATTGAAATCAATGGTGATGGAAAGATAAACCTATGGTTTCAGTTTTGGTCAGTCAGGGCTCCATTCCGCCGGAACGGAGCCCTGACGCAGATGTGAACGAAGCCTAAGTTTAAAGCAGAATGTCCGGAGTTGACCACATATTAGGGTTTTTCTTTTCAGAATTTCTGTTCAGTACGTGTAGGTCTTTATCTTGATAAGATGAGATGCATCTGCTCCCTCTAATGTGCCACGTTTCTTGAAAGATTGTCACTATGTTACATATGTTTTGTTTTAGGAGAAATCTGACGCCAGCTCCACATCGTTACAGCTTCGATCCCCCCAAACTGAAGTAAGTGCAATCATTTATTCTTTTCCTGTACTTTTCTAAGCCTTCATTTTAATTATAATTATTATGTAACTCTCCGCCCTCCTTTACCCCACCACTGAGATACAGAGGCTAAATCCATATTTATTTTTTAGGATTCCACTGGGTTCAGTAGCACATTATCTACACCAGAGAGTGAAAGAAAGTAAGTCAACTTTATCTTGGTTATTAAACAAAACTGGAACAGTAAATAGACATTTATTTTTTTTAGTCAATGAAATGACAATTTCCAACTTGAGATTTTGAAGTATAAAAACAATGGCGTGGTTCACACGTAGCATCACTAGTTGAAGAGAGAAACCATATCTGTGTATATATCAAGCAATAAGAAAAGCTCCAGCAGGGAGGCAATAATGACGATTTCTCAATAGTGTCCTAAGAGTCATTCGAGATGGGAGAATGGCACAAATTGTGCAAAATGTTTGGCATTCTAGAACTCACTAGGTATGTTAGGCACATAACCCTGCTCATCGTTGGCGAACATAAACGTTTTTCATGTAGTTAATAAAATTTGACGCATTTTGCGATTCCTCTTAGGCATGCCCACTTTTTTCAAAAAAGTGTGCATACATGATGCTTCCGTTTAAAGAGGTGGTTCTCCAGGATTCGTGAAACATGGCTTCTTTCCTACAGAAGTAGCACTACAGTTGTCCATGGGTTGTGTCTGGTATTGCAGCTCTGCTCCATCAACCACTTCCTTAACATAAGCTTTACCCCCCTTCCTGACTAGGCCCATTTCAAGTTATAGCCATGTGACAATTTAAAAGCAAATAGTTGTTCTATTACTCCTCAAACCTACGTGCATTTGGTCTTGTTTTTCTCAGAAAATGTTGGGTTTCCATACTGTGTAAAAAATAATATATATTTGACTTTTTTTTTTTAAACATGGAAGGAAAAATTGAATAAAAATGTAACTATATGATTTTAGGTGTTTTTTTGTTTTTTTTTACATCTGGTGCATGCCACTGGGTAAACACAACTGAATACATATTTGGCAACTTCTGCTGACTTCAGCGAGACCAAATATGTGTGCATTTCTTACACACTGGGCGCAAGGCGTAGCTTTCAATGAATTTTGGAGAGCAATCTTCCAAAGCTGTTTTGCTGACACGATACGACCATTACAGATCTTGTGAAGTACCATAACACCGTTAAAGGGGTTGTCCAGTCCCAAATAATTGATGACCTATCCTCAGGATAGGCTATCAATAT
This sequence comes from Rhinoderma darwinii, assembly GCF_050947455.1. Classification (NCBI taxonomy): domain Eukaryota; kingdom Metazoa; phylum Chordata; class Amphibia; order Anura; family Rhinodermatidae; genus Rhinoderma; species Rhinoderma darwinii. The sequence continues at coordinate 286,500,062 of NC_134690.1, read as the reverse complement.
GTGCTCGGTCGGGTCTGACTCCCGGCATCCCTGCCGCTCAGCTGATTTGAAGGGGCCACATACCCCATTAAAGTATTCTGGATTTAATGTTTTTGGACTTTGCAAAGGCATTTGACACTGTCCCCCATAGATGCCTAATGGGTAAATTAAAGACTATAGGTTTAGAAAATATAGTTTGTAATTGGATTGAGAATTGGCTCAAGGACCGTATCCAGAGAGTTGTGGTCAATGATTCCTACTCTGAATGGTCCCCAGTTATAAGTGGTGTACCCCAGGGTTCAGTGCTGGGACCACTATTATTCAACTTATTTATTAATGATATAGAGGATGGGATTAATAGCACTATTTCTATTTTTGCAGATGACACCAAGCTATGTAATATAGTTCAGACTATGGAAGATGTTCATGAATTACAGGCAGATTTAAACAAACTAAGTGTTTGGGCGTCCACTTGGCAGATGAATTTTAATGTAGATAAATGTAAAGTTATGCATCTGGGTACCAACAACCTGCATGCATCATATGTCCTAGGGGGAGCTACACTGGCGGATTCACTTGTTGAGAAGGATCTGGGTGTACTTGTAAATCATAAACTCAATAACAGCATGCAGTGTCAATCAGCTGCTTCAAAGGCCAGCAGGATATTGTCGTGTATTAAAAGAGGCATGGACTCACGGGACAGGGATGTAATATTGCCACTTTACAAAGCATTAGTGAGGCCTCATCTAGAATATGCCGTTCAGTTCTGGGCTCCAGTTCATAGAAAGGATGCCCTGGAGTTGGAAAAAATACAAAGAAGAGCAACGAAGCTAATTAGTGGCTTGGAGAATTTAAGTTATGAGGAAAGATTGAAAGAATTAAACCTATTTAGCCTTGAAAAAAGACGACTAAGGGGGGACATGATTAACTTATATAAATATATTAATGGCACATACAAAAAATATGGTGAAATCCTGTTCCTTGTAAAACCCCCTCAAAAAACAAGGGGGCACTCCCTCCGTCTGGAGAAAAAAAGGTCCAACCTGCAGAGGCGACAAGGCTTCTTTACCGTGAGAACTGTGAATCTATGGAATAGTCTACCGCAGGAGCTGGTCACAGCAGGGACAGTAGATGGCTTTAAAAAAGGGTTAGATAATTTCCTAGAACAAAAAAATATTAGCTCCTATGTGTAGAAATTTTTACCTTCCCTTTTCCCTTCCCTTGGTTGAACTTGATGGACATGTGTCTTTTTTCAGCCGTACTAACTATGTAACTATGTAACATCGGTTCAGAGTATTACAGCCTTTTCCTGTTAAAGTGCATACTGTAATACTGTGAAATTCTGCTACAATTGTGTTGGTTATTCACAGTTCACTGGTTGTGAGGACATTGCAGAGAAAACACCAGAAACCAATGCTAAAGCAGAGGGGTCAGACTAAGCTCTCTATACTCTAAAATCAAGAGAAAATGGTGACTGGGTAATGATGTGACCTTTCTGTGGGTGTTCTTAGTGGGTTGGGACCAATAAAAATTACAAATTAAATTTATCTGGTTTTAAAACGGACAGTGCAATATTGGCCGCCAAAAACGGAAACACGCAACGAACACAGATCGGATGCAAAACGACCGTCAAAAACGGACACAGGGACCCTGTCGTATGAATAGGGTCTTATACAGATGATCGAGTGGATCAGCCTGCCATGAACTTAATTCTTCTCCCAATTTGCTGATGTTTTTGCTTATTTTCATAAACACATCCATTATTTATCAGTTGAGTTTAGGGAGATTTTTGGCTGTGTTAGTCCAGCAACTCGAGAGCCGTGTCTGAAAGCGTTACCACTAGATAAACATGATGGGCTTTTTCTAAAGTAGAATATTTTCCTTAAAGGGACTGTCTGGTTTAGAAAACCTTACTACAAATACCACATTAAAGTATTCTGAGTTAGCAGAAATATCAAAGTCATCATTTGGGAGCTCCACCAATTAGCCAGAGAAGTAGACCCCTACAATAAGCATCTCCCCCTCTCTGGAGACCCCATGACATCCAAATATTACATGGACAACTCGTTTAAATCAATCGGCATAGTGTAATGCTTGAATTCCCCTCCGGTGGCGCTGCAGGGGCATCGAACACTTGCTGCTGTGCTTTCCTGCAGATTGCAGCTGAGCAGTGGGGTCCTAGCAGTTGAACACCCTATGATCAGCTTAGTTTTGGGAGACCTTCTGATCAACTGAAATAGTAAAACCAGACCACCCCTTGAAAGACAATGGCTGCAAAAATGTGAAGTGTATTCCTGAAATTGGTTTAGGTGAAAGATAAAAAGGGGAGACGGGACTTTATTGCAAATACCAAACTTCTCCGTAGTTACAGGCACATCAAACAGGCAATGTTTCTGCCAAAATGTTTCTCAAGCCGTATAAAAGCCACCACCACATATCCACTGAATACACATATCAGTAAATTGCAACTCTCCCCATTGGTGACCTCATCATTTCCATTATCTAAAAGTATGATACGATTTTAATTCTGTTTTTCTTCTTAAACACATAATTATCTTGAATGGGAATCTGTCAGTAGTTTTGAGGCTTCAAATCTTTGGGGAGGGCATTGTAAAAATAACTTTTGTCTTGACGTACAAGTTGCATGACCAAGAAAATGTTGTTTAATTCCTCCAGGCCGCGATTACATGTGCCACTAAGGCGGGCACCTGATGTTCAAGTGTTTTCACTGCACGCTGCCAGCCTATGTTCTGAGCGACGTCTTTAGCAATCTCCGGTTTAGCCGCTAGAGTCGTCACTCAGAGCAGAGAGTGGCACTTCCTACCACTGTGCTGGGGGTAAATCCAACATCGGTTTTTCGATCATCCAAATTGCATGACCGAGACAAAAGGTATGCTTACAATGCCCCTCCCCTCCCCGATACCACTTGTCAGAAGTTTTAAGGCATCAAAACTGATAACCGATTCCCTTTAAGCCAAGACCGTATAGAACTCGGATTTCTAAAATTGTACATAAATTGTTTCGTTGGACTATGACTAGTTGGATCAAGTGAAGTTTATGTCCACCTGATTGTACAAGTGAAGATTTTGTCCCCCTCCCCGATTGAACTAGTGACGTTTATGTCCCCCTGCTTCCCCAGTGACATTGGGGGAGATCTATCAAGCGGTCTTATAGTAAGAATGTCCTTTGTTGCCCATAGCACCCCCACAGCTTTCACATATTAATGAGCTCAGGTAAAATGAAAGCTGACCTCTGATTGGTTGCTACGGGCAACAAAGGACATTACTAAAAGACACTTTGATCAATCTCCCCCATTGTTTGCAATTTTTTGTTGCCCTTTAATTAAAATGGATCCGCATTTCTTTGAGTAGTCACTCCATCCGATTATAGCTGCACTACTGACTGGAATATCCGAACGCAGGGAGACATAATCTGCACTACTGACTGGAATATCCGAACGCAGGGAGACATAATCTGCACTACTGACTGGAATATCCGAACGCAGGGAGACATAATCTGCACAACTGACTGGAATATCCGAACGCAGGGAGACATAATCTGCACAACTGACTGGAATATCCGAACGCAGGGAGACATAATCTGCACAACTGACTGGAATATCCGAACGCAGGGAGACATAATCTGCACAACTGACTGGAATATCCGAACACAGGGAGACATAATCTGCACAACTGACTGGAATATCCGAACGCAGGGAGGCATAATCTGCACAACTGACTGTAATATCCGAACGCAGGGAGGCATAATCTGCACAATTGACTGGAATATCCGAACGCTGGGAGGCATAATCTGCACAATTGACTGGAATATCCGAACGCAGGGAGACATAGGGAAAAACAAAGAGATGGATCCAGCGCTGTGTCCTTGAGGTTTGTTTAAAATCGGAAACTATTTCCAAGTTTTAATGAAAATTAATATAAAAACAGGTAGCATTACAAATAGATATTCTCAAGTGAATAGTAGGATTTATGGCAGTGTGAGCGGTGCCTACGTGTTTCTGACGCATGCAGCGTCCTTAGTCATGGCTTCTGGGAGACATAATCTGCACAATTGACTGGAATATCCGAACGCAGGGAGACATAATCTGCACAACTGACTGGAATATCCGAACGCAGGGAGACATAATCTGCACAACTGACTGGAATATCCGAACGCAGGGAGACATAATCTGCACAACTGACTGGAATATCCGAACGCAGGGAGACATAATCTGCACAACTGACTGGAATATCCGAACGCAGGGAGGCATAATCTGCACAACTGACTGGAATATCCGAACGCAGGGAGGCATAATCTGCACAATTGACTGGAATATCCGAACGCTGGGAGACATAATCTGCACAATTGACTGGAATATCCGAACGCAGGGAGACATAATCTGCACAACTGACTGGAATATCCGAACGCAGGGAGGCATAATCTGCACAATTGACTGGAATATCCGAACGCTGGGAGACATAATCTGCACAACTGACTGGAATATCCGAACGCAGGGAGACATAATCTGCACAACTGACTGGAATATCCGAACGCAGGGAGGCATAATCTGCACAACTGACTGGAATATCCGAACGCAGGGAGGCATAATCTGCACAATTGACTGGAATATCCGAACGCAGGGAGGCATAATCTGCACAATTGACTGGAATATCCGAACGCAGGGAGACATAATCTGCACAACTGACTGGAATATCCGAACGCAGGGAGACATAATCTGCACAACTGACTGGAATATCCGAACGCAGGGAGGCATAATCTGCACAACTGACTGGAATATCCGAACGCAGGGAGGCATAATCTGCACAATTGACTGGAATATCCGAACGCTGGGAGACATAATCTGCACAATTGACTGGAATATCCGAACGCAGGGAGACATAATCTGCACAACTGACTGGAATATCCGAACGCAGGGAGGCATAATCTGCACAACTGACTGGAATATCCGAACGCAGGGAGGCATAATCTGCACAATTGACTGGAATATCCGAACGCTGGGAGACATAATCTGCACAATTGACTGGAATATCCGAACGCAGGGAGACATAATCTGCACAACTGACTGGAATATCCGAACGCAGGGAGGCATAATCTGCACAATTGACTGGAATATCCGAACGCTGGGAGACATAATCTGCACAACTGACTGGAATATCCGAACGCAGGGAGACATAATCTGCACAACTGACTGGAATATCCGAACGCAGGGAGGCATAATCTGCACAACTGACTGGAATATCCGAACGCAGGGAGGCATAATCTGCACAATTGACTGGAATATCCGAACGCAGGGAGGCATAATCTGCACAATTGACTGGAATATCCGAACGCAGGGAGACATAATCTGCACAACTGACTGGAATATCCGAACGCAGGGAGGCATAATCTGCACAATTGACTGGAATATCCGAACGCTGGGAGACATAATCTGCACAACTGACTGGAATATCCGAACGCAGGGGGACATAATCTGCACAATTGACTGGAATATCCGAACGCAGGGGGACATAATCTGCACAACTGACTGGAATATCCGAACGCAGGGGGACATAATCTGCACTTGATCCATCTATCCATCTAATTTGTGTCAAGCAAAGTTTATGTCCTAGGGGGGTATAATCTTCACGTGATCCGACTAGTTTAGGTTAGAGGCACGCCATCACCTGGAGGAAGGACATCATGAAATTGTACATGCCGTTGCCTCGTTTGATTGTTCCTGGATTTTTAAGTGTTCGCAGCATAAAGGGACGAGACACTCGGAAATAATGATTTTCAGTTTATTTAAACAGCAATATTCTATGCTAACTATAATCTTTCCTGTCCGCTCCATAATTATTGTTCTTGAAGTTCCGCAAAAAGTTACAAATAGTATTTACTCAAATATTTCTATTAACTGAGGACTCCAATAAGCATATACTTAAACATTTTTCACTCGTCACGCTCCAAATATTTTTTTAAAGGACATTATTAAGGATTGAGTACTTCTGGGTAATCTCTGTAATCCTAATGGAATGCAGAGTGGAATGTGAAGAAGGATTACTGTAGTGTTTTTTTATTATTGTCAATTGCGGATTCATATTTTTAGTCCTGAATTGTTTATTGATGTGGTGAGTGATGAACTGGCTACATGTCAGAGATTTGCAGCCTGATTTTTTTCTGTACACTAAGAATTGGGTAAAGTGCTTTTCTCTGTAGTTTTTTTATTAGGCCAAGATATCAAAGCGACACCACAAAAAAAAAAAACGTTCAATTTTTTCTAAAGAGATACCCAACATAGAGAATACACAAATTTTTTTTATCCCACTAATTCTTCTCTTAAAGAGATATTCCCCACTTAAATATTTATGGGATGTCCTGCTCCAAGACCTGCACCGATCTCCAAAATGAGGGACACCTGTCCCCCCGGTGGGGCGACTGCCGCTGCCAGGCAGAGAATGAATGGAAAGGTGGCCATGCATGTGCGCAGCTCTTTCCATTTCTATGGAGGTCACAGAACTGCTGAGCCTGCATCTATCAGGTATTTGTGGCATAGTCCATCAATATGCCATAAATATTTAAATTGGGAATACCCCTTTAATATTCCCCTTTTTTGTCTTATACAGCAATTAAATTCCTCTACATGTGTCCCATGTACTACCTTACTGTCCCCATTGGAGCTCACAATCTAAATTCCCTATTGGTATGTTTTTGGGGTATGGGAGGAAACTGGAGTACCCAGAGCAAACCCATACCAACGCCATGCAGACATTGTCCTTGGTTGTATTTGAACCCAGGACCCCAGCGCTGCTAGGCAATAGTGCTAACCACTGAGCCACTGTGCTGTGGAAATTAACCCCCTGTGTACTCTGTAAGATTTCTATAAGACTGTGGGTTTTCGGAAAATGCAGAAAGTGTTTACATTTATCATAAATTTGTAGGTTTAGTGTTCCTTTAAGAAGCAGTTCTAGGTATGATTTTGGTGGTTTATGCATTATTTTATTTCAATTATATATAAATATATCACAGTTCACCCACATCTGTCTGCTGCAGTATTTTACCACAGCAGCCAGAATTTCAGTCATTTAAAGGAACTTTTAAAACATTCTAGAATGTGATATTGAATCATTCAATACATAATGACTGACAAAACTAAACTAACTTGAACAAGTAGAGATTATGGTCATTCATCCAACTTCTGTTTTAAAAATCTGATTTCAAGGTAGATCAAGAAATGCCATGCAGAATGCTAATTCTGTCAATGTTTCTCATAGCCATTAAGAATGAATTAGATCATTTGCAACTCCTCATTTGGATGATGTGTGAAATAAGAAGGTTCTCAAAGAACGTTTCTGAGATTGGGATGATATATTATAGAATCTTCAACTGTTAACTGCTTTACAGAGTAGAGGAACATTTTCATCAGCACCAGTCTAGCACCATAAAATGCTGGATTCTCAGAATTGCAATGCATGTATAAGTTGATTTTAAACACATTTGTAATTTATATTAAAAATGTTGTATAGTTTCAGCGCTGCAGCTTCTATGTATCCACTTTACATAGAAGCTGCAGAAGGCCACTGTAAAACAAATCCATCAGTGAACTTCGTTTTGAAGCTTTTATTTAAGTGTAACGCTACACTGAAATGATACAACATTTTTAATGTATATTACAAATGTGTTTAGAATTACTTTATACATACATTACAAAAAAAAAAAACTACACGCATACGTTGAAATCGTCCTTGTGACGGTTGCTGCTTTTTATGGGGATATTCACACGGCCATTGTTTTAACAGGCCGTGTGAAAAATGACATGTCCTATTTTTGTCCGTTATCACAAATCCCTCAATAGTCTCAAGTCTGAGGAATCTGTGAAAACAGGTCAGGCGCAGGTGCATGGCCGATTTGACACCCGTTTGTTTAAATAAGGCTTAAAGAGGCTCTGTCACCAGATTTTGCAACCCCTATCTGCTATTGCAGCAGATCGGCGCTGCAATGTAGATTACAGTAACGTTTTTATTTTTAAAAAACGAGCATTTTTGGCCAAGTTATGACCATTTTTGTATTTATGCAAATGAGGCTTGCAAAAGTACAACTGGGCGTGTTGAAAAGTAAAAGTACAACTGGGCGTGTATTATGTGCGTACATCGGGGCGTTTTTACTTCTTTTACTAGCTGGGCGTTGTGTATAGAAGTATCATCCACTTCTCTTCACAACGCCCAGCTTCTGGCAGTGCAGACACAGCGTGTTCTCAAGAGATCACGCTGTGTCGTCACTCACAGGTCCTGCATCGTGTCAGACGAGCGAGGACACATCGGCACCAGAGGCTACAGATGATTCTGCAGCAGCATCGGCGTTTGCAGGTGAGTAGCTACATCGACTTACCTGCAAACGCTGATGCTGCTGCAGAATCAACTGTAGCCTCTGGTGCCGATGTGGCCGACACGATGCAGGACCTGTGAGTGACGACACAGCGTGATCTCTCGAGAACACGGCTGTGTCTGCACTGCCAGAAGCTGGGCGTTCTGAAGAGAAGTGGATGATACTTCTATACACAACGCCCAGCTAGTAAAAGTAGTAAACACGCCCCGATGTACGCACATAATACGCGCCCACTTGGACTTTTACTGTAAACACGCCCAGTTGTACTTTTGCAAGCCTCATTTGCATAAATACAAAAATGGTCATAACTTGGCCAAAAATGCTCATTTTTTAAAAATAAAAACGTTACTGTAATTACATTGCAGCGCCTATCTGCTGCAATAGCAGATAGGGGTTGCAAAATCTGGTGACAGAGCCTCTTTAAGGTTTACATAGCATTTAAAGGATAGTCCCCCCCTAAGTAAAAATTACCTGAAGAAGATATAAACCTTCATTTTTATGCAGTTTAGCACTTTTTTTTATACCTAAAACTTTTTTTTTATTCTTAAAATACAGCTTTTTAGATATCGTCGATAGGAAAAATTCTTCAGCAAAAATTCAATCAAACCAAAGTTCCACAGACATTATCCTCATTCTGGTGTCAATTTTCCTGTGTGATTGCCTACTTAATAGTACATTTGTTTGGCTTGAAAAAGCCATCCACGCGAAACGCGCGTTGGGGTCTCTCCACTTCTGGGAGTCACCATATTCCTGGAACGATATGGGTCAGTACTAGCGGTGCTTCCTTTGCAAACTTTAAACATACGATCATTGATTGATACATTTACTATTTTAAACTTGCGATAGGTTTAGTTGCTAAACACTTATGTCTATTTAGACAGCAGGTTTGGTCGTACTGAGTTTCTCTATGCCTAACTATTAGGTTCCTTATCTTTTTCATGCCTGCTACTAGACCAATCGCTTTTTGCTGATATGTACCGTTATTGTGTATGGTTATAATTAACCTTTGCTTTTTCTGTATCTATCGTTTGCAAATTGTTTAGAACCACTGCTACAAACTAACAACTACTGACATAAACTGCTGTTTGTATTGTTTTACCTTTATAACCCATGTTCCTCTCCCATACTTTTGGAGATATACAGTCTTTTTTTGATTTGTAGTCTTTTTTTAATCGTGTTACTTGTATTGTCCAATAAAATATATATTTTTCTATGCCATTTGGCATTTATATTTATTGATAGTTTCTGACTCTTTCTTTCTCTTGTGCTTTAATAGCAGATAGGGGTTGCAAAATCTGGTGACAGAGCCTCTTTAAGGTTTACATAGCATTTAAAGGATAGTCCCCCCCTAAGTAAAAATTACCTGAAGAAGATATAAACCTTCATTTTTATGCAGTTTAGCACTTTTTTTTATACCTAAAACTTTTTTTTTATTCTTAAAATACAGCTTTTTAGATATCGTCGATAGGAAAAATTCCTGAGCAAAAATTCCTGAGCAAAAATTCAATCAAACCAAAGTTCCACAGACATTATCCTCATTCTGGTGTCAATTTTCCTGTGTGATTGCCTACTTAATAGTACATTTGTTTTATCTTCCAGTTGGGAGCAGGTTAAGCTAACGCTGGTATTATTCCATTTAGCCTCTTTTATCACAATTTGACTAATTGACAAGTTATCACAGTCAGCTGCAAATTATGTAAATATGTAGGTGTCCTCTGCAGGGTCCACATTAGGGTGTATCTAAATGATTCATAAATTAGATTTCCAGCTCTGCGAGACGTTGACCTCTCCAATAAATAATTTCTTCTATGCAAACTATTGTGCTCATTGGCTAGGAATCACAAATGGTGTGTCACGTTGGGTTCGTGGACCCACTGGGCCGTACCACCTTGGCAGTATGGCAGCTGGCCAACAGGGCGCAGGTCACAGTCTATAGTTCGTATAGGGATGCCTGTGGCTTCTCGGACAGTAGCAAGGCAAGCTCGGCTGGGACTAGGCAGCAGGTAGACGTCAGGCGTGGAGCAGCAGGACAGGCGTAGATACAGCACAGCACGGCACTTGACCAGCATAGCACGGGATACAGGAACAGGGAACACTGGGAACTGGAAAACACTAGGAGACCATTTGCTTAGACAAACTAAAATACTACAAACAACGCTCAGGCATTGCAGGAGGGGGCTGAGCACTTCTTATAGTCCAGGGTGCTCATGGGCTAATTTAGCATTAAAGTCCCTTTAAGAGCGGGCACAAGCGTGCCGCACGCACCCTACGGGACCCGGCCGAGGTGAGTGGAAGTGAGCGCTGGCGTCTCCTGAGGAGGAGACTGGGGCCAGCGCTCGCCGACCCATGGCTGCAGCTGTCAGGAGGTGAGTGAACCTGACGGCCCGCAGCCATGGACATGACATAGTGTAAAGATACAATAGGCCTTTGCAACTGAATTTGGGGTTTTATGTGTAATTATCACCTGGAGTTTAATGTTGTGTGTTCTATCCATGTTTACTCATGGAACTCTGCTGGCAATTTGTAAGTATTTGTTACTTTTAGGGTATGTTCACACGAGGGCGTCCGTTACGGCTGAAATTACGGGGATGTTTCAGCCTGAAAACATCCCCGTAATTTCAGCCGTAACGGCATGTGCAGGCGCTTGAACGCCGCGTCCATTACGGACGTAATTGGCGCTGCTATTCATTGGAGTCAATGAATAACGGCTCCAATTACGGCCAAAGAAGTGACAGGTCACTTCTTTGATGCGGGCGTCTATTTACGCGCCGTCATTTGACAGCGGCGCGTAAATTACGCCTCGTGTGAACAGACAAACGTCTGCCCATTGCTTTCAATGGGCAGATGTTTGTCAGCGCTATTGAGGCGCTATTTTCGGACGTAATTCGGGGCAAAAACGCCCGAATTACATCCGTAATTAGTGCGTGTGAACATACCCTTAGCATTTAGTACTGTTAAGCCCTATTTACACGACAGGGATTCCCGGCCGAGTGACAAACATTTTTTGACCGACCGTCACACGGCCGCAGTAGGAACAATAGACAACAAATGGGGCTATTCACACGGCCGATTTTTTTTACGCCTTTCGGCCGTTCTCCCCATCGTACGGCTCCCATAGGAGTTTATGGGGCTGTGTAAAGCACGGCTGTCACTCGGATATGATCCAAGTGTCGGCCGAGCTTTCCGCCGCTCGTTCGCTCTCTTTTCCTCCTCACAGTGCAAAGTATTTTTTTGTTCGTTTTTTTTTTTCCCCTACATTTACATAATACTCTTATTGCAGCCGGTGTGGACAAATTCCCGAAAAATAGGGGATGCAGAGAATGAAGAATCAATAGTAGACCAAATTAACTATACTGTTCTTAACAGTTGTGATAATTGGGGTTTTTAGCATTCTTAATCACTTAGTAAAATGTATCTAACGCATCTAAAATGAAAGCAGAAAATATCCACCATGGTACAAGCTTTGAAATGTCATTCACATCTTTTTTTGATTCATCGGGAGAATAGCTTAATAAATGTTGTTACTCCGATAATGACTTTGTTTATACTGTATAACTAAGACTTCAGGATATCCAGCTCATTCGTGTGTAAATCTGTACCTTGTTACATCCTGACTCCCTTCCTGTTTTACCATTGTTGTGTAATTGCTTTACACATATGCCCACTTTATTAGTGCCTTGTGGCTGTACCTGAATGTACTGTGATACTGCCTATATGTATAGTAACAGTGTCTCTGTCATGGGATAGAGGAAGTCTAAACAAGGTCACCTACTGCAGTTTCAACAAAAAGTAAGTGAACCCTTATTACCTGAATATCTGCATTGACTACTTACTAATACAATGTGGTCTTCTTGTTGTCTAAAGGTACTTTTACATCGACCAAGTTTGGCCTATGCAATGAGCGCTTATCAACGAGACAGCTCGTTGATTGGCGCTCGTTTGCTCCTTTCACAGGGAACCAGAATGGAGACGTGCGATCGTTACTCCGATCGCTCGTCCCCATACATTTGTATCATGTTGGCAGTATGTCTGCCTGTTTACAATGGGAGATGAGCTGTCGACAGCGATAATAGTTTTCACATTTAAAACTATACGCTCAGCTGATGAATGAGTGTCTGCTCGTTCATCTGCTGATCGCTGCCCTGTTTACACAGGACAATTATCGGGAACGAGTGTTCTTTGAAAGCATGTTTTCCCAATTGTAAAAGTGCCTTTGTCACGATCTAGGGGTATGTGGACCCACTAGTCCGCTCCACCATAGCGCTGTGGCAGCTGGCCAAGTCACAGTCTATACAAAGTCTAAGCAAAGTCCTTAGCACAAGAGTACCTGAGAGAGTCCAGACAGTAGCAGAGGCTTTGGCACAGATGGAACTTGACGTGGCAGGTAGCGCCAGACGTGGCGGATGATAAAAGGACCGACAGGTGACACCAGACATGGTGTATGACAGCAGGCGTGGGAGATGGCACCAGACGTGGTGTATAACAGCAGGTGTCGCAGATGACACAACACGACTCCAACACAAGATAAGGATCAGGAACAAACACAACACAGGATACAGATTACAGGTAGCAGGGCACGGGAGCAGGATACAACTAAGGGACCATTTGCAATACGAACATGGGTAGACAACAACAATGCTTAGGCAAGAGTGGAAGGGCGGAGACCTTTTTATAGTCCAAGGTGATCTGGGGATATCTTAGGGAACTTTAACATGTGCTGGCCCTTTAAGGCTGGGAACCGAGCACGCGTGCACCCTAACATCCAGAGCAGGGACAGAAAGCCGCGAGTACTGATGTCCCCTAGGAGGGAGACGCCAACGGTCTGTGGTCGCAGGGTAAGGAATGGCGGCGGTCGCTGTTTCATAAGCCTGACACAACTCTCTAAAGACAGCTGGGCACCTGCTCTAATGGTGGGGATCAGAGTTACCTCTTGGTAAACGGCATACAGTTTAGACATAAAAAAGAATGGCAGAACTTCTGGTTATTTTTCATTACCCCCAAAGTTTTTCGTACAAAGCACAACGCTATGTTTGGAGCAAAAAGAACACTACACACCAAAACCTCATTCCAGCTGTGAAGCATGGTAAAAGGAGCATCATGGTTTGGGGCTGCTTTGCTTGACCTGTATGCCTTGCAATCGTTGAGGGAACAATGAATTTCAAGGTGTTTGAATTCATTTTACAGGAGAATGTAAGTACAGCAGTCCATGACCTCAAGCTGAAGAGATGTTAGGTGATGCAATAAGTCTCTCCATTCATGTACTCAGCACATAGTGATCCTGCGTTGTTCAATATGTGCTGTCACTTACTCACACATTAACGTTACTGAAATGTCTTGAGAGTGAATAGTCATCGCTTCCAGGCAGGATGTGATGTCTATTCACAGTCCCGACACTTCGTTAACGATTGTGTGGGACTTAATGACAGCAAGCGTGATCTGGCGAGATCACGATGTAAGCTGTTATTTACAGCGTGATCTCGCGAGATCACGCTTGCTGTCATTAAGTGCCACACAAACGTTACCGAAGTGTCGGGATTGTGAATAGACATCACATCCTGCCTGGAAGCGATGACCATTCACTCTCAAGACATTTCAGTAACGTTAATGTGTGAGTAAGTGACAGCACATCGTGATCTCGCAAGATCACCATGTGCTTAGTACATGAATGCAGAGAAGTGTATGACGCTGATTGGTCACTGATTGGTCAGCGTCATACACTTTTCTCCACAACGCCCACTTGGTCAAAAACTAAAAAACGCCCAGTTGGGCATCAAGAAAGTAATTCGCATAAATCTAAAATAGGTCATAACTCCGTCAAAAATGATAGTTTTTCTAAATAAAAACACTGCTGTAATCTACATTACAGCGCCAATCACATTAAGTAGGAGATAGGGCACTTATAATGTGGTGACAGAGCCTCTTTAACCCCTTCGGGACTAAGCCATTTTTTTGACTTTTCATTTACGTTTTTCAGTACCTGCATTCCAAGAGCCATAACTTTTTTTTAGTTTTCCATCAATAGAGTGCTGTGAGGGCTTATTTTTTGCGGGAGGAGTTGTAGTTTCTTTTGGTACCATTTATAGTTCCATATAATGTATTGGGAAACTGAACAAAAATTATTTGCGGGTTGAAGTTTGAAAAAACTCCTCAATGGTTTTTTGGGTTTCGTTTTTACGACTTTCCCCATGCAGTAAAAACGACAACTTAACTTTATTCTGTGGCTCAATACGATTACTGTGATACCAAATTTATATTGTTTTTTTTTATATTTTACTACTTTTATTGCTAATAAACTTTAAAAAAAATAATAATAATGTTTTGTGTCGCCACATTCTGAGAGCCATAACTGTTTTATTTTTTCACCAATTGAGTGGTGGGAGGGCTTATTTTTTGCGGGACGAGATGTCGTTTTTATTGCTACAATTTTATGGTACGTAGAACCTTTTGATAAATTGTTATGAACATTTTTTGTACAGCTAAGTTGACTGCGATTTTGGCGGTTTACATTCTTATGGCGTTCACCGTGCGTAAATAACGCTATATTGTAATAGTTCCGACTTTTACGGATGCAACGATACCAATTTTGTTGACTTTTTTTATTTTTTAGATTACTTTAGGGGGAAAATGGGAAAAGGTTTTTTTTTTAACTACTAAAAACTTTTTTTTCACTTTTTTTTTTACACGCTTTATTAGCCCCCCTGGAGGACTTGAACCAATGTATTACTAATGTATTGCAGTATATTGTCATTTTTACAGGCTTCTGTTAAGGGACAGAGTGAAGGCTGCCCTGTGGGCCTTCATTAGGCCCATGGGCTGCCATAACAGTCGTCACCCCCCGATCTCACTGTGGGGGGTGATGAGCTATTGGAGGGGCCTAATTGACCGCAGCATTTGAGGGGTTAAACAGCCAGGAATAGCGCAATTGCTGCTTCCAGTTGTTAGTCCTGGGTGTCCGCTGTAAAATACATTCAACACCTGCAGCATATGGAGCACACTCCAAACATCACCACCCGCACGTAATGGCACGTCTGGGTGCGTGAAGCGGTTAACTCTATCGAGATGATGTGGCATGACCTGAAGAGGGCACGCTGGGCATCATGGAAATATTGATGAACTGAAACACATTTGCAGGGAGTGATGGTCCAAAATTCCTCCTCACCTTTGTGGAAATCAAATTTGCTGCTACAGGAAACGTTTGGTGGAGGTGATGGCTGGTAAAGGGGTCATGTACAGGTTATTCTATTTATGTTCACTTACTTTTTCTCAATAAAAGAAATAAACAGTACAACTGTATGTGCTTATTAGTTTAGTAATTATTGTCTATATAGAATTGTGACTTCGATAACATTCAGACCACGTTTTATTGGTAACCAATTCAGAAATACAGGTGGTTCCAAAAGGTTCCAATGGGTTCCACAATTGGGATGTTGTATACTGTGCCTGACATCCCAATGAAAGGTACATGTAGGAGAAGCATGGTGAAAAGATCTGTCAGCTGCTCTACTTTAACCCTATATTGCTCCGAACACTGAAAGTGGCTCCTGCCAGGTTTTCCGGCAGATAAAATGTACTAAAATCAAATCCAAGTGGTCTCTTTTTGTTGCATTTCTTCAAAATCCCCCACCCCCATTGGGATTGTGGTGTACCATAGATGCAGTTCTAAAAGCATTTTGTACAACTTGTTCTATTACAAAAAAAATTCAACTGCGGTTGCAAGAAAACCGCGTGTACGAACATGTCTGCACCTACATAATAAGATAATAAGTTGCAACTTGACAATCTCTACATTTATGTGTTGTGTAAGTAAAATGTCAAATATTTAATTGGATAATATTTATATTTATCTTATAATATGTCACTAAACCAAAGTAAGGAAAGCTCCTTAGATTTGCAAAGATGTTCTTTTTCATGTGGACGATATTACATTTTCCTTATACTCTAGTACACGTTTTCTGGATACCTAAGAGGAAGCCAGCAGTTATCATGACAAAACCCTCTGTTGGTTTGAAGCTGTAATATGTTTCAGAAATTCTGAAGAAAAAACCCTCGTTTTACTGTCCGGCCATAAAGCGATTGGACAAGAGGCGTTATTTGAAGCTCCCGGGACCCAAAGCAAAATCTGTAACAGATCCCACCAACGACCACGCGTAATTTATAGTACAGGTCTCCTTATATGGGTAAAGAGACCTCTTGGGCTCCCTCAGGTTCCAGGGCCCAGGTACGGCCGCGAGCTCTGCACCCCCTTAACTTACACCCCTGGATTGTATTCGTTGTACTGACATAACACATTTGGACTCCTGCTGTGTCCATTCTAGGTTTTTCTAAACGTTCTGCAGGTGAGCTTGCGTTCATGTCTGATGCATACATGTATTTAATGGCTATGCACCCGTTGATGGTACCATCACAAGGTTAGAACTTCACACCTCAGTGTTGATTGGTTGTTCTAAACTTCTCGGTGTGTGGACAGTGGGTGGTGTACTGTAACCATCACTTTCTAGAAATCACATATATTGTGGAAATATGTTTCCTCCACAATCTGTTTACCAAGACAATCCCATATCAATAATCGCCTGGAATGTCATGGCAGATGAACATTCCTGGAAAGAAGACGCCATGCTTTTTGCAACATGCGTGTTTTGGGAGTCTTGTGTCAGCTGCTGAGCGGGAGGAGTGTGACCAATCTGCTGTAATTTGCTTCTCTCGAGTTCCAGACTAGATTATTTAGTGGCAGATTATACACACTGCAGCTGGGATTTGGTCACAGAGTTCTTCTCTTATTTGGCAAAGAACAATTTTTCAGGTTACGGTAAGATTGCTAGTTATTCACAGAAAAGCAGGCTGCAAAATGACTGGAAGCCAGAGGAGCTTAAATACAAGCGGTGAATGAGTACGGTCTCCTGGTGTCCTCATATGTGCAGGTGTATATGGCCTAATTCTACATAAAGTCTCTCTCATTATTAACCCCTTCAGGCCAGAGCTATTTTGGGCCTTGAGGACACAGCGCCATTTTATTTTTTCATCACTGTTCTGAATAACGTTTCCATTTTTCCATTGATGTAGTCATAAGATGTCTTGATTTTTGTAGGAGTTGTATTTTTTAATGGCACCATTGTGGAGTACATATAATGTATTAAAAAACGTATTAACTTTATTTTGCGGGTCGTTACAATTGCAGCAATACCACATTTATATAGTGGGGTTTTTTTTATATTAAACTGCTTTTGCACATTAAAAACACTTTTCTAAAGTATTTGTTTTTGCATCGCAATAATTTTTTTTTATTCTTCCACCGACGTTTTATATGGGCATATTTTTTGCGGAACAACTTTGTAGTTTTTAATGGTTCCGTTTTTGGGTGCATTCGACTTTTTTTATCTTCTTTTTTTTTTTTATTGCATTTTTTTTATAGGGCTGGATAAACAGAAAACAACAGTTCTGGCAGTGTTTTTTTTTTTTTACTGTGTTCACTGTGCAGGTTAAATAACACAATAGTTTTATAGTTACATATAGTTATAGTCATTACAGACGCAGCGATCGATACCAATTATGTGTAGCTTTTTAAATTTTTGTTAGTTTTTTATAATAAAGCATTTTTTGAAGGGGGAAAAGGTGGGTTTTGCATGTATTTATTATTATTTACGCGTATGATATTATTTTTTACTTTTTTTTAATAACTCCAACAACAGAGTAGCAGACCTGTCTGACAAAGTGGCTTTGGCTATTTTCCATATACTGTGTCCCTGATTATAATAGTACCATACACTGTGTCCCACACACACACACACACACACACACACACACACACACACACACACACTGCCCTCTGTAGATCGTGCCCACTTAGCCCCCTGTAGCTAGTGACCCCCATAGAGCCTCTGTAGATAGTGCCCTACATAGAAGCCCCTGTAAATAGTGTCCCACATACAGCCCTCTGTAGATAGTGCCCACATATGGACTCCAGAGCTGCAAGTCAATAGTGCTAACCACTGAGCCACCGTGCTGCCATACATATATCTTCCCCTATAGATAGTGCTCCACGTATAGCCCACCGCTGTAGATAGTCTCACATATAGCTCCCCCTGTATATAGTATCCCACATATAGCCCAGCCCTGTAGACACTGCCCTACATATAGCCCCCCTGTAGCTAGTGCTCTACATATAGTCCACCCCTGTACAGTGTCTCACATATATCTTCCCCCGTATATAGTGCCCCACATATAGACCCCCTGTAGTTAGTGCCCCACATCATCACATATAGACCCCCTGTATATAGTGTCCCACATCTCCACATATAGACCCCCCTGAATATAGTGGCCCATATATAGACATCCCCTGTATATAGTGGCCCACATCCCCACAAATAGACCCCCTGTATATAGTAGCCCACATCCCCAAATATAGACGACCCCCCTGTATATAGTGGCCCACATCCCCACATATAGACGACCCCCCTGTAGATAAAGCGCCCACTATAGATAATGCCACTCACAGTTTTATTAGAAAAAAAAACCAAAACTTTACATACTCGCATGATTCCGTTCCCGAGCCGTCCGATGGCAATGCAGACCTGCTCCCTTCCGAGCAGGTCTGCTGGAGCTGAACGACGCGTCGTTCAAAGGTGCTGATTGGCAGGGCAGAAAGACTTGCCCCGTCAATCAGCGCCTTTCAAGCACGGAAGCGGCGCAATGACTTCTTCAAAGGTGCTGATTGGCGGGGCAAATCTTATTGCCACCGCCAATCAGCGTCATTGTAAGGCAATGTCCGGCCATTCAGCGCTAATGCATGTATTTGTACCTGCGTCTATAGACGCAGGTTTCAATTACTGCAAGACGGGCCCATACATGTTGGAGGCTTGGCGGGTGGGCTGGCAGCACGGGCCCCCTCAAGCCGTGAGCCCCGTAGCAGCCGCTATGGCTGCTACCGCAGTAGTTACGCCTCTGGTTGTAATAGTAGTTTCTAGTTGAGAATTTTCAAACCTATTGTCCAATGGTAACTTTTATAAAGGAACAAGGGGTCGAGAAAGAGTTTTGTTTGCCAGCATGACTGGCAGCCTCCATATGCGTAAGAATCCCACATAAAATAGAGTAATATACTGGCAGCAATCTAAGGTGCATGGCGGGACACTTTATTTACCATGTTTTGCGTGTGTTATTGTCTTCTACGCTTTCATCTTGTTTGTGTGTCGTCCTTGTTATTGTTAAAATAGCAATAACTATGGAAGTTTTTATTCACAGACACATGCGCGTTAAAGGTTGCTGTACATTTTGCGATTCTTTTCTTAATTATAGCTTATATGACATTCCTATGATTGTCAGTGACTTGCCATTCTAAAATAAACATTCCGTTACTTTTGTAATTTACTCTGTTTACATGGGTTATAAAAATCCCAATCTGTGTTGGCGTCAGTTGAACGCTGTAGTGTTTGCGACCTGCCTCTAGAACCATCTCCATGGAAACCTAATGGGAAGATAATTGAATGGAACCTATTTTGCTACCCATCCCTTTCTCACATGGATGCCAACAAGGTCAAAACTTTGCAGTCCTAAAGTTCCTTTCAGCTTCATGCTAATGCGATAAGACTGAGGAGCCATTTGTCTCACGGTGCCAGCCCCCGTTTAGATAAATGAAAGTGTTTTCATCCCATAGCGTTTATAGGAGAACTTGGCTTTCACACTAATTATGTGACTAGGTCGCTTCTAACCAAGTTTCTTGCTAGTTCCGCATGCTAATTCCCCTCCTCCCTCTTATTGGCGTTCATGTTGAGGGACAGTCACACTTACGTGGGAGACTTTTCTGATATCTGTGTTTCCATTCAGTGTAATAACCTTTACCTTATAGTTTCTTAGATTCTATATTTGAAAACTATATTATGTTTCACTATTTGTTCTCACTCCTCCCTTCATGTCTAATAACATGAAGAATAAAAACTGCTATAATAACCAGCATGTACAAATTTTCCGTTTATAGTGTTCAAAGTCAAAGTGAATAGCACATTGCTCCAGTTGTATTAGTCATGCCGTAGTATATGTCCATGAACGCATAGTTATATCCCTGCTAAACCGCATACACTCAAGGATGATACATTTTATCCCCACTGATACAATGTAGCAATCTCAAGAAAGAGCTTTGTATTGCTGATATGTTGGAGAGAGAGACATTATTGCAGCATTTTGCCATGTTTTTTTTATATTTGCAGTAAGAAACTGATTTGACTGCACTGTGTGAATATACTCATAGATGAGTAAGATTCTGTTCACATGATGCGGTCAGATCACGGTTTATTGCCACGTTTACTTCGATATTGCTGCAAGATTACACGCACCGTGTGAATAGACCCTTACAGTCTTTGGATTTAAATAAAAATGTTTCCATTCACCGACAGCAAACAGATCTTCAAAGTGGTAAGGAATTGGAAATTTTATATTCTAAAAGGATTGTGCATTCTGTACATAAATCTTGAAAATCACTTTTAAGGAAGAATACAGGACAGGAATTTTGGGCCTTATGCATCAAAATCTGTTCAAAGAAAATGGGTTATTGTTGCCCACACCCATCATCACATTAAATATTTCTTTATTTCATGCCCTTCACAGAAGGGCATGAAATAATGAAGTGCATAGGTGGTTTAGGGCTCATGCACACTGCCATTTTGGCATCTATGAGAAGCATCTGAAAATAGCAATGCTGCTATTGAAATATCCATACAAACTGCACCTTAGGCCTGTGTGCATGAGGATCTAAAGAGTTTCCACAACAGCCTCACTTTAGATTAGGACACATGTGCAATACTCTATGAGAGCTACACTACGCTACAAAGTGGCATTCATTTTCCCTGTGGAGGCAGGTCCAGATGAAAGAGGAAGCCTAGAGACAAATGCACCCTATAGTTTAAACCTATGATCTGATATATCGTGAGCAGCACTGGCCAATCCGAGAGCAGGGCAGAATGTCTCGGACTATTGAAGCAGTGTGCATCAGGAGGTCTGAGAAGCGTTGCAACCACCTTAGATGAAAGAAGAGGCGGCCCGAGAATCGTGGATTGGCAGCACAATAAGTAAGTGCGCCAGGTACATTACCTATGCATTCCCTATTACAATACTACCTTAGTTGTGTGTAAGAAAATTAGTTTATGTAATGCGGTTAGTAAAATAATGGGTTATTTCCCACAATGGAAGATATATTCATAGTAGTGTTTGCGGCCTTTAGACAGGATACTCTTGGACTTGTCAAGGACAAGAATTTGAAGGGATTCTCGTTTCTACAAGAGGGATATTCTTAGTTCTTTAGTAGGTGAGCTTTTGTTTGTGGTCTCCAGGTGTCTGATCTGGGCCAGAAGGTTTGTCACAGCTAACACCCTTTCTCGTTTAAGGTGCGAGCCATGTTTGTCAAAAACTCCCTGAACAACACACTTATGTGCCTCCCAGAGAGTGCATGAATTCAAATTGTCTGATATTAGTACAAAAGTATTCGGAAATGGTTTGTTTTACATCCTGAAAAACCACTGGGTCATTGAAAGTGAAGTGTTGCGTCGCCAATGCCATTGGCAGGGGAGGGAGAGAGGCATGGTGTTAGAATGTAACATTGTTAATGGCTATCGCGTGTAAAAGGGGTAGGTCATGGCTTAAAGAGGCTCTGTCACCACATTATAAGTGGCCTTTATTGTACATGATGTGATCGGCGCTGTAATGTAGATTACAGCAGTGTTTTTTATTTAGGAAAATAATCATTTTTGACGGAGTTATGACTTATTTTAGCTTTATGCTAATGAGTTTCTCAATGGACAACTGGACGTGTTTTACTATATGACCAAGTGAGTGTATGACGCTGACCAATCAGTGACCAATCAGCGTCATACACTTCTCTCCATTCATTTACTCTGCAGATAGAGATATACTATTCAGACATCATCTGCGCATGCCCTTCTTTTAAGCTCATTACGCACATGTGTGATCTGCCAGTCAGTTCATGCGCAACTCTGAATATACTGTTGCGCAACAGTGTTACAAAATAAAGATTTAAAAAAAATAAATAATTCCCCATATAGGGTTTTCATATTGTTACTTAGGAAAGTGTATATGTGTGTCTGTGTATATATATGTATATATATATATATATATATATGTGTGTGTATATATATATATATATATATATATATATATATATAAAAGTAGAGGATTGGAGCAGCACTGTGAACAAATGCCTGACTAGGCTGGTGCAAAGCTTCAAAAATAAAGGAGTGACCTCTCCTTATGTGTTAGATATCCAAAAAAGAGAACGTGAAGCAGCACTCAAATAAAGTGAATTTATTCATCCAACATGGAACCACAACGTTTGAACGTTGTGGTTCCATGTTGGATGAATAAATTCACTTTATTTGAGTGCTGCTTCACGTTCTCTTTTTTGGATATATATATAGGGAGCCACCAGTTCAGCGAGAGATTTGTAATTCAATGTATTAATAGAACAATTGGCGTCATCACTATTGAGCATCTTTAAGAATATCATTGAGAATACATATCGTCATATTTTACTATATAGGGGCATGTATTGGTGGTTGGTCGATTAATTATTCAGATCACTGTGAAGTCAACAGCAAGGATATTAATTTATATGTCACTTATTAGTCTGGACAGCAAGTGTTTTTAATCAAGTATTCAGCAATACGTACACCTATCCAGTGGTGTAACTACCGATGTAGCAGACATAGCAGCTGCCACGGGGCCTGCAGCATGAGGTGGCCGTGTCCCCCGCCTTTACTGGCCTCTAGCAGTGGCTATGGCTGTTACAGCGGTAACGACGCCACATTCAATAGTATCTGCGCCCTTACGACGCAGACACTATTGAACGCTATGGCAGAGTCAGTAGGTAACTCCATGCTCTGCTATTTACTAGGCTACAGGCCACGTTTGTCACACGGCCTACGCACGGATCCCGTCGGCGTTTATTCGCTCCGTTCGTCGCGGTAACGGGGCCTAGGTGAGTATGACGTTTTTTTGTTTGTTTGAGGGTTGCTATATGGTGCTATCTACTGAAAGGGGCTGGGTCGCTATATGGCGCTATCCACAGGAGGAGGGCTGTATGGCGCTATTTACAGGGGGAGCTGTATGACACTATCTACGGGGTGGGCTGTATGGCGCTATCTACAGAGGGGGTTTGTACGGCGCTATCTGCAGGGGAAGCCATATGGCATTATCTGCAGGTGACTATAGCGCTATCTACAAAGGGAGCTGTATGGGGCTATCTACAGGGGGAGCTGTATGGCGCTATCTACAGAGGGAGCTGTATGGCGCTATCTACAGGGGGAGCTGTATGGCGCTATCTACAGAGGGAGCTGTATGGCGCTATCTACAGAGGGAGCTGTATGGCGCTATCTACAGGGGGGCTGTATGGCAGTATCTACAAGGGGTGGGGTGGTGGGGGCTCTATCTACAAGTCCTGTGTTACACTGTCTACAGGGGGGGGGCTGTATAGCACAATCTACAGGGGGCACTATCTACAAGGGGGCTGTATGTGGCACCTAGGGGAGGAGGGGGCCCAGTTAAAAGTTTTCAATGAGGTCCAGTCTTTCCTAGTTACTTCTGCACCTATCATTTATTAAACTAATAATATTTAAAAGTTATTTTATTAGGTAGCGAGTTGTCCTTTTGTGGCCGTCCGAACAAGTGTCTCTATTTTAGAACCAGGAAGCGACCGCTCATTTACACAGGCAGACATGCCAGAATTGACATCTATGGCTGGAACAGGACATTGGGCGATAACTCCAGACAGGAGTATGGTAGAAAAGCAGTTTATATAGTATTAGAATTGTGTTTTTAAGTATGATTCAGCTATGCCGTTTTTTTTAGGGGGGCCAAACTTCGGCGGTACACTTTAATTGTTTTCGACTCCTCCTTAGTTATGCCTGTTGATCTGCTCACTTTTCCCCAACAGAGTTAATAGAAAATGACTGCCGCTGTGATGATATTTACCCAGCTTTCACAGACGCCTAAGTCGCAAATCTGTCTAATTATGAGTGATATATGACCTGCCCCTATAGAACTCATTTCATTAGGAAGATTTTTTCATTGCCATTTGGGAAGCTGTAATGGCGGACATTTGATGTTACCACGTTTAAAACAAGACAAACTTAGTATCTAAATTCAGTATCTTTTGGGACATCATAGTAATAGTCACAGTGTAAAGGAGCAAAATGATTTGACCTATGGAACTGGAAAATGATGCCTCGACTATATCACTATAATGTAAACCGTGATAAGAACAGAAGATGGCTTTATGTATAATAGCAGCTTTGGTGGGAACAATTTTTTTATTTTTTTTTGCAAAAACGATTTCCTTCTGAGCTGCATTACTCTGTGTAAATGGACAGGTCAGACAGTTGTCCCAATGATGAATTATCAGAACATCGGCCTGAGTGAAAGCCAGGATATGTACATGCATGTGTTTCAATGCTGGTTGATGGTTCTTTGTGAAGGGGAGCTGCCCTACTGTTTTAGGACCTGTCTTATTACTTGTACTCTTCAGCGCCGTGATAAAGCAGGAGCAAGTCTGGCATATAAGGGAAAACATGACTTGGCACAAGTTCTGCCTTCGAGACAATTCACGGGGAAAGAACTGCCTTGCTCATAAATAATATAAGAAAGACAATTCTATTTATCAATGTGTTCTCTGTAGAAAACGCAACACTTTCATTAACCTGGATGGCTTTTCTATTAGGGAGCTGTTAGTTACGGCATTTATGAGAATCTGCTAATAAAGTTGTATTTTGATAGACAACCGACCCTAAAGCCATCTTGAGGAGTGACAGCGTTTGGCTGCGTGTCAACACATTGCGCTCTTTCTTGCCAAGCATCACTAGATCATTATTGGGGAACTGTAATCAGCATATAAATAACCTTCATTTTAATGTAATTGCTGCCCTGCAACTGCTCCGAAGGGTCACCGGGAAAACTGTAATGGCTGATTGTTTATTTTACACAAAATGAGTTCCCAGACATCTGACATCTCACTCCCTGACTGCTTATATGTGAAAAGAGCTATGCTTTCCTGTATATGACTGAGGAACACTTGATATTATGTGTGAATGGAAGCACATCTTGCCGTATAATGTTATGGCATATCGCTAGGGTATGAAATAACATTTCTACCAGTTACCATTGGAATCACCATCAGTCCTGAGAACAAAAGGACTGTGTATATGTGTGCGAAAGTCTGAGGGACTGTCCACCAATTTCGGTATCATGCATCAAAATGGTCTTAGAAAAAAGTGGCTTATTGCCCATAGCAACCATTCGCAGTCCACGTTTACATTTTTTTTAACCACTAACAACAAAAAGAAACCGGGATTGTGATCAGTCACTTTTGTTTTGGGACATTCTTTGTACAGTAAGACTTGTATGGAACTGATCCATATAAAGTAGTGAATTAAAAGGGAATGTCACTGTTGTCAACAACTGAATAACCTGTAGAGTTTTAACTTTGCCTAGATTTCTTTGCCTATATATGTTGAAAAATGCCAGCCCTTAGTTCAACTTTTGGGGACCAAAATATGTCAGTGTGCTATATTTTAAAGATGTATAGGTGCTTGTTCTATTTACCTATTATTGGCGAAAGGGAGAGTTCCTTTTAAACTTTCAAACAAAGCTGTAAAAGGTGTTTTCCGAGTTATTTAAAAAATTGGCCAAGGTAGGAGGGATGCATTAAAAATAAAAAAGAGCCATTACTCACCTCACAGATCTCCAGCGCCGCAGCTCCGGTCCTTCCCGGGGCTGTTTTTTACATGGCTACAGTGATGATGAGCCCGTATACCCATGTGAACGCTGCAGCCAATCACTGGCCTCAGCTATCCTGTACCGTATATACCCACTGAGACCAGTGATTGGCTACAGTGATTATGTGGGTATACAAGCACATCGTCGGTGCATCCCTGTCAATAAACAGCGGCAGGGAGGAGCGGCGGTGCTGGAATGCTTGGGATCTGTGAGGTGAGTAATGGGTCTTTTTTTTTTTTTTTTTTTAACCCATCCCTCCTACCTTTGGTCAATTTTTTTTTTAATAACTTTAAACCCCTATAAGACTGGAGAAGACTTCATGTATAGATATTACCTGTAAGGCCACAGTCACAAATCAAAGTCTTCTAAGGTAGAATATCTTTTTAATATATCTAATGAGCATGCACAATTTTTTTCTCTATAGAACTCTCATATATTGGGAGAATGGTGGTGTCTTGAGCCCCCGTTGGAAAGTCTATAGAGGAGGCAACAAGCTGGAAAGGTGGCTGTGCATGCGTGCTGTAATATTCCCATGAGTTTCTGTAAATCCCATAAACTAGAGTGAAGAGACCAGCACACATGCACAGTCTCTTTCTGTCTGGAGTACTTAGGACATCCCAAGTCTCCCAATAGATGGGAGTCTCAGAATTGGAACCCCCACCTATCAGACATTCATGACTTGTTGATATGCTGTGAATGTGTCACATGGGGATAATCCATGTGGCCCTTGGCAGTGGTGCACCCCTGGATTATCGGGTCATTCTGAGCCCTTATACGCTCCAGTCTTGCTGTGTAGCACTGTGGCCGAGGGAAAAGAGCTCATCCGTCTTCACGCTATTTTGTCTGACATTTTTCTACAATGGCAACTACAGCAATTATTCAAGATGT
This sequence comes from Rhinoderma darwinii, assembly GCF_050947455.1. NCBI lineage: Eukaryota > Metazoa > Chordata > Amphibia > Anura > Rhinodermatidae > Rhinoderma > Rhinoderma darwinii. Next base: position 286,473,044 of record NC_134690.1, on the reverse strand, counting down.
TTGTGTATAATAATCCACTGTTCTCAAGGCCCATTCCAATGTGTGTCAATGCCAAGGTGAAATACGTATGTAATTGTTATGGTTCGGGAGCAATTTTGCAAGGTCATTCTGTGCAAGTTCTAGTAGCTTAGTTTCCACTGGATAATGATATTAAAGAGCCATTTAGATTTAAATCTGGTCGTTTTAAGACTAGTATACAGAAGTGAATACTTGTGCTTCCTATAGTGTATATTTCATATGTAGTTCTATATTTCCTGCCTATTGTGAGACTTTGGGCAGATTATGGCTGTTCCATAGACAAATACACCTAGTGCACCCGCAAGTACAAGACTGATATCTTAACGCTTTAAACAACATCATTTATATATGAATATATAAGTAATCTAGCTGAGGCATACTTTGTACATACAAAGCATTACTTATCTTGTACTGATCGAACTTAGTTACAACCTGCGTTATATCCCATAGCTACAGTGATATTTCTGGCTTCAGAGCTGAAATCCTACAGCATTACCTGCTGTTGGATGTCTGTACAGAGCTTGCACTTATCTTTATTCTAGAAAATCTAGCAGTCTTTTCACAATACACTGTACAGCAATCTGATGTAGGAAACCACTGCATTGTAGGAACACAACTATGTATTTACATAGCTTATATGATGAAGAAATATGAACATACATTTTCAGGATATTTTTTTTTTGTGAAAGAAAATTCCATAAAAAGAATTTGATTAAGTATCTCAATTAGTTTATACATAAAATCAGTTGTGCCATCCTCTAAAACTATAGTGGGTGCAGATTTTTGTCAGGGCAGTTTACAAGACCGTAGTCTGGTCGTATTAGTCTATTTACTAGTATGTAGTTATAAGTTGCATCCCTAGCATATTCTAGACTCTTTCAAATGACACTTTCGTCTTTCTCGTGCTGCCACATCAATCACACTGGTGGAGAACCTCTTTAACCGCTTGATAAAAGAGAATAACCTGAAGGTCTTATTTTTGTTGGTAATTTTTCTATTCTAAACGGGGGAATTGTCTTTAACGCTTTCAGTGCTGAATAAATTTGCTGCTACTTTGTGAACGAGGACGAATTTACCTTATCAATCAGCAACTGTAACTACATTGCGGAGAGGAAAGCTGACTTGCAAGCAATCCCTGCGGACTAGGTCTCCAGCGGAGGAAGTGGTTATTGTATGAGAGCTAAGCATCTGGTAGGGTAGTGATAAGCTAAGAAGGTCATTCCTTTACAAAGTTCAAACATGTGTTTTTCCACTGTTCACACCTGGTCCACACCACACTTTCATAGTGTACCCACTGAGTATTACATAACATAGGGCTTTACTTATCAAACGTATTTTCCAAATTTCTATGTTGCTAAGTCATTGTTGGGGTTAACAGTAAAGCAAGTACAAAGCAAACAAGTCTCTTTAGCACCCTCATCTGGTTAATAATGGAACTAACAGTTAAATGAGTAATGTCTGTGATAGTCAGGCTTAATTGCAGTGACTGAAAAATCCACGTGATATGATGCATTACTGCTGTATGATCTATTGGTAAATAGGTGGTAACCATTGGTACTATTGGTACTTCAGCATAATAATTTTACATTTTCTTATTCTTTCTTTTCAGGCTTTCTCTTCATAAATCGAGCTCTGAAGAAAGCTCTGTAGGTCAGTATTAATGTTTAAAGCGGTGTCGGTGCATCACCATAGTTTTTAAGAGTATAAATACATATAAAGAGGTAATCGACATATTCATTTATCTGGATTGAGCTAAAATCATGCAATGTTTTAAGCGTTCCTTGTGTTGCTAAAGACTTCTACCTGTGCCTACTACATTATTGAGCTTGTCCAAGATGACACTTGAAGGAATTATTGTTTAAGTTCCTACTAGATCTACTGACTGAAATCCTATATAATGTGATATATAATTGAAAATCATGAGGCAGAAATCTTAGATGCAGCTGTCTGATCTGAGCTAGATGACTAAGGTTAGAAGAACTTTTAATGATTTTACTCTATTATCTTGCGATCATTTAGGTAAAGTTGACTGGAAGAAGAAAAATAAGTATTTTTGGCAAAATTTCCGGAAAAGTCAAAAAGGAATAATGAGACAAACCTCAAAAGGTAATGAATGGCAATCGATAACAATGCAACGTTTTATTCTCCATTTGTCAGATTATATTTAATTATAGACATGCTGTACAAGAACACTAAAGTCGCCTGCACATCAGTGGTCCCCAACCTTTCTTAACTTGAGAGCCTCAGTCAGCACAAGATTTCGTAGAAGCCATATTACCGATATAAAACAGGAAACAACTGTAACCGATTCCAAATAATAATTACGTTACCTGTGCAATGGGCCTAAAGGGCCGTGCTTACATACAAAAGGTAATAGGAATATGGCTCGTCACCCCCCCCCCCCCCCCCTTCCCAAACCTGCCCTCATACATGTACTTGTGATCTTTCAGGATTGTGGAGGAGGGCAGGTAGTTGGTATGGGGGAATGATGTGGAGCCCTGTTTATGCTTAATTCAAATTCTGCAGGTATTCGTTTCTTCCTTTGTGGGGAATGGAAAGGCGAAAAGCGAAACCTTGCTTCTATGTGCCCTTCTATGTATATAAATGTAAGCATGGCTTCTCACCCCATCCCCCTAAATCTATTAATTGCCCTAATACAGAGCCAATTGTTGGTATGGGGAAGACGTGAAGCCCTGCTTAGGTTTCATTTATTTTTAGCAGGCATTATGGTTTTTAAGAAAAATATATTTGAGGTGGGGGGGAAACCATGCTGACTACCTGTCCTTCTGAGAAGCTGTCCCAATAAGAGATGCAGCAGCTGCACATACCCAATGGTGGTAAGTGCAGCCTCCTAAGCGCTGCAGTGACGAGCTGTTTACAGATGCAGCGCTGTAACAATGTTTAATTTCTCCTCTTCTCGTGTACTTCGGCCTTCCCCTGCACAATTTCTTTGCTTAGTGCAGGGGAAGGCAGTGGTGGACGTGCGAGGAGGAGAAGGCAGAGCCACTAAATGTTATTACGGCGCTGTGGCCTCCTCTGACATTTCATTATAAAAGAGAGGAGGCAGTTTGTAGATCCCACTTTTTATTTTTATTTTGAGTGCTATTGAGCAGAGGTGTAAAAAGTTTTTATAAGAAAACTTAGACTAGGGCCCCCATCCATCAGGACATGAAAGACATATGCTTATTTCGGCCTCTACTCTGTCCGCTGTGTCTTTTTCTTATTTTCTTGGTCTCCCAGTGACCATTCATCTTCCCACTCGTGCCATCCATCATCCACAGCTATCACTAACTGCACCTCACCTCTGAGTTCTGGGCTCCATAGCATTTGCTATACCTGCTACGCCGGTAGTTATACCCATTCTTCTGAACATAATCCCATGTCTATTATTGGTGAAAGATATTTTTTTTCCCCCTAGACGAGCAATGCCTGAGGTGTCTTGTAACCTCTGTGTGTGTGTGTGTGTGTGTGTGGGTGTGTATACATATATATATATATATATGTGTGTGTGTTATCCCCCCCCCACCTCCTCCTGCCACTCCCACCAGTGACTGACGGACTACTGTGTATCTACATGTATGCACGGCAGCAGTCAATCTCTGGTGATAGGGACGGAGGAGCTATTCCCTCATGAGTCCGCTGTATTCTTTGTCTGGCTTTATTATTTCTTATCATATTTTTAATGCAGTTTGGAATAATAGTAGACTCAACCTGTCCCTGTAATATGCTGCTCAGAGGCTCTGTCACCAGATTTTGCAACCCCTATCTGCTATTGCAGCAGATCGGCGCTGCAATGTAGATTACAGTAACGTTTTTATTTTTTTAAAACGAGCATTTTTGGCCAAGTTATGACCATTTTTGTATTTATGCAAATGAGGCTTGCAAAAGTACAACTGGGCGTGTTGAAAAGTAAAAGTACAACTGGGCGTGTATTATGTGCGTACATCGGGGCGTTTTTACTACTTTTACTAGCTGGGCGTTCTGATGAGAAGTATCATCCACTTCTCTTCAGAACGCCCAGCTTCTGGCAGTGCAGACACAGCCGTGTTCTCGAGAGATCACGCTGTGACGTCACTTCCCCAGGTCCTGCATCGTGTCAGACGAGCGAGGACACATCGGCACCAGAGGCTACAGATGATTCTGCAGCAGCATCGGCGTTTGCAGGTAAATCGATGTAGCTACTTACCTGCAAACGCTGATGCTGCTGCAGAATCATCTGTAGCCTCTGGTGCCGATGTGGCCGACACGATGCAGGACCTGTGAGTGACGTCACAGATCTGCACTGTCAGAAGCTGGGCGTTCTGAAGAGAAGTGGATGATACTTCTCATCAGAACGCCCAGCTAGTAAAAGTAGTAAACACACCCCGATGTACGCACATAATACACGCCCAGTTGTACTTTTACTTTTCAACACGCCCAGTTGTACTTTTGCAAGCCTCATTTGCATAAATACAAAAATGGTCATAACTTGGCCAAAAATGCTCGTTTAAAAAAAATAAAAACGTTACTGTAATCTACATTGCAGCGCCGATCTGCTGCAATAGCAGATAGGGCTTGCAAAATCTGGTGACAGAGCCTCTTTAAGCAGGGCAGCATATTGAGGTGACAGAGCCGCTTTTACATTTAGTTTTGTGACTGATGCAGTGTAATTTCCATTGTGTACATTATTTCACATTGTATAGATATGTTTACAGATGAATGGCTACAACATACCATATATAACTACAAATTAAAACCTTATTACATTATAACAACTTTGATTCATTGAGAGTCACAGAGATCCATTGCTGATAGAGCACTATTTTCCATTTGTTGCATGTTTGTCATCCATGGACTGCCATACGGACACAATATTTGGTACATGAAATAAATTCTCATAAGAGCACATCTTAAAAAAAGATTAGATAACATATTCTCTGAGCATTACATGAAAACCATAATAGTCGTTTATTACCCACTTCCCACTCCAAGACCTATTATTAGGTCACACTAAGTACAACTTTGGCGCTTAGCGACCTAATAGTACATCATGGGAATAACTGCCATTCCGCCCCCCCCCACCCGGCACTTTTATGAGCTGTGACAACTGCGGTCATGTACCTATCACGGTGGTCCGCGCAGATTAACCCCTTAGAAGCCGCGTTCAATAGCGATCCCAGCTTCTAAGGGATTAAAACATAATTGACGTCCCACGACTCGACCGCGCGCGTCGATGGTTGCTATAGCAACCAGAGGCCTAACAATGGCCTCCGGCTATGCCAGCTACGGAAGTTTAGTAGGTCCTGACAAAGGCAGGACCCACTATTCTTGCTGTCAGTGAGTAGCTGACAGCTCTAATACACTGCACTACACACGTAATGCAGTGTATTAGAATAGCGATCAGAGCTTTATGCCTTCAAATCCCCTAGTGGGACAAAATAAAAAAAGTACAAAAAAAAGTTGTATAAAAATATAAGTTTATAAAGTAATAAAAGTAAAAATCCCCTTTTTCCCTTATCAGTCGTTTATTATTAAAAATGAAATATAATAATAATATAAAGTGTACATAATTGGTATTGCCGCGTCCGTAACGGCCTGACCAACAAATGTATTTCGTTATTTATCCCGCATAATAAACGCCATAATAGAAAATAATAATAAACCATACTAGAATCACAATTTTTTGTTCACTTCACCTCCCAAAAATTGGGTGAATATGTCATTTATAGTGCACAGGGGAGCGCTGTAAAAAAAGGAATACAAAACAATAGTAGAATTGCTGTTTTTTAGTCACCACGCCTCATAGAAAATAGAGTAAAAACTGATCATAAAGTCGCATGGACCCCATGAAAACAACAATGAATTCGTAAAGGGGTCTTGATTCCAAAATGGGGTCACTTTTAAGGGGTTTCCCTTGTACTGGTACCTCAGAAGCTCTGCAAATGCGACATGCCGCCCAGAAACCAATCCAGCAAAATCTACATACCAAATAGCGCTCCTGCCTTTCTGAGCCCTGCCATTTGTCAAACCAGCAGTTTATGACCACATATGGGGTATTGCCGTAATATGGAGAAATTGCTTTTCAAATATTGGGGTGCTTTTTCTCCTTTATTCCTTGTAAAAATAAAAAAAGATTTGCACGTTTGATCAAAAAAAATATTTGATTTTCAATTTCACAGCCTAATTCCACAAAATGCAGCAAAAAAAAAAGCGGTGGGGTCAAAATGCTCACTATACCCCTCGATAAATTATTTGAGGGGTGTAGTTTGCCAAATGGGGTCACTTCCGGGGGGTTTCCACTGTTTTGGCACCACAATACCTCTTCAAACCTGACATGGTGCCTAAAATTTATTCTAAAAAAAGGAGGTCCCAAAATCCACACGGTGCTTCTTTGTTTCTGAGGCCTGTTTTTCAATCCATAAGCACTCTAGGGCCACATTTCTAAAAACTACAGAATCTGGGCAATAAATATTGATGCCAACATAAAGTAGACATATGGGAAATGTGAAATAGTAACTATTATGTCTTCCGAGCAGAAAAATGCTAATTTTCCCAAATTTTCTCAAAATGTTGCTAATTTTCTCAAATAAACACTGAATATATCGACCAAATTTTACTACTAACAAAGTCCAATGTGTCACGAGAAAACAATCTCGAATCGCTCGGATAGGTAAAAGCATTCCTGAGTTCTTACCACATAAAGTGACATATTTAAAACTTGGGCTCTGAACCTTAAGGCTCTAACTAGGCTGTGTCCTTAAGAGGTTAAGGTATTTAGAGAATGTCCTTTGATATTTCTAAGTGCGTAACTTTGTGTGTGCTGCTGTCGCAAATAACACCATAAGCAAAATCTTATCTTATAATGTGGAGATCTGATCATCACCAACTTGTAGACTACTTCAGGCATAAAGGCAAATGTATGTTACGTCAATATAGGGAGGGTCTGTTTGTGACTTTTCTCGCATGTGGGGTTATGCTGAGATCCTGACAACTTGGTAACGCATTTCTAGAAGACATAGCAGATGGAGAGGAATGGAACAATGCAGCCTTTTATACTGTACAGTGTCCCAGCAGGCCCCGAGTCTTGCACATGAAATAACATCATGTTACTGCCCCACTGGAGTTTTCGGTCTTTATAACTTTTCTAACATGGGCAAAGTTTCATCCTTTTTACCTTTTTAAGCGTTTACTTTCTGTTTAGCAAATATTCAAATTCTTTTTGATCCCGTAAGATTCTCCCCAGACATTTCATTATGCAGATGAATTCTTCTTTGCTTGGCTGAATATCTTCTCCAGCAGAGGGAAGCCTCGTTCAGTAAAATCGTTATGGGCCTATGAGAGCGGAAACTGTGTGCTGGAAAATAATGTTGGGGAAAAGAGCTGTGCTGACAGCGACAAGAATGCTAATATTCTAATATCTAGGCAGTAGGCTATGTGCCACGTATGTATTGTTAAAGGAGAAGGACCTAAAAGTACTAAAAGAAACCTCACACATTAAGGCAAAGCTTTTACTGTCGGTCCCCCACCCATATTTCTTTTTATTCCCTTACTTTTTATTTTGTTTCCCCTTAATTTGTGACTGTCAGCCATCTTCCCAGATGTAAAGCTACAGAGAGCGAATAAATGGTGGTCTCAGATCTGAGGGGATCTGGAAATGTCACCCACGTCCTACCTGCGCTAAACAGACACGGCTCCTGCCTAACACATAGTAGCACTTGGAAGGGTATATAGACGTTTGGCTTTTTTTCCACTCGAATTTTTCTTTTAGGTGTTCATCACTGGGTTTTATTTAAAAAATGTTCGAAATGTGAGCGATGAAAATATTAGCATTTATTTGGGCAAATAAAACTTCAAATAATCAGGATGATCTGGTGAATTAGAGGGGGGATTTAAAGAGCACAAATAAAGCATTGGATGACCTATGACATATTTAATGCAAAGTTTAGTTGACCTGTCGTCACCCGTTATAAACAGTCAATTTATATATTACGTCTTCCGAGCAGGGGAGATGCTGGAATTAATACATTCTGTTCTTTTTCATCTAGGGGAGGATGTTGGTTATGTGGCCAGTGAGATCACAATGAGTGATGAAGAGCGGATTCAGCTTATGATGATGGTGAAGGAAAAAATGATCACCATTGAGGAAGCGCTTGCAAGGGTAGGATTTTAAGCCCTCTTCTATTTAACGGAGTATTGTCCACGACGCACTTGGATCCTTTTCTATAGATGCCATCATCAGTGCATTATAAGTCATTTTATTCAGTAATTAATCAGAGGACCTTATTTAATCTTCTATGGGATGACCTTGTGGTATTTAAGGTTTATTTTTCATATATATTGTATATTTTTGCTGAAAAAATCATATAAAATTGGAGTGAATTGCATTATTTTAGTATTAAGGTTTAACAACTGAACACCTATTGATTCTTCCGTGCAGTCTTTGTTTACATGCAGTACAGTCGCTAAGAGAGAAGAAGTGACTTAAGAACAGAAACATTCATGGATGGTGTTAAACCAATACTAAAGTTTAGCCTCATGATATATATGGCTGGATCATCACAGTCAGAAAATAGTGGGCCTCATGTATGACACCTAGTGCAGATAAGAGCTGGAGGTGTTACCCATAGCAACCAATAGCTTATTTCATTTGCAGATCTGCTTTGAAAAAAAATAATAATCTGAAATCTGATTGGTTGATAAGAGCAACACCTCCAGCTGTTTGCAACTTCTGCACTAGTTTTGATACATGATGATTGACGGCTGTCGAGAGGTCGGTTTATAATCCTCCACCTCCACAAGAGTAGCTGGAATAGGGGTTCTGTGTGTAAAATAGCCGATTTGGTAACTATACAGAAGATTGTTAGCAAAGATTGTTGAACTTGGAGGCGGAGCTGGATTTTTGTGGCTTCCCAGATCACATTTGAGCAAGTATTTTTAAATAACTTTTTTAGTCTTTTTGTTTTTTTATTGAGCTGCAAACAAAACCCACACATATTCAGTTCCCCAATGTGAAGTTAATCTGTTTTTATGACAAGCGATAAGGACTTGTGTCAATTAAAGTGAATGTATTAGCAGAAAATGAAAATCAGGTTTTTATTATACACATACGTTTAAAAAAAAAAAAAAAAAAATTGGTGATTTTTTTATTTGACTAGACACATGAAAAATATCTTGAAATATTACAGTTTTCACACTGGCCACCAGAGCAGTCACAATAAGCTGACATTTCCTGTACTTTGTAGCTCACTTGTCCGCTTTGCTGTAAATACAGACACAGGAAGAGGAGAATGATCTCATTATCATTAGGCCAGATATTGACAGCTCTGTTGTAATACTAGAAGACTAGATAAGGTAAAATAGCAGCACTATACACATAGAAAAGGCCCTGGTTTCTGGGGGAGGGGCTGTACTCCATCACTTCCCGGAGACTGTAAAAATCTACGCCCTGCTGTACGGACTACTCAGAAAGTGAAAGAAGGAAGTGTGTGTCTCCAATATGGCCATCCTTGTAAAGGTTTTACAAATAAAAAATTAATAGCTTCAACATTTAAATGAAGACCAAACACATTATTAATTGTTTATATACTTAATTCCACTGATTGAGACTAAAATTAAATGCATGACAAATTTTCTTTAACCATAATGGTCATAAGGCCAGTACTCGTTTTATCATTCGATTAAAACTCTATTGCAACAGACATTACTCCATTTCCGCACTTTTAGTGAAAGGACTAGTGATGCGTCTTGATATCAGTATCAATACATGTCACCGTCTTCTTCACCTCCTGCACTTTGCAGAGTAAAAATGTCTCAGCGCTGGAGAGATTAATAAAGGTTTTATTTTTCAGTTGGATATAAGGGATCATCTAGAGAGACATAGTCAACCTATAGCACTTTTACTCACAGATTTCAGATGTAAATATGATATTATATATAATATGACTGGACAGTCAGGCCCCCAGCAGTATAAATTAAAAATCAAACATCACCTATCCACCGTACACTGCTGCTGCTTTAGAATAGAATGGGTGGGCAGAATCTGGTGAGTGACGTCATCAGATGTGTGACCGCCCGCTTCATTCACTTTTCTGTGCTGACCCTAAAACACAAGCAGTCTCTGATTACTACTTCACTCCTAATACCACTGATGGGAAGCGGTAGTCTGAAAGTCAGGATTATGCTGCCAGCTTTTAGCCACAGGATAGATCCTATAGGAAAAAGGATCCCAGGACTAAATATTCAGCCCTGACTTTATGCTCACATTGGCTGCCTAACCAGACAGTCACTTTAGTTATTTGTGACTAATTTTAGTGTGGATCAGTCATGCACTTTAAAGATGCATTCCCATCTTAGGCACTTATGGCATATCCACAGGATATGCCATAAATCCCTGGTTGGTGCGGGATCCACCTCTGGTATATGCCATAAATGCCTAAGGATTCACAGTCACTGCATTCTCTGTATTCTTGAATGAAGAGGTGGCCACTCTTGTGCACAGCCCTCCCCATTGAAGTCTATGGAGAGAACCGTGTATGGAGAATGCGGCGGCTCGACCCACACTCTTCCGATAGGTTGGGATCCCAGAAGGCAACTGAACATCTTGGAAATGAGACCCATACCTATCAGCCATTTACAGAAAATCCTGTGGATATGCCATAAGTGCCTAAGATGGGAATACCCTTTTAATGTGGTACAGCCTCTTTACTTTATATTTTCTTTATATCTATTACGTTTTTTCAATCTTTTTATATTCATATTTGATCGCTCCCCACACAATATTTCTGATGTATGGCAAAATAGTAAATGATCAGTTAAAGGCGTTTAAATTCCTGAAACAAGTAACAAATTATCATTTCGTGAAGTTTTTTTTTCTTTTTCTCTTTATTCAGTGATCCCACTTGTAAAACTTTACGCCTCATAACATTTTATACTTTTTTTTTTAATATTTGAAATGCTGTTTGGATGTTTGCCAGTAAGACCTGCTTCTTAACCTCACTTAACTGTGCATCTTAACCTCACTTCTTAGTTCAGCAATGACAATTTCAGAGATGGAAGAGGTTGAATGCGTTCTTCCAAACTGTTGCTGGAAATGTCGTGCTGCTGCTGTTACATTGCACTGTCATTGTCTTCCTCTTTTCAGCTGAAGGAGTATGAGTCGCAGAATAAGACACAAGGGTCCCAAGATTCAGCAGATTGGGCTGATGGCTCATATCCACTCTGTGACGAGTCTTCCAATTGTAATGTGAGTGTATTGGTTGTATTTCATAGATGACAATTGTCTGGCATGATGTCAATAATAACACCACACTTACGTCACAAATTGAGAGCATTTAGTTCCCGGTAATATGATTTCTGATACAATTTAAATATATATATTTATAAAAAATTTTTTTATAAATCTCTGAAAAAAACAGATCTTAACCCGAGCATTGATTCTCCCATCCAAATTACTTTATTAAAGATTTAGCAAATAGCCAAGCTTATGTTCATACTGACATATAAGGGCTCTGTACGACGCGTCTGTTGGAGGTCCCGTCAGATTTGACAGTAGGAATAGTGCAGCATAAAACACTATTTTTGCTGTCAAAATAATGGAAACTACAATGGAACCCCGACTAACCCCATTCAGTGGGGTTCACCAGCAGGGTGCACCAGATGTATACCACACATCGCCGTGATTTCCGTTACGAACAGAAGCCACAATTCAAATGTGAACAAAGCCTTACAATAACCTAAAAAAGTAGAGCAGATATGTAAAATATAGGATGAACTTCAAATGTCTAATGTATGTTATACAGTCAAAACAATCCTCTGCTCTGGGTCAGCGCAACGTTTAATTCTAGGATGATGACGTTTTATGCCCCTTTATATCTTTGGAAAGGAGGAATTACGGTTTAAGAGAAACTTATTTACGATGTTCTATTATCTGTTTTCTCATAGAATTTACCTCCGTAAAGACTGGAACTAAAAGGCCAGTTATGTAAAACCATGTTTGAGAAGGACATGTCTTTTTATAATCCATAAAACGGTTTGCCGCAGACATAGGATGACTCGGTTGACAAGAGTTCAGTCCTGAGTCTTCCGCTGACCTGTTTGATTTGGTTGAGTGTATATGTTTGTTAGCCAGGGGGTGAGTGGCTTCTAGACACCTCTGATGCCACTTATCTCTAAGGGGGAAACAGAAAGATTGGACAAGACAAATCAATCCTGTTGGATTCTTGCTTTCCCTAACAACAACCCACAGTGTCTGGCTGGCCCAATAGACAAGACACTGGTATGATTTTGGAAAGTCTTTCTATGTTATGTATAGATACTTGGGAGAATACAACCAATAATGTGTGCTCATAATCTATCTGTCTATTATAAGAAAATGGTTATTCACAACAAATGGAAAGCTAGTCCATCAGTTGGAAAAGTTACCAAATATGCGAACACATTTTCTGATCATCCCTTCTGTAGATGATTCTTGTGTATAATGATAATGGATAGAGCGTTTCCTATTGGTAGAAGTGCAGTTCTTTTATAGTTGCATTTTATGTTCTATGTACTTTTTTGTGGAAAAATATTTGCCAAAGTAGCATTTTAAAAGTCTCTGACACTGGTGATTTTGGAATAGACTATAGGATGAACACTCAGGAAATGTCCTCTGTCAGCGCTGCAGTAGATTTTTGTCGCTCCAACAGCTTACAGAATGTTTTCTAACTTTATATTTCAGTTTAAGGCCGAATTCAGACCGTAGTATACATCCGTGTGATGGCCATTAAAACAACCGCCGCCACACGGACGCATGTATTTCAATGGGGCCGTTCACACGAACATGTCCATAGAGCATGTCCTTCTTTCTTGCATTTTCACGGATCCCTCTATAGGCTCAAGTCTATGGGAATCCGTGAAAGCGGGACCTGCACGGGTGCAACTCGGACATGAAAAAGGCAGTTTTTCACATCCGAGTTTGCACTCGTTCGAGTGAATCTGGCCTCAGTCATTCGAAAATGTTTTTGGAAACCTAGCTGTAAAGGTAGAGCTTCCCTTTCAGTTATCAGGGATACGTGGGAAAACTGCTGGTTTCTATTAAAACATTTTTTTTATTGAACTGGAATTTTTGTAAAAGAATGTTGTAATAACCTATCTATGAAGTGCTCACACATGCTGCATGGCTTGCGAGATGCACAGCACTTTGTAAATTTCTGAAATATGCCAATTCTTTCTTATTTAACCCAATGTATTACGCTAACCCGCCGCTAACAAAATCCCTGTCCTTAGCTTTTATCTGCTTCATTTTACGTTACTCTATCGTGTTCTTAAAACCGTAGGAAATCTGTTGAATGGTTTTACTGCTAATTGATTGTAATTTCATATTTTTCACCATAGTCCAACTAATATGTTGCTATGTGAATTTTTTTAAAACAAATATTGACACATAAGAGGAATTTTCCCCTTGTCTTATAGGAGATGTACAACAGTAATCTGCCTGCTGGAGGTTCCCGTTGATCTCAGAATTAGTTGTCCCATGATACACTATTATATTTCTCCGTTTGATCCCGCAAAACATAAATTTTTTTAATTGGAATTCTTTTTACAAAAATGCTCATATGTATAGATATTGCTGTTACGTATGTGTTATTGCACCCTCTGTTTTTTATTTTTATTTTCCACCTAATCTGTTCAATGCCAGTGAGAAGACACTTCTAGTGCGCCTATACTTATTGGCTGGCCTGCACAATAGCAGGAATCATGGTGCCTTCCTTGTACAAGAGGATCCAAGCGGTGGGACTGAGCTACTCGGCATGCATGCCCACCGGCGCTGGACACATTAGGTGGACGCTTTGAGAAGTAATCAAAAGTACATGAGGGGGAGCAATAACAAGTATGTAACAGCAATGTCTAGTCACAGGAGCATTTTGTTTTAATGATTCCAATTAAAAAATATTTTTTTACTAACACAAAAATGTAATACTGAATGGCGGAACAGCCCCTTTAAAGTGTAGCTCAGCTCTGAAGCTATGTGGCAGAGAATATAAGGAAGCGGTAGCTCCCGAACTCCCCATCAACATGCTACAAAAGGCAGTCTCTGTTTTGCAAAGGGACAAAGACTCCAGATTGTCGTGAAACAGTCTAAAACCCACAACAGTAAAGTTCCAGGGAATTAATTGGCTGTAGCGAACAGGAGGAATTAGAATTAAACAGCAATTCTCTAATATTTTCTGCACATAGTTCCAAAAAAAATGGAGCTACACCTCAATGGGTTGGAATGGAAGAGAAATATGGCACGTTATGATGTGATGTTGAGATGTGCCAATGATCTCAGCATTTACACAATGTCAGCTTCTACTTTTTTCCTGTGTGTTGGAGGGACATTCAGGAGGGGAAGCTTTGGTGAATAAAGCCAATCTTCATATTGCCACTTGGCAATTTGTCTTTATTGGCTTCCATTTATTGTGGAAGTCGATTATGTGCGAAGGCAGATTATTTAGGAAAATGCTTATTTTGCCCCATAAACGAAGGCTGTTTATACTGTATGTTCAACATGCAGGGAGAAACCGGGACCTTCTGCTGAAGCCATAAGCATGAACCGAGCGATCACTGCTGGTGGCACTATGCCTTTGGCATAGAAAAGCTAAAATGATTTCATTGGTAATTCCATTTTGTAATAAATATATAATACGGTTGCTGTAGTGTGCGCAGATGTTTCACTTACTGCATTACTCTGAACAACTGATGTCACAGAAAGTTTTCACTGGAAATTTTTCCTGTTGAAGTGGATTACATTTAAAACACTCTCGGGGACAGAAAACATATGTTCTTATACATGTTCTCATACCAGGTTTCTGCTCTAAAAAATGAAATTCCATGGCAATAGTGAGAGAGCAGAATGGAGAGGCGTTAGTATACTTGAATATACTGAATCATATAGCACATTAGGGTGGATTTACTATTTACATTGAGCCAAAATTCTGGCACTGATGCTGTTCGCCACATTTTCTAACTGTTTATAGGCTTTTTGCGCCACGCTCCACCAGGGGGTGTTTCTTAGAGGGTAGGGGGTGTGTTTTTTCAGGAAGAGGCATCGATTAAAATCTGCTGCCGTGCGCAAAAATATTGGCGCAAAAAACTGGCATAAACTATTTCAACCAAGAAGTTGTGTAAAGAACAGAAAAGGGTCTAACATGTCTAGCAAGATGGGCCAAATTTATCATACAGCATTAAAGTGTTATTCCCAACTCCAAAGTTCCATTTTTTAATTCTAAATCGTTTAGCTATTAGAAAATAAGTACTTTGCACCCATTTCAGTCATTTCACTACCAACATTTCACATGGATCCCCGCTCTTTTCCTTCTGTGTCTTTTTTCCCAGTATTTCACATTCCATATTCAAATGTAAGCGTGTTGCTACCCCTTCCTTCTCTTCACCAGCAAGGGGCGCTGTGATTATCTCAAAGTGATTTTTCCCTGGCAGTGTGTGCCCCTCAATGCTGCTATGCAAATATTCCAATAGCATCATCAGAATTCCAAGCAGGGATCCCCCCTACTACCCAAGTGTTTGCCTGTTTTCCTCCAGTTCAATAAATTTGCATACAGTATTCCGCAATTTCATCCCCAGTTCGTTCCCCAGTGCATCCTTACCGTCTCAGCCCACTGTCTGCATCATCTCTGTACCCAAGCGCTGTGCGCCTGATCTGATCAGCGCTATGAAGCTACTGTGCGTGCCCGGGAGCTGTCCCATTGAAAAGATAAGCAGCTGACATAGATGATCAGGTCAGGACTTTGTGCGCATGTTCACCGACGGAGCGGTCCCGGACAGATTAACTGAGATAGGCAGAGGGGGAACTGCGCAGGCGCAGCACTGTCTGCTAAACAGCGATGGTGATCAGATCCATAGCAATAATCACCTAAACAAATCGCAAGGCATAGGATGGACTCAATCGGATATCTAGAAAACGCTGCACTACAGAAAATGAAAGTTTTTTTACAAAGATGAATATATTTAAGCTAGGGAACTGTTGGGGATTGAAGTATAAACTGGGAATAACCCTTAAACCACTGTGGTAAATCTGGCGCATCTTCTGACGGTCTTGTCTAAGTTGGCGCTGTCTAAATCTTAGGGCCTGTTCACATCAGAGTTCGGGTTCCGTTCAACCCTTCAGAGGAACCGATGAACGGATAGCCGAACAGAAACTATCTCTTCCGTTTGTATCACCATTAATTTCAATGGTAATGCTTCCGTTACAGTATGGTTCAGCTTTTTTTCGTTCCGTAAAATTTGTGTTTTTTTCACAGAAACAATAGCGCAGTCGGCAGCACTATTGTTTCCATGGACAAAACGGAAACAAACTGAAACAGAAGCATTTCCATTGCAATCGATGGTAATGCAAGCGGAAGTGATAGTTTCCATTCGGCTTTCTGTTCATCTGTTCCTCTGACGGAAAGGTTGAATGGAAGCCGAATGCTGATGTGAGCAGGCCCTTAGACTGCATTAGTAAATTTGTCCAAATTATTTAAAAAAATGAAGACATACTCTAAGGGTCAAAACATGTGGTAATATATTTTTGTGTCAAATTCCATATGATTTTAGGGCAAAAAAAATTGCGACATGGTCCATTAAATGTGGAATTATGGAGGTAGTCTCCCCTAGAAGCGACTCCACAATATGGCGCAACACATGGAGTTTGCAGCAGGGACTCCTTGTGCCTCCATGCAGCCTCACGGCTCTGAGGCCTTGGGCTGCATTCACACACCAAAAATATAGTAAATGCAAATGAATAGGGTTCATGATGTGGAAGTAATCTAGATTTTGGGGCATACTGTGGAAATTCAAATCCACATAGTATCTCTTGCACGTTTTTGTTCTTGGAAATGTTGCGGATTTCACTGTTTGTACTGCATGGGTGAAAGTCCACTGCAAAATCTGCAAGTGATTTTGTTGTGTATTTTATTCATGGTATATGAACCTGACCTAAATTTTGCTGAAAATCACCAAAATAATTTTCTCACGATTTTCCATTTTTTTGCGCAAGGGCAGCTGTTTCAGTCCAGTGGCATTGTGTATTGTTTCTCTAGATACTTAAAGAGGCACTGTCACTGGTTTATTAATTCCCTGTCTCCTAACTAATTTAATAGGCGCTATGATACTGATAAATACAGTGTGATTTGTTTTAAAAAAAAAACTTTTACTATTTTAAAAGTTATGAGCATTTTTCTAAATATTCTAATGTGACTCGAATAGCCGAATAGGAGGTTTCTCTTTCTTTTCACTCTGGGCGGTGTAATGTTTTCTATGTGGCGTAGTCCAATCGGCATACAGCTTCTCCCCCTTCCCTGCCCAGCAACACAGCGTGATCTTATAGTATGCAGCTATAATTTCCGACTGTGTATTCTACTGGTGATACCTCCAGTTGTGTCACAGCTGAGATCGTGTCATATGAAAGATTAGAATCTCTTCTTTCATATGTCATCAAAACCGCTGTTTAGGTGGTCCACAGCCCGAGACATGGCTGTTTGAAGTGATCCCCCTTCCTTCCAGCCTCAGTCTCTCACACTGTGTGAAGCATCTCCATGCTGATAGGACAGCGTTAGAGGCTGTGAGGAGGCTCCACCTCAGGAGAATCGCTGCTGTTACCTCCCACTTGTCTAATAAAGGCTCATTTACATATTTAGAAAAAGCTCATAACATTTAAAATAATAAACGTTTTGGGACACAATTTTCACTAGCATTATCAGTGTGACAGATTATCTAGGAGATTCTGATGGTGGCTGCATTTTCCGTTTCTATATAGACGTTGTTCCTCGACTTGTGATTTTGATCAATGGTTACATCATTGTTTTTGTGATCTGTCTGGTTAGACATGATGATGTACAAAGTTCTGGCTTGTATTCTGAGCATACCATGTGATTGATATATCTTTATGTCACTGAATATACTTAGACAATAAATGGAATGAAAAAAAACCTAGTTTTGCTTGTAGTGAACTGTAGTTGTCATTCAGTATTTTGTAAAATGGTTGTCCTCAGAAAATCCCCAAAATATGCCGTTTTCACTAGTTGTAGTATATTGCCCCCCCCCCTTTTCAAGGAGTAACTTCATTTAGCTTCAAATGCAACTATTTCAACCAACAGTAGAGGGTCTATATGAGAGTCTCAGCAAATGCTATATAAGGGGTTCATTTGTTATAGGCCCCAAGCGGATTCTATTATCCATAAAGGCCAACACAATCGGACTTGTCATTTTTTTCCCCTATGGGTCACATGTATTTTTATTTACAGGAAATCTATTATTAAGCAGAAAGATTGTGCCACAATTATAGAATATACTATGCTTAGTAGAATTTACTATCCTCTTATTGCTTGCTTGGGGGCCTTCCCTTTGTTTTGGAGCATTTAAAGGGTCAAAGCCCATTATTGTCATGTAGAGGCTGTGTTCCTCTTTTTTTTTTTTTCTCAAAAATTCCATAGACCGCAATTAAGGCTGTGGAGGCCAGCAAGAGGTTAGCTAGCCTTCGTCAGTGAAAACGGGGATTGTTTGCCATATACAACACTCCCTTTTTCCTTGTGGTGGATAGAAGATTTTCTTAAAGCTGATGACTTCTGACTTTTTTTCACAAGCGCCAGAGCTCCGAGAGGATGGAGGGAATCAGCCTGAGAGCAGATAATTGAGTCCAGCATCCTCTTTCTGGAACTCACTCCCCTCCTTCAGCTTTCCAGCTGTGGCTCTGAATCCTTTATGTGTCTGATAATATAACTTGGGAAAGAAGTCGCGTGTGCAGGATTGCAGTCTCATGTTGCTTGCTTTCAAGAAGCGCTTAATCACAGGTTTGGGGAACGCAAGGCTCAAAAAGACCAAGAATTAACAGGGCTCAATAACGTTTGATCGCCTTCCTAAATGCCGAAGCTGGTAAGTTTTCCTGTAGTTCTTGAGATACTGGGTAGTTGTACTCTCCAATACTCATAATCGAATGAATGCGGCTTTGATTTTAGTTTTGGACTTGTTTGCTGGATAAATTCCTTTTCTTTTTTTTTCGTGGGAACTTTTTCTCTAAACATGTTATGTACAGTGGGCAGCATTTTTAAGCTCGCTGTTGTTTCCGTCAATTACTATTGAAATACTGCAGTAGTGATTTGGATTAAAGTAGATTATTCCCAAGTATAAAAGTTAGAAGGATGTTAGTATGTAGCTGGACTCGGGTGACCGACGTAGGAATACATGGTAAAAGCGAAGTAGGTGGTGACTATATCGGTCATTGTACTTTCACAAGCTTTTGGGAAAAATGAGTTTGGAGTTCTGTTCCTATTGAGAGCTATCATTATAGTGTTCCAGTAGATATTGTTTTATTATGTGTATGACATTCTATTCTCAAGTTATTTGTGCTACTAGCACATTGAAGATGACACATTAAAGATTGATCCCTTATCTGAAAATGTGGAAATTCTACAACTTTAACTGATCAATTCGTTCCTCATTAGAGGCTTTGTGTATTGTGTTATCTAGTGACTGTGTCTGAGATACTGTGCATTATCTATAGGAAAGATACCAAAGCCCTTCTGGGTAAGGGCTTATTCAGACGAGTGTGATTCTCGTCCGTGTGCTGTGCGTTGAAATAACACACAGCTAGTCACACATGCGTGAGTTTTTACACAGCGAGTGTCCGTTGCGTAAAACTCACTGCCTGTCCTATATTGGTGCGTTTTCACGCACCTAGTCGTCCATTGAAGTCAATGGGTGCGTGAAAACCACGGACAGCAATTACGGACCCATTCACTTCTATTGAGCAAGGACGCCTTCCCATATATTTACAGGAAGGTGTCCGGGCCGTAGAAGTGTACCGCAAAAGATAGGATGTCAGTTTTTTCGCTTGTTACGGACCGAGCTCCCATACTTTGTATGGGAGCACGAGCCGAAAATGCAGGTGACTGTCGGCGGCCGGCCATGCCCGCAATCACGGCCCGTGATCACAAACACGGCCGTGTGCATGAGGCCTTACATTGGAAAAAAAAAAAGTGCTTGCAAGTGCGTGAAAAACACATGGCACACACAAAGCACTCTGATGCAAAAACGCAATGCACAGGGACAGATTTACGCACGTTATTTATGCGCGTAAATCTGTCACGCTCGTGTGAATGTAGTCTTAGCCCTTATGCACACAACAGGGTTTCCCAGACGTTCAAAAAACGCCCGTCACACGGCTTCAGTAGGAACAATGAACCCCTAATGGGGCTATTCACACGACCAATGTTTTGACGGCCCAGGAAACCCGACCGTCAAAAAATGGGACCTGCCCTATTTTCGGCCGTTCTCCCGGCCGCCCGGCTCCCATAGAAGTCTATGGTGTCAGGTAATACATGGCCATCACTTGAATGTGCTCCAAGTGACGGCCGTGTCTTCCGTCGCTCGCGCTCTCTCCTTCTCCCCACAGTGCGAAGTGCATGTGAGGAGGAGGAGGGTATGTTTTTTGCTCCCTGTAGGAGCTTCGGCAATGCTGTGGCCGGGGATTGGGGATTCCGCTTCAGGAGAAGTCCCTGTCCATATATGGACACAGTGACGTCAGCGACTTCTAAAGTGGAATCCCCGGCGATGTGGCCAGGGATTCCGCTCCAGGAGAAGTCCCTGACTTCACTGTGTCCTTATATGGACACAGTGACGTCAGGCACTTCTGAAACGGAATCCCCGACCCTGTGGCCAGTGTGTCCACTCCAGAAGAAGTCCCTGACTTCACTGTCCATATATGGATAATGAAGTCAGGGACTTCTGCTGGAACAGTGGCGCTATCTACAGACAGGTAGGGGGGGTGTCATCTATGGGCTGGGTGGTACTGTGTAGAACTACCTGCAGGGGGCTGTGTGGCATTACCTATGGGGCGCTGTGTGGCATTGCCTACAGGGGGCTGTGTGGCATTACCTACAGAGGGCTGTGTTGCATTACCTACAGGGGGCTGTGTGCCACTACCTACAGGGGAGCTGTGTGCTACTACCTACAGGGGGAAGTTGCAGTATCTACAGAGGGAAGTGTGTAGCAAAAATGTACAAATGAAATTCATCCGATTTTAAAACGGACAGGGAAAAAAATGGGTCAAAATCGGTCGTTAAAAACGACAACACGGCCCGGAACGGATACAAAACGGCCGGGAAAAACAGCCCAAAACTGCCGATTTTTTATCGGCCGACACTCGGCCCCTGTCATGTGAGTAAGGCCTTACAGTGTCATTTCCTTTGTCTTTTGGGCCAAACTCTCTTTCAGGGAATCTCCTTCTCAAGAAAGTAGCGAAAGTGTATTCTTGTGATGTCCTAATCCATTTTGGGGATGATTTGGTACATTTGTTTTTATTATAGAAACTTTCGCTGCTACATTATCATTCCTTAATCACAAACATATATAACTTGACCTTTTTTTTTTACCAAACTTTGGGAAAGAGGAGACTTTCCTCTTCTGCTCAATGCCAAATGGAACATATGTAACAAAGGCCTATTCTTACAAGATTACTATAAAATGAAGAACATTTTATTATTTTATGTTTTGCTTAAAACTTTTTTGCAAGCCTATGCTGAATGAAAATTGCATAAGAGGCTTGAAAAAATGTTTGCCTTTTTTAAGGTAGTATTTAACAAATATATTATTGTATTGTCAGACTACTTGATTCTTGGATGGCTTGTATGCTTTTACTTACATTTTATCGCAAAACAATGAAAGTGCTTTGGCCTCTTTTTGAAGAGGTTTTCCATTTTTATGTACGTAAAGCTTAATAACTATATAATAGATCTCTGCTACTGCTCATTGAATGAAAACATTATTTACATCCAGAGGCTGAAAACTTGTCCTCAACATGTACAACTGGCACAAGTGCAAGGCTTGGTTCAAGAGAGAACTCTAAATGAGCCATATACTTGTATCAGTTGGGTATGATCAGAATGGGTTTTTAGCCTGTGGATGTTAACAAGAGTGTTTTATTCACTGAACGCTAGCAGAGATCTTTATTTATGATGATTTATGTTAGAGCAATGTTTTTTCTAATCTCTGTGACTTTACAGTGTTAAGCATTTTCCATAGTGCTTGGTGCCCTTTAAAATGGAGTTGTTTCCATAAATCTGCCCTTGTAGATGAGTTATTAGGGCTAAGGAGATACAGGAGGCCAGAGTTTGATTTTGCACTAAGATGCAACTATAGACATTATATTTTATATTTCATATTGTTGAGTCCGATCATGTTGAGATGATAGAAGGTATTTTTATTATTGTGTATGTTTCACTATAAAAAGGAAACATTTCCAAATGACTTACAGAATAAAACTATGTGAATAAGAATTGAAAGTCTTCATGACTTTAGAAACCATTGCAATATCCCATTGTTTTTGTTGGATTGAAGAGCTTCTCACGGACGTTTTACATGTTACTTTGCCAAAAGGCCATGCTTTAGGATAAGGACTACAGTTAGAGGACTACAGTTAGGGACATGTTCTCAAAAAATGTTCTTGGACAAGGATGCTACAGGAAATCTTGGTTCTTTAAAGGAGCAATATATAGTGTGGATGATATCTGTATTACTTGATAGTATCATAGTTTGTAAGGCTGAAAGAAGACATATGTCCATCCATTTCAGTCTATTATTCTGCAATGTTGATCCAGGGGCAGGTTTTAGCATTGCTTCCCTTATTAAATTTATGCTACTCATAATTATATGAAATAATATTTACAAGGCCGGCATTAAAATGAATGGCCGCAATACAATTCAATCTGTTTGTAGAGGCCGAAGACCAGGTACAGCAGACAGCAAACCGCTATAAAGCATGAGCATTGAGATATGTATAGAATCAAAGACTTAAATTTTAGATACAACCAGTAGTATACTGGTGGCATGCCTCTAGGCAAATTCCGGATGTGCCTAAACTAGGATTTGAGGCCCATACCCAGTAGCTGTGGCTTGACCATTACATTCCCCTGGAGCAGATACAGAAACAATTCGAGCATCTCATGTCGTACATCCACGTGACTGCTGCAGCCAATTACTGGCTCAGCAGTCACGTGCCATACATGTCCGTATCCTCTCCATCTCTGAGGCTAATGATTGGCTGCAACGGTCACGTGAATGTACGGCTTGTCATCGCTCCTGGAGAATAAACAAAGACCGGCAGGGACCACCGAAGCATTACTGCTGAGCAGTGGGAAACTTAACAGTTTGGTAATGCTTGTTTTTTTATACTTTAACAATTCCTGCATCTACTTTCATTTCTATCTTAAATTTCAGACAACGCGGTTTCACACATGACGTTTTAACACATTTTTTTATGGCGTTTCTCACTGCATTTTTTTTGTGTGTATTTGGAGCCTAGAGTATTTTTATCAAAACGCAGCATGCTCTTGGTATGGCATGTTTTCTGTCGTTTTTCTCCATAGGCTTCTAAATTCACTACACAAGGAAAAAGTACAAAATGAAATGAAATGAAAAAATGCCATTAAAAATTGTTCATACAGTTAAAAACACCATACGTAAACCCTGTACGGATGAGTTTAGTTTGGAGGGTTGCAATAAAGGTGTGTGACAGAATCAGTATTCCCTATATCGGACAGGCAGAAGTGGTAAAGGAAAGACAGTCTGTCTTTGCTGTGTTTTCCTATGTTCAGATAATGGACAGGAGCAATCTAATTGCTTGATGCCATTTTATCAGTGTTTGTAAATTTAGAAAAATGGAGGGGAACACAAAGAACATCAAAAGTTCCCAAAGCCCACTGGTAAAGAAGGAGTAAAATAGAGATCGTTCTTTTATAGATATCGAGAAATATTTGTGAAACTTTTTGCAAAAAAAAAAAATGGTTTTGCCAAATCCACCAACCAGATTGCAGTTTATGCAATGGACAAACATCTTATTAATATCTATGGACCACCTTGGTCCTGTGTAGCAACAATAAAACATCCGGAGTTACACATATTATAACTGTAGACTAGATGCCTTATTTAGAAGTCATGCTACTGTAATTCTCCTCAATCATTGGAGTCACTCAACAGGAAGTAAGATCTTAGCCGCACATTGTGGTTCCAATTCTTGTCTTTGAGTCAAAGTATTCAAGAATATCCATCCCTTTTTGAATCATGTCCTGTATGTGAAGTAATCCTCTAATTCTGATACTAGTTCAGAATTATTTTTTACTGTATCCATAGATATACATTAAATTATGTTTGTGATCCCTCTCACAGATACATGATACGTGTCACACCTACGGCAATCCATTTTAGTTTAGCGATTGTCTGAGTACATTATCGAGTAATACTTTATTTTTTTCATTTACATGTGTATTCACTGCAAATATTTCTCCCTTTCTCCAGTTCTCCTCCACCACCACTTCCCCCTCCCCAAAGAAAAATTTGGCTGTGTTCTTCCTTATGAGAGCATTGCAGATGTGCGAAGGATACACTTGTTCCAAAAGAAGCTGAGAGGTTCCACCCTAGGAAACATGCCAACGTTGCCGCAAATTTCAGTCTAGTCTACCGGCAGCCAAATGTCCTCCTCTTTCTTTAAATGTATAATTTTGTGTATTGGATTGGTTGCTTTGTTTTGGTTGAAAAGTTAAGAGCCAGCTGTCTATAATCTGATGTAATGTTACCTTGGAAACCAAAAATGAAACACTTTGGCACCGTCCGCATTACAACATTCCGTTTAGCCAGAACTATTAAAAAGGTTGCGCCATTCGGCATAGAAAATGTTTGCTTTACCAAAAATATAGATGAGGGTTTTCATTGCTCTAACACAAATAGACGTTACAGTATAAAGTTTGTGAAGGCTTGTTAAACCCTTACAGCGGCTACTGTGGGAGAATTCTAAATGACAGGATTACACAAAACACTAGATGGTCTATTCCAATCTATCGTACATTAACCCTATTTTCACAAACAAAATAAAAAAAGTTGTGCATTTTGTAAAGTCTATAATAGCCTTTGCAACAAACCAATTTAAACCAGTTGTATTCATCAAATGGAAGTGGATCAAATACTCATTGTTCGTGATGATAGAGAATCATGAACACAGAAATGGGGACGAATCTGCATGAACAGTATAAAGTAGGAGAGGCAGGAAACTATTGTCAGTGTTTTCAAGTCACGAATGTGCTATTAGTCCCCATGGCTTTCTGACATCTAAATTGTGTTCAGTCTGTTTTTTATTAACAACACATATGGCCACATATAATACAACATAGATCGTCAGAAAACCGTTAAAACCTTGCTACAGATTAACAACTCAGCACATTGATAATCCAATACCATGATGAATTATTTATAATATGTTACTGTTGCCTATTTGACCCATGAATTTCAATATGAATACTGAATACTTATTATTTTGGAATATTTTTTCTCCGCTTGTACAGTTAATAGTTTGTCACTATATTCTCATTAGTCATTTATCCTGACAGTTGATTTCTTCATTTCATTTATTTCCACTGTCTTGTTTTATCCTGCTCGATTCTAAACTGGATTATCTGCTGGCCCCAATTATTACACAATTTAACTCTGTATCATACAACGCCATACAAAAACATGGAGACAAATAGAGATGTTATATTTAATCCAAATTGTTATAGGCAAGTAGTATTTTTAGTGTACTAATTAGTTACTGGTCAGTAAAATAATGTGGAAGAACGACCAAAAACCAATTATTTATGTTTGAGGTCATAATGATATCACTTTAGCTGTACGGAAATATTGTGCATTTGTTAAAATACACATAATTGTTACGTTTGTTGCCATTCAAGCCAATTCTTTCCCCCAAATCAGTTTTGCTTCCTGAAAAAAAAAATCCTCCTCATAGCAACTAATGGTTCCTTCTATGCACCTTATGAAGCCGAGCTGTCCGAGTTTCCGCTATAGGGCCCCTTTCTATTATTGGGTAAACTTAAAGTGCAGTTATTGCAAGGAAGCTGTGTCGCTTCTCAATGTTCATGAAGCCCTAGAGCAGTTAGTACCTAACCCACCGCGGTTTTGCCTCAATTTAGCAAATACTGCAATATAACCATTTCCATGAGGTTTGATGCCACGTTTGTGTTGCCCGAACATTTGATCTCATTTTGATTTGAACTTTTATTTACTTCTTACTTCGTTTGCTCTTGGTTAATATAGCAAAATATTCTTTTTATTCTTTGCATTTTATCTTTCCCAGTATCATTTAATAATTTAGTCACGTTGCCTGGCAAACTATGCAGAAACATGTAGTACTAAGGAACGAATTCCAGATATAGCTGAAAGTCCTCATACAGTATAGGAGAGATGTATAACTCAAGAGAGTTTCCCTCTATAACCTGGCCTGATCCCATGATTTTGTGGGTAATTGCAATATCTCAATCATATGAGGCCGCATGCAGTGATCCTCACATGTACATGTCAATAAGTTTTGTAAACCATTCATTTGTTTACAGTGCCAAAACTGTACGTAGATTGTAAATATCTAACATTTTTGTACCTGATCGCTCTGTGTAGAAATTCGGATTTGCTTATGGCTGACATATATAGTAGAACATCATTGGTTTTGCCCAGTTCTGATATGTACCAGAATGAAAGTTAAGGGTTTTTTCTATGAGTAGCTGTTGGTTTTGGAACTACTTTGGGAGTTAAATCACTTAGAAATGCCTTTGCACAATGTATGGTGTACCACATGTGAACGCCTTCTTATTCAAATAATATTTTTTTCTTCTGGCTTTGTTAGTAGTGTTTTATATCATGGGCAGGCCTCTGTATTCCACGTAATAACTTATTGATAGCTGGGAAGAAGGTAGCAGAAGGGTAGATTTCAGTGGAAAGAGCGCATCCGTATGTAGAAGGTGTCTTACTGTTGTTAGAATATTGTTTTCTAGTGGTCATTCAGAGGGCTCTCTGCTATTGACACTTGTTGGAAGGGTCACATGACAATAAGCAGATCACAAAGTACAATATAGGCCAGAATTGTGGCGCTACACCAATAGTAAATATGCCCCTTTTGTCTTAAAAAAAAAGACTTAGGCCTTATTCACACGACAGTGAAAAACGTCCGTCACACGGCCGTTATCAGAACAATGATGTTCTATGGGTGTATTCACACGGCCGTTTTTTTAACGGTCGTGAATAATGTCCTTCAAAAAATAGAACATGTCCTATTTTTGTCCATTTTCATGGCCAGACGGTCCCCATAGAAGCCAATGGATACGTTTTTAACGGCTGTCAATACATGTAACAACTGTTAAAAACGTATCTGTGACATGGGGATTCAAGAGGAAAGGGAACTATTGGTTCCCTTGCTGGCTATCGGCGGCGCGATGACATATTCACCGATGCAGCGCTGTCCTCTTCAGGTGTGGTCTCTAGTCCCGCGGGTTCTGCGAAGGCGACGAGATGACATCATCGCGCCGCTTTTGCAGAAACTGTGAGACTAGAGTTCACACGTGAAGTAGACGGCACTGCATCGGTGAGTATGTAGGGCATTCAGGCGGAATTATATGTCCAGTATTGTTGCGCTCACTACAAGGGTAGTGTGGCGCTAGTACAGACGGCATTGTTGTCAACGGTAGCAAATTTTTCAGGACTGTCCTGAATTTACAGAGACCGTCCCGGAAGATTACTACAGGGAGGGGGGGTGCCATCATCTACAGGGGGGCTGAGTGCTATCATCTACAGGGTGGCTTTGTGTCATTATCTACAGGGGGTCTGTGTGGCATCATCTACAGGGTGGCTTTGTGCCATCATCTACAGGGGGTCTGTGTGGCATCATCTACAGGGGGTCTGTGTGGCATCATATACAGGGGGGCTAAGAAAAAATCATGACAATGACCTTCTTTTGGGTGTTTTCAGGGGGTTGGGACAAAAAAAGCCTGACATGAAATTCATCATTTATTTTTTTTAACGCCCATGAAAAACGGATACAAAATGGATGTCAAACGGCCATTAAAAACGGACTGGAAATGGATGAATATTTGGTGACACACTGATTCAAAACGGCCATGAAAAACTGCCAGTTCATCAGTTTTTAATGGCCATTTTTTTGTCGTGTGTGTATATAGCCTTAATAATCATTGTTTTAGCATAAAAAATAAAGACGTTCAATCATTAAGAGCAATATTTTACAGTGAGAAGTGCAAGAACAATTACAAGAATGCGAGACGTTGCATGTGGCAGCCATGTGAATGCAGCAAGTGCCATATTGCGCCTTACTGATTACAGCGTGGCATGCATTTAATAAGAATTATATTAAAATAAGCCAGTTATTGTAGCATCATTTATACTCTAATGAAGAAACCTTGTAATGAATTGCTATGTAAGTCTGTACAGACATAGCCTACCTCCAGGGGAGGAGCGGAAGTATCATATTGTATGTGATTTGGCTCATGGGCAGGATCTTCCATCTGCTGTCACTGCTGCTGGAGAAGATATGCATTTTTCTGTTATTGTTTTATTATATTATGCTCTTGAGGCAGAACATCTGCGAAGCAGCACATCTGATCAAACGCAAAAGTAAGAGAAATAAATAAACATGTGACTTGGGGTTGGGGGATATCTCCAGCATTGTGATTGGCTTGTAGCCTCCCATTAACCAGTTCAATGCAGTCTTGAAAATACTATATTGCAGTGTGGGGCTCTAGAAGCCTAAGATTTTATTAGTAGTTGTCAATGTACAAAATCTCTGTACATGTACTGTATGTAGAAAGTACTTAGTATACAAAAGAACTCGTTTTTAAGTAGCTTTCAACTTGCCTAGGGTAGTCTATAAATTATAGACATTGTATGTGTAGACCTTCCTCGACTAGATATGGAACCGGCACCAGTTTTCATGGGCTCTAGCTTTAGAAAGCATACATGCTATACTTAACATCTTCTAGCTTTCAGATAGTGGAGTGTCCTGGTTTAGAGAAAAAGGGAAATATTACAGACCAAAATATTTCATGAATAATAATAGTAGTATTTTGAAAACCGTTCAAATATCACTGTAAATTACCGAAAAATCTCTCAGAAAATGAATCGAACTACCGTTCCAACTCTCAATGTATGTGTTTTTTATTCACTTTCAATACACAGCATTTCTTTGTCTTAATATTTAAAATGAATACAACTCGGTCATTGAGAAGCAACTAAATGTGGGCTCTCTGCCCTTGGATATTGTCCACGATATCCTCTGTTACTTGCATAGCTCTGCAGATCTCCATTTTAGTGCTTATGCGAATGGTGTCATCAACAAATAGTATTGTAAATCGGATAGTTCTGATCTTTTGTTTTTTTTTTATGGCATAAATTATTTAAAAGGAGTATATGTTGCTTGTTTTCCGTTGCATTGCCATGTAGCCCTGTATCTATGTATGTGTATATTTTCCTTCTCCCATAGTCGAGAGAACAGTCTGAAGACGAATCGGAGGAGTCCGTAAAATTCAAAAGGCTGCACAAGCTTGTAAACTCTACTCGGAGAGTGAGGAAGAAACTTATTAGAGCTGAAGAAATGAAAAAGCCCAATACAGAAGGTGAATATGACACGAGGAGTTTATTATTACATAGGCAATAGCTGGGTAGAGCCAGAACGAACAATGATCGTCTTGATTTTCTACACTACTCACTGCACATCATACCACTTGTTACGTCCCCAGCAATATATTTCTCGTCCACGTCTTTTCCTATTGCTCAAATTCTACTTTTGTTTTGTTTTTTTTACCCATTCATAGCCCTTATGTTGATATGAATGTTTTTCATTATATCCAACATGTCCCAATCTATATAAATTAAATTAAATGATCATGCTACTAGTTATACTTCACGCTATTTATAGCACAGTATTATCCCAGGTTCTTTAAACATTTGGCTATGCTTTACTTATTACTTGTAGTATATACATTTCACCTATGCAAACTTGGTTCTGAAACACAAAAGTGAATTTACCATTGTCTCATTTATAGAAAATGAATATTGCTCGTCTACTAATTTCATTACTTTCACACAGGTCTAGAAGATGCAGTTCACGGCACTCCTGCTGTAGATGATAAATCAGCACTTTACTCTGGAGTCCATAAGAAGCCACAATGTAGAGAGAAATCACTAGACAAAACACATCCAGAAGATTGTCCTCTTTCTGTGTCTCCATCAACTGGAAACTTTGACACAATGAGTGTTAACAGAAAACTTGTAAAGACCATGAGTAAAACAGAAGGTCGGGGTCTTATCAAGCCCCCCAAGAAAATTGGAACTTTTTTTTCGTATCCTGAAGATGAAAAATCCCAAAAGGTTTCCCGTTCCGTGACAGAAAGAGAATTAAGGAAAAGCCTTGGCTCTTTAAGCCATGGGGTAAGTACAGAAAGTGTTTGCTTTTATGATAGAAACAGGCACAAACATCACCTTTTGGTTTCTCTGGAAGAGGTTCAAAATATCAGGAAGCAGATCAGATTGAAGAAACTTGATTCTAATTACTCATGTGCTAGAGCTTTTCTCAGCCAGCGACCAAGTAGAAAAGGAACTTCTTCTCCAGTGTGTGATCAGCAAATATTCCGCCAACGGACTAAAGGAGGCAGCAGCGTCTTCCCAAACAGAAGGCCGAGGGGCCGCACAGTCAGCGAATTCAACATAACCTATGTGGTCGAGAGGAGTTTATACAGTCATTTGAACTTAACTCATCTTGTACGACCCGTCAGTGACCGAACCCTTAGCAAGGCTGAGAAGCAGTGCTTACTGGAAGAGGAGGAAGAGGCTGAAAGAAAATGGGCAGCAACTGTGGACCGTTGTACTAAACGGGTTCTCTTAAGAATCCATCAAAAGTCTGTGAGTCTAAACGTTTCCTTGGTGTTTACCCCCCATCTCCTACTGAGCTGCAGTCAGTGATGACCTTACAAAATCCTTCCCACGTACGATCCTTAGATGCACACATTGTTCCACATTCGATAGATGCTAATAGAAAGCTAACCCTCTGACATTTATTTCCATATGCTTAAAGAACTGTGGATTTTTGTGAGCGTGTATAGTGTCCCCTGCAAGGACACTCGGACAGATTTACTAAGCTGTGTAACTTTTATACAGTGTAAACTTAGGCCAGGCAGTCAGAAGATGCACTAAGTTTATTACAGTGGTATTTGGTGCATCTTGCTAGACACTTTTCTACTCCTTCTACCACGATTTAGTTTATTTTGCTATAGATTTTGGCGAATTTAAGCCACACCCCCTTTTTAGTGTCTAGAGAAGTACAAACATCTGTTCTAAAATGAAATTCACAAAAAGCGTGGCACATTTTTTTGACACATTCTAAACAGACACATTTGTAAATCTGCCTCGCTGTTTTTTTTTTTACATAATGTGCCTCTATAGATGATGTATACTGCGCACAAACCAATTGAAGTATAATCTAGGTATCAGTATTCAAGAAAAATCTGTCAGGAGTTGTTGTGTTCTGACATATTGGTTATAGTTATGTATAATTACACAACTTCTCCACTGGTTAAACAATAAACAAGCTTGACAAATCTTATCTAATGGAAAGATGCCTCTGGGCACGCGCGTTTAGTTCTACTGCATGACAGTGACTCTACTATTCGAGAAAGATTTGATTTTACTGCTTGGCTCTGCCATACTCCTACTTGTAATTACTATGCCATTTAGGATCTTACGGCTTTACAAATACCCCATTAGACATCCACTTAACACAAGAAAAGACCATTTTTACATTCTCTCAGAATTGCTAAATTTTTCTTTTATTACACATTCCACTCCTGCAAAGTAACAGGAATACATGGCTGACTGCAAACTCTGGGACATGGGGAGGATTCATATCTGTGGAAGTGGTCATCCCGTGTGCCATTTTTTTTCTTTCAGGCATGCAAATGGTTGTGCTCATGCCATAAACTGTACCTATATTCTATATTTTGATTGCATGAGCGTTCCATCGCCACAGATCATTTCATTAACGGTTTCGCATGCAAGAGAAGCTAGCACTGGACCCCATACTTATTGTGTCTGAATTTGCATTTAGGGTGTCAAGTTAGGGACCTATAGGCTATAACATATACTTTTATTCTGCAAATAGGTTTCCTTCTAACCTGAGTAGTTTGATCCTACCTTATATTTAAGGTTAGCTTTGGTCTATATTCTGTTTAGAATAATAAAAGTCATTAACAATATAAACAACATTAATGAGTGCTGACGTTGAAAACGATGTCGAAAGTTGCTTTATGTAAAGTAACATGTCTTAGTGATATGTTGAATAAGTAGAGCAGTTTTTGCCTTCTTAGGCGTCATTCACACGACTGTAGCTATGTGCACAATCCGTTATTACGGCACTGACGGGCCGCGGAGTGTCATCCGTGGGCCGTCCACAATCACAGAACGTGCACACACAAGATGTGCATTGACTTCAAGGAGACCGGATCGCAATCAGGTCCGTAAAATGACGTCCTATTTTTTATGTGCTCTGGGCAATGCACGGACCGTGGAAACAACGGTTGTGTGCATTGGCCCAAAGAATATATTGTGGTCTATACTATCCACAATTGTGGATAGTGTGCTGACGCAAATGCCTGGTCTTGTGCATGAGGCCTTACTGTTATCTGTTCATATTTCACAGATACAGCTTTATTAATTAACCGCTAAGTTTTTGTCTTTTTTGTGCTAGGGAATTTCATCAGAAATGTAATCTATGATTGTTTCTCTTTGTTTTGCCTTCGTATTACCCTCGTATTGCATGGGACCTATTCTTTTAGGATGTACGAGCTCAATCGTCCAGCCAAGTCTCTTCTCCCCCTCCCTCCCACTATATAAAGTAGCTACACAAATCTGTTGATCTCCCTAGTGTGGTTACAGTCCTTTGTTTAATAAGACCTGGCTTTTTTCTGCTTCCTCCAGCTGCCTCGTATGTTTTCTTTTCACAGAAATGTCTCTAGTGTTGTAGTGAAGGCTGTAGGGTCATGTTTTTCTGCTCACTTGGACAAAAGGACAGTTAAATTGTCCATTTCCTGTGCAAATAGCTACATTTAACACGGAAGATAAGAAGCGACACATGGTACACAGGAAAAAGAAAGCATTTAAAGGGCATGTGATACAGGATTCTCAGAGCAATGATGCAGTGGACACTATATATGTGTGTGTGTGTGTGTGTGTGTGTGTGTGTATGTATGTATATATATATATATATATATATTTATGTGTGTGTGTATATATATATATATATATATATATATATGTGTGTATGTATATATATGATATATATGTGTGTATGTATATATATGATATATATGTGTGTATGTATACATATGATATATATGTGTGTATGTATATATATATATATATATATATATATATATATGTGTGTGTGTGTGCATATATATATACATATACACACACACACACACACACACACACACACACACACACACACACACACACAGTCAGTCTTTTCTATGGCAGCCTGTCTCACATTAATTAAGGAGTAACTGTCGTTTTGGATAACTTTTCAGAATCAGCCGTCATGTGTACATAAGGAATAACACTATTTCTGACCATTACATGCATTTTTCAGCAGTTTTCCCTTTTCAGGTTCAATCTGTCCCTGAACTTAGCAACTAGTCTCTGCCCACTCTGGAGCTATCATCATTTCCATACACAGCATAGAGAGAAGAGGAGATACTTCTGCCCTACCTTACACACACACACACACACACACACACACACACACACACACACTAATGAGCAGTGTTGTTATGACTCTAACACTGGTGTGAGGTAGGAGACTTACTAGAAACAGCAGCAGAGTCTCTGCGTCTGTGCCTCTCTCTCTTTCTCTCTCTCTCTCTCTGCAGCTGCTCCCTTCGTCCCCCCCCTCTCTTAATGGACATCTATGGGCAGCAGCTGTAGCCAGATCCCTCAGTGAGGCTGATAATCCGTGTCCTCCCTGCTTTTATTAGTGAACTTAGAGTTGAGTGATCAGCGCAGAAGGCAGGGGTGGAAAAACAATAGTCTGATAAGTGTAGAAAGAGGCTGTAATAAGAAACATTACAATGTTGAATAAGATACAAATACAGCATTTAGCTTGGTGACACACAGGACCAGCCGACACTGATTTAGTGTAAAATGAGAGATACAGCTGTACTATATAGAA
Source organism: Rhinoderma darwinii (assembly GCF_050947455.1). NCBI lineage: Eukaryota > Metazoa > Chordata > Amphibia > Anura > Rhinodermatidae > Rhinoderma > Rhinoderma darwinii. Next base: position 286,438,987 of record NC_134690.1, on the reverse strand, counting down.
AATACAGAACAGCTGTATCTCCAAAAGTAAAAGATTTTTTAAATAAAGACAGATTACAAAGTTACACTAAACACAAGGACTAATCTATTTATTAAAGAAAAAAAAAATTGCCCTCAAAGGTGTCAATAGCTTTTAAAGGGGTTTTCCCATTAGAGACATTTATGACATATCCAGAGGATGTGATGTTGTATACTTGCCTACTTAAACTCACACTGTACGACACATTGTTAGGCTTGAGAAAGACCCTCCACTTGTCACTGGTCGAAACGTTGCCATTTTTTACTGGATGTTTGACCAATAAAATAATATATTGATTGAAATTTGGGAGACGTGTGCTGCTGTTCACCATGCTTTTTCTGAGGATTACATTACGACAGACTGGGTTTGTCTGATTTTACAGCATGACACCGCTCCTGATATCGGGATTTGTGCTGCTTCAAATATTTTACTTTTTGGATATCCAGAGGATATGTCATAAATGTCAGATAGATGTGGGTACCCACCTTGAGACCCACACCTATCTCTAGAAAGGGGCCCACTAAATCCCATTCTGCTGCTCTGTGTTGTGGCTGAATCGTGTAATTTCTCTACTATGGGGAGTCATGGAAACGGCGTAGCTCAGTGAGCTATGCTGTTTCCGTAATTCATGGTCGGAAATCACACGCTTCATCCACAACACAGAGCAGTAGAACGGGATTTAGTGGGCCCCTTTCTAGAGATAGGTGTGGGTCTCAGAGGTGGGACCCGCATCTATCTGACTTTTCTGAAAATATCCTGTGAATATGTCATAAATGTCTCTCATGGTAAAACCCCTTTAATGCTCTGGTCACACCACATATATACCGAATATATAGCCCCAACATATGCAACTGTATGCCATACAGTTGCATTCCTCACTTATTTACGCCTATTTCAAAGAAATCTATACTGCGTGGCGTACATGTGTTTTTTTTTTTGTTTGTTTTTTTATTCCCTTGAATTGAAAAGCCTGGTCGACTGCACTTATCAATAGAGTGGAAATAAAGGTATGCGAACATATACCTTACGAACGTGTGCTAAATGCAAACTATTTTAGCATATCGCTATGGACCAGTTCACTGTACACATCAGGAGCATATCCCAGTATATACACCGTGCGTACACGACAAGCTAGGTGTGAACATGAACTTACCATATTTTTGTAAAAAAAAATTTATGTGGAAAACTTCTAGAAATTTCCTCTATACGGATAGCAGGATTTGAGGTCCATGAAAGGGGTTGTCTCACGTAGAGCAACTTTTTAACATGTAGCCAGTGTGGCGATCAACTTATCGATGCTGGTCTGGCTTCTCTCAGCCCTGGCGATCAGCTGCAGGAGAAAAGAAAGTGAATGCAAGGGGAATCAATGGCCATCCATGTAATGCAAGGACGCTCTGGGCCTGCTAGAGCTGCTCTTTATGCTGGCACGTAGGGGTCCCTGGGTACTGCACTCTAATAAGACATATGGACCTAGATTGTATTTTTGAGACAATCCGAAAGATTGCAATGGGTATAACTACGTCTATATGTAGGAAAAATAGTCTATATACTACAGTATAAATTCTTTATGACCAATGATTTATATGGGAATTCAGTGTAAAGTGAGTCATATACATTTAAATCCATGCGCATATCTCTCATATTACGTCTAGCATTGGAGTTGCCAGATTGTTTAAAAAATAGCATTCTTCACATGATTGTTATTCTGGTAGTATGGGAACAAATATCTACTTGCTGTAGTCACTTATTTCACGAATATATTTGTACACACATAGAGAATAAGTTGCGTACTGTGTCCCTAAAAGATCTTAGATTTATAAAAATAAAAGTTGTGGTTATTTCTTAAAAATAATAAGCTTTTATGGTAGGGGTCAACTATGTGCAATGAATTCAAAAATGATAAAAACTGTTAGAAATGACACGAACACACAAATATCCATGGTGCATGCATGTTATTGTTTGTTTCAAAGAAGCATATTTTTATTACATTTTGAAAAAAAATTAAACTTGATTACTTAATTTAATTTAAAACAAGAAGAGTGCCAGTTCTCCGCTAGAAGTTATATTTCTAGCGGAGAATACCTTTGCAATGAAGCATGAGGTGGAGCATGCCACATATGTATAGTGTGGGTACCATATCGCAGATCAGAACAACATGGATCCGTAATATGGCCGTTTGCATGAGGTCTTTCTTGGGTACATT